>NC_135232.1:678204704-678811749 GCF_051348905.1 Ranitomeya variabilis | reverse complement strand
ATTTCTGTTATGCGAATTCCTAATAACTAATAGCATTTTGAAGGCCCAGTATAATTCTGGCTGATCTAAAGGTACCGTCACACTAAACGATATCGCTAGCGATCCGTGACGTTGCAGCGTCCTGGCTAGCGATATCGTTTAGTTTGACACGCAGAAGCGATCAGGATCCTGCTGTGATGTCGCTGGTCGCTGAATAAAGTCCAGAACTTTATTTGGTCGTCCGATCGCCGTGTATCGTTGTGTTTGACACCAAAAGCAACGATACCAGCGATGTTTTACACTGGTAACCAGGGTAAACATCGGGTTACCAAGCGCAGGGCCGCGCTTAGTAACCCGATGTTTACCCTGGTTACCAGCGCAAAAGTAAAAAAAACAAACGGTACATACTCACCCAGCGTCATACCTCCCCCAGCGTCTGCTTCCTGACACTGACTGAGCGCCGGCCCTAAAAAGTGAAAGTGAAAGCACAGCGGTGACGTCACCGCTGTGCTGTTAGGGCCGGAGCTCAGTCAGTGTCAGGAAGCAGAAGCTGGGGGACGCAGAGGTGAGTATGTACTGTTTGTTTTTTTTACTTTTACGCTGGTAACCAGGGTAAACATCGGGTTACTAAGCGCGGCCCTGCGCTTAGCAACCCGATGTTTACCCTGGTTACCCGGGGACCTCGGCATCTTTGGTCGCTGGAGAGCGGTCTGTGTGACAGCTCCCCAGCGACCAAACAGCGACGCTGCAGCGATCGGCATCGTTGTCGCTATCGCTGCAGCGTCGCTTAATGTGACGGTACCTTAAGTTGAGTGGTAAGTGCACAATAAACATTCTAATCTCTGTGACATTGTTTGTAAAGCTGTGTGTGGTGAAGGATCTAAGGAACATCAACCATTATCTTTGGTTATCTTTAAAGAGATTAAGTGATTGATTCATTTCATACTTCAAGACAAGCAGAAGTAATATATCTTACTACATGAGTCCTCGTGACCAACACAATATACATTGTCCGTGAGCGCAAAGGAATGGCATAAGTCAGCTTAGAGGAGTTTCTGAACTCAAATTATTGCTGGAACTGAAAAAAAAAGAAAAAAAAGTCTTTCAAGTTGGTTGCTGTAATATGCCAGTATATTCCAGAATTTCTAAGTAACAGAAATGTAGTATTACTGCACTAGAGTCTTGGGTTGGAATCCCATCAAGACAGTAGCATAGCTACCAAGGGGTGGGGCAGAGGGTGCAGTTGCCCCAGGCCCTATTTTTTTTAGAGGGGCCCACCTGGAATTACGCTACTCTTAACTATATCCGTGTGCACAACACGCCGATGCAGTTGAGTCCAGCAGTAGAGCAGAGAGACACAGTCTCTCTGCACTACCACTCTCTTTTCTGTAGATTTGAGGTCACTCAGCCTGCAGTCTACAGACCTGCCAAAACACTGACTCACACGCAGGATGTCAAAGTCCCACTGCCGTGACGTCATTGTGTCACACCGGAAATCTGACTTCCTGTGTGTGTGACGGTTCTATGACAGCGCGTTGATCCGCCCGAGCCTCGCCGGTGGAGTCATCAGGATCCTGGATTAGGCGAGTATATGATGTTTTTTTAATTTTAATTAGAACTTGTTGGGGGCATTATAAACAATGGGGGACCCTGGAACAGTAGGGGCCCTCATACAGAGGGCACAAAGGAGGCACTATTACTATGTGAGGTGCACAGTGGTAGCATTATTATGTGGAGTAGTAAGAAGAGCCATTTTTGTGCCAAACAGCAAGAGAGGTAACAGGGACACAAATAGCAGCAACGGCTCAGAATTGGGATATCAGTAGGATGAGGCGTTTGTGCAGGTTGGAGATAGATGGAGACGGTGCTGGAAATGTAAGAAGTCATATGTGGGTTTTTTTGTAATCTCTGCAGATGAGTCCTGGCTGGAAGAAGTTGTCATTTTGGTCTGGGCCAAACGGAAAAGAAGTGAGAAATGAATGACTCCATCATAAAGAATGTCAGCTGCAAGTCACTATGTATAACTGTACTGTTATCAGTTGGTATGTTCTGCAGGCCTGATATCAACCATTATATGCCACCATATGGTGGTAATATCAGTATGCCACCATAGTTGTACTCAGAGTTACCGGTTAGGGCCCACTCAGATGTTTTGCCCCCTGAGGTGAACTCTTACCTACGCCTCTGACAAAGGAAACATTTGCATGGAGGTAGTATGAGCTTGTATAAAAAAAAACTGAAAAAATAGAGACATGCCTGAGATTGGTCCAAGACCATTTTGTGCTGTCCGTTTTTTAATGACCAAAGTTAGGAGAAGCCACCCACAGTTAGCACAGACAAGGATAAAGGAAAATATACACCACGCCGCAGTCACTCAGGAATACACTATAAATGTGCAGGGCAAAATAAATACAAATATAGGAAGGAGTAAATAAGACTAAGGCCGGAGACACACTGGTGCGAGAGACGGCCGAGTCTCGCTGGTTAAAAGCAAGCTGTGGCACCTGCATTCCGGAGCTGAGCGTGCAGCTCCATGTATTGCTATGGAGCCGCACGCTCCGCTCCGGAGTGCAGGTGCCACAGCTTGCTTTTAACCAGCGAGACTCGGCCGTCTCTCGCACCAGTGTGTCTCCGGCCTAAGGAAAATACACCACCAGCAACGAATCTCCAACAACCAGCTCTCCACTCCGGACTGATATAACAACGCACAAGACAGAAGCTATAATCGGCGACGCCCAATGATCAGGAGAACTAATTAAAGGCAATGGGCATGGCCCAGCTTCCAATCCGAGGATCAGGTAAATTAACCCCGGAACAGCTAGATAAAATCTAGCCGACGCCAATGAGCAAATGGTGGTCAAAAGCAGAATTACCGCTGTCTGTCGAACGACCTGGTCTGAACAGCGTCCGACATGACAGCTAGCAGTCAAAAGACAGGAAGATGGCAGTCTTGTCCGTGCCTGATACAGCCCACCAATATAATATAAGTAACATAGAAGGTGTGAGGCCATTTAACAGACTTTGCGTTGGAGCACAGAACCTCAAGTTATGCTTCTTGTAGTATAGCTAAAAAGTGAAAAAAAAATCTGTAGTTGTAGATTTTTCTCGACGAAGGAGCTCTATGTTGACCACCATCATCACCATTGGATATCTTCTTGACCAGCAGCGCAGCAGATTTATCTGGATATACCTTTCTACTATTGATGTTATGCTTCTTATCATATAAATGAAACATAAAAATACACTGATAATTTGCCTAGTGGTCAACATCTGCTCGGCAAAGCCATGTGTGTTTTATGCACACTGTTTTGCCGCCATGCTAATTATGTGCCCGAGAGGCCACTCAGCCTGTAAACGTAAATGGTCACTATTATTTCAAAAAATTATTTTTTCCACTTATGAGCAAAATCTCCTCCTAGCGCCTCCTGAATTATTCATTAACTTGGAAAAAAACCTAAAATATGCCCTGTTCAAGACAAGATGGACTGGCTGCTTACTGAGGTGTTGGATTACAGCTGCCTATTGAAATCTATGGAAAGAAAAGTTAGAGGGTGGTACAGAGTGAGAAAAAGAAACAGAAACACGCACAGATCCACTGGTAGGTGGTCTGACTCACGATAGAGCTGGATTCACAGCAACACTGCTATTACTGTATAATGTCCTCCATGTATCTACTGCTTTTGAATATGGGCTATATAAAATCAGGAAAGACAGAATTCTCCATGTCTATATCTGCTGTGTATGGGAGAAATCAGAACAGCTAATTATCACCTACTATCAGCTCTGAGACAACTGAAAATTAAACAGAGACTCCAGGTGGGAAAACTGATGAAAAAAAATATAGGATCATAAGTCATGTAATATTGGCTTTCCTCATGTCCAAACACATGACAGTTTATTCTGAAAAGTGAAATGAAACTTCAGGTAAGATTTAAGGTAGGAGATACATGAAGCAATATATCTTAGTTCTTCATAACTTAAAACCAAATCAAAAATAATATTTTGTTTCATCACTGTGACTTGTGTTACACTAGTTATACTTCATGAAAGTCAAACACTAGTGTCTTATATGTAAACCAGTGAAAGACTAAAAACTAACATGTGGGACTTTGAAGAATAGTGTTAGAATTTTTTCTCTAAACTGTTGGAATTTATTTTATAGGGTGTTGGCAGGTCCCTTCATACAGCCGCAGAATGAAATAGTCAACAGCTGTCTTCCAAAGTTTCAAAATGCTAGTTCTAAGAATAATTTGAATTAAGATTACATTAGATAGATAGAAAGTTATAGACATACAGGTGCTTCTCACAAAATTAGATTATCATCAAAAAGTTAATTTATTTCAGTTCTTCAATACAAAAAGTGAAACTCATATAGAGTCATCACAAACAGAGTGATCTATTTCAAGTGTTTATTTCTGTTAACCCCCGATGCTTTTTTTGGTTTTGTGTTTTCATTTTTCGCTCCCCTCCTTCCCAGAGCCATAACTTTATAATTTTTCCGTCATTATGGCCATGTGTGTGCTTATTTTTTATGGGACAAGTTGTACTTTTGAACGACACCATTGGTTTTACCATGTTATCTACGAGAAAACGGGAAAAAAATTCCAAGTGCAGGAAATTGCAAAAAAAGAGCAATCCCACACTGTTTTTTTTTGCTAGGTTCACTAAATGCTAAAACTGACCTGCCATTATGATTCTCCAGGTCATTTCGAGTTCATAGACACCAAATATGACTAGGTTATGTTTTATCTAAGTGGTAAAAAAACAATTGTGCAATGTTCAGAGACCCGTAGCGTCTCTATTTTTCATGATCTCAGATTGGGTGAGGGCTTATTTTTTGCCTGCCAAGGTGACATTTTTCATTACACCATTTCGGTGCAGATACATTCTTTTGATCGCCCGTTAAAAAAAACGTTAATCTGGCATTTTTATTTATTTTCTCGTTAGGCGTTTAGCGATCAGGTTACTTGTTTTTATTGATAGATCGGGCGATTCTGAACACGGCGATACCAAATATGTGTAGGTTTGAATTTTTTATTGTTTTATTTTGAATGGGGCGAAAGGGGGGTGATTTTAAATTTTATATTTTTTTTATTTTTTTTCATATTTTTAAAAACATTATTTTTACTTTTACCATGCTTCAATAGCCTCCATGAGAGGGTAGAAGCTGGCATAGCCTGACCGTCTCTGCTACATAGGGGAGATGCTCAGATCGCCCCTATGTAGCTGAATTACAGCATTGCCATGAGCGCCAACCACAGGGTGGCACTCACAGCAATCTGGCTTCAACAACCATAGAGGTCTCCAGGAGACCTCTGGTTGTCATGCCGACGCACCTCTGATCCACGATCACGTGACGGGCGTCAGCGGTGCGTGCATTTCCGGCCACATGGCCGGAAGCGCTTGTTAAGTGCCACTGTCAGAGTTTGACATCGGAATTTAACTAGTAAATAGGCATGGGCAGATCGCGATTCTACCCGCACCTATTGCAGGCACATATCAGCTGTTCAAAACAGCTGACATGTCCCGGCTTTGATGTGGGCTCACCGCCGGAACCCGCATTAAAGCGGGGGTTGTCCGATTGCAGAAAGGGGTTAATGTTGATTATTGTGGCTTACAGTTAATGAAATCCCAAAAGTCATTATCTCAGTAAATTAGAATAATTAACAAAACGAGAAGCTGGCTGTTCACAGAGTGTTGTATCCAAGTATATTAATGGAAAGTTGAGTGGAAGGAAAAAGTGTTGTAGAAAAAGGTGCACAAGCAACCGGGACAACCACAGCCTTGAAAGGATTGCTAAGCAAAGGCCATTAAAAATTTTGGGGAGATTCCAGCAGCAGCAGCAGCAGCACTCTTTGTGAGTCATTGTTTCGAGAGCCACCACACACAGATGTATCCAGGACATGGGCTACAAGGTCCACTGTGTTTTATCAAGACCAAAGTCAGCGCAGCCGTCTGCCAGCAAATTTTAGAGCACTTCATGCTTCCCTCTGCAGACAAGCTTTTTGGAGACGGAAATCTAATCCTCCAGCAGGACATGGCCCCTGTCCACACTGCAAAAAGTACCAATACCTGGTTTAAAACCAACAGCATCACTGTGCTCGATTGGCCAGCAAACTCTATGGGGCATTGTCAAGAGGAACATGAGAGACACCAGACTCGAACAATGCAGGTGAGCTGAAGGCTGTTATCAAAGCAACCTGAGCTTCCATAACACCTCAGCAGTGATCACCTCCATGCCATGCTGCATTGATCCCGTAATTGATGGAAAAGGAGCCCAACCAAGTACTGAGTGCATTTACAGAACATACATTTCAGTAGGCCAATATTTTGGATTTTAAAATCATTTTTCAAGCTGGTGTTATAAAGTATTATAATTTACTGAGATAATGATTTTTGGGTTTTCATTGGCTGTAAGCCATAATAATCAACATTAACAGAAATAAACACTTGAAATAGATCACTCTGTTTGCAATGACATATAATATATGAGTTCCACTTTTTGTATTGAAGAACTGAAATAAAATAACTTTTTGATGATATTCTAATTTTGTGACAAGCACCTGTACCTAGATATATACATACTTCTGAGCATTGAAATTGCAATACCAAAAAGGAAAAGTCATTGAATTATGAATTATGGAAATCACAGAAAAAATAGACTGAATGATATTCAAAAGATAAAAAATGGAAACAAAATTTTCAAAACATCTTGATGTATTCAGTATCAAGCATGAGCACCACCCAGGCAATTGCACGGCTTAGCATGGTATTAATGTAGATATTCATGGTAGTCTGAGGAATGTTAGTCTATGCTGAATGCACTTGGGTACACAGATCAGCAAGATCCGCTGCTGGCAATTGTTAATCAATTGTCAGTCAGCGACTTTCTCATAGAGAACATAGAAGTGCTCGGGTGAGCGAGCACTCCTGTGTATAGAAGAGTTGGTCTTCAGCCAATCGGCTAAAGCATCATCCGGCCAACAGCCATCTAATATGTATGGCCGGCCTAAGGCCTTACAGTCTGCTCACAGTAGGCGGATCACATTCTTATTATTGCTCTATATTTGTTTTCAGTTTCTGGGTTCTCCCACTCCAGAAGGTTCTCCTATACTAGCAAACAGTTTGCACTTCTGTTGAGGATTAGAATGAACAAACTGAAAGACCACATCTTGTCAAGTCAATGTCTCTCACTCTAGAATTCAATAGGTGCGGCACAATTTTTTTTTTACCTGGGTGGCAACTGCAGGAAAATTGAAGACTTCCTGCCAGGAGCCCTCAAGGAACGGCTAATTGTTGGGGGACTCGGCAAATGTTTGCCCTGTGATCTTCGTAACATAAGGGATCTAAGAAAAAAAACCTCCAGAAATATGAAGATTACTCTCCTGTATTGAGGCCCATTGGGGGGATTCACCTTTTCTCCTTTGTGCCAGCCCAATCCTGTTGTCTGACCACCTCTTTGTTGTATACACGCCACTCAGTACATGAAGGCGTACAGGGAAACATGAGTTCTTTTTGGAATCCTGGGGAAATCTTGCTCAGGGTGACCATTAATTATAATTCTTCATAGTAGAGGGGAGGTAATGTTTTACAGGCACACAGCTATGACAGTTCTGAGCTGAATTTGATCACAGAGTTTTATTCAAGCTTCTATTTTATCACACACAATCACTGTTCTTCATGCAATGCATTATCAACACATATGAAAGTCTCTTCAAAGATAACTGCTCTTCGCACACAGTGTCTTAACCTAACTGCTCTTCGCACACAGTGTCCTAACCTAAGCAGAACTGCACCTTGCTCATGCAGTGAGGTGGGGATGGGGAATAAGTCCAGTGCTGTAGCTCTCTTACTTCTATCTTGAGGTAATAAAGATGCTCCTGGCTGTCCTGACTGCTTCTTTGATTACAGCAATTGCTTCCCAGGAAGAAATGGTCTGATTTCAGTCTGACAGGAGACTCTCTAGCACACACCTTAGGCTTGGACGTCCTGGAGACAATAACAACTTTCCCAGTATCCTCTGGTTCTGAGCTAACCACTCCATGTGTGCTATAGCTATTTTAACCCATATAGTTGCTGGATTATTCCAAATCAACAGTGCAGCTTCTGTCACATCTTACTTATCAATAGATTTTATTACTGGAGTCACCAGCAATCTACTGTCTTTATGGACTATCCAACAATCCCATGATTTC
Source organism: Ranitomeya variabilis (assembly GCF_051348905.1). Taxonomy (NCBI): domain Eukaryota; kingdom Metazoa; phylum Chordata; class Amphibia; order Anura; family Dendrobatidae; genus Ranitomeya; species Ranitomeya variabilis. Next base: position 678,803,575 of record NC_135232.1, on the reverse strand, counting down.
ATTAGCTTCCTATAGGCTGGATTTTAACCTGCATATTCTTTATATTTTCCTGGATTTCCAAAGGCTCTCAACTAGCCAACCATTGCCTTACTTTGCACTGGTGAAAGGAAGAAACCCCAAAAAAGTAGTTTGCAGATGGGTATTTTAGGGTTGCTATGTCCGTACTCTTGTTGTAAAGCTTGTTTAAGGTTTGGACATTGACTTATTGGGTAGATAAAGCTTTTTTTTAATACATTTCTGGGTAATTTGGATTAAAAAGGAGAAGGGCATTTACCAAGATATTTAGGAGTTTACATTGTTGGAAACAGGTATCCTTTTAAGGAGAAATGAAGTATGGTCCTTTCTTCTCTTTCCAAGGGATTTCATGAATATAAAATTCTCATATGTAGAAATCTGGTGTGCATTTCATGACTCATCGTAAGGATTTTTCCTAATATCATCCAAGTTCATATCAAGGTTAGACATCCTACGCAATCCCACACTACTGTTGTAAGGTTCAGGTTCTTGGTCCCATTTTCGGTATTGAGATTCATAGTAAGCGTTTGGTTCTATGTTATTTTATGGATAAAGTCATGTGCCTGGAATATTCATTTTTCATATCCCATTTATTGTACAGAGCAAAGCTGAACTGCTGCCAGTTTGTGAATTACCATTACATACAATATGAATTTGAGATAATAAGCGCAGGGCTGCAGCAGGTCACATTACATCCACCACACACCCTTATGGTCTCCATTCAGATCACAGGAAAGCCAACCAATCTCAAGTCCTGTGTACTGCTGCCAAACTCCTAACTTTGTTCTTATTTCAAATTCTAAATTGTTTCAGTTTCTGGAATTGATAAATGTTTTCCTGCAAATGTATTTTATAGACCAGGAATGTCTAAAGATGAGAGTTGCATGGTGAGACATTACTTTTTCTACTTTTAAGAACTATTTTAGGACTAAGGAGCCGATTCATCAAATCTTATATACCAGAGAAGTGGTGTAAAAGCTTTGCGTGGGGTTGCGCAAAAATGTTGCGACTTTTAGCCTTTTCACGCCATTTAGAACCGGCAACACTAATGCTGGGGTGGATACTACTCCTGCCTGTCCTATTTATCAAATGTGTCATGAATTTGTAAAGGCAGAAATGCTACTCCAGTCCTTGACTGGAGTAGCTTTTCTGGCTTGGTGCTTAGATGCACACGCTACTCAGACGATGTGTTGAATTCATTAACTGGTTTGCGCCTCTAAATTAATTTGTCAACTTGTAGTCCAGTAAGACTGACGTAGCTCAAGTGTGCATTACTTCTACACTTTTACTCTGCTGCCATATATTATACTCCAGTGCAAGAGTTCTGTACCCACCGATTTAACATTTATAACCTATTATATCTATGGGTACATCATTGTATAAATGTCTTACAGGCTGTATTAGAATTTAAGGTGATAAATGCTATAATATTACACTTGTCTTTCTTGTGTTATTATCTTTTTCTGAAATCATATTGTATTGGCTCTTGGGTGGCTTTATACAGCTTTCAATAGAGCTGAATGCTTCCTCTAATGTACATTGCAAATGTAAAAGAAAAATAACAAGAAAGTAAAAGTTAAGGTAGTTTCTCACGTCTGGGAACAAGGTAATTGTGGTGATGACAGCCAGTGTCTAAACAAAGAGGGAAAATGCATTCATCTCCTGCATCTGTTAAAGGCATGTCAACAAGAGCAAACAGCCTGCTCCAGCTCAGCTGACTGCTTTTGTTTTTCTAGGATCCTGATGATTCTACCAGCCCCCGGTTCAGCGCCTGTTTTATTGGGTAAGAGAGGGTCATCATTTCCATCCTTGAGGGGGAACAAGGAGAACAGAGACCATGCTTTGTTACATAAACTTGTTTATGGAGTACAACCAAGTAATCTTCTATACTAGCAGGCTTGGACTGACCCACAGGTGAACAGGTGAATCCCCGGTAGGAAGAATGGGTCCCCCAACCCTTTATATGAGCAGTAGTTAATATAATACACTTGATTCACTATTGACAAAGTCACTATTTCATTCATCTAAAAAAAAACAACCCAGTTTATTATTACATAGAAGCATGGGTACATTTTTCATTGAGGGTAATGCCATATTTGTACAGTATGAAGCCGAATACTAGGCCCTCTGTGTCAATGTTACTGATGAGCCCTTCGCACCCCAATCCGGCATTGTATACATGTGTTTCCCAACTAGCAATGCTAGAACCCTAGAGCTTCTTGGTACATAGTCAGGGACCAATGAGAACACAATGACAATATGACCTGTCTTTTTTTTCTACTTCATTTGGAAAAGTAAAGTTAAAGGGTTTGTCTAGTTTAGAAATCTGATTTGTATGCTCTCTTAGGGAATTCGAAGGTAATAGAAGGTCAATCTCTCATTAATGACCATCTTTAATTTGCCAAAGTTGCCAAAGCAGAGCGTGTCTTCAAAGAGCATCTCTTACCTCAATGGCCAGTTCTATCTTGCATTATGAGACAACTGTTTGATATCAATGAGTTCAGTGTAATGCTTAATTTCCCCTGTGGCGGCGCTGCAGGGAAATTAGACACAGATGACAGCTAATTACTGGGGACCCAGCAGGGGACACTTTGTGATCAGCTTATTGTCATCTGACCCTTCTAACAAACAGGGATTTATGAAAGTGGTTAATACTCGTAAAACAGTAAATATATCTCAGTTAGAAATTAGTGTCAGGCTAAAATTATAAAAATGTTATATCCACTTCTATCTTCAGATTGCCTTAGGTACGAGTGAAAGCAGGCGATCACAGAAGTGGAGACAGAATTGGCCAAAACCTTCTCATATTAATAAGGTAGGGATCACTGCAGTATATAATAGGAGTCACATACGGAAATAACTTGCTTACAAAACTGAGTAACTTTGTAATATATCTTTTTAATTATCTTGTGCTATTTATTCACAATAGTGCAAGGTTCAGAGGTGAAATCTCATTTGCCGTTCTCTGCAGAGACATAAAGATGGGAGCTCTACTTTGTAGGTTGTGAACCCTCGCGGGCAGGGTCCTCTCTCCTTCTGTACCAGTAGTGACTTGAATTGTTTAAGATTATTGTACTTGTTTTTTTTATTATGTATACCCCTCCTCACATGTAAAGCGCCATGGAAAAAATGGCGCTATAATAATAATAAATAATAATAATACCTTAAATAAGAAGGAATTAAATGCAGCAATTCTTCAATGAGAGTGTTGGGCCCTGGTACAAGGTTTTGATCTGGGCACCCACCTACCACCTACATGTTGGTCAAATGTAGTAGCCCTTGTAGTGTTTAAACTCTATATAGACATAAATGTTGCCCACTCATAATGTAATAATGTTCCCCATCCTGTACTATTGTCACACATTCTAGGCCCCTTCTAGTAATAATATCCCCCTTCCTGTGCACCTTCCTGGTATAATGTCCCCCATCCTCCCTTCCTAGGACCCTTCCAGTAATATTGTACCTCATCCTGGTGTAGTGACCTCCATCTTGAGCTCTTTCTAGTAATATATGTCTCCCAGCCTGGGCCAAAACAGTAATATATGTCCTCCACCCTGGCCCCTTCCAGTTATATTAGTCCTTCATTTTGGGCCCTTCCAGTAATAATCTTCCCCATCCTGGGGTAATGCCCCCATCCTGGGCCCTTACCAGTAATCATGTCCCCCATCCTGGGCCCCTTCCAGTAATAGTGTTCCCATCCTGCTGTAATATCATCAACCTGGTCCCTTCTAGTAATATATGTCGCCCATCCTGGGCACCTTCCTGGTATAATGTCCCCCATCATAGGCCCCTTCCAGTAATATATGTCCCCCAGCCTGGGCTCCTTCCAGTAATATATATCCCCCACCTGGGTCCCTTCCAGTAATATATATCCCCCAGCCTGGGTCCCTTCCAGTAATATATGTCCCAACCCTGGCCGCTTCCAGTAAGATATGTCCCCCATTTTGGCCCCTTCCGGTAATAATGTTCCCCATCCTGGCCTCTTCCTGGTATAATGTCCCAGCTCCTAGGCCCATCCTGTAATAATGCTCCCTGTTCTGCTACTATCTGAATAAAATATTTTATCTGTAAACCTTTTTTGGATTAAAACCTGTGCAACAAAGAGAAAGGCTCACCTGGTTAAGTGCATCCTTGCACAAGACTTTACTGACATATGCTGTTTGATAAGTACACAGATTATTAATACTTGTAGACGGACAGTGCTTACTAGGTCATGAATGATGGATCTGTATGTGTATAACTATATTAAAAAACTTACAAATAAAAGTTATATATCAAAGTATTCATTTTATTATTCAATCTTTATTATTTGAATTTTAGTGAAAAAGAACTGTAGCTGTTTCTCGTAAATGACCTAGGAGCGGATTTTCTGTGCTTCTTATTCGGATCACTCATCATTGCTTTTGACAAGTTCTAAGGCTACGTTCACATTTGCGGCCAGCGCCGCAGCGTCGGGCGCCGCAGCGGCGCCGCATGCGTCATGCGCCCCTATATTTAACATGGGGGCGCATGGACATGCGGCGCACTTGCGTTTTGCGCCGCATGCGTCGCTGCGGCGCCCGCGTCGGGGCGCAGAGGACGCAGCAAGTTGCATTTTTGCTGCGTCCAAATTCAATGAAAAAAACGACGCATGCGGCGCAAAACGCAGCGTTGTGCATGCGTTTTGCTGCGTTTTTGTTTGCGTTGTGCGCTGCGGCGCCGACGCTGCGGCGCACAACGCAAATGTGAACGTAGCCTAACATGGCATTTACCTACTAATAGATCCAGTACAATGACAGAGCACACACATGTTTGAATAGCCTGTTGGCAGGTATCATTGAGGTCAATAGATTTTCTTTATTATCACACTCACTAATTATGAGTTATTAGATAAAAGACATGCAAAGAACCACAATAATGTCACTTTTGGGTATCTTTATATCATGTAGAATTTCTTAGCCTCATAGTAAAGGTGCATATATACCCTAAGGCCGGCCATACACATATGATGGCTGCTGGCCGAGAGGTCATTCATGCACAGTCTGCAGAAACCACCTCACTCACATCTATTAATATTTATTATTATGTTTATAAATCACAACTACCAGATAGCTAGTTGGTGTTGGCCTTCATTACACATTGGATTATTCCCAAGAACCTAGGATGTTTTAATTAATAAAATTTTTATTTCAGTACCAAAAAGCTTGGAAAATACATGTGAGGGAAAGGAGAGAGAGGGAAATTCCCACTGACCATAAGAGCTTATATTTTACAGGCGAGAGAGCGAGAAGGCCCCACTGACCATAAGAGCTTACATTCTACAGATGAGAAGGAGAGAAAACCCAGTGTAGAGTCAGCGTCCCTGCACAATTCCCCTCCTCTTCTCCTGCAGCCTGCAGTTCTTCCTGCTGTTGCGGCCTCCCGGGCTCTGCATACATCTGACAGATCCCCAGGCTCTGCACTTAGGTCACGCTCATGCTCCCAGTCTCTTAAAGAGACAGCAAGCAAAATCCTAAAGTGTCCCCAGCCATTGACTGGGAAACACTTATTATTTAAGGCACCTCTACCTGTTGGGAGGTGCCTGAGCAATGTGTTCACTCTGCTTGTCTGCATACTTGCTAGTTCTCAGGGCCCCTGCTCTAGCATACCTGTCTGTAGCTGCCTGCATCTGCTTTGCCTGAGTACCTGCATGTACCTTCCTGCATATGTCGTGCCTGCCTCTATATCAGCCGTACCTGCCAGCACCTGCCAAACCTTCCTCTATACCAGCCATTCCTGATAGCACCTGCCGTGCCTGCATGTATACCAGCTCTGTCTGCCAGTACCTGCCATGCCTTACTGTATACCAGCCGTGCCTGCCAACACCTGCTGTGCCTGCCTATATACCAGCTGAGCCTTCCCATTCCTGGCCATTCCAGCTTCCTGCCCCTTTGGGGATCAGCTGCCATGTGTCCAAGGTCCGTCTTGGAGTAGCACCTGAGGTCCATCGGGAGCCAAGTCTAACCACACCATCAGGGGCTCTAGCGAAGAGTCAGGTGTTCACCCAGTCACGCCCCTCCAGGCTCTCCTTGGTCTACAACACAGTTGTTCCACTACCACGTACTTTACACCCTACTTCTATAAAAGCTTATACTCTACAGAAGAGAGAAAGAGGGTATGCCGCTGACCATAAAATCTTACAATTTACAGGGGAGAGAGAGGACCATGCTGTCCATAAGAGCTTATACACTGCAGGAGACAGACTAAGGCCTCTTTCACACATATGTTTTTTAGAATCAGTCACAATCCGTCAAAGTCTTGAACAGACGGATCCTGTGCCGACTGTAAAAACTGATGCACTGGATCTGTTTTTTTGACGGATCCGTTGAAGTAGTTGCAGCCGGAATTTAACCCCTTAACGACCGCTGATACGCCTTTTAACGGCGACAGTTAAGGGTACTTAAACCACGCTTTAATTAACGGCACTGTGGAAAAAGTGAATAGCGCCCCCCAGAGTCAGATTTTCTCTGGGGTCTCGGTAACCGGGGGTAGCCGAGACCCCAGAGAACATGATTCGGGGTTTTTTTTACTGACCCCCAGGTTGCGATCGCCGGTAATTAACCGTTTACCGGCGGTCACACAAAAAAAAAATGCGATTTCCCATTTAATTTCTCTGTCCTCTGATGTGATCACACATCAGAGGACAGAGAAATGGGGTCCCCCATCGCCCCCCAATACTCACCTGTCTCCCCCGATGCTCCTTGCAGCGCCCCAGAGTCCTGGTCGTTGCAGTACTGTGGCTCCGCCGCTAAGGGGGGCTATGGTACGTCTGATGGCACTGAAGGAGTTCATCTGACCAGGTATCACATACACCAATACATTTCACAGTCGGGCCTCCAGGGGGAGCTAAGGGTGCTATTTATTAGGCCACTCCTCACCGTGTGGGTAAACTGGGGGTCAGGCAGGAAGTTAGTTGAGAACGCTGACTGGGTTGGAACCAGGCAACACCTTGTGGCAGAGGGTGTTGTGGGGAAGATTCGGTAGGGTCCCTGTCAGGTTTGGGACCCTGACAGAGGCCTGGCTACAAGAAAGAACGTCACGGGACCGTGCCTGCTCAGCATAGCGGCGGTGCCCTAAGAAAGGATCAGAAGCGAGATATATTGTGCTGAGTGAGAAACGAGATCAAAGCAAGAAGGAGATTACCAGTAGGAGTCGTGCTGTTAGATCGAGGCAACATCCTACTGAGGCGCACAACCGGCGTCCGGAACGCCGAGGAAGTATTCATATATCTAGCTCCAAGCAATACTTCAAACCAACGGCAGGACAGTCAGTCACAGGCGGGCTGTCTCACCTAAATCACCTATGCAGACTTGGGGGGCAACCTGTGGAGAGGGGCGACTTTAGGGTCCCGGAAGAGCTCCGAGCCTACCCGTCATACGGGTGCGTCCCAACCATAACACCGGGAGGGACGGAGGATTAGCAGAACATCATCTAATCGAGTTGTTGTGAGGGAACACGAGAAACAGACACAACAGTTGTGGGGACTATCCCGTAAGCACAGCAGGGGAGGACCACAACACATAGCGCTAGCAGGAAGGCACAGATTTCCACCTGCAAGGAGAACTCTGGAGGTGCCATCGGACCGGCCGGACTTGCGCAGCCTGGTGAACCGTATTCCGGACTGAGGACCCAGAGACCTTCAGTAAAGAGGTAAAGAGACTGCAACCTGGTGTCCTCGTTATTTACTGCACCGCACCACCACCACTATCTACATCTATCACTGTACGCCCCTCAGCAGGGTCACGGACCGGGTCTAGCCACCGTGACAACCCCAGAGCAGAGACTCAGAGGCCCGGTACCGGGTACCCCTCGGCCCTGCGGCAGTGGGGGCGCTACACTCCTCATGGCTCCCAATGGGAGCCACCATCTTGTTCAGGCCAAAAAATGGCGGGCGCATGCGCCCGCCGGCCGGCACCCGGAAGATCTTTGGGGTCTCAGCTGCCGGGGGTAGCCGAGGCCCCAAAGAACATAATTGGGGTCAGTTTTTACCGACCCCTGTTTTGCGATCATCAGTAATTAACTGTTTACCGGCGACCGCAAAAAAAAAGCGATGTGTAATTCTCTGTCCTCTGATGTGATCGCACATCAGAGGACAGAGAAATAGGGGGATTCGGGGACCCTGTTATACTTACCGGTGTCCCTGGGTCTTCCTGCATCCCCTCCTGCCCGCTGGCTTCTTCATCCGGTAAGAAAATGGCCGGCGCATGCGCAGTGTGCCCGCCATGATCTGCCGGCAGCTAGAGGAGTTGGGGCTAAAATTAGGGTTAGGGTTAGGGTTGGGGCTAAATTTAGGGTTAGGGTTAGGGTTGGGGCTAAATTTAGGGTTAGGGTTAGGGTTGGGGCTAAATTTAGGGTTAGGGTTGGGGCTAAATTTAGGGTTTGGGTTAGGGTTGGGGCTAAATTTAGGATTAGGGTTAGGGTTGGACCTAAATTTAGGGTTAGGGTTAGGGTTGGGGCTAAAGATAGGGCTAGGGTTAGGGTTAGAGTTGGGGCTAAAGTTAGGGTTGGGGTTAGGGTTGGGGCTAAATTTAGGGTTAGGGCTAGGGTTAGGGTTGGGGCTAAAGTTAGGGTTAGGGTTGGGGCTAAAGTTAGGGATAGGGTTGGGGCTAAAGTTAGGGCTAGGGCTGCGGCTAAAGTAAGGGTTAGAGCTGAGATTAGGGTTTGGATTAGGGTTGGCATTAGGGTTACGTTTAGGATTAGGGTTAGGTTTGGGATTAGGGTTAAGGTTAGGGTTGGGATTAGGGTTAGGGGTGTATTGGGATTAGGGTTAGGTTTGAGGTTAGGGTTGAGATTAGGATTAGGGGTGTGTTGGATTTAGGGTTCTGATTAGGGTTATGGTTAGGGTTGGGATTAGGGTTGTTTTGGGGTTAGGGTTGTGATTATCTTTAGGGTTGTGATTAGGATTATGGATCGGGTTGGGATTAGGGTTAGGGGTGTGTTGGGGTTAGGGTTGGAGTTAGAATTGGGGGGTTTCCATTGTTTAGGTACATCAGGGGGTCTCTAAACACCACAGCCAATTTTGCGCTCAAAAAGTCAAATGGTGCTCACTCCCTTCTGAGCTCTGCCGTGTGCCCAAACAGTGGTTTACCCCCGCATATGGGGCATCAGCGTACTTGGGATAAATTGGACAACAACTTTTGGGGTCCAATTTCTCCTGTTACCCTTGTGAAAATAAAAATTTGGGGGCTAAAAAATCTTTTTTGTGAAAAAAAAAATATATTTTCACAACTCTGCATTATAAACTTCTGTGAAGCATTTGGGCATTCAAAGTTCTCGCCACACATCTAGATAAGTTCCTTGGGGGGTCTAGTTTCCAAAATGGGGTCACTTGTGGGGGGTTTCCACTGTTTAGGTACATCAGGGGCTCTGCAAACGCAACATAACGCTCGCAGACCATTCTATCAAAGTCTGCATTCCAAAACGGCGCTCCTTCCCTTCCGAGCTCTGCCATGCGCCCAAACAGTGGTCCCCCCACACATGGGGTATCAATGTACTCAGGACAAATTGGACAACTTTTGGGGTCCAATTTCTTACCCTTGTGAAAATAAAAATTGGGGGGCTAAAAAATCTTTTTTGTGGAAAATTGTTTTTTTTTTCACGACTCTGAATTATAAACTTCTGTGAAGCACTTGGGCATTCAAAGTTCTCACAACACATCTAGATAAGTTCCTTGGGGGGTCTAGTTTCCAAAATGGGGTCACTTGTGGGGGGTTTCTACTGTTTAGGTACATCGGGGTCTTGGCACAGGTCTTGGCAAAATTTATTTCTGAAGTTGAATTGGTGATTTTTATCAACATTGAGTTATTTTGAGTGTTTTTGAGGTTTTTGGGAATAACACCAAGAATGCCGATGACTCTGGTACCATAACTGTTGGTTTATGCCATTATCATTATTGTCATTATTATTATTATTATTATCATAATTCACATGTATGACTTTCAGTAGCAGAAATGACTACAACAAATCTTCAACAACTATAATTAAAAAGTATATACAATATTTATAGATAGTTTTCTTATTAAAATATCTATAAAAAATAAATTGAGATTCTAATTTGTTGAATATTAGTGCACTAATAGAGATAAAAGTAACCTTCTCAGTAAACAAAATCCTTAAAAGTTTTTCAAAGACCACAAAAGTTTCCTCCTATATACAAATAGTTGTATATTTACAGAGTGATAAAGTGATAGTACATCCATCAAGCAACTTCAGAGGATCTCCTTGGATCAACATCTGTGGGAACTTCCACTCCCAGCTTCCTTCTTCCTGTCCCTGAGCCATAAAGCTGCCAAGATGGATCTTTGTTCTGTGATGTGGCACTTTTTTTTGTCCAAGGAAGAGCAGTGACACTCTTCATGCATCAAGGGTGCTAGGCTTTTGTATAATCGACATGGTAGTTGTATCATGGCCACAACCACATTAATAATTTCAAGATACAAATATTAAGATGAACAATGTGGCCCCCCCCAAAAAATTTATCATGGATGTGTGGCCACCACGCCATTATAAGAGTTCATTTACACCCTGCGACCTGTAGCTGGGAAGGACTGCCAAATTGCAACATGTTTGCCGACCGGGGGTTGTTTAACAGCCTGTTTTGACCATGCTTTCGATTGTGCTTTTTTGCAGCACAAGCCCTGTTTACACAGGACAATGTGCTGCCGAGAATGAATATTTTTACTTAAACTTACTTTAAACTTAAAGACAATTTCAGCTGATAGACATGCATTTTTGCTAATTCGTTGTGTGATTAACAAACTTTTTACACTGCCCAATTATGCCAATGAGCGTTTATAGGAAAACTTGTCCCAGGTAAAAGTAGCGTAAATGCAATTTTACCAGGCAGAACCCCGTCCTTGGATTGATATCAGATGAACCCTAACTGACCAACAAGATTTTACCTATCCTATGGTTAGGTGTTAACTTGCCTAGTCAAGCATAATGCTTTGAATTGTCATTTAACATGGTTGCTATGTCTGTTATGAAATGATCCAAAGTCCATGAATCTTCCCCAAAACAGCACTTGTCTCCTCTCTGAGAGTTCTGCTTTCGGAACAATCTCCTGCAGCAGTTTATCCCCAGAGTTACCTTAGGCACAGGAGCTGAGGCTACCCTTTCACTGCCATCATCTGTACTCCAAAAGAGAACATTGTGATACGATCTGACCCTCCCAGCACCATGTCGCCAGGAAGACAGCCTTGATTTAAAACCTAATAAGAACAGCTATTCACAGGCTTTTCACATGGATTTCTGAACATGTTTCTGCAATGTAAATGAAGATGGTGACGTCATGTTGGAATAATTGGCTTCTAGGTAATATATTTACAGTTCATGTGATCTGCGCTGACTCTACTGCCGGTGGCGCTAACACACAGACGTATCTTCATCGTCATCACTAGCCCTTGTGCTACGAGGAGGCTTACAAAACATATAATAAATTCCTAAGGAACTAAGACATATGACACTCTTGTCTCTGTATTCCCGGCCAGAATGGTGTCATAAGATCTTGTTCAGTCCTGTTTTTCCATTTGACATATAATTAGAATTGCAGCTTCTACGTTTTGGAACACACACACAGGGATGGAGATGGTGTAACCCCAGGTTCTTCTCGCCGATAAGAGCAGATGATGAAGACCTTAAGTCATAAATAATTATTTACAACAGACTAGACAGAGTGACGGTGTATAACATGCTGAGAAATGAAAATACCAGGGGCAAGTGTTAGAAAGCACTGAATTACAGTGTATGACAGGCAGAATACAGGCTGCTGTAAATACGTATGTGCATGGTTGATGGATTTGCAGTGTACCAGAGGAAAATTAAGAAGGATTCATCCATAGACAATAATTCCCGATATAGGGAAGTTGGTCACATACTAAGACCTAGAACATGGGATGATATTCTGCTTCATTGTGTAGGCTACAGGTTGTCAATCTATTCTTTATATATCTACTAAATACTCACATTTTGTAGAACACTAAATAAAGGAGGTTGTCCGAGACAAAACAATTAATGACCTACCCTTAGGGATCGGTAAGGTACATCCCTTAGATCTGTCAGAAGTACAGATGATTGATGGGAGAGTAGAGTGGTGGACCTTCACCAACCTCATATTCAAGACCAATCTGACTGATAGGTCATCATCAATTGTTTATTCCTGTAAATCCCTTTAGTCATCCACAATATTTTTGTAAGTGTTGGAGGAAATTACCTTTTAGAAAAAGGACAGTCTGGAATTCCATTTTACAGTTTGGGGAGGAGAGAGGGAGAAGGAGAAGAGGGAGAAGGAGATGCAGAGAGAGAGAGTCCAGCTCCAATGTTCGGGTCGCCATTGAGTTTTGTAGGGTTTGGGTTCAAGCTCGGGAACAGTTCTGGTACCCACTAAATTTCGAACAACTCAGAACTTCCATGGGTCCGCTCATCCCTATTAGTGAGTGCAGGGGTTGCAGTCAAACTTGGGTCCTGGGTCTAAGGGTCCCAAAAAGTTCCTTTGGCCCATATGAGAGGACCAATGATACTAAAGGGAACCTGTCACCAGGATTTTGTAATGCTATCTGAGGGCAGCATGATGCAAGGACAGAGACCCTAACTCCAGTCACATGTCACTTACCGGTTTGCATACTGTCATTTTGATAAAATCACAGTTTTCTCTGCTGCAGATCTAGCAGTACTCAGAATTCTTCACTCTACATAATCCCGCCCCCACCACGGACTGGTAGCTTTTTGCCAATGTACGCAGAAAGTGGCCAATCAGTGGGAGGGATAGAGTTACATAGAGCAGGAGGACAGCGTGGCATGAGACAACTAGTCCTGCAGTGATAATCTCCTGCTGATAAAACACTGATGTTATTGAAACTATAACAAGCAGCCCAGTAAGTGACACATCCTTGGAATCAGGGTCTCTGCCCCCTACATTATGCTGTTCTCAGATTAAATAGCAAAAATCTGTTGACTGATTCCCTTTAAATACCCATGATAGTTGTGTGCTCTGTTGAAGATTTTGCTTTGGGTCCTACAAACTTTAATTATACTAATCCAGCTTGATATGACAAAAAAGGAATATACTGCTTGGTCAGTAGATCTAAACCAGGTGTCTAGGCATGCAGTCCCATACATCTGCCACTGTGTGAACACATGTACCCATCCCAGTGCCCAACATGGAAGGGAAAAAGAGTTATTTTATAGCAGTTGTATTGCTTTGCCAAATGGTGGCCCGGTGGCTTGCATTGTTGCTTTGCAGTGCTATGATTTTGAGTTAAAATCTGACCAAGAATTACATAAATATGGAGTTTGTATGTTCTCCATGTATTTCTGTGGATTTCCTCCAACACACTCTATAGACATACTAATAGGGAATTCGATTGTGAGCCCCAAGGGGACACTGAATGATGACAGTGCAGCAGAATATGTTGGCCCTACTAAGGTACTTTTTCAATGAAAGATAGGATGTAGGTACTGTAGGTGCCCAAATTAGGTTGATGATTTTCATAAAAATGACAAACACAAACCATATAAAGTTTTAGTCTAGACCTGGATCTCCCCAATATCAACAACTTTTATTTGCTGTGCATGCTGCTTAAAGGGAATGTGTCATCAGAAATTAACCTATTGTTTAAATCAAGTTTTTGTGTTAAATGTGTTTTTTTTTGTTTTTAATAGTGACAACTTTTTTTTTAAACATCACAATCCGTATAAAAAATAAATAAAAAAAATTGAAATCTTTCAATTTCACACCAGCCACTGAGGCTTTTATTGACTCTAACTTCCTGTTGTTTCACATGTTCATAGCTACAATGGTCAGAAACCAATCCTATGTTTTGTATTGAAGCTTCTAATAAGTGTGTGCAAAGGTCAATGTGAAGAAGGGATGAGCCAGGTGAGCTGTGACATCGCCTATTGTCATTGGTGGATCCTGTGTTATCAGCTGTGTACAGAGATGGGACCTGTTGTTGTGATCCTGGCTCTGATGATAACAACTCTTGCTGAAAACTGAAAGGACAGAAAGAAAACTGCTGTTAACTGTTCCTGAAATGAGTGTAAAAGGCTCAAATGACCAGTAGGAAAATTGCAAGATTATTATTATTATTTTTTTTTTATAAACAAAGGTTATGATGATATGAAAATATACATATTGCCCAATTAAACAAATACGTAAAAATGCATGTAGCAAAAAACTCATTTAAACAATAGTTCATTTTCTGATGATTTCTATCCTTTAATAACTTTTTACTTCTGCCAATTAATAAACTGATTTAATTTTGTTTCAAAGGACATAATTTAAAATCCACAAAAAACAAAATCAAAACGTGACTTCTGCGCTATCTCTGTACATTTCACCCACTTGAGATGGTGGAATCCACCAGAAGTCATTCCGATGAGGTCATAAATATGCCAAGTTGAAATCTGAGCCTACAGTCCAGAGATTTTTTTGCTATGCATGTGTGGATGTGGATTATCAGATTACAAGGGGTATGGATGACTAAAAACAATTAATTATATAATGTGTGACAATTATGATCAGTGGGAGATAGTTTCCACTTTTATTTTTAGGATTTTCTTTATATTGACAGCTCGGGTGTGGTGTTAATAAATTTGAATTTTTGAATTTAAAAGAAATCTGTCAACAGAAAATGTAGATATTTAAATCAGGTTTTTGCGTTACATGCATTTAAAAAAATAAAATACATTTTCACATCATGATCTTTTAAATTTTTGACACTGGTCACTGGGGCTATTTTAGACTTCTCCTTCCTGAACTTTCAGAGTTTTCGGCATGTTCCTTATCATCAGATGCAGGATTACAATGACAGGTAACAACTTTCCACAGCTGATAGCACAGGATTCACCAATCACAATACGCGATGCCACAGCTCCCTCTACTCCTCCAACCTTCACAATGACATTTGCACATGACCATTAGATGCTTCAATACCAAAGATAGGGTCAGAGCCTGTTAACTGTGACTAATGTACATGTAGATTTCCGGAAAGAATGGGAGTATGAGTCTAAAATCCCCCATTGGTCAAGATTTCACATTGTTTCTAATTTTTATTAGTAATAAACAATGTGATATGAAAAATAAACTATTTTCAAAACTTAACCCCTTCATGACCTTGGGATTTTCCGTTTTTCCGTGTTCGTTTTTCAATCCCCTCCTTCCCAGAGCCATAACTTTTTTATTTTTCCGTCAATATGGCCATATGAGGTCTTCTTTTTTGCAGGACGAGTTGTACTTTTGAACGACATCATTGGTTTTAGCATGTCGTGCACTAGGAAACGGGAAAAAATTCCAAGTGCGGTGAAATTGCAAAAAAAAAGTGCAGTCCCACACTTGTTTTTTGATTGGCTTTTTTGCTAGGCTCACTAAATGCTAAAACTGACCTGTCATTATGATTCTCCAGGTCATTACGAGTTCATAGACACCTAACATGTCTAGGTTATTTTTTATCTAAGTGGTGAAAAAAATTCCAAACTTTGCTAAAAAAAAAAAATTGTGCATTTTCCGATACCCGTAGCGTCTCCATTTTTCATGATCTGGGGTCTGTTGAGGACTTATTTTTTGCGTGCCGAGCTGGCGTTTTTAATGATACCATTTTGGTGCAGATACGTTCTTTTGATCGCCCGTTATTGCATTTTAATGCAATGTCGCAGTGACCGAAAAAATGTAATTCTGGTGTTTCAAATTTTTTTCTCGCTACGCTGTTTAACGATAAGGTTAATGCTTTTTTTCTATTGATAGATCGGGCGATTCTGAAAGCGGCGATACCAAATATGTGCAGGTTCGATTTTTTTTTAATTGATTTATTTGGATTGGGGCGAAAGGGGGGTGATTTAAACTTTTATATATATATTTTTTTTTCACTGTTTTTAACTTTTTTTACTTTTGCCATGCTTCCTATGGAGGCTAGAAGCTGGCACAACGCGATCGGCTCTGCTACATAGCAGCGATCATCAGATCAGAGCAGGTGGGGCTCACAGCTACCGACTGGGGATCAGTAACCATAGAGGTCTCAAGGACCTCTATGGTTACTCTGCAGAAGCATCGCTGACCCCCGATCATGTGACGGGGGTCGGCGATGCCCTCATTTCCGTCCGCCCGGCCGGAAGGGCCGGTTAGATGCCGCTGTCAGCGTTTGACAGCGGCATTTAACTAGTTAATAGGCGCGGGCGGATCACAATTCTGGCCGCGCCTATTGCGCGCGCATGTCAGCTGTTCAAAACAGCTGATATGTCCCGGCTTTGATGTGGGCTCACCGCCGGAGCCCGCATCAACGCGGGGCTTCTGACCTCGGACGTACTATCCCGTCCGAGGTCAGAAAGGGGTTAAAAAAATGTATAAAAAACTTATTTCAACAATTATTCATTTTCTGATTAAACATTCCCTTTAAACGTGAAGAGAAGATGTGTATCAGAGAGGCACAGCCAGTCTGAGCACTGCGGACCAATTTGCACAGATGTCTGAGAGTCGCTGATGGATCTCTCTGGCTTATAGGTCATTGAAATTTCAAAGGCCGGATCCTTCTCTTCTCCACATTATCTGTCGAAGATAATCGAGCGACAGCGGATGGATGTCCAAAGCTCAGTTGATCCCACTGAAATTGGTGGGTTTGATAACATTTATATGATATGTATGGTGGCCTTTAGAGTGCCATGAGGTGTCTTAAAGCTCCCTTGACACATAATAAGGTATCTCAAATGGCTTGTGGTAAGAGGTTCTGCTACACTGGAGTCTAGTAGCTTTACGTTATACATTTGGCAACCTTTCTAAAAGGGTTTTGTACCAAGATTTGACATTATCCCCTATCCATAGGACAGCTGCACTTGGCTATATCCAGTGGAGGTGTGCATGAGCCCACAAATATGTTGCAAGTATGTTGGTAAAATTGGGTACCCAAATATGCCATATTATTGAACCCATTGATTTATTGGCACTTCAAAAAAACACTCTGCCTTCTCCAAAATCTCAGTCTCACAAAATAATGGTGCAGACATATAGCCACAGAATATGACTATACCCTAGTAAAACAAAACTAATATTAAAAAAGTTATATAAAGTTATTATTAAACATAAAATGATAAAATTGCCTTAGTGTAGGACCTAAAATGGGACCAAGAATGAAGAGGAAGTTTGTTTCAAACATAACAGGAAACATTGAGCTTTGTATAAAAATAAAATAATTCAGTTTAGGTAAGACACGTGCATTTGTGAATTGCTGCTTGTGAGGACAAAGCTTCAGACCCAATACAATGGCCCTTTAAAAGAACAAACTTATTTATGGTAAAAAAAAAAAAAGTTTAGAGCAACCTAGCCTTCAGTGTGTACTGGGGGATTTTCTTCTCTCAACAACAACCAAAGTATTACTATCCCAGAGAGCTGTGTACAGAGTCGTAAAACACTCTGGCAGCATGTCGTAAAAAATGCATTACTCAGCAGTTAATTATTTCTTAAGGGCCTGCAGCATTAAGGTAAGAAAATTTGGTCTTTGTTTTTTACATCATATATGAATAGTGATTTAGTTACGAGGACATATTCATCGTGTTACACTGACTTACAAATTGAAAACTTTCAGGGCGCCCATTACTTATTATTACAGCTAAAGTAAGCAATATATTATGCACACAATGTGACCATTAAAGGGCAACAGACAGAAAATGAATTAATATGCTTAGCTTCGATCTACGATCTTTCTAACATTCTATCTATCTATCTATCTATCTATCTATCTATCTATCTATCTATCTATCTATCTATCTATCTATCTAAAAAAGATAGCGTCCTTCCAAGTAGTAGGAATGGAAAAATAACAGTAATCCAAACTTACAATGTGAAAAAATGGAGCACATTATTTACCCATATTAAACAAAACATTTTTGCTCCATCTATCTAAATACAAAAATATAGGTACAGCATCAGCAGAGAGAAAAATATACAAAGCCTACAATGCAAAACCAAACCTCAATATATATCCAGAAAAGATGAAGGCACCACTCTAAAAGTCCAAAATTAAGTGGTTTACAGACTCCTTATAACAAGGCGAGGTTTCATTCCAAGTGTGGAATTATGTCAAGCCCAAAGGCTTTTTTTTGGATCGACAGGTGCTTCTCACAAAATTAGGATGTCATCAAAAAGTGAATTTATTTCAGTTCCTCAATACAAAGAGTGAATCTCATATTTAGAGTCATTACAGAGTGATCTGTTTCAAGTATTTATTTCTGTTAATGTTGATGTTCATGACTTACAGCCAATGAAAACCCAAAAGTCATTATTATTATTATAATTATTATTTATTTATATAGCACCATTAATTCCATGGTGCTGTACATGAGAAGGGGGTTACATCAAAATACAAATATCACTTACAGTAAACAAACTAACAATGACAGACTGGTACAGAGGGAAGAGGACCTTGCCCTTGCGGGCTTACATTCTACAAGGTTTTGGGGAAGGAGACAGTAGGTTGAGGGTTGCAGTATCTCCAATGGTGTTGAGGAGGCAGCGGGGTCATTACAGGTTGTAAGCTTCTTTGAAGAGGTGGGTTTTCAGGTTCCGTTTGAAGGATCCAAATGTGGTGGATAACAGGACATGTTGGGGCTCAGAATTCCAGAGGATGGAGGATATTCGTGAGAAGTCTTGGAGGCGATTGGGTGAGGAGCAAATAAGCGTGGAGAGAAGGAGGTCTTGGGAGGACCGGAGATTACGTGGGGGAAGATATCGGGAGATTAGTTCTAAAATATACAGAGGAGAAAGGTTATGGATGGCTTTGTAGATCAGTGTTAGTAGTTTAAACTGGATACACTGTGAAATTGGGAGCCAGTGAAGGGATTTGCAAAGAGGGGAAGCAGGAGTGTAGCGAGAAGAGAGATTAATTAGTCGGGCAGCAGAGTTAAGGATGGACTGGAGGGGTGCGAGAGTGTTAGAAGGTGGGCCACAAAGGAGGATGTTGCAGTAGTCGGGGCGGGAGATGATTAGGGCATGCACAAGGATTTTAGTAGAGTGAGGGTTGAGGAAAGGACGGATTCTGGAAATATTTTTGAGCTGGAGGCGACAGGAGATGGCGAGAGCTTGGATGTGTGGTTTGAAGGACAGGGCCGAGTCAAGGGTTACTCCGAGGCAGCGCATTTTGGGGACAGCGGAAAGTGTGATTTCATTTATTTTGATAGATAGATCAGGTAGGGAAGATATGCGAGATGGAGGAAAGATAATTAGTTCAGATTTGTCCACATTGAGCTTGAGGAAGCGAAAGGAGAAGAAGGAGGATATGGCTGATAGATATTTTGGGATTCTGGAGAGCAGAGAGGTGACATCTAGGCCAGAGAGGTAGATCTGAGTGTCATCAGCATATAGATGGTACTGGAAGCCATAGGACCTTATGAGTTGTCCCAGGACAAGTCTATAGATTGAGAAGAGTTAAGGCCCTAGGACAGAGCCTTGAGCAACACTAACAGAGAGGGGGTGAAATGAAGAGGTAGTATGGGAGCAGGAAATGCTAAATGTGCGGTTGGTAAGGTATGTGGAGATCCAAGATAGGGCAAGGTCTTTGACACCAAAGGAGGAGAGGATCTGTAGTAGGAGGCAGTGGTCAACTGTGTCAAAGGCAGAGCTAGAAGGAGGAGTATAGAGAATTGTCTGTTAGCTTTGGCTGTAAGTAAGTCGTTAGTAATTTTGGTCAGGGCAGTCTCAGTGGAATGGTGGGGACGGAAGCCAGATTGTAGGTTGTCGAAGAGAGAGTTAGATGCAAAGTGAGAGGAAAGTTCAGCATGGATGTGCTGCTCAAGAAGTTTGGAAGCAAATGGGAGCAAAGATATGGGGGCATAGCTGGACATAGCGCTTGGCATGTGATTGTGGCATGTTTGAAAGCAGAGGGGAAGGTAACAGAAGTTAGTGATAGGTAGAAGAGATGGGTTAGGGATGGGATTAGTGTGGTGGTGAGGTTGGGGAGGAGGTGGGGTGGGATGGGGTGAAACGCAGACCCAACAATGCAGACAAGCTGAAGGCTGCTATCAAAGCAATCTAGGCTTCCATAACACCTCAGCAGTGCCATAGACTGATCGCCTCCATGCCACTCCTCATTGATGCAGTAATTGACGCAAAAGCAGCCCCAACCAAGTATTGAGTGCATTTACTGAACATTAGTGATGAGTGAGTGAGGTCGTTACTCGAGATTTCTGAGCATGCTCGGCTGTTCTCCTAATATCTTGGGCGTGCTCATAGATTATGTTTCTGTGGCCGCAGCTGCATGTTTTGTGCCTGTTAGACAGCCTGAACACATGCAGGGATTGCTTGTTTGTTAGGGAATCCCCACATGTACAGTATTCAGGCTGCCTAGCAGCCGCAAATCATGCAGCTGCGGTGACGCAAACATAATCTACGAGCATGCCCAAGATACTCGGAAAACACCCGAGCATGCTCGGAAATCTTGAGTAACGAGCACACTCGCTCATCATTACTGAACATACATTTCAGTAGGTCAACATTTCGGATTTTAAAGTCATTTCTCAAGCTGTTGTTATAAAGTATGCTAATTTACTGAGATAATGAATTATCTCATATTATCCTATGTTAATTATTTAATGCATTTGCTTTTTTACTTATTTATTTTCATAAGGGTATATGCACACATTTCTTTTTCTTTGGTTTTGCTTGTTTCTATGGCCAATGTGAGCATGCCTTTACATCTTGCATTTTTTTAAGTCATACTCTGGCTCAGTTTTTTGTTTTTCTTCAGTATTTTTGTGTACAGTACAAATAGGATGTGGCCTCCTTTTCACTGAGCAGGGCCATTCATATATAGTATACAGGTGCATCTCACAAAATTAGAATCATCAAAAAGTTAATTTA
Source organism: Ranitomeya variabilis (assembly GCF_051348905.1). Lineage (NCBI taxonomy): Eukaryota > Metazoa > Chordata > Amphibia > Anura > Dendrobatidae > Ranitomeya > Ranitomeya variabilis. Next base: position 678,782,703 of record NC_135232.1, on the reverse strand, counting down.
TTTCAGTTCTTCAATACAAAAAGTGAAACTCATATATTAGATAATACAAATAGAGTGATGTATTTCAATTGTTTATTTCTGTTAATGTTGTTGATTATGGCTTACAGCCAATGATAACCCAAAAGTCATTATCTCAGTAAATTAGAATACTTTATAACACCAGCATGAAAAAATGATTTTAACATCTGAAATGTTGGCCTACTGAAATGTCTGTTCAGTAAATGCACTCAATACTTGGTCGGGGCTCCTTTTGCATCAATTATTGCACCAATGCGGTGTGGCATAGAGGTGATCATTCTGTGGCACTGCTGAGGTGTTATGGAAGCCCAGATTGCTTTGATAGCAGCTTTCAGCTCATCTGCATTGTTGGGTCTGGTTGTCTCTCATCTTCCTCTTCACAATGCCCCATAGATTATGGGTTTAAGGTCAGACGAGTTTGCTGGCCAATCAACCACAGTGATATTGTTGTTTTTAAACCAGGTATTGGTACTTTTGGCAGTGTGGACAGGTGCCAAGTCCTGCTGGAGAATTAAATTTCCATCTCCAAAAAGCTTGTCGGCAGAGGGAATCATGAAGTGCTCTAAAATTTCCCGGTAGACAGCTGCGCTGATTTTGGTCTTTATAAAACACAGTGGACCTACACCAGCAGATGACATGGCTCCCGAAACTGTCATTGATTGTGGATACTTCACACTAGACCTTGGAAATCAAGGTCCCAGAGTCTGGAGGAAGAGTGGAGAGACAGACAATCCAAGCTGCTTGAGATCTAGTGTGAAGTTTCCACAATCAGTCATGGTTTCGGGAGCCATGTCATCTGCTGGTATAGGTGCACTGTGTTTTATCAAGACCAAAGTCAGCGCAGTCTTCTACCAGGAAATTTTAGAGCTTCATGCTTCCCTCTGCCAACAAGCTTTTTGCAGATGGAAATGTCATTCACCAGCAGGACTTGCCACCTTTCCACACTGCCAAAAGTACCAATACCAGGTTTAAAAACAACTATCACTGTGCTTTACTTTCCAGCAAACTCATCTGACCTTAACAGAGAATCTATGGGGTATTGTCAAGAGGAAGATGAGAGACACCGGACTCAACAATGCAGACAAGCTGAAGGCTGCTATCAAAGCAACCTGGGCTTCCATAACACCTCAGCAGTGCCACAGGCTGATTGCATCCATGCCACGTCGCATTGTAAGTATTGAGTGCATTTAATGAACACACATTTCAGTATGCGAACATTTCGGATGTTAAAATCATTTTTCAAGCTGGTGTTATAAAGTATTCTAATTTACTGAGATAATGACTTTTGGGTTTTCATTGGCTGTAAGCCATAATCATCAACATTAACAGAAATAAACACTTGAAATACATCACACTCTTTGTAATGACTCTATCTAATACAGTATATGAGTTTCACTTTTTGTATTGAAGAACTGAAATAAATTAACTTTTTGATGATATTCTAATTTTGTGAGATACACCTGTATACTATATACTGTTGGGACCTGGTTACTATCTGCCACTATTCCCACTAGGTAGGTTTTAACATTAGAGAGTGTAGTTACTGTCTTAATTGGGTATATCTTGTAGCGGTGGGACAGCTTTATACTTTTTTTTTTATCAAAACCAGTGTTTACTAAATACCCTATGTTAATTATTTAATGCACTTAATTTTTACTTTTTTTTTATAAATTATATTTTGTCACCAAGTGGACACTGGTTGTGACATTCTAGGCTCTTTGTTCTTACTCACCATCCTCAAGCGCAGTATAATTTATTATCACTTTTACAAACTGTAACTGTCGTTTTAGGAGAACTTGCAGCAGAATGTCCGTTTGCCTCCAGCTTCCCCTTCTTCGCTCCATAGAATTTTAAAAGCACCAACTGTTGTCTCCTAAGTAATGGGAAAATCTGTCTTCACTGAATACAGATTTTACCTATGAAATGAGAATGATAGACCAGTCAGGATGAAAGAAGCAGATTTCACTGATCGGATATCTTGAAATCTTCATGTGCACTGTGATTTATTATATACAAATACAATGGTTATTCTATGAGTATAACACAGTTCTTGCTTCCAATTAGAATTTGTCTTAGAAGATAAATGATCACCCTGTACTGATTGAATATCATATATTCTCAGTTTCCATGCGCTGTTTGCATTTTGTGAAACATCAGATAAAGTTATTTCTGAAAGTGTGGGAACAAGCCTTCATTGCAGCAAATGTTGAGACTTCAAAATGTTAAAAGTTTCCTGTGACCTCTCTGTTATTCTGGACCAAATGGAAGAAATATGAGAGATTAGGGGTCAAGAGGCATCAGTTAACTATTTTATGACCCAAAGAAAGTGAAAAAGAATCTTCATAGTATGAAGTCACGTGCAACAAATATGTAAAACAAGCAGATTCTGTTATGTTTGGATCTACTTTTCATACATAGGCAGATACCTTGCTATTCTATAGCCTTGGGTACAGTTCCAACTATATGTGTATAGTTTATATCAATATTCACTTAATGCGGGGGTTTTAAAATCCCTTACACATCTACCCCCAAATCATTAGAGATTTTTTTTTTTACCAAACCTTGCATCACAAGAAAATTTACTAAGTAAGGAGATCCTGTTCAGGTTACTTCATAGTTTGTACAGGGTTAGAAACATGCAGACAAGCAGCTGACCAAAACTAAGGCAGAAAAAATCAGCACATTTCACGAGGAACCAACTTTATTGACACATAGTCCAGGCCCTCTGATGTGAGGGCTGCGAAATAAACCTTCAGCAAGTGTAATATTTATAATGATAAGAAGTGTCCATAACAACAGCCTCGTAACCATATACTAAAATTATGAACCACCAAGATAAAATGTAAGATTAGGGGCAATAAAGGAGATATTCAGGGAAATAAAAGTAGGAAAGTATGAGCCAACAGCATAACAATGGCCATAGTACCTGCAGTGGCTTCTGCAGGGCCCGAGGCACCAGGCAGGAAAGAATAAAAGTGTCATATTTGGGTAACCAGCTCAACGGAGGAGAGTCATGCTGCGGAACAAGTTGGGAAAAGAGTTCTCTTAATGGGCAACCAGAAAAATGGCACTGCGATAACTCACACAGGGGTTGGACTGGTTTCTGTCAAAGTTGTCGGATGGTACAATGGAGAGAGGCAAAGAGATGACCCGCAGGGGAGGGTTTTGTCAGAGTGGGCAGCCAGCACAATAGAGAATGATCAGGCACTGGTGGGGTGTTGCATGGGATGACCCAAATTAATATATTGTCACGGGGTCAAGGCTTTTCTAGGTACACCCTTGGAAGAAGTCAATACTTCACATAGAAGCACATTCAGCTAATAATCTTGATTAATATGGTAAGTGGTTAATCTTCAAATACAAATACATAATTAGAAATATATCTGATTTTATTCGAAAAAAGATGTTTTGTTTATGGGGGGTGTAACAATGCTATTCACTTGGGAGAGATATGAGGTATTACAGGAGCCATTTCTATTTAAAAGTCAAACTGGTTTGTTGCAGTCCTCACCACATCAATCACATCACAGGAAACTCAAATATAGCTCTTGTATCATGAACGGACATGGGTATGTCCGGCGGACAACTCAACATATACATTCAACAGGATGATAAAGGGAGAGGAAGACCCTAATGGTAGGGAGAGGTGGATGGGACACCTCATGACACCAACATGTGCCTGTCCTTAAGCTGCCCCTAACACCCTATGCAGGTCCTTTCCCTCCCGCCTCCGTCACTTGATGGCTGTCACCTCTACTAACCCTGGATAGTGCATTGGCCAGTAAGAACGCTAGCCTTGCTACTGCAGGTAATATTGCACAGGGAAAGTGAGAAAACAGGGACTGACAGAAAGAATACAACTTCGCTCAGAATCTGCGGCTTAGCTCCACAGCAGCAGAGTAAATGGCACCAAGTAAACAGGACTCCAACAGCAGCAACATCAGTCACAGGAGAGCTTCACACACCTACCTGGTCTGCACAGAAGTAATACTATAACTGACAATCAGCTGAAGGGTCATGTGACTATTTAAAGGGAGGTGGCAGTGGTTACCAGCCAACATCAGCTGACCAGCCTAAAAGAATGTCAGCAAGAGACTGACATTAAGTCTTGCTGACACCAAAGGAAAAAAATACATTTAAGTTCCAGCAGACCCAGAGTTGTCGGGAAAACCTTAATGATTCATGACACCTTGAGCGGCTCAAAGTACAACATAAAGCAAAAAATCCATACACTAGTGCTCCTTAGCCCGACTGGCTTAGAGTCTAGTGTCTTAGTTCTTTAGCACTCAGTCCAGGAGATCTGCACACCTCCATATACACAGCCATGTGTGAGACAAACAGCTCTCAATTTACAAAGTGAACCACACACAGGGGTGGAGTTATGGTGAGCAGCCAGTCAGCTGCTCCTAATCAACCTTTCATGACCAATTAACCCTTTTAGTCCTACATGCACTAACGCATTACTCCAGGTTTATCTCCCAACCACTAGGTGTCTAACAGCCACCTTACAGCGGGTTGCATATTTTAGTTTTTATAATTAAAAGTTTCTTGAAAGTAATTTCTGGGTAACTCACAAATACTGTTAAGTTGTTGAATACAATGTCGTGGAGTGGCTCAAATTGAAATGAACAGGGAAAATTAAAAACTAAGTATTTAATATTAACTAAAATATGTCTGTCATTTCAACTGTTAAGCTTAAATCATCTCACCATACTTGTTAAAAAGCTAATATGACTCAATGCAAAAATTATTATTATGGCCTTTAAGTAAACTAATGCGCCCCCATAAACTCCTGTCCTCATATGAGGCAGAGGGACTTTTAACCCACCTCAGACCAAAGGGCTGCCATAACCTTTGCACCCGCTATAATTACACTCTTGACTTTTATCAACCAAATTGTGGACATTTTTCCAAGTTTTAGGTGTAGGATTGAAAGAAACCTTATTGGGCATATGACTTCAGTAAGTGCATATTCTACAAATTAACATTGAGCACTGGGTTTAGCACTTAATTATGGGTGTTCACTCCTTTCATGAATGCTTATTTTCTTGCCTCAAAAGAGTAGGTCTTACTCTGTTGAATTAATGTCTTTATAAAGTTTCTGGACGTGTTTCTCCTCAACCCCCATTTTTTTTCCCTCTGTTGGAAACACACAGGTAGTTTAGGAGCAGTGTGAAAGATCTTAGCTGGGATCATACTTGAGAAATCTTCAGAACATAGACCATGTTGATGATTAATTAGGGGCTTAGAAGAAGTCATTAAGTCTTGTAAGTAATCTTCGTAATTGCTTGATACAAATAACTTTTGCAAATTACCCTGACGCCCTTCACATAACAGGTCTTTGTAGATAGTCGAAGACTAAGTCAGAGAAAATCTGTGCCCTGCTCTTCTTATAGACTCTTAAGATGGGGGAATCTAGTGTTCTCGTAATAATACATATGTCAGGATAATTGTTTTGAATACCGCTGCCAAAAGGAACAATAAACATAGGTCACATATTTGTGAAAGAAGTTGATTTACAGACGCCTTGAGCAATTGTTTGGAGGAGCAGCAGTTTTTCTCCTCCAGTACTTTAAGAAGAAGTTGAAAGGTCGTAATATAAACAGGGCATCAATCTAGCTATAATCATTGAATGTTGGCTACAAGTCTTTTAAGACATCAGGGTGAAGAGCTTTGAAGATAATGAGCTTACTGGAAAATTAGGATGGAGTAATGTACTACTATCAACAACCATACTCTATGTTACTGTGTGCTAATGTAGCCTGCTAAACTGGGGCTTAACTCATTGCTAAACCTGGAAATATTGATATGATAGAATAGATACTGGTCATTTTAGGGGGGGTCACATGGAATAACTCCCCATTGGGGTGACACTGTTCAACCTAACGTAGAAATGCTCATGTGTATTGAATCATATCAGGAAAGTAAATCCAAGTAAATACATATAGCAACACTCCAATTGTCAGATCATTATGGTGCAGTCTACATCCCACCAAAGTATTAGCAGATTCCTAATGATGTAACAGCACCCCATGCGTTTAAAAAGACATCCAGATGGTTAATTTGTCCTCCCAAGTGTGTATACGAATTTGACACTGCTTCTGTTGATCAGGATTAAGGCGTAGGTTGCCTTTTGAAATAATCAACTAACAGAATTATTAATAATAATGTACTAAAGAGAATCTGTCAGCACACTTTTTGGAAGTGCATCTGAACAGCAAGGTGGATTGCTGTTGAGGGGAGATAGAGAGAAAAAAAAAAATCTATAAATCTTCAGCACAGCGAGTGTGAGCGAGCTGAGTGTGACCTGAGTGTAAGTGTGAATGGCGGTAAGTGTGTGACTTGTGATTCAGTGACTTTGGAATCAGGGAGTTTCCAAGGGAGGAATTGCTTCTGTTTTTTTTTTTTTTGTTTTTTTTTTGGTTTAATTAATACTTTGTATTTATTTTTAATTAACGTTTCTGTGTGGTGCAATCCCCATTAGGAAATGTGCTCCACTATTGTTAATGCCATCCAGTGTACATCTTGCCACATGTATGCAGTCCTTGACCAGCCGGTCGAGGGTGCATACTGCTGTGCGAGATGTGAGCACATTGTGCATTTGGAAACCCAGATACTGGATCTAAATGTGCAGCTGGCAACACTGAGATCCATAGACAATATGGAGAGGAGTCTTCTGCTCACAGAGCAGACGCTCAATGGGATAGATGAGGAGGAGGATGGTAGGATGGAGCTGCAGGACAGTGTGGCAGTTAGCTGGGTGACAGATAGAAGGCGGGGTAGAGGGAAGAGTGCCAGGGAGGCTAGTCCTGATCTGGCACACCCCAATAAGTTTGCTAAGTTGGCAAATGAGGGGGGTGCCAGTACAGGGGTAGCACTGCTGCAGCCAGGCATGTCCTCTGAAAGCCGGAGGAGTGACTGCTCCAGTAAGGAGGGAAAAAGGAGAGCAGGGCAGGCCAGACAGGTGCTGGTAGTGGGGGACTCAATTATTAGGGGAACAGATAGGGCAATCTGTCACAAAGACAGGGATCGTCGGACGGTGTGCTGCCTACCTGGCGCTTGAGTCCGACACATCGCTGATCGGGTGGACAGATTACTGGGAGGGGCTGGGGAGGACCCAGCGGTCATGGTGCACATTGGCACAAATGACAAAGTTAGAGGTAGGTGGAAGGTCCTTAAAGATGATTTCAGGGAATTAGGCTGCAAGCTGAAAGCAAGGACCTCCAACGTGGTATTTTCCGAAATACTGCCTGTACCACGTGCCACGCCAGAGAGGCAACGGGAGATTAGGGAGGTTAATAAGTGGCTCAAGAATTGGTGTAGGAAGGAGGGGTTTGGGTTCCTGCAGAACTGGGCCGACTTCTCAGTTGGCTACAGGCTCTACGCTAGGGACGGGCTGCACCTCAATGGGGAAGGGGCAGCTGTGCTGGGGGAGAAAATGGTTAGAAGGTTGGAGGAGTGTTTAAACTAGGGATTGGGGGGGAGGGTATTCATTTTATAGGAGGGTAAGATAGTGCAGATAGAGACCTGGGCACAAATAAGGAAGTTGGGGGTGGCGGTGGCATGGGGGGTGGGGTTAGAACAGTTAGTAATTTAAGAAAGAATAGAGGTACAGAGAGTAACATCAAGTGCATGTATACTAATGCCAGAAGCCTCGCCAACAAAATGGATGAATTAGAACTAATGTTGTTGGAGCATAATTATGACATGGTGGGGATATCTGAGACGTGGCTGGATGAGAGCCATGACTGGGCTGTTAACTTGCAGGGCTATAGCCTGTTCAGAAATGACCGTACAGATAAGCGAGGGGGAGGGGTGTGTCTATATGTAAAATCTTCCTTAAAACCCATCCTGCGTGATAATATAGGTGAATTTAATGAAAATGTAAAGTCCCTGTGGGTGGAGATAAGGGGAGGGGGAAAAAATAATAAATTACTGATAGGGGTTTGTTATAAATCTCCAAAACTAATGGAAGCAATGGAGAATATCCTCGTAAAGCAAATAGATGAAGCTGCGACTCAAGGAGAAGTCATTATTATGGGGGACTTCAACTACCCTGAAATAGATTGGGGAACAGAAACCTGCAGTTCCAGCAAAGGTAATCGGTTTTTGACAACTATGAGAGACAATTACCTTTCACAACTGGTTCAGGACCCAACAAGGAGGAGGGCACTGCTAGACCTAATATTAACCAACAGGCCAGACCGCATATCAAATATAAGGGTTTGGGGGTCACTTGGGGAATAGTGATCACAAAATAATAAGTTTTCATGTAACCTTTAATAAGATGGGTAGTAGGGGGGTGACAAGGACACTAAACTTCAGGAGGGCAAATTTCCAACGGATGAGAGAGGATCTTGGTGCAATTAACTGGGACGATATCCTGAGACACAAAAATACACAAAGAAAATGGGAGACATTTATTAGCATCCTGGATAGGACCTGTGCACAGTATATACCGTATGGGAATAAACATACTAGAAATAGGAGGAAACCAATATGGCTAAATAGAGCTGTAAGGGGCGCAATAAGGGACAAAAAGAAAGCATTTAGAGAATTAAAGGAAGTAGGTAGTGAGGAGGCATTAAATAAATACAGAAAATTAAATAAATTCTGTAAAAAGCAAATCAAGGCAGCAAAGATTGAGACAGAGAGACTCATTGCCAGAGAGAGTAAAAATAATCCCAAAATATTCTTTAACTATATAAATAGTAAGAAACTAAAAAATGACAGTGTTGGCCCCCTTAAAAATAGTCTGGGTGAAATGGTGGATGAGGATGAGGAAAAAGCCAATATGCTAAATGACTTTTTTTCATCAGTATTTACAAAAGAAAATCCCATGGCAGACAAAATGACTAGTGATAAAAATTCCCCATTAAATGTCACCTGCTTAACCCAGCAGGAAGTACAGCGGCGTCTAAAAATAACTAAAATTGACAAATTTCCGGGCCCGGATGGGATACACCCCCGAGTACTGCAGGAACTAAGTACAGTCATTGATAGACCATTATTTTTAATCTTTAACCCCTTCATGACCCAGCCTATTTTGGCCTTAATGACCTTGCCGTTTTTTGCAATTCTGACCAGTGTCCCTTTATGAGGTAATAACTCAGGAACGCTTCAACGGATCCTAGCGATTCTGAGATTGTTTTTTCGTGACATATTGGGCTTCATGTTAGTGGTAAATTTAGGTCGATAATTTCTGAGTTTATTTGTGAAAAAAACGGAAATTTGGCAAAAATTTTGAAAATTTCGCAATTTTCACATTTTGAATTTTTATTCTGTTAAACCAGAGAGTTATGTGACACAAAATAGTTAATAAATAACGTTTCCCACATGTCTACTTTACATCAGCACAATTTTGGAAACAATTTTTTTTTTTGCTAGGAAGTTATAAGGGTTAAAATTTGACCAGTGATTTCTCATTTTTACAACAAAATTTACAAAACCATTTTTTTTAGGGACCACCTCACATTTGAAGTCATTTTGAGGGTTCTATATGGCTGAAAATACCCAAAAGTGACACCATTCTAAAAACTGCACCCCTCAAGGTGCTCAAAACCACATTCAAGAAGTTTATTAACCCTTCAGGTGTTTCACAGCAGCAGAAGCAACATGGAAGGAAAAAATGAACATTTAACTTTTTAGTCACAAAAATGATCTTTTAGCAACAATTTTTTTATTTTCCCAGCGGTAAAAGGAGAAACTGGACCACGGACGTTGTTGTCCAATTTGTCCTGAGTACGCTGATACCTCATATGTGGGGGTAAACCACTGTTTGGGCGCACGGCAGGGCTCGGAAGGGAAGGAGCGCCATTTGACTTTTTGAATGAAAAATTGGCTCCAATCTTTAGCGGACACCATGTCACGTTTGGAGAGCCCCCGTGTGCCTAAACATTGGAGCTCCCCCACAAGTGACCCCATTTTGGAAACTAGACCCCCCAAGGAACTTATCTAGAAGCATAGTGAGCACTTTAAACCCCCAGGTGCTTCACAAATTGATCCGTAAAAATGAAAAAGTACTTTTTTTTCACAAAAAAATTATTTTTGCCTCAATTTTTTCATTTTCACATGGGCAACAGGATAAAATGGATCCTAAATTTTGTTGGGTAATTTCTCCTGAGTACACCAATACCTCACATGTGGGGGTAAACCACTGTTTGGGCACATGGTAAGGCTCGGAAGGGAAGGAGCGCCATTTGACTTTTTGAATGAAAAATTATCTCCATCGTTAGCGGACACCATGTCGCGTTTGGAAAGCCCCTGTGTGCCTAAACATTGGAGCTCCTCCACAAGTGACCCCATTTTTGAAACTAGACCCCCCAAGGAACTCATCTAGAGGCATAGTGAGCACTTTAAACCCCCAGGTGCTTCACAAATTGATCCGCAAAAATGAAAAAGTACTTTTTTTTCACACAAAATTTCTTTTAGCCTCAATTCTTTCATTTTCACATGGGCAACAGGATAAAATGGATCCTAAAATTTGTTGGGCAATTTCTCCTGAGTATGCCGATACCTCATATGTGGGGGTAAACCACTGTTTGGGTGCACGGCAAGGCTCGGAAGGGGAGGCGTGCCATTTGACTTTTTGAATGGAAAATTAGCTCCAATCGTTAGCGGACACCATGTCGCGTTTGGAGAGCCCCTGTGTGCCTAAACATTGGAGCTCCCCTACAAGTGACCCCATTTTGGAAACTAGACCCCCCAAGGAACTTATCTAGATGCATAGTGAGCACTTATAACCCCCAGGTGCTTCACAGAAGTTTATAACGCAGAGCCGTGAAAATAAAAAAATAATTTTTCTTTCCTCAAAAATGATTTTTAGCCCAGAATTTTTTATTTTCCCAAGGGTAATAGGAGAAATTGGATCCCAAATGTTGTTTTCCAGTTTGTCCTGAGTACGATGATACCCCATATGTGGGGGTAAACCACTGTTTGGGCGCACGGCAGGGCTCGGAAGGGAAGGCACGCCATTTGGCTTTTTGAATGGAAAATTAGCTCCAATCATTAGCGGACACCATGTCGCGTTTGGAGAGCCCCTGTGTGCCTAAACATTGGAGCTCCCGCACAAGTGACCCCATTTTGGAAACTAGACCTCCTGTTGTGAATTTGGATTCTGGGCTCCCCCGGTGGCTACTGGTGGAATTGAACTGGTGTTGTCATCTTCTCTGTTCACCTGTTCCCATCAAGATGTGGGAGTCGCTATATAACCTTGCTGCTCTGTTAGTTGCTTGCCGGTCAACAATGTTATCAGAAGCCTCTCTGTGCTTGTTCCTGCTCCTAGACAACTACTAGATAAGTTGGACTCTAGTCCATGTTTGTTTTTGCATTTTTGTTCCAGTTCACAGCTGAAGTTTCGTTACTGTGTCTGGAAAGCTCTTGTGAACAGGAATTGCCACTCTGGTGTCATGAGTTAATGCCAGAGTTTTAAAGTAATTCCTGGATGGTGTTTTGATAGGGTTTTCAGCTGACCATGAAAGTGTCCTTTCTGTCTTCTGCTATGTAGTAAGTGGACCTCAAATTTGCTAAACCTATTTTCATACTACGTTTGTAATTTCATCTTAATTCACCGCCAATACATGTGGGGGGCCTCTGTCTCCTTTCGGGGTATTTCTCTAGAGGTGAGCTAGGACTAATATTTTCCTCTGCTAGCATTATTTAGTCCTCCGGCTGGTGCTGGGCATCTAGAATCAACGTAGGCATGCTACCCGGCCACTGCTAGTTGTGCGTTAGGTTTAGTTCATGGTCAGCTCAGTTCCCATCTTCCAAGAGCTAGTTCCTATATATGCTGATGCTATGTTCTCTTGCCAATGAGAACATGACAGTTTGACCGGACACTAAAGGGTTAAAATCCTTGGCTGAGAAAGGAGAGAAATAAGAAGTCTGCTGAGAATTTTTTTTTTTTTTTTTTTTTCTCCTAATCTTTGAATGGCTCTGTGTCCACCTGTTTGTAATGGATCTTCAGAGTGTGACTGCAGGTTTGAATAATCTCGCCACGAAGGTACAAAATTTGCAAGACTTTGTTTGTCATGCACCTGTATCTGAGCCGAGAATTCCTTTGCCGGAATTTTTCTCGGGGAATAGATCTGGGTTTCAGAATTTTCGAAATAATTGCAAATTATTTTTGTCCCTGAAATTTCGCTCTGCCGGAGACCCTGCACAGCAGGTCAGGATTGTGATTTCCTTGCTCCGGGGCGACCCTCAAGACTGGGCTTTTTCATTGACACCAGGGGATCCTGCGTTGCTCAATGTGGATGCGTTTTTTCTGGCCTTGGGGTTGCTTTATGACGAACCTCATTTGGAGCTTCAGGCAGAAAAAACTTTGATGTCCCTATCTCAGGGGCAAGATGAAGCGGAAATTTACTGTCAAAGATTCCGTAAATGGTCTGTGCTTACTCAGTGGAATGAGTGCGCCCTGGCGGCGACTTTCAGAGAGGGTCTCTCTGATGCCATTAAGGATGTTATGGTGGGGTTCCCTGTGCCTGCGGGTCTGAATGAGTCCATGACAATGGCTATTCAGATCGATAGGCGTTTGCGGGAGCGCAAACCAGTGCACCATCTGGCGGTGTCCACTGAGAAGTCGCCAGAGAGTATGCAGTGTGATAGAATTCTGTCCCGAAGCGAGCGGCAGAATTTTAGACGGAAAAATGGGTTGTGTTTCTATTGTGGTGATTCTACTCATGTTATATCAGCATGCTCTAAGCGCACTAAAAAGCTTGATAAATCTGTTTCCATTTGCACCTTACCGTCTAAGTTTATTCTATCTGTGACCCTGATTTGCTCTTTGTCATCTATTACTACGGACGCCTATGTCGACTCTGGCGCCGCTTTGAGTCTTATGGATTGGTCCTTTGCTAAACGCTGTGGGTATGATTTAGAGCCTTTGGAGACTCTTATTCCTCTGAAGGGGATTGACTCCACCCCATTGGCTAATAATAAACCACAATACTGGACCCAAGTAACTATGCGTATTAATCCGGATCACCAGGAGATTATTCGCTTTCTGGTGCTGCATAATCTACATGATGATTTGGTGCTAGGATTGCCTTGGCTGCAATCTCACAACCCAGTCCTCGACTGGAAAGCTATGTCTGTATTGAGCTGGGGATGTAAGGGGGCTCATGGGGATGTACCTGTGGTTTCCATTTCATCATCTATTCCCTCTGAAATTCCTGAGTTCCTGTCTGACTATCGTGACGTCTTTGAAGAATCCAAGCTTGGTTCATTACCTCCGCACCGAGAGTGCGATTGTGCCATAGATTTAATCCCGGGTAGTAAATACCCAAAGGGTCGTTTATTTAATCTGTCTGTGCCTGAACATGCTGCTATGCGAGAATATATAAAGGAGTCCTTGGAAAAGGGACATATTCGTCCATCGTCATCTCCCTTAGGAGCCGGTTTTTTCTTTGTGTCAAAAAAAGACGGCTCTTTGAGACCATGTATCGATTATCGGCTTTTGAATAAAATCACTGTAAAATATCAATACCCATTGCCGTTGCTGACTGATTTGTTTGCTCGCATAAAGGGGGCCAAGTGGTTCTCTAAGATTGACCTTCGTGGGGCGTATAATTTGGTGCGTATCAGGCAGGGGGATGAGTGGAAAACCGCATTTAATACGCCCGAGGGCCACTTTGAGTATTTAGTGATGCCTTTTGGTCTTTCAAATGCTCCGTCAGTTTTCCAGTCCTTTATGCATGATATTTTTCGCGATTATTTGGATAAATTTATGATTGTGTATCTGGATGATATTCTGATTTTTTCGGATGACTGGGACTCTCATGTCCAGCAAGTCAGGAGGGTTTTCCAGGTTTTGCGGTCTAATTCTTTGTGTGTGAAGGGTTCTAAGTGTGTTTTTGGGGTACAGAGGATTTCCTTTTTGGGATATATTTTTTCTCCCTCTTCCATTGAAATGGATCCTGTCAAGGTTCAAGCTATTTGTGATTGGACGCAGCCCTCTTCTCTTAAGAGTCTTCAGAAATTTTTGGGCTTTGCTAACTTTTATCGTCGATTTATTGCTGGTTTTTCGGATATTGCTAAACCATTGACCGATTTGACTAAGAAGGGTGCTGATGTTGCTGATTGGTCCCCTGACGCTGTGGAGACCTTTCGGGAGCTTAAGCGCCGTTTTTCCTCTGCCCCTGTGTTGCGTCAGCCTGATGTTGCTCTACCTTTTCAGGTTGAGGTCGACGCTTCTGAGATCGGAGCTGGGGCAGTGTTGTCGCAGAAAAGTTCTGACTGCTCCGTGATGAGGCCTTGTGCCTTCTTTTCCCGTAAATTTTCGCCCGCTGAGCGGAATTATGATGTTGGGAATCGGGAGCTTTTGGCCATGAAGTGGGCTTTTGAGGAGTGGCGCCATTGGCTTGAGGGGGCCAGACATCAGGTGGTGGTATTGACTGACCACAAAAACTTGATTTATCTTGAGACTGCCAGGCGCCTGAATCCTAGACAGGCGCGCTGGTCATTATTTTTCTCTCGGTTTAATTTTGTGGTGTCATACCTACCGGGTTCTAAGAATGTTAAGGCGGATGCCCTTTCTAGGAGTTTTGAGCCTGACTCGCCTGGTAACTCTGAGCCCACAGGTATCCTTAAGGATGGAGTGGTATTGTCAGCCGTTTCTCCAGACCTGCGGCGGGCCTTGCAGGAGTTTCAGGCGGATAGACCGGATCGTTGCCCACCTGATAAACTGTTTGTTCCTGATGATTGGACCAGTAGAGTCATCTCTGAGGTTCATTCTTCTGCGTTGGCAGGTCATCCTGGCATTTTTGGAACCAGGGATTTGGTGGCAAGGTCCTTCTGGTGGCCTTCCCTGTCACGAGATGTGCGAGGCTTTGTGCAGTCTTGTGACGTTTGTGCTCGGGCCAAGCCTTGTTGCTCTCGGGCTAGTGGATTATTGTTGCCCTTGCCTATTCCTAAGAGGCCTTGGACGCACATCTCGATGGATTTTATTTCAGATCTGCCTGTTTCTCAGAAGATGTCTGTCATCTGGGTGGTGTGTGACCGTTTCTCTAAGATGGTCCATTTGGTTCCTCTGCCCAAGTTGCCTTCTTCTTCCGAGTTGGTTCCTCTGTTTTTTCAAAATGTTGTTCGTTTGCATGGTATTCCTGAGAATATCATTTCTGACAGAGGGACCCAATTCGTGTCTAGATTTTGGCGGGCATTCTGTGCTAGGATGGGCATAGATTTGTCTTTTTCGTCCGCTTTCCATCCTCAGACTAATGGCCAGACCGAGCGGACTAATCAGACCCTGGAGACATATCTGAGGTGTTTTGTGTCTGCTGACCAGGATGATTGGGTTGCTTTTTTGCCATTGGCGGAGTTCGCTCTCAATAATCGGGCCAGCTCTGCCACTTTGGTGTCCCCGTTTTTCTGTAATTCGGGGTTTCATCCTCGATTTTCCTCTGGTCAGGTGGAAACTTCGGATTGTCCTGGAGTGGATGCTGTGGTGGAGAGATTGCATCAGATCTGGGGACAGGTGGTGGACAATTTGAGGTTGTCCCAGGAGAAGACTCAGCTTTTTGCCAACCGCCATCGTCGTGTTGGTCCTCGGCTTTGTGTTGGGGATTTGGTGTGGTTGTCTTCTCGTTTTGTCCCTATGAGGGTCTCTTCTCCTAAGTTTAAGCCTCGGTTCATCGGCCCGTATAAGATATTGGAGATTCTTAACCCTGTTTCCTTCCGTTTGGACCTCCCTGCATCCTTTTCTATTCATAACGTTTTTCATCGGTCATTATTGCGCAGGTATGAGGTACCGGTTGTGCCTTCCGTTGAGCCTCCTGCTCCGGTGTTGGTTGAGGGTGAGTTGGAGTACGTTGTGGAGAAAATCTTAGACTCTCGTGTTTCCAGACGGAGACTCCAGTATCTGGTCAAGTGGAAGGGATACGGCCAGGAGGATAATTCTTGGGTGAATGCATCTGATGTTCATGCCTCTGATCTGGTTCGTGCCTTTCATAGGGCCCATCCTGATCGCCCTGGTGGTTCTGGTGAGGGTTCGGTGCCCCCTCCTTGAGGGGGGGGTACTGTTGTGAATTTGGATTCTGGGCTCCCCCGGTGGCTACTGGTGGAATTGAACTGGTGTTGTCATCTTCTCTGTTCACCTGTTCCCATCAAGATGTGGGAGTCGCTATATAACCTTGCTGCTCTGTTAGTTGCTTGCCGGTCAACAATGTTATCAGAAGCCTCTCTGTGCTTGTTCCTGCTCCTAGACAACTACTAGATAAGTTGGACTCTAGTCCATGTTTGTTTTTGCATTTTTGTTCCAGTTCACAGCTGAAGTTTCGTTACTGTGTCTGGAAAGCTCTTGTGAACAGGAATTGCCACTCTGGTGTTATGAGTTAATGCCAGAGTTTTAAAGTAATTCCTGGATGGTGTTTTGATAGGGTTTTCAGCTGACCATGAAAGTGTCCTTTCTGTCTTCTGCTATGTAGTAAGTGGACCTCAAATTTGCTAAACCTATTTTCATACTACGTTTGTAATTTCATCTTAATTCACCGCCAATACATGTGGGGGGCCTCTGTCTCCTTTCGGGGTATTTCTCTAGAGGTGAGCTAGGACTAATATTTTCCTCTGCTAGCATTATTTAGTCCTCCGGCTGGTGCTGGGCATCTAGAATCAACGTAGGCATGCTACCCGGCCACTGCTAGTTGTGCGTTAGGTTTAGTTCATGGTCAGCTCAGTTCCCATCTTCCAAGAGCTAGTTCCTATATATGCTGATGCTATGTTCTCTTGCCATTGAGAACATGACAACCTCCCAAGGAACTAATCTAGATTTGTGGTGAGCACTTTGAACCCCCAAGTGCTTCACAGAAGTTTATAACGCAGAGCCGTGAAAATAAAAAATGTGTTTCCTTTCCTCAAAAATATTTTTTTAGCCCAGAATTTTTTTATTTTTGCAAGAGTAACAGGAGAAATTGGACCCCAAAAGTTGTTGTCCAGTTTCTCCTGAGTACGCTGATACCCCATATGTGGGGGTAAACCACTGTTTTGGCACACGTCGGGGTTCGGAAGGGAAGTAGTGACGTTTTGAAATGCAGACTTTGATGGAATGCTCTGCGGGCATCAGGTTGCGTTTGCAGAGCCCCTGATGTGCCTAAACAGTAGGAACTCCCTACAAGTGACTCCATTTTGGAAACTAGACCCCCAAGGGAACTTATCTAGATGTGTGGTGAGCACTTTGAACCCCCAAGTGCTTCACAGAAGTTTATAACGCAGAGCCGTGAAAATAAAAAATGTGTTTCCTTTCCTCAAAAATATTTTTTTAGCCCAGAATTTTTTTATTTTTGCAAGAGTAACAGGAGAAATTGGACCCCAAAAGTTGTTGTACAGTTTCTCCTGAGTACGCTGATACCCCATATGTGGGGGTAAACCACTGTTTTGGCACACGTCGGGGTTCGGAAGGGAAGTAGTGACGTTTTGAAATGCAGACTTTGATGGAATGCTCTGCGGGCATCAGGTTGCGTTTGCAGAGCCCCTGATGTGCCTAAACAGTAGGAACTCCCCACAAGTGACTCCATTTTGGAAACTAGACCCCCAAGGGAACTTATCTAGATGTGTGGTGAGCACTTTGAACCCCCAAGTGCTTCACAGAAGTTTACAACGCAGAGCCGTGAAAATAAAAAATCATTTTTCTTTCCTCAAAAAAGATGTTTTAGCAAGCAATTTTTTATTTTCACAAGGGTAACAGGAGAATTTGGACCCCAATATTTGTTGCCCAGTTTGTTG
Organism: Ranitomeya variabilis; assembly: GCF_051348905.1. Classification (NCBI taxonomy): domain Eukaryota; kingdom Metazoa; phylum Chordata; class Amphibia; order Anura; family Dendrobatidae; genus Ranitomeya; species Ranitomeya variabilis. The sequence goes on along the minus strand of NC_135232.1, from coordinate 678,764,970 downwards.
TGAGTACGCTCATACCCCATATGTGGGGGTAAACCACTGTTTGGGCGCACGTCAGGGCTCGGAAGGGAAGTAGTGACATTTGAAATGCAGACTTTGATGGAATGGTCTGCGGGCGTCACATTGCATTTGCAGAGCCCCTGATGTGCCTAAACAGTAGAAACCCCCCACAAGTGACCCCATTTTGGAAACTAGACCCCCCAAGGAACTTATCTAGATGTGTGGTGAGCACGTTCAACCCCCAAGTGCTTCACAGAAGTTTACAACGCAGAGCCGTGAAAATAAAAAATCATTTTTCTTTCCTCAAAAAAGATGTTTTAGCAAGCAATTTTTTATTTTCACAAGGGTAACAGGAGAATTTGGACCCCAATATTTGTTGCCCAGTTTGTTGTGAGTACGCTGATACCCCATATGTGGGGGTAAACCACTGTTTGGGCGCACGTCAGGGCTCGGAAGGGAAGTAGTGACATTTGAAATGCAGACTTTGATGGAATGGTCTGCGGGCGTCACATTGCATTTGCAGAGCCCCTGATGTGCCTAAACAGTAGAAACACCCCACAAGTGACCCCATTTTGGAAACTAGACCCCCGAAGGAACTTATCTAGATGTGTGGTGAGCACTTTCAACCCCCAAGTGCTTCACAGAAGTTTATAACGCAGAGCCGTGAAAATAAAAAATAATTGTTCTTTCCTCAAAAATTATGTTTTAGCAAGTAATTTTTTATTTTTGCAAGGGTAACAGGAGAAATTGGACCCCAACAGTTGTTGCCCAGTTTGTCCTGAGTACGCTGGTACCCCAAATGTGGGGGTAAACCACTGTTTGGGCGCACGTCGGGGCTTGGAAGGGCGGGAGCACCATTTGACTTTTTGAACGCAAGATTGGCTGGAATCAATGGTGGCGCCATGTTGCGTTTGGAGACCCCTGATGTGCCTAAACAGTGGAAACCCCTCAATTCTAACTTCAACACTAACCCCAACACCCCCCTAATCCTAATCCCAACTGTAGCCATAACCCTAATCACAACCCTAACCCCAACACACCCCTAACCACAACCCTAACCGCAACACACCCGTAACCCTAATTCCAACCCTAATCCTAACCCTAATCCCAACCGTAACCCTAATCCCAACCCTAACCACAACTGTAACCCCAACACACCCCTAACCCTATCCGTAACCCTAACCACAAGCCTAATCTTAACCCTATTTCAAACCCTAGCCCTAATTCCAACCCTAACTCTAATTCCAACCCTAACCCTAAGGCTATGTGCCCACGTTGCGGATTCGTGTGAGATTTTTCCGCACGATTTTTGAAAAATCTGCAGGTAAAAGGCACTGCGTTTTACCTGCGGATTTACAGCAGATTTCCAGTGTTTTTTTGTGCGGATTTCACCTGCGGATTCCTATTGAGGAACAGGTGTAAAACGCTGCGGAATCCGCACAAAGAATTGACATGCTGCGGAAAATACAACGCAGCGTTTCTGCACGGAATTTTTCGCACCATGGGCACAGCGGATTTGGTTTTCCTTAGGTGTACATGGTACTGTAAACCTGATGGAAAACTGCTTCGAATTCGCAGCGGCCAATCCGCTACGGATCCGCGGCCAATCCGCTGCGGATCTGCTGCCAATCCGCTGCGGATCCGCGGCCAATCCGCTACCGATCCGCTGCGGATCCGCGGCCAATCCGCTACCGATCCGCTGCGGATCCGCGGCCAATCCGCTGCGGATCCGCTGCCAATCCGCTGCGGATCCGCGGCCGATCCGCTGCGGATCCGCGGCCGATCCGCTGCGGATCCGCTGCCGATCCGCTGCGGATCCGCGGCCGATCCGCTGCGGATCCGTGGGCGATCCGCTGCGGATCCGCTGCGGATCCGCGGCCGATCCGCTGCGGATCCGCGGCCGATCCGCTCTGTGTGCACATGCCATAACCCTACCCCTAACCCTACCCGTAACCCTAACCCTACCCCTAACCCTACCCCTAGTTCTAACCCTAGTTCTAACCCTAACCCTAGTGGAAAAAAAAAAAAAAAATTCTTTATTTTATTATTGTCCCTATGGGGGTGATAAAGGGGGGGGGGGGTTTATTTATTATTTTTTTTATTTTGATCGCTGTGATAGAACCTACCACAGCGATCAAAATGTACTTGTAAGGAATCTGCCGACTGGCAGATTCGGCGGGCGCACTGAGCATGCGCCCGCTATTTTCCAAGATGGCGGCGCCCAGCGAGGAGACGGCCGGACACCGGGAGGATCGGTAAGTATGAAGGGGTGGTGGGGGGGTGGATCGGAGCACAGGGGGGGTGATCGGAGCACAGGGGGGGGGATCCTGAGCAAGGAGGGAGCGGACAGGAGGACGGGGGAGCCGGCAGGCGGACGGAGGGGACCGGAGGACTAACGGAGGGCTGGGGGGGCGATCGGTGGGTGTGGGGGGGGTGACTTCAGGTTTTCCAGCCATGGCCGATGATATTGCAGCATCGGCCATGGCTGGATTGTAATATTTCACCAGTTTTTTAGGTGAAATATTACAAATCGCTCTGATTGGCAGTTTCACTTTCAACAGCCAATCAGAGCGATCGTAGCCACGGGGGGGTGAAGCCACCCCCCCCTGGGCTGAAGCACCACTCCCCCTGTCTCTGCAGATCGGGTAAAATCGGAGTTAACCCCTTCACCCGATCTGCAGGGACGCGATCATTCCATGACGCATACGCTGCGTCATAGGTCGTTTTGGCACCGACTTTCATGACGCAGCGTATGCGTCAAAGGTCGTTAAGGGGTTAAAGACTCCATAATAACAGGGTCTGTACCACAGGACTGGCGTATAGCAAATGTGGTGCCAATATTCAAAAAGGGGACAAAAACTGAACTCGGTAATTATAGGCCAATAAGCTTAACCTCTACTGTGGGTAAAATCCTGGAGGGCATTCTAAGGGATGCTATGCTGGAGTATCTGAAGAGGAATAACCTCATGACCCAGTATCAGCACGGGTTTACTAGGGACCGTTCATGTCAGACTAATTTGATCAGCTTCTATGAAGAGGTAAGTTCTGGACTGGACCAAGGGAACCCAGTGGACGTAGTGTATATGGACTTTTCCAAAGCTTTTGATACGGTGCCACACAAAAGGTTGTTACATAAAATGAGAGTAATGGGGATAGGGGAAAATATGTGTAAGTGGGTTGAGAGCTGGCTCAGGGATAGGAAACAAAGGGTGGTTATTAATGGAGCACACTCGGACTGGGTCACGGTTAGCAGTGGGGTACCACAGGGGTCAGTATTGGGCCCTCTTCTTTTTAACATATTTATTAATGACCTTGTAGGGGGCATTCAGAGTAGAATTTCAATATTTGCAGATGACACTAAACTCTGCAGGGTAATCAATACAGGGGAGGACAATTTAATATTACAGGATGATTTATGTAAACTAGAAGCTTGGGCTGATAAATGGCAAATGAGCTTTAATGGGGATAAATGTAAGGTCATGCACTTGGGTAGAAGTAATAAGATGTATAACTATGTGCTTAATTCTAAAACTCTGGGCAAAACCGTCAATGAAAAAGACCTGGGTGTATGGGTGGATGACAAACTCATATTCAGTGGCCAGTGTCAGGCAGCTGCTACAAAGGCAAATAAAATAATGGGATGTATTAAAAGAGGCATAGATGCTCATGAGGAGAACATAATTTTACCTCTATACAAGTCACTAGTTCGACCACACTTAGAATACTGTGCACAGTTCTGGTCTCCGGTGTATAAGAAAGACATAGCTGAACTGGAGCGGGTGCAGAGAAGAGCGACCAAGGTTATTAGAGGACTGGGGGGTCTGCAATACCAAGATAGGTTATTACACTTGGGGCTATTTAGTTTGGAAAAACGAAGACTAAGGGGTGATCTTATTTTAATGTATAAATATATGAGGGGACAGTACAAAGACCTTTCTGATGATCTTTTTAATCATAGACCTGAGACAGGGACAAGGGGGCATCCTCTACGTCTGGAGGAAAGAAGGTTTAAGCATAATAACAGACGCGGATTCTTTACTGTAAGAGCAGTGAGACTATGGAACTCTCTGCCGTATGATGTTGTAATGAGTGATTCATTAATTAATTTTAAGAGGGGACTGGATACCTTTCTGGAAAAGTATAATGTTACAGGGTATATACACTAGATATCTTGATAAGGCGTTGATCCAGGGAACTAGTCTGATTGCCGTATGTGGAGTCGGGAAGGAATTTTTTTCCCCATGGTGGAGTTACTCTTTGCCACATGGGGTTTTTTTGCCTTCCCCTGGATCAACATGTTAGGGCATGTTAGGTTAGGCTATGGGTTGAACTAGATGGACTTACAGTCTTCCTTCAACCTTAATAACTATGTAACTATGTAAAATGACTGTTCGAAGGGCAGATGCTCGGTGCACCTTTGGTGTGGTCAATCAGTTCAGTGCACCTTCCCACCTACGTATTTTTAAATTTAGACATGTCAATCAAGGAAGGGGGTACAGAGATAGATTCACAACAAGTGTACTGAACTGTTTGACCAAGTGCCTGAGCGTGGTTTGAATAGTCATTTTGTTCTGACGTACTATCTGTTAAGCTACAGTAAGATCCAGTTTGACCTGAGAAGGTGGCAAAATTACACTAGACTACTGACAATGGCTACTCATTCCTTATAGGATGATGCTAAATAATACCAGATATCTGCTGGATAACTCACCCTTCGGCCGGTTTCACACGTCAGTGGCTCCGGTACGTGAGGTGACAGTTTCCTCACGTACCGGAGACACTGACACACGTAGACCCATAAAAATCAATGCATCTGTGCAGATGTCATTGATTTTTTGCGGACCGTGTCTCCGTGTGCCAAACACGGAGACATGTCAGTGTTCGTGGGAGCGCACGGATTACACGGACCCAATAGAGTCAATGGGTCCGTGTAAAACACGGACCTCACACGGACGTTCTCCGTCTGGGGTCTGTGTGCGTGCAGGAGACAGCGCTACAGTAAGCGCTGTCCCCCCCACATGGTGCTGAAGCCGCGATTCATATGTTCCCTGCAGCAGCGTTTGCTGCAGAGAAAATATGAATAATAGTGTTTAAAATAAAGATCTATGTGTCCGCCGCCCTCCCACCCCCTGTGCGCCCCCCCGCTGTTCTGAAAATACTCACCCGCTCCCACGTTGGCTGTCACTCCTTCCTCTCTGCCCCGCGCCTCCTACTGTATGCGGTCACGTGGGGCCGATCATTTACAATCATGAATAGTCGGCTCCGCCCCTATGGGAGGTGGAGCCACATATTCATGACTGTAAATGATCGGCCCCACGTGACCGCATACACTAGAAGCCACGGCCAGACCAGGAAGCAGCGAGGGAGGCGGGTAAGTATTTTCTGAACAGCGGGGGGGCGCACAGGGGGTGGGAGGGCGGCGGACACATAGATCTTTATTTTAAACACTATTCTTCATATTTTCTCTGCAGCAGATGCTGCTGCAGGGAGCATATGAATCCGCGATGCAGGGTACCACACGCGTGGGTACCACACGTTCCGTGTGGTACCCACTCGCCATACGGGCGGCACACGTGTGCCGCACGTATGGCCTACGTGAGTTCCCAGGCACACGGACACGGATAACTCCGGTACCGATTTATTCCGGTACCGGAATTATCTGGACGTGTGGGACAGCCCTTCAGCATATAGACGAGGTTTAACTCGCACACCCAAGATTTCTGTAGACCAAGCACTTTGTAATACTGAACCATTATAAAATCAGACTTTGTGTGTCCACAACGGTCTCCTATGCCATAAACTGACCTAAAATTCTAATATTCATATGCACTATGAGGACTGGTCATCAGTGCAGGTGAACTACAAGAAGCAGCATGCTCTACTTCATGGATGCAATTTCTACCCCTCTTGCTTTTATGTTTTTTGTTTTTTTTGTCTGCATTGGAGCTTCTTTTACTGTTCAATTAATAGACTTATTTTTAAGTCTAGTGCATATGAGTGCCGTGAGAGGCAAAGGGATCCTCAAGTCATAACCACCTTATATTAGAATCTCTTAAACAGTAGTGCAAACTGTCGCAGAAATGGCCAACCACCTATTAATTGGCTGGTCCTGCAAACACAGTGCCTAAAGTGATATTAAATTATTGTCCCACTCGGCTTTAAACTCTCACGTACTCCTACTGCCCTATTCTTGTGCCCTGCATAATCTCAAAAGCTGTGGAGTTCTTGCTATCTGCAGCGAAACCTTTGGGAGAAGATGAAACTTAAGAAGTCATGATGATACCGCAGTGATGATTACCAGACCCTCACTGCCCCTGTAGACCCACAGTAGTGCTGTGTATTAACAAGCAGTGGTTTATATAATGATAACACAGCTGCTACATGGGCTTTAAGGGATGGAAGGGGAAATCTGTGGCTGACATTCAGCAACACCATCAGTAGTGACTTAGGCAAGATTTCCTCAACCTGTGTGTATCTAACTATTATTATTATTTATTTTTAGAGCACAATTGATTTCGTGGTGCTGTACATGTGAAAAGGGTTTACATACAAAGCACAAATATAAATTACAATGAACAAAATAACAGTGACAGACTGGTACAGAGGGGAGAGGACCCTGCCCTTATGGGTTTACGGTCTACAGGGTAATAAGCAAAAAAAACAACACTACAAATGACCATAAAATACGGTGGCACAGTGGTTGGCGCAGTGGTTAGCACAGCAGCCTTGCAGCGCTGGAGTCCTGGGTTCTAATCCCACCTTGGACAACATCTGCAAAGAGTTTGTATGTTCTCTCCGTGTTTGTGTGGGTTTCCTCCGGGCACTCTGGTTTCCTCCCACATTCCAAAGACATACTGATAGGGAATTTAGATTGTGAGCCCCATCGGGGACAGTGATGATAATGTGTGCAAGCTGTAAAGTGCTGCGTAATATGTTAGCGCTATATAAAAATAAAGATTATTATTTACCAGACAAGGTAATACTGATAAAAAAAATGCCTTTATTAATACATATAACAGTAGGGATAATAAATTAAAATGTGCACACAACATAGAACATATTAAACATATACCAAAAATAAAACAAGCAAATAGACCAATAGAAATTACAATGTATAATTAGACCAAAATGACCCACTGGACCCTTATAAGGTGCCTCCTACCAGACCAACAATTTGATTGTGGTCCCATAATATGTTTTTTTTTACTCTTTATGAGTATTTTTTTAATCGTTTTTTAAAACACCGGGGGTTTTATATTTTACTATTATCACATTTCCTTTTTACTGTTTAATATTTGCTGTTATCCTGTAGGTGTTACTATTGTGGTTCTAGGGTAATAAGCAAGGAGACAGTTGGTTAGGTGGTTGCAGCAGTTCCAGTGTTACATGGCATCAGGGTATTACAAGCAATAAGTTTTCTTGAAGAGAAGAGTTTCCAAGTCCTGTCTGAAGTTTCAGAATGCGGGAGATAATCGGACTTGGTGCCTGGAACTGCAGTGGATGGCCGGCAGGTCTCCTAAACCGAGCGGAATAGCTTCATATATTTCTATGAAGCTGTTACGCTCAGCTCTGGTGACCCGCTGGCCAGTCCATGCATTGATGTCAGATCTCGGTCCCATTTACTGTACTTGGTTATCTGACTGCACCCTTAAAGACAGACAAGAGAGGTGCAAATGAGAGTAACTAAAAAAATCTATTGCAAAGTGACATGTACCTCTTAGGGCAAAAATGTTTATAGCAATGAAAAACATTGAATGTACTTCCAATTGCATGAAAAGGCTGGTCTGAAACGCGCGTTGGGTCAGACGCACAGGCATTCAGGAAACCCTGGTGTCAATCTCAGGTAACATACAACCCACTTACTTCGAAGTGTTTGGCAACTTTGTCCAATGCATATACTAGTGGCTAATATTCATTCTAACAACTGACCACTTGGTCACAGTGCAGGTTATTTGACTGTACATTATTAATTATACACTACTATCTCTGATCTGATAGAATACATAAATTGAAGCATATAAGTCACAGAAAAGGTACTAGAAAAAAGGGTATATTTTATTTACAATAGAAAATTACCATAAAATACAGTCAAATGACAATGGCTAAATATCACAAACAGAGCTATTTGAATATATGGTACAGGTGCACCCATGAGAAAATGTGTTGCACCACAGAAACAGGGTATGGGCACAGAGGTAATAGAGTAGGGGGGGATTTTTAATATAACCAACAATATTGCCACAGTAAAGTGCCAGTGCATAATATCCAAAGCGGCTATACTCCCCTACTAATACATGGGTATGGGGAAACATATCCCTCAGTTCAGAGCCGGTCACGGACCGCATAGTAAAGAAACCTCATGTAAAAAGAACCAGTGCACTCTATATAGCCACATTCACACCATAATAGTATGTATGCCAGTATACCCAAGTTATTCATATAGAGGAATATTATTTTTTTTTATATCTGCCCTTATTTGCATAGCTCATTGATTCTCATTTTTGTCTTACAGCGCTGTAGTCCCGGGTTCAAATTGAACCAAGGGCAAAATCCGTGCAGAGTTTATATGTTCTCTCCATTTTTGTGCACATCCTAAATATATTAAAATGTCAATTGGTTTCCCATGAAATTAACCATAGTTTCTAAATCAAAAATAGGGAAAGTCGATTGTAAGCACCATTGAGGACATGCACTGATGTAAATATTAACAATTTATGCACATCATGTCAAAATTTGTTGGCACTATATGAGCAACATGAAATAAATAATTACCTGGATTTACATTTGGCTGACGTAATGCTACCTATCTTTCCTATACATTGGAAACACTTGTTCCCAAATTGTAAAAAAATTGACAAAAAATTGTTAAAGAAAAAAACACTCAGTTTGACCTCTGACAGCAAGTAGAGCCATTTACACTAATGCTACGTCTTAAAATGGACAATGCCCCTTTATTTAATGTGGATGAAGCAGCGACAAGCTTTAAACTGATGATGTGCACCCATTTCACAAGTAAAAATGTTTAAAGTGAACGAAATAAAAGGCCATCTATGATTGTGACATGTGAGAAAAATGAGCCGAAATCAGGGCTTCATTATGCCCCCCCACCTATTCACTCTGATTGTAAAGCAGAACTTTTGACCTTAACGCCTCATACATCACCACTTGGCAGAAGCTTGATGCCTTCTCTGGTTGAAATGTACTGTGCTCCTTTCCTTGCACAAGAGGCACCTTTCATGTGTTAAGTGACTGCTTTTACAGCCCATAGAATTTTGCAGATAACACAATAAGGACATCCCCACAGCAAAAGTCTGCCTCATTAAGATGACATCATGAGGATGCTACCGGATAAAAGCATGGCTGCCTTGTCTAAATCCCACATTAGGTTATGCAAAGCTTTTCATTTCCAAGGGAGAGGCTGGTGGTTAGGAGGAAGCTTGCTCCCAACTTATTTTCCCATAGGGTGCATTAAAAAGCCCAACCAGTTGGAAGCCAAAGTCATTATCGGCCCCTTTATTTCAGTGTATTTAGATCATTACTTAGTGAACACAATGGTTTTCTTCACTCCATCTCCACATGGAGAATGGAAAATGAATGACAACCGGTAATTGACAAGATTTTTTTTTCTCCAATTCCACCAATAAATTATTGTATCTAAGGTTTAAGATTTTAAAAAAGTTGTTCAGGACTAAGATATTTCTTTGAACAGGTGATTAATATTAGTTTGGGTAGGATCCAACATCCAGTACCCCAAGTTGATATCTGGAGCCGTGGCACCTAGAAGGTCACAGTATACAGAGCTGGAAAACCACAGATCCCTAAAGTGTGTAGTTCTTGGGTATTGCAGCTCAGTTCACGTTCACTGTAATAGGAGTCGAGCTGCAGTACTCTAGAATGGTCACTACACAGTGTAATGAGCTGTGCTGTTCTCACTCCATATACTAAACATTCAGTTGTTGTCATACTGAAGTTGTGTGGAGGAGCGTCAAGTATTGGGTCTCCACAGATCTCTTTAAGAAGAAATCATCAGTATATTTAATTCTGGACAACTTATTTCACTCTAATATGCTTTATCATTAAAAAAAAGACATGAACACCATATCCAAAAAATATTACAGTGATCTATTGCGGCTAGGCAAAAGGCAAAATTTTACAAAAATGAACCTGAGGCTCCATAGATTTTTCTACAAATAAAACCTAAGATAGAAAAAAAATGAACATATACCCTGTTGTATGTGAGTAAGTGTGTAATAATAGTAAAAATAAATAATATTGGGTACTTGGCAAACAGTGTCATGATCAAAAAAGCATAAAAGTCATCCCACAGCAACAAAGTGTACCCCAATCGGGAAGGTACTATCCACTGGTCAACAGCATTTTTGGTGCCAAAGATATTTCATCGAATTTAGGGTATTTTTGGGGTGCTGATTCTGAATATGTCATCAGTTTTGCCAGATTGGCTCAAGTTTTTGAGATTTTTGGTATCTTATTTATAGCACTTGTTGGTAAATGCGACGCATCATCTCATTAATTTCTTTGGATTAGTACTTGAACTGAGCAGTTCTCAATATAGTTTTGTGTTAATTAGTGTTCTAAAAGTTTGTTCATAGCTTGATTTTTGCACTAACTTTATGTTGTCTGTTTTCCAGTGAAAAGCATGAACTCATCAAGAAGAAGTTGTCTTAACGATCCAGACTCATTCTGTTACATTTGTGGTGAATACACACTGCCAAAACATAGAAGAAACATAACAGACTTCGTAAAAAAAGTGTATTTTGCCTATTTTGGGGTTGTGCTTGGGGACCAAGACAAGTTTTGGGCACCACACATAGTGTGCAAAGCATGTATCGAATTATTACGAAAATGGAGCAAAGGACAAAGAAAAAGCTTCAAATTTGGTGTTCCAATGGTGTGGAGAGAGCCAAAAAATCATCATGATGACTGTTATTTATGGTAAACACAGGTACAGGCACATCTTCACAATGAGGGACAGGCCTTCTTGCAGATTCCATGTTACTCCCATTTTCGTTTCTTATGCTTATTGAATCCTTGCACTTGCACTGCACAGAAATAACAGTCATCATGATGATTTTTTGGCTCTCTCCACACCATTGGAACACCAAATTTGAAGCTTTTTCTTTGTCCTTTGCTCCATTTTCGTAATAATTTGATACATGCTTTGCACACTATGTGTGGTGCCCAAAACTTGTCTTGGTCCCCAAGCATAACCCCAAAATAGGCAAAATACACTTTTTTTACGAAGTCTGTTATGTTTCTTCTATGTTTTGGCAGTGTGTATTCACCACAAATGTAACAGAATGAGTCTGGATCGTTAAGACAACTTCTTCTTGATGAGTTCATGCTTTTCACTGGAAAACAGACAACAACATAAAGTTAGTGCAAAAATCAAGCTATGAACAAACTTTTAGAACACTAATTAACACAAAACTATATTGAGAACTGCTCAGTTCAAGTACTAATCCAAAGAAATTAATGAGATGATGCGTCGCATTTACCAACAAGTGCTATAAATAAGATACCAAAAATCTCAAAAACTTGAGTCAATCTGGCAAAACTGATAGCATATTCAGAATCAGCACCCCAAAAATACCCCAAATTCATTCAAATATTTTGGACACCAGAAAAAAAAATTTTTTTTGTTGACCTGTGTTATTAAAAGCTCATATTGTGTCAGACAACCTCGATGTAGATGGGGCAGAGCAGGACGGGACTCCAACTGTTCAGACATCTGTCCATGGGAAGCTATATAAATGAAATGCCTAGCTCAAAAAAGGGGACCACACTTCTGTTTGTACAAAATACAAGAAACTACAGCAAAATCAAAGAAATGAGCTGCAGCACAAGTTGGAATACATGCAATGTAAAAGAGGATATTCACACTGTGGTAATTTTACAGACAAAACCTAAGATAGAAGCAAAATGTTCATTTACCCTGTTGTACGTAAATAGTAATAGTACATATAAATAACAGACTGAACCTAGTAATAACTGGTTTTTGGTAACAGAAAAAAATGTCTACACTGTAAGGCTACTTTCACACTAGCGTCGGGCTCGGCCCGTCGCTGTGCGTCGGGCCGACGTTCCCGATGCTAGCGTTGTCTCCGCCGCACAACGGGGGCAGCGGATGCATTTTTCCAGCGCATCCGCTGCCCCATTGTGAGGTGCGGGGAAGTGCGGGGAGGTGGGGGCGGAGTTCCGGCCGCGCATGCGCGGTCGGAAAAAGCGGACCATCGTGACCAAAAAACATTACATGTAGCGTTTTTTGCTCCCGACGGTCCGCCACTGCACGACGCATCTGTCGCATGATGGGTGCGACGTGGGGCAATCCGTCACAATGCGTCGCTTCATGTTAATCAATGGTGAAAAAACGCATCCTGCAAACACTTTTGCAGGATGCGTTTTTTCGGCAAAACGACGCATTGTGACTAGTGTTGAGCGATACCGTCCGATACTTGAAAGTATCGGTATCGGAAAGTATCGGCCGATACCGTCACAGTATCGGAATCCAATCCGATACCGATACCCGATACCAATACAAGTCAATGGGACTCATGTATCGGACGGTATCCCTGATGGTTCCCAGGGTCTGAAGGAGAGGAAACTCTCCTTCAGGCCCTGGGAACCATATAAATGTGTAAAAGAAAGAATTAAAATAAAAAATATCGCTATACTCACCTGTCCGACGCAGCCGGGACTTCAGCGAGGGAACCGGCAGCGTTGTTTGTTTAAAAATCGCGCTATTACTTGGTTACGTGAATTCCTGGCTTGTGATTGGTCAGGTCGGCCATGTTGCCGGGACGCGGACCAATCACAGCAAGCCGTGACGAAATTACGTCACGGCTTGCTGTGATTGGTCCGCGTCCCGGCAATATGGCCACCCTGACCAATCACAAGCCGGGACGTCACGGGAGGCTGGACACGCGCTCATTTTAAAATGGGCGCGTGTCCAGCCTCCCGTGACGTCACGGCTTGTGATTGGTTGCGCCGCGATCAACCAATCACAAGCCGGGAGGCTGGACGCGCTCATTTTGAAATGGGCGCGTGTCCAGCCTCCCGTGACGTCACGGCTTGTGATTGGTTGCGCCGCGATCAACCAATCACAAGCCGGGAGGCTGGACGCGCTCATTTTGAAATGGGCGCGTGTCCAGCCTCCCGGCTTGTGATTGGTTGACCGCGACGCAACCAATCACAAGCCGTGACGTCACGGGAGGCTGGACACGCGCCCTTTTTAAAATGAGCGCGTTTCCAGCCTCCCGTGACGTCACGGCTTGTGATTGGTTAATGGCGGCCATGTTGCCGGGACGCGGACCAATCACAGCAAGCCGTGACGTATTTTCGTCACGGCTTGCTGTGATTGGTCCGCGGCCCGGCAACATGGCCGCCCTGACCAATCACAAGCCGGGACTTCGCGTAACCATGTAAAAGCGGGAATTTTAAACAAACAACGCTGCCGGTTCCTGCGCTGAGGTCCCGGCTGCGTCGGACAGGTGAGTATAGCGATATTTTTTATTTTAATTCTCTATTTTACACATTTTAACATTAATGTTGTTCCGATACCCGATACCCGATACCACAAGAGTATCGGAATCCCGGTATCGGAATTCCGATACAGCAAGTATCGGCCGATACCCGATACTTGCAGCATCGGAATGCTCAACACTAATTGTGACGAAATGCAGTTAATGCTAGTGTGAAAGTAGCCTAAGACACTGAACACTATGGTCCCCACACACATTAGTTGCCTGAACCTGTTAATATCAGCGGCACCAGCAGACAATCTGATATGAATGGGAGACTCCAAACTCTCACCTGACATTGTCATGAAGGATCATGCAGTTGTAATTTCAGTGCCAGATCCTTTTCTTTTCAGCAGAGATAAGCCGCTGTCAGAGGATTCCAACAGTGGCTTTCTCCTCTCTCCCCATTAACATACGAACGATAATGTATAGGGAATTGGGAGAGATTTCTGTCTGCCGAATGAACATCTGGCTACCAGCTGTTTCTTGAGAATGGCCAGCTTATGACATCCATGATCAAGTAGAACAAAGGGGACTCTGCACTATCTGGAGATGACTACAGTGCTGATCTCTCCCTCTAGACCTTGCTTGATACAAGCCACCCAAAGGGAATATGTGAGCAGGTTTTTGCAATGTAATCAGACCAAAAACTCTGATCACAGCAAAGTAGATGTGTGCAATAGTTGTGATACCATCACAGTTTTATTCTGCTTCAGATCTAGCAGAGCTCTGAATGCTGAGCTGTGTATAACCCCGCCCACCCCACTGATTGGCAGCTTTCTGTGTATACTGTATATAGACATAAAGATGTTAATCAGTGGATGGGATGTGGTCGGACTAGGAGTCACGAGACACCTTGTCCTCTAGGGATAATCTGCTGACAAAAAAATTATTTTATTGATGATAATGTGTGCAAACTGTAAAGTGCTGCGGAATATGTTAGCGCTATATAAAAATAAAGATTATTATTATTACTATTGAAAAAAAAAACACAGTTTAGTAAAAGTGATGCATGACTGGCATCAGGCACTCAGATTACATAGCAAAAGCCTGTTGACAGATTCCCTTTAAGTTGCGTCATTATTGCTACCTGAGGTTCTGTTATGATGAGGTTCCATCATCAGTCCTGACAAAGGTAACAGAAGCCCTGCAGATCCTGTCTGATATTATTGCAGATCAATATGGTGGGCTTTCCATCTGTGGTATCCGTAAGAACTGTGAACAGAGGTTTAGATGGTACTGAGCTGCATTAGCAGGCAAAGCCATATGTGTTCAGTTTAGCAATGGATGAAGGCATCATTAAATTACATTCAGCATCACAACTCTTTTATTCTGCAGATCATGGTGGTCTTGAGGGCCAAACAGCCAAAAGATAGCAAAGTGATGTACTATGATAAGCATCAATGTTATTTCCTGGAAAACTCAATTATTCATTTCATTTTCAGGACATAATATGATGAACAAAATGCTTTTGCTGTGTTTTGCATATACTGTTAGGTCTTAGTTGGACGTTGATGAATGTATTTCTTAAACCTTAATAAATTCGTTTTAAGCTTTGGAAAGTTCACGCAGAGCCTAAAAAATGTCAGGAATAAAGAAGTCAACTAGTTTATAATGACCGGTGGATATTTAGCTGATTGGTTGAGGCTGGCTAATTGTTTAACTATCCAAATTGCTTCTATAAATCACAAAATCTGTAAGCAATCCTGTAATTTAAAAGCTTTTAACAGTAAATGTGCCCCAAAACGAAAATGCCAAATGTCTGTTAATGACTGATGGAAAATACATTGGAAATCCAGGAATATATAGACAAATTAGTCCACGGGATGCAGCACACTTTTTACCGATGAAAACAAATGAGCGCAGTAGGCCATATGGTTTTATATTTTAAAGTCTGCATTTTTTATATTAAACAATCTGATTCTAGCTGTTGCCTTGAAAGGTAAAGTCATTCTTCATTTCTAATCCTGACCAATATTTCATCATTGCATAGTTAAAATAAACAGTCAATTCTACAACAACTGAAGGCACATATAAAGATTCCAGAAGAAGGTTTATTTTCAAGCTGAATTCTTGTAGTTATGCCCAATTACAGTAGGTAAAAAGACATTCTGAACCAGAGCTGTGTAGAGAGGATGTTAGCAAAATGGATGACGTACACTATCTTGGGAAGAAGGGAGGGGTTACTTACATCAAAGATGGGCTACAGGGAGAGAGGACAAACTTCTACAAGGCAAACTGATTTCATAGCAGTGTAACAGAAACAATACAATGATAATACAATACGGTATTATTCCCAAGCCGTGGGACATAAGGCTTTTATGCTTCTTGGTACAGGAGCTTCGAAAAGTATCTAAAATACATAAAATAGGTGGAGAACTAGAGGGGACAATTTTTGACAAAAAGTGGCAAAGTTAGGCATATTTTCTGCCAAACTTGAGGCACAGTAGCACTGCACGACACCAAGATTCTTTCTGTTGTGTTTCTTGTGTCATAGACACCCTCTTAAAGCATTATTCTCAATCGCAGGAACCTCCAGCAGTCTTGAGAACAGGTATTTGAAATGCCCTGACGGAGAGGTTCAGTGGCTGTGCATGTGAACCACTGCTCTTTTCATGTTCTATGGGACTGTAAGGGACAGTTGAGTTCAGAGCACAATTTTTTTCTTGCAGTCCTATAGGCAATGAATGGAGTGGTAGTGCGCATGTGTGGCCATCCATCGATCCATTCCTATGGGGCCTTTTAGAGTTCTATTCTTAGTATTGGTTGAATTCACACAGAGGTTGGACCCCCACAAATCTACAATTTATCACTTGTTCCTTGGATACGTGATAAAGGTTTATTCTCAACATTAAAAGCTTGTGTTTCAGAGGAAAAGTTCCTCTGAAAGTAGACATATGCAACTACCGTATATACAGGTGCTTCTCACAAAATCAGAATATCATCAAAAAGTAAATTTATTTCAGTTCTTCAATACAAAAAAAGAAAACTCATATTATATAGAGTCATTACAAACAGAGTGATCTATTTCAGGTATTTATTTCTGTTGATGATTATGGCTTACAGCCAATGAAAACCCAAAAGTCATTATTTCAGTAAATTAGAAAACTTTATAACACCAGCTTGAAAAATTATTTTAAAATCTGAATGTTGGCCTACTGAAATGTATGTTCAGTAAATGCACTCAATACTTGGTCGGGGCTCCTTTTGCATCAATTACTGCATCAATGCAGAGTGACATGGAGGTAATCAGCCTGTGGCACTGCTGAGGAGATATGGAAGCTCAGGTTGCTTTAATAGCAGCCTTCAACTCGTCTGAATTCTTCAAATCTGGTGTCTCTCATCATCCTCAATACCCCATAGAGTTTGCTGGCCAATCAAACACAGTGATACTGTTGTTTTTAAACCAGGTATTGGTACTTTTGGCAGTGTGGACAGGGGCCAAGTCCTGCTGGAGAATGGAATTTCCATGTCCAAAAAGCTTGTCGGCAGAGGGAAGCATGAAGTGCTCTAAACTTACCTGGTAGATAGCTGTGCTGACTTTGGTCTTGATAAAACACAGTGGACCTACACCAGCAGATGACATGGCTCCCCAAACCATCACTGATTGTGGAAACTTCACACTAGACCTCAAGCAGCTTGGATTGTGGCCTCTCCACTCTTCCTCCAGACTCTGGGACCTTGATTTCCAAATGAAATGCTAAATTTACTTTCGTCTGAAAACAACACCTTGGACCACTGAGCAGCAGTCCAGTTCTTTTTCTCCTTGGCCCAGGTTGTCTATTGGTCATGAGTGGCTTGACACAAGGAATGCGACACTTGTAGCCCATGTCCTGGATACATCTGTGTGTAGTGGCTCATGAAGTAATGACTCCAGCAGTAGCACTCTTTGTGAATCTCCCCCAAATTTTCTTAGCAATCCTTTCAAGGCTGCGGATACAGTGGCATAACTACAAAGTTATGGGCCCCGGAGCGAACTTCCAAATGGGCCCCCCCCCCCCGCCATAAAATTCAATGTAACCCCCATAGAATACAATGCAGCCCCCCTCATAGTATAATGCAGCCCCTCCATACAGGGGCAGTGAGAAAGACACGTGCAAATGGTGACGAGGGGGCAGGGGAGAGGGCACAAGGGGGCAAGGAAGACAGGCACAAGGGGACACATGGGGGCTAGGAGGCAGGGGAGAAGGTTACAAGGGGACTAGTGGGCAAGGGAGACTGACACAAGGGGACAATGGAGATTGACACAAGGGGCACACGGGGACAAGTGGGCAAGGGAGACTGACACAAAGGGCACACGGGGACTAGTGGACAAGGGAGACTGGTACACGGGGACACAGGGACTAGTGGGCAAGGGAGACTGACACACGGGGAATAGTGGGCAATGGAGATTGACACAAGGGGACACACGGGGACAAGCACAAGGGGACACACAGGGACTAGTGGGCAAGAGACTGACACAAGGGGACAAGGGATACAAGCACAAGGGGACACACAGGGACAAGTGGGAAAGGGAGACTGACACACAGGGACTAGTGGGCAAAGGAGACTGACACAAGCACAAGGGGACAAAGGAGACTGACACAAGCACAAGGGGACATAGGAGACAGGCACATGGGGACACACAGGGACTAATGGGCAAGGGAGACTGGCACATGGGGACACAAGCATAAGGGAGACAGGCTCAAGGGGACACACGGCCCCCTGACCTGCCAGAGCCGCTTGCAGCTGCGACCGTGGCAGTTACGCCGCTGCCTCACACAGACACACACTACAGATATCACACGCACACACATCATACTACAGATATCACACACACACATCAGTTATCACACACACACTACAGATATCACACACACACTACAGATATCACACACATACTAGTTATCACACACACACTACAGATATCACACACACACACAGACATACTACAGATATCACACACACATCATACTACAGATATCACACACACACACAGACATACTACAGATATCACACACACATCATACTACAGATATCACACACACACACATACTACAGTTATCACACACACTACAGATATCTCACACACACACACACACACACACACACACATACTACAGTTATCACACACACACACATACTACAGTTAATCACACACACACACACACACACACACACACACACACTTACTACAGATATCACACACACACACACACACACCAGAGATACCAGCTCATATACACAACTCACAATCTCCTCTCTGGTACAGGGGTGGCTGATGTAAACCGGCTGCAGCTCCTCAGCTTCTCCTGACTAAAGCGGCTCTGTCCCGCACCTCCCCCCTGCTCTCGCCTTCTGTCCCGGGGTTATTTTGGCTTTCTCTTAAATACGATCTCATTCAGACGTACATGAGATGTATGAGGGGGGAAAAATACAGACTGAGAAGCTGTCTCATCGTGATGACTGGAGCTGCTTCCTGTCTCTCACGTGCCCCGGCTGCCCCCTTTCCCTAGATACGCCTCGGACTGTTGCCGTGCAGGAGGAATCTCCTGCACTGCAACATGGTGTTGGGTGCCAGCACAGCCCGCACAGTGGTCTATCCAGCACAGCCGGCACAGTAGTCTATCCAGCACAGCCGGCACAGTGGTCTATCCAGCACAGCCGGCACAGTGGTCTATCCAGCACAGCCGGCACAGTGGTCTATCCAGCACAGCCGGCACAGTGGTCTATCCAGCACAGCCCGCACAGTGGTCTATCCAGCACAGCCCGCACAGTGGTCTATCCAGCACAGCCCGCACAGTGGTCTATCCAGCACAGCCCGCACAGTGGTATATACAGCACAGCCCGCACAGTGGTATATCCAGCACAACCCGCACAGTGGTATATCCAGCACAGCCCACACAGTGGTATATCCAGCACAGCCCGCACAGTGGTATATCCAGCACAGCCCGCACAGTGGTATATACAGCACAGCCCGCACAGTGGTATATCCAGCACAGCCCGCACAGTGGTATATGTAGCACAGCCCGCACAGTGGTATATCCAGCACAGCCCGCACAGTGGTATATCCAGCACAGCCCGCACAGTGGTATATCCAGCACAGCCCGCACAGTGGTATATCCAGCACAGCCCGCACAGTGGTATATCCAGCACAGCCCGCACAGTGGTATATCCAGCACAACCCGCACAGTGGTATATCCAGCACAGCCCGCACAGTGGTATATCCAGCACAGCCCGCATCTCTCGCTCCCCCCCCCCCCCGAGACAGTAAAAAAAACAAAAAACACTCTCCTTACCTTTCCTCTTGCCAGCGTTGCTTCCTGCTCCGGTCTCAGGCTCGGCTGCAGTCTGCCGGGACACAGCAGGTGCGCGATGATATGACGTCATCGCGCACCCGCAGTGTCAGAGGCAGAGCGGGGAATGATGGGAGAGGCAGCGTCTGTAGACGCCGGTATAGTTGAATGCGACGGCAGGGGGGGTGAGTCGGCGGCGGCGGGGGGAGGCGGATCGAGCGGCCAATGACTGGCACCGGCTCTTCTGGCATTTGCCAGAAGTGCCCGATGGCCAGTCCGGCCCTGCTCTGACCTGCCGGCCCCGGGCCCCTGACCTGCTGGGCCCGGTCGCAATGGCGACCGCTGCAACCGCGGTAGTTACGCCCCTGTCCATACTGTACAATGGCCACACATAGTGCTCCATACTGTACAATGGCCACACATAGTGCTCTATACTGTACAATGGTCACACATGATGCTCCATACTGTACAATGGCCACACATGATAATGCCTACAGTATAATGGCCACACATAGTCCTATACACGCGGCTGAGCTCCGTACACATTGCACATGCGGGTCCCCTCCGTACACCTTGTACACACCCGGCTCCGCTCCGTACACCTTGCACACACGGCTCCGCTCCGTATACCTCGTACACACATGGCTCCGCTCCGTACACCTCGTAAACACACGGCTCCGCTCCGTACACCTTGCACACACGGCTCCGCTCTGTACACCTCATACACACGCGGCTCCGGTCCGTACACATCGTACACACCCGGCTCCGCTCCATATACCTCATAAACACACGGCTCCACTCCGTACACCTCATACACACCTAGCTCCGCTCCGTACACCTCGTACACACCTGGCTCCGCTCCGTACACCTCGTACACACCCGGCTCCGCTCCGTACATCTCGTACACACGGCTCTGCTCCATATATCTCATACACACCCGGCTCCGCTCCGTACACCTCATACACACACGGCTCCGCTCCGTACACCTCGTACACACACGGCTCCGCTCCGTACACCTCATACACACGCGGCTCTGGTCCGTACACCTCGTACACACAAGGCTCCGCACCATACACCTCATACACACACGGCTCCGCTCCATACACCGCATACACACCCAGCTCTGCTCCGTACACCTCATACACACCCAGCTCCGCTCCGTACACCTCGTACACACCCGGCTCCGCTCCGTACACCTCGTACACACCCAGCTCTGCCTTGTACACCTCATACACACACGGCTCCGCTCCATACACCGCATACAGACCTAGCTCCGCTCCGTACACCTCGTACACACCCGGCTCCGATCCGCACACATAGTTACTCCTACACACGCGGCTGAGCTCCGTACATATTGCACATGCGGCTCCCCTCCGTACACCTCATACACACCCAGCTCCGCCTTGTACACCTCATACAAACACGGCTCCACTCCATATACCTCATACACACACGGCTCTGCTCTGTACACCTCATACACACACTGCTCTGCTACATCCACACAAACCCCTCCTGACCTCACACAAAAGCTCTTACCCTCCTCCAGCACAATGACAACCAGCACTGCACTACTGTCCTGCACTACACGGAAGCCCTTGATCATGTGACTCCGACTCCTCCCCTCCTGTGACCTCATCACAGGTCCTGTGCGCACAGAGCAGCTGCAGCCATAGTTGTGGTGTGCGGCTCTCTGCGGTGGAGGGGCTCTGCTGCGGGACAAGTGCAGTCCCACCCGTGATCTCGCATGCACTGAGAGAGTGCATGCGCACCAGGGCCTGTAAAGAAGGTTTATTTAAAGGGCCGGCGGCCCATTTTGTAGCTCAGAGTTCTTAGGGGCCCGCCCAGTCTGCTGGACTGGGCGGGCCCCTAAGCACTACGGGCCCCGTCGCAATTGCGACCCCTGCGACCGCGGTAGTTACGCCCCTGTGCGGATATCCCGATTGCTTGTGCACCTTTTTCTACCACAATTTTTCATTCCACTCAACTTTCCATTAATATACTTGGATACAACACTCTGTGAGCAGCCAGCTTCTTTTTTGTTAATAATTCTAATTTACTGAGATAATGACTTTTGGGTTTTCATTGGCTGTAAGCCAAAATCATCAACATTAGCAGAAATAAACACTTGAAATAGATCAATCTGTTTGTAATGACTCTATATAATATATGAGTTTAACTTTTTGTATTGAAGAACTGAAATAAATTAACTTTTTGATGATATTCTAATTTTGTGAGAAGCACCTGTACATATCTAGCTGTGTATGGCTATAATTGACTAATAATTATACAAAAATTATATACCGTATATATACTTGTTTATAATCCGGGTTTTTCAGCACTTTTTTTGTGCTAAAAACACGCCCCTCGGCTTATACACAAGTCATTGTCTTAGAAAGACGGCAGGGGGAGTGGCGGGTCACAGAGGCAGGAGCCGGCGGCTGCAGCTAAAGCCTGTGTCCACTGCTAAAGAGAAATGAATATTCACTGCGCTGGCAGTGAATATTAATTTCTCCTGTAGCGTGCACAGTTACAGAAACAGTCGTTGGCTTCCAGCACACATCCTAATTACAGTACCTTCTCTGTGCGCCCTCGCTGCATCTCGTTCGAGCTAGTGCCAGCAGCTCTCTTGGCCGACCGATCACGTGTCCCCCACTCATTAAGGTAATTAATATTCCCATCTCTCCACGCCCATAAGCGTGGAATGAATATTCATTACCATAATGAGCGGGGACACGTGATCGCTCGGCAGGAAGAGTTGCTGGCGCCGGAACGAGATGCAGTAGGGAAGGTAAGAAGGATGTGTTTTTTTTTGTTTGCTTTTTATAGGAACCATGCATAAAGGAATAGGGGATAAGGAACCATGCATACAAGGACAGTGATAAGGAGCCATGCAAAAAAGGACAGGGATGGGGAGCCATGCATACAAGGATAGGGGATGGGGAGCCATGCATACAAGGATAGGGGATGGGGAGCCATGCATACAAGGATAGGGGATAAGGAGCCATGCATAGAAGGATAGGGGATAAGGAGCCATGCATACAAGGACAGTGATAAGGAGCCATGCAAAAAAGGACAGGGATGGGGAGCCATGCATACAAGGATAGGGGATAAGGAGCCATGCATACAAGGATAGGGGATAAGGAGCCATGCATACAAGGACGGGGATAAGGAGCCATGCATACAGGAATGGAGAGCCATGCATACAAGGACGGGGATAAGGAGCCATGTATACAGGAATGGAGAGCCATGCATACAAGGACAGGGATGGGGAGCCATCCATACCAGGATTGGGATGAGGGGACAATGCATACCATCTTATACTCGAGTCAATACGTTTTCCCAGTTTTTTTGTGGTAAATTTAGGTGCCTTGGCTTATACTCGGGTCGGCTTATACTCGAGTATACTGTATATGGTAATCACATATAATTGAAAAGCATACCAAACATATTATGGCGTATATCAGCCAAACGTATGACAGTTTGACACTCCTGGTTCATAACTTTGGGTAATAGAAGACAACAGGCAAACTAGATGTACATGTCACTGACCTAAAAACTAAATGTAGTGCCCAAATATTGAACCTGGCCTTACCTCTATGTTTCTAGACTTTAGGACTGATTTGGAATGCATTTAATACCCACAAGTAGGGTTGAGCGACTTTTATTTTTATAGGATCGGGTCGGGTTTCACGAAACCTGACTTTCTCAAAAGTCGGGTCGAGTGAAATCGGCCGATCCTATAAAAAAGTCGGGGTCGGGGTCGGCCGAAACACGAAACCCAATGCAGTGCAATGGGATACTATGGTTCCCAGGGTCTGAAGGAGAGGAAACTCTCCTTCAGGCCCTGGGATCCATATTAATGTGTAAAATAAAGAATTAAAATAAAAAATATTGCTATACTCACCTCTCCGACGCAGCCTGCACCTTACCGAGGGAACCGGCAGCCTTCTTTGCTTAAAATGCGCGCGTGAATGGCCTTAGATGACGTCACGGCTTCTGATTGGTCGTGGCCGCCCATGTGACCGCCACGCGACCAGTCACAAGCCGTGACGTAATTCTCAGGAATTTAGGACCTGAGAAATACGTCACGGCTTGTGATTGGTCGCGTGGCGGTCACATGGGCGGCCACGACCAATCAGAAGCCGTGACGTCATCTAAGGTCATTCACGCGTGCATTTTAAGCAAAGAAGGCTGCCGGTTCCCTCGGTAAGGTGCAGGCTGCGTCGGAGAGGTGAGTATATCAATATTTTTTATTTTAATTCTTTATTTTACACTTAAATGTGGATTCCGATACCGATTTCCGATATCGCAAACATATCGGAACTCGGTATCGGAATTCCGATACCAGATTCAGAAGATCGCCGACCTCATGGCCAACCCCACACAGGGGTCGGGTCGGGTTTCATGAAACCCGACTTTGCCAAAAGTTGGCGACTTCTGAAAATGGCCGACCCGTTTCGCTCAACCCTACCCACAAGTAATATAATAACAAATACAGGCTGCATGCAGATATGCCTTAGTCAGCAAAGAACCCATTGACCTGCTTTTGCAATGGAATTTCCAAGCAAATGTTGCTTATGCAAATAGAGTAAGTTCTCATTAAAAGGAAAAATAAACCTTACTGAAGTTAAATCATTCTACCCTGTGGGAAAGTGACATGACAGACATCTTAATAATGACATATACTTAATAAGTCAACATTTGCACACGTGGCACAGCACCTAGCAATGTCTGAAACCTTATTAAATTATGAAATGTTTCAGAGTCTAACGGATATGAGTTTCACTTGGCCATAGAGAAGCCTTTTAATATTTTGTTTCATCCCCTATGTTTAAGTGCAGAGTCTGTTTTTTTTCCCTTACATGACCTGACATTTATTAGATGAGGTTGGAATGTGTCCTCATGGGAAATGGAGCAGGCAAAGCTAGCAAGAATGGTTTTTGTATGTGCACATGCTTTTGCAGACTTTCAAAAGTGTATATTTTTCTATAATTGCATGACATACAAAGGTACGCTTCAGTTAAAAAAAATCTGTGTCTTGAGTTAAATATATGATTTTAGTAATTTTCAACAGTCTAGTACAATGTACCATGTCATCACTGCATAGCTCAGAAGCAGATCCATCAGCGAGTCCAGGGCAAAGATCATATTAGTGCAGTAGGTATGGTTACCCCTGAGTTTGTAATTGCATTCAAAAGAAGAACAGATCAAATTAACTCAAGAGACTGGTGCAAAAATGGACAAGGAAATCCCACTAAATTCCTACCATTGAAAATGAGGCTGTGGGAGGTATTACATTAACCCCTTAACCCCCAGGCCATTTTCCATTTTTGTGTTTTCTTTATTTGCTCCCCTTTGTCCCAGAGCCATAACTTTTTTATTTTTTTGTCAAAATGGCCATGTGAGGGATTGTTTTTTGCGGGACGAGTTGAACTTTTGAACGACACCCTTGGTTTTAACATATCGTGTACTAAAAAATGGGGGAAAAATTCCAAGTGCGGTGAAGTTGCAAAAAAAAAGGGCAATTCCACAGTTTTTTTTTTTTTACCATATTCACTAAATCCTAAAACTGACCTGCCATTATGATTCTCCAGGTTATCACAAGTTCATAGACACCAAACCAAACCAATGTTTAGGTTCTTTTTTATTTAAGTGGTGAAAAAAAAATCCAAACTTTGGTTAAAAAATAAATAAAAAAATGGCGTTATTTTCCGAGACCTGTAGCGTCTCCATTTTTCGTGATTTGGGACTGGGTTAGGGCTTATTTTTTGGGTGCCAAGCTGTCGTTTTTATTGATACTGTTTTGGTGTATATAAGATCTTATAATCGCCCGTTAATGCATTTTTTTGCAATGTAGCGGTGATCTAAAAAAGTAATTCTGGCGTTTTGACTTTTTTTCTCATTACGTCGTTTAGTGATCGGGTTAACTATTTTTTTATATTGATAGATCTGGTGATTCTGAACGCGGCGATACCAAATATGTGTATGTTTGTTTTTTAATTATTGTTTTATTTTGAATTGGGCAAAAGGGAGGTGATTTGAACTTTTATTTTTTATGTTTTTAATAGCTTTTTTGGGGGAAACTAGAAGCTGCAGTTGTCCGATCGCTTCAGCTACATACAGGCAATGATCAGATCGCCTGTATGTAGCAGAAATGGTCACTTGCTATGAGCGCCAACCAACATGCTGCACTCATAGCCATCTGGCTATGACAAAGATAAAGGTCTGCTGGAGACCTCTAGTTGTCATGCCAACCCATCGGTGACCCACGATCACGTGATTCGGTCACCGTTGGGCGGGATTTCCAGCCCGCTTCCCAGAAGAGAGAGTTAAATGCCGCTGTCAGAGATTGACAGCAGCACTTAACGGTTAACAGCCACCAGCAGCTGTTGGAGGCACATGTCAGTTGTTCAAAACAGCTGACATGTGCCGGTGTAACAGGCCAGAATATTCCCCGTCCCAGACTATGCCCGAGGTTAAAGTGGCCTATGCCAGAGTATACCCCGGGTATGTTCTGGCCTAGGCCAAAGTATACCCCGGGTATATTCTAGCCCAGGCTAAACTATACAACTCCAAGCCCGAATATTAGTGTTTTTCCTGCTCACCCACCCAAATCACATAATAGTTGACACGTGTATTGGGACCTTTAGGACAGGGATACATGGCTACTTTGTATGCGATTGTTGCATGCAACTTTTCATCCCTGGCCTTAGGGTACTGTCACACTCTGCAACTTTCCAACGATCACGACCAGCGATACGACCTGGCCGTGATCGTTGGAAAGTCGTTGTGTGGTCGCTGGAGAGCTGTCACACAGACAGCTCTCCAGCGACCAACGATGCCGAAGGCCCCGGGTAACCAGGGTAAACATCGGGTTACTAAGCGCAGGGCCGCGCTTAGTAACCCGATGTTTACCCTGGTTACCATCGTAAAAGTAAAAAAAAAAAACACTACATACTCACATTCCGGTGTCCGTCAGGTCCCTCGCAGTCTGCTTCCCGCTCTGACTGAGTGCCGCTGTAAAGTGAAAGCAGATCACAGCGGTGATGTCACCGCTGTGCTCTGCTTACTTTACGGCCGGGAGTCAGTCAGTGCGGGAAGCAGACTGCGAGGGACCCTGACGGACACCGGAATGTGAGTATGTACTGTTTGTTTTTTTTAACTTTTACGATGGTAACCAGGGTAAACATCGGGTTACTAAGCGCGGCCTGTTATGATTTTCCCAATGGCAGGGAAATCAAAAATAACAAACGGACTAGCTCTCGGGTGATGGAAACTAAAGTGACCGTGACCTGAACCTGACACAACACTGGAAGTAGCCGGGGAGTGTTTCCTACGATGCCCTAGACACCACGCGCCAGCCGGAGATCTAACTACCCCTATCAGAGGAATATACAGGCCTGCCTTACCTCCAGAGATGAACCCCAAAAGGAGATAGCAGGCCCCCACAAATATTGACGGTGAGTCAAGAGGAAAAGACATACGTAGGATGAACAGCAGATTTAGCACAGTGAGGTCCGCTTACTAGATAGCAGAAGTACAGGAAAGAGTTACTTCACGGTCAACTTCAAAACACCATCCTGAAATTACTTTAAAACTCCAGTGACAACTCATGCCACTGGAGTGGCAATTTCAGTCCACGAGAGCTTCCAGCTGCAGAGAGTCACATTGCAGATAGCTGGACAAAAAATAACATTAACTAGGAACAAAATTCAACTTAGCTGAACTGGAACTTGAGGCAGGAGAATGCAACAGAATGCTACTGATACATTGTTGGCCGGCATCGGACCAGCAGCCAAGCAGCCTTAAATAGGAAACTCCCCTAATGGGTGTCAACAGGTGATCAAGGATAGAAGAAGGCAAATAAGTGGCAATACCATAAAACACCACCGGGGGAGCCCACAAACAGAATTCACAACAGTACCCCCCCCTTAAGGAGGGGGCACCGAACCCTCACCAGAACCACCAGGGCGATCTGGATGAGCACTATGGAATGCACGAACCAAATCAGGAGCATGAACATCAGATGCTGTCACCCAAGAATTATCCTCCTGACCATAGCCTTTCCACTTAACCAGATACTGAAGTTTCCGTCTGGAAACACGGGAGTCCAAGATCTTTTCTACCACATACTCCAACTCACCCTCAACCAGCACAGGAGCAGGAGGATCAGCAGACGGAACAACCGGCACCTCATACCTCCGCAATAATGACCGATGAAAAACATTATGAATAGTAAAAGATGCTGGGAGGTCCAAACGAAAGGACACAGGATTGAGAACCTCCAGAATCCTATAAGGGCCGATAAACCGAGGCTTAAACTTAGGAGACGAGACCTTCATAGGAACAAATCGAGAAGACAACCAAACCAGGTCCCCAACACAAAGACGAGGACCGACACGCCGATGACGATTAGTGAACTGTTGAGTCTTCTCCTGGGACAACTTCAGATTGTCCACAACCTGTCCCCAAATCTGATGCATTCTATCAACCACAGCATCTACTCCAGGACAATCCGAAGATTCCAATTGACCGGACGAAAAGCGAGGGTGAAACCCTGAATTACAAAAAAATGGAGAAACCAAAGTGGCAGAACTGGCCCGATTGTTAAGGGCAAACTCTGCCAATGGCAAAAAATCAAGCCAATCGTCCTGATCAGCGGACACAAAACACCTCAAGTAAGTCTCCAAGGTCTGATTAGTACGCTCAGTCTGGCCATTAGTCTGAGGATGGAATGCAGACGAAAACGACAAGTCGATGCCCATCCTGGCACAGAACGCCCGCCAAAATCTAGACACAAACTGAGTACCCCTGTCAGAAACTATATTCTCAGGAATACCATGCAAACGCACAACATTCTGAAAAAATAGAGGGACCAGCTCAGAGGAGGAGGGCAATTTGGGCAAAGGTACCAAGTGAACCATCTTGGAAAAACGGTCACACACCACCCAGATGACGGACATCCTACGAGAAACAGGAAGGTCAGAAATAAAGTCCATAGAGATGTGCATCCAAGGCCTCTTAGGAATAGGCAAGGGCAACAACAACCCGCTGGCCCGGGAACAGCAGGGCTTAGCCCGAGCACAAACATCACAAGACTGCACAAAAATACGTACATCTCGAGACAAGGAAGGCCACCAGAAGGACCTAAACACCAGATCCCTGGTGCCAAAAATTCCAGGATGACCTGCCAACGCGGAAGAGTGAACCTCCGAAATAACTCTACTGGTCCAGTCATCAGGGACAAACAGTCTACCAGGCGGACAGCGATCAGGCCTATCCACCTGAAACTCCTGCAAAGAGCGCCGCAGGTCTGGGGAGACAGCTGACAATATCACCCCATCCTTCAGGATGCCAGTAGGTTCGGAATCACCAGGCGAGTCAGGCTCAAAACTCCTAGAGAGGGCATCCGCCCTCACATTCTTAGACCCAGGCAGATATGAGACCACAAAGTTAAATCGAGAGAAAAACAACGACCAGCGCGCCTGTCTAGGATTCAGACGCCTGGCTGACTCAAGATAAATTAGATTTTTGTGGTCAGTCAAGACCACCACCTGGTGTCTAGCACCCTCAAGCCAATGACGCCACTCCTCAAATGCCCACTTCATGGCCAAGAGCTCCCGATTTCCAACATCATAATTTCGCTCAGCGGGCGAAAACTTTCGAGAGAAAAACGCACATGGTCTCATCACTGAGCAGTCAGGACCTCTCTGCGACAAAACTGCACCTGCTCCGATCTCGGAAGCATCTACTTCAACCTGGAACGGGAGCGAAACATCAGGCTGGCGCAACACAGGAGCAGAAGAAAAACGGCGCTTAAGCTCCCGAAAGGCCTCCACAGCCGCAGAGGACCAATTAGCAACATCAGCACTCTTCTTGGTCAAATCAGTCAAAGGTTTAGCAATGGCAGAAAAACCCGCTATGAATCGGCGATAGAAATTAGCAAATCCCAAGAATTTCTGAAGACTCTTTAGAGAAGTAGGTTGTATCCAATCACAAATAGCCTGAACCTTAACAGGGTCCATCTCCATAGATGAAGGGGAAAAAATATATCCCAGAAAGGAAATTCTCTGAACCCCAAAAATACACTTTGAGCCCTTCACAAATAGAGAATTAGCTCGTAAAACCTGAAAAACTCTCCTGACCTGTTGAACATGAGATTCCCAGTCCTCCGAAAAAATCAAAATATCATCCAAATACACAATCATAAATTTATCCAGATATTCACGGAAAATATCGTGCATAAAGGAC
The DNA here is from genome assembly GCF_051348905.1 of Ranitomeya variabilis. Taxonomy (NCBI): domain Eukaryota; kingdom Metazoa; phylum Chordata; class Amphibia; order Anura; family Dendrobatidae; genus Ranitomeya; species Ranitomeya variabilis. The sequence continues at coordinate 678,734,909 of NC_135232.1, read as the reverse complement.
TGAAAAACGGAAGGGGCATTCGCGAGACCGAAAGGCATTACCAAATACTCAAAATGGCCTTCAGGCGTATTAAATGCGGTCTTCCACTCATCCCCCTGCTTAATCCGCACCAAATTATACGCACCACGTAGATCGATCTTAGTGAACCACTTCGCCCCCTTTATGCGAGCAAAAAGATCAGTCAGTAAAGGTAACGGGTACTGGTATTTAACAGTAATCTTATTCAGAAGTCGATAGTCGATACAAGGTCTCAATGAACCATCCTTTTTACCCACAAAGAAAAACCCTGCCCCCAATGGAGACAAAGAGGGGCGAATATGACCCTTTTCTAAAGATTCTCTGATATACTCCCGCATAGCAGTATGTTCAGGTACAGACAAATTAAACAAGCGACCCTTAGGAAATTTACTACCGGGAATCAACTCAATAGCGCAGTCACACTCTCTGTGAGGGGGGAGAGAATCAGTTTTAGGCTCCTGAAAGACATCATAAAAATCTGACAGAAATGCTGGGATCTCAGAGGGAGTAGATGAAGAAATGGGAACCAAAGGTGCATCCCCATGAATCCCCCGACATCCCCAACTCAGCACAGACATTGATCTCCAGTCCAAGACTGGATTATGAATTTGTAACCATGGTAATCCAAGTACTAATACGTCATGTAGATTATATAACACAAGGAAACGAATAATCTCCTGATGGTCTGGGGAAAGATGCATAGTCACTTGTGTCCAATATTGTGATTTATTGCTAGCCAAAGGTGTAGAATCAATACCCTTTAAGGGAATAGAAACCTCCAGAGGCTCTAAATCAAACCCACAACGCTTGGCAAAGGACCAATCCATGAGACTCAGAGCGGCGCCAGAATCCACATAAGCATCCACAGTAACAGATGATAAAGTACAAATCAATGTCACGGACAAAAGAAATTTAGACTGCAAGGTACCCATAGAAAAAGATTTATCAACCTTTTTATCAACCTTCTTTATGCGTTTAGAGCATGCTGATATAACATGAGCTGGATCTCCACAATAGAAGCACAACCCATTTTTGCGCCTGTAATTCTGTCGTTCGCCTCTAGACAATACACTATCGCATTGCATATGCTCTGGTGCCTTTTCAGAGGTCACCGCCAAATGATGCACAGGTTTTTGCTCAGAAGATACCGCCATATGGTGCACAGGTTTTTGCTCAGAAGATACCGCCATATGGTGCACAGGTTTTTGCTCAAAAGATACCGCCATATGGTGCACAGATTTTTGCTCAGAAGATACCGCCATATGGTGCACAGATTTGCGCTCCCGTAAACGCCGATCAATCTGGATAGCCAATTTCATGGCATCATTCAGACCTGTAGGCACAGGGAACCCCACCATGACATCCTTCACGGCATCAGAGAGACCTTCTCTAAAATTAGCTGCTAGAGCGCACTCATTCCATTTAGTAAGTACCGACCATCTACGAAATTTCTGGCAGTATATCTCAGCTTCATCTTGCCCTTGGGAAAGAGCTATCAAGGCTTTCTCAGCCAAAATCTCTAAATTAGGTTCTTCATAAAGCAACCCCAAAGCCAGAAAAAACGCATCTACATTTAATAACGCAGGATCCCCTGGCGACAATGCAAATGCCCAACTTTGTGGGTCACCCCGCAATAGAGAAATAACAATTTTAACCTGTTGCGCAGGATCACCAGCAGAGTGAGATTTCAGAGACAAAAACAATTTACAATTCTCTCTGAAATTCAAAAAACGGGATCTGTCTCCGGTAAAAAATTCAGGCATAGGGATCTTAGGTTCAGACATTGGAGCACGTATAACAAAATCTTGTAAGTTCTGGACCTTTGAAGCCAGGTTATTCAGACCTGCAACCAAACTCTGTGGATCCATGATTCAAACAGGTGTAACCAAAGCCATTCAAAGATTAAGAGGAGAGGAAGAAAAAAAAAAAAAAGGCTGAAGACTGCAGTTTAAGCAAGGAGTACAAATAAGCACTAAGGTGCACTTTCCAAACACAGAAGGAAAAAAAAACCTTTTCATATCCTTTCCTGCTTTAGTGCATAGTTTTAACACATGTGGCCGGCCAAACTGTTATGATTTTCCCAATGGCAGGGAAATCAAAAATAACAAACGGACTAGCTCTCGGGTGATGGAAACTAAAGTGACCGTGACCTGAACCTGACACAACACTGGAAGTAGCCGGGGAGTGTTTCCTACGATGCCCTAGACACCACGCGCCAGCCGGAGATCTAACTACCCCTATCAGAGGAATATACAGGCCTGCCTTACCTCCAGAGATGAACCCCAAAAGGAGATAGCAGGCCCCCACAAATATTGACGGTGAGTCAAGAGGAAAAGACATACGTAGGATGAACAGCAGATTTAGCACAGTGAGGTCCGCTTACTAGATAGCAGAAGTACAGGAAAGAGTTACTTCACGGTCAACTTCAAAACACCATCCTGAAATTACTTTAAAACTCCAGTGACAACTCATGCCACTGGAGTGGCAATTTCAGTCCACGAGAGCTTCCAGCTGCAGAGAGTCACATTGCAGATAGCTGGACAAAAAATAACATTAACTAGGAACAAAATTCAACTTAGCTGAACTGGAACTTGAGGCAGGAGAATGCAACAGAATGCTACTGATACATTGTTGGCCGGCATCGGACCAGCAGCCAAGCAGCCTTAAATAGGAAACTCCCCTAATGGGTGTCAACAGGTGATCAAGGATAGAAGAAGGCAAATAAGTGGCAATACCATAAAACACCACCGGGGGAGCCCACAAACAGAATTCACAACAGCGGCCCTGCGCTTAGTAACCCGATGTTTACCCTGGTTACAAGCGAACGCATCGTTGGATCGGTGTCACACACACCGATCCAACGATGACAGCGGGAGATCCAGCGACGAAAGAAAGTTCCAAACGATCTGCTACGACGTACGATTCTCAGCAGGATCCCTGATCGCTGCTGCGTGTCAGACACAGCGATATCGTATGGATATCGCTGGAACGTCACGGATCGTACCGTCGTAGCGACAAAAGTGCCACTGTGAGACAGTACCCTTAGACTAGCAAGTCCTTGCTACAATAAACATTTCTGATAACAACATTAAAATGATCATGTTTATTTTCAAGATAAAGTGCATGTTCTATTGTTGACTGCAGATTGAAGCTTGCTGGATAGGTCAACCAATCCATGGTGTCACCAACTTTGGTGTGGATGACGATGTCACAATTAAACAGATTCGCTGTGGCCATGATCTCTGCATCAGTTGCCCAGACTCCATTACAAGAGATGCCAGAGGTGTTCACATATTCATTCACATTTTGATTCAAGTAGTCCTGTAGTATTTTTGTCGAGGGGTATAATGTGGCTTAGCCCAGAATATACCCGGGGTATACTCTGGCCTAGGCCACTTTAACCCCGGGCATAGTCTGGCCCGGGCTATTTTACACCCCCGGAGGGTATATTCTGGCCTGAAGGGGTATAATGTGGCCTAGGCCAGAATATACCCTGGGATATACTTTGGCATTGGCCAGAATATACCCAGGGTATACTTTAGCCTAGGCCAGAATATACCCGGGGTATACATTGGCCTAGGCCACTTTAACCCCGGGCATAGTCTGGGACGGGGTATATTCAGGCCTTTTACATCGGGAAAGATGTGGGCTCAGCGCCAGAGCCCACATCAAAGGGAGGGAGTCCGACATGGGTGTATTATTACGCCCAACGTCGGAAAGGGGTTAAAGGATTTTTTTTTTACTGGATGAAGAGTTTTCAGTGTTCAACATGAACAAAGCATGTTATTTTCTATTAAGAATAAGGCCACTCACTTCTACAAGTTCAACCCTTACTGAACACCACTAATCAGGCTGACAAAACACCTCTGTCATTACCAGTTAGGTGGTAGCCCACAAAAACCTGTAATAGGCCCACCTCCTACACTGTACGACTTTCGCTGGAAAGTCTCATTCTCGAACTATGCTCAATTTTTTGTGGATAAAACATGTACCGATTATAGTCTATAAGTCCTTTCACAAGCCTGAAGACATTTTTTCACAAAGCAGAAACGTGTCCAATTTTTATCCGAGTTGTGGATCAAACTTGCGCATACATAATAGACAGCACACAGGTGCCATTCAATTTGCATCCTTTTGCTATCCAATTTTCACTGATTGTTTACTAAACCTTTTAGTTTTTTTCTCATAGTAGAAAAATGGATCACATGTGGATGATAAAAATGGATACATATACCAGAGATGAAAATCGGATCCAGCACAATTATAAGCAGCAGTCCATTTTTTACGGATAAGAAAAAAACCCTGAAAAACTGATATGTGAATGAGGTCTAACTCACTAGACCTCAGTAAGCAAGACAGGCTAACCATTCTCTAGTCAATGAAAAATGCGTACACAAGAAGAAAGGAAGATGTGGCACTCACCAAATCGTGTTGCGATAAAAGTCCTTTATTTCGCCATTACATAGATCAAGGACATCAGATCATAGGTACGGGTACGTATGAGGGTGCATGGTGACCAAAGACGATGGCCGTTTCGCGCCGACTGCACTTCAACGGGTCCAGGTATGTGATCGGAAATGATGTCATTTTCTTTATAGGGTGTCTCAATCAACTCCAATGTAATAAAAAACTTTCCATAATAAGTGCAAATAATATACGTTAAAAACAGATGATCACATTCTAAATACAGAGCAATTTTTTCACAAATATTTTTTCACAAATATTTTCACAAATATGTTTTATTTTTTATTTTTTACAGGAAGACCGACATGTCTAATTTGTCATTCAAACCTATTGGACCTTGAGCGTTTGCATAATCCATTTAGCTTCGTGTTGTAAAAGGATTTTATTATGATTTCCCCCCTGCTGCGGATATTTTACTATTTCATCCTGCAAATTTCAGCAACCTGGGATTTGCATTGTGCACCTCTTGCATGTGTTTAATAAGTCTCAATGAGCCTTTTCCAGAAGTTATTGAGTTAAAGTGCTCTCTGAATCTAATAAACATAGGGCGAATCGTCTTTCCTATGTAACAAAATAAGCAGGGGCAGAACAATATATAAACCACGTATCTACTTTTACACGTGATAAAATCCTTAGGTTTAAGTTTTAAGGAACCGATTTTTAAGGGATTTTCAGTAGTATGAAACTGGCAGAAATTGCAGTTGCCGCACTTATAATTGCCTTGAGGAGATGTGGCTCTCAGCCAATTATTCTCCATTGGTACGGTGCAATTATGCACTAAAATATCGGCTAAATTTTGTGTGCGTTTATAAGCAAATTGTGGACTCAACATGCTTATTTTGGATAAGTCTTTATCCGCCTGCAGCATATGCCAGTTTTTTCTTATGATCTTGTGAACTGTTTTGTCCATGGGACTGTGCTTAAAACTAAAAAAGAACCTTTGTTCCAAGTTATCTTTTTAAAACGCTTTTTATTTTGTTTAAGTTTTTGTCTTTTCAATAAATCCATTTGTGTGAACTTTTCAACCCGTTTTTCTGCTTAATGTAATAATGACCTTGGGTAGGCTCTATCTAAGAATCGTATTTTTAGATCGTTCACCTGCATTTTGTAGTGATCCTGATTTCTCGTAGTTTTTCGATACCTCATCATTTGGCTATATGGGAGACCCCGTTTTGTGTGCGATGGGTGTGCACTATCATACCGCAGCATATTATTTGTGGCCGTAGGTTTTCTATGGAGTTGGGTATTAATTATTCCCTCAATGATCTCAATTTTTACATCTAAGAACTCCAAGCTCTGACCCCCGAAGCATGATGTAAATTGCAGATTTTCATGATTAACCTGATTTAGATAATCCACAAAGTCCTCAAATTCTTTTTTTGAACCGTCCCATATAAGATAGACATCACCCACAGATCTCAAAAAATATCGAATGTGTTTAAGAAATGGATTTGAAACATTATTGATATATTTATCTTCAAATACTGCAAGGAACAGGTTTACAAAAACACAAGTTACTGGTGTACCCATTGCGGTACCAGTTTTTTGAACGTACCATTTATCCAAAAACTTAAACGCATTGTGTGATAATACAAATCTGAGTCCTTCTAAAATGAATGAAATTAAACCTTGATCAACCTCTTGATTACTTAGAATTTTGTTGATTGCTTCAATACCTTCCTCTTGTGGGATTCTGGTGTATAGGCTTACTACATCAATGGATGTTAAAGAGAAATTAGTTTGCCAATCTATATCTTTAAGAAATAACAAGAAATCCCCAGAATCTTTTACGTATGAAGGAATTTGTTCTAACAACGGTTTCAGTAACCAATCGAGATATTGAGACAGGGGTTCTGTCAAAGAGTCTATGCCGGATATTATAGGGCGTCTGGGGGGTTCTTTAAAATTTTTGTGTACCTTGGGAATACTATACCAATATGGTATACTTGGAAAATCGGGGAGTAAATTTTCACCCCTTTTCTTTGTTATAATCCCCTTCTCAAAATGTCTCACAATAATACTCACAAACAACGGTGCTGCAGGTCTCCAGACCAATTGTCCACCACTCCAATTCATGGTCCGTGTGCAAGACGTGAAAATTAAAATATGATCCTTTTCTGGAAGAAGTTCACTTTCTGGGTTGCAAGAAATTTGATTTGGGGTTAAACTTAGGACTTAATTATAAAGATTTCCCTGTTTTTCACCTCTATCATTCTATGTGAACTTAAATGAAATCCCCAGGTTGCTATTCTGATACTCTCACAATAGTCTTTGTTCGCAGGTTCCCATGTTGCTGCTCTCAGAATAGTCTCTATAAGCAATTTGTAACACCTCTGCCTGCGTCCCTGAATAGTTTCCCTTCCCCCACTATGCAGGTACACCGACATACTCATCACCCCGGGTGGTGCAGTGAGCTCCTTGTCCTCTGTTTGCTGTGCATGTTTCCTGGCAGTATGCTTAGAACACACGCCCATGCACAACCTGGCTCATGGGCTCATTCAATTGCTGGGAGGCAGTTAGTACTTAAGACACCTCCACCTGTTGGGATGTGCCTAAGCAACATTTTGCTTTAGTATTGGTGCAACTATTAAGTTGCCAGGTCCTGTCCTGTTTCTGTCTCTGAACTCTAAATCTGTACCTGTGTCTGATATTGCGTAAACCTGCTTCCCTGGGCCTGTATGGCCCAGGTCTTAGCTCTGAACCAGTACCTGAGTCTAAACTTGTCTGAACCTGCTTCCCTGGGTCTGTATGACCTAGCCTTGGACTCTGAACCTGTACCTTGTTTGTAATGCTCCCTGAACCTGCTCTGTCTGATTTAGGACCAGTCTCTTAACCTTTTTGTTATCCAAGTCTTGATCTTGCTCTGTTATGTCTGAATCTGGATCTGTTTCTTAATCTTTCAGTGTCTGAATCAGTATCTATTTCCAAACCTGCTGTGTCAGAAGCAGTACCTTTCCTTAACCAGCTGTGTCTAAATTAGTACCTATATCTAATCTGTTGTCACTGTGCAACTTTAGTAATCATGTAAACCAAAAAGCAAGGAGTGTAAAAATCCAGACCATCATATTAAAAGCCAAAAACAAACTTTTATTAGATAAATTGCACAATAACAAATTCTAAAATAGTAATGTATACATATCATAACCAAATATGAATTATACAGAGGTACCAAAAAGGGGAGACCTAACGGTAGCCAGGTTAGATGCACACTACAAAATACATCCCAGACATGGGTAATAGCGCCAGAGATGAAAGGATGGCATCAGCTAGGACATTATAACAGGCAATGCATAATGCACAATAAACCGTGCCCATATATAGAGCACAAGGTCCACAGCCCACCATCACAACATAGTGATTGCACGCTTACCCATAGTCAGTTCCAAGAGGAGTAGTCTGCACTTCACCCGGCGGCCCCGGACGCGCGTTTCGCGGTATAGCTTTATCAACAGGGTTTGATTTAGGACCAGTCTCTTAACCTTTTTGTTATCCAAGTCTTGATCTTGCTCTGTTATGTCTGAATCTGGATCTGTTTCTTAATCTTTCAGTGTCTGAATCAGTATCTATTTCCAAACCTGCTGTGTCAGAAGCAGTACCTTTCCTTAACCAGCTGTGTCTAAATTAGTACCTATATCTAATCTGTTGTCACTGTGCAACTTTAGTAATCAGTGAGCACACTTACTACTTCATTTTCAGTACCCTGTGTAAATCTGACCCTGTTGGCCCTGTGTATACCTGTCCTTGTATTTGTCCTGTGTGTACCTGTCCTTGTATTTGTCCTGTGTGAACCAGTTCCTGTCTGTCCTGTGGTAACCTGTTCCTGTCTGTCCTGGGGTAACCTGTTCCTGCCTGTCCGCTTTTGCGGTTCCCTGCCTGTCTGATTCTGCGGTTTCATGCCTGTCCGCACCTGCGGTTCCGTGCCTGTCCGCACCCGCAGGCTTGAACCTGTCTTGCCAGTGACCTAGTTCTCCCTGAAGCTGTACCTGTCCATCCTGTCTGAACTGGGTTCTATCTTTTCCTGTTGCCGTACCAGCCAGTACCTGCCAGCCACTTCCAATGCATGTTACTAAAGTGAGAGACAGAAAACACGGTCAAATAAGCCAAAGCTAGGGCTGAGAGAGTTTTCTCTCAATAATGGATGGGTGGAAGGACAGGACATGCAGCAGATGGGTAGACATTGTCAGTAAACTTGCAGGGTCAAAGCAAAGACATATGAATGCAAGAAAACACCCTTGCTTCTGGCTCAAAGAAATGGCAGAGGTTCCTAATAAGACGTAGGGCAGAAGGTAATAGTGGAAAGATTTGTGAGAGATAGCTTTTAGCCAACTGCTATCTTAGGCTATGTTCACATGTCCAGTAATCATCCATTAGAATGGATCCAGCAGCTATCCATTGACAAAAGTTAATGGATCCATTTTCCATAGACTTCAATGTTAAAAGAAGGATCCAGTTGAAATTAGTTTATTTTAGCCAGACAAAAAAGTTATGTCTTCAGAAGTTTTTGTCAACGGATTGCTGCTGGATCAATTCTAGTGGATGATTACTGTACATGTGAACATAGCCTTAGGTGTATGACCAGGGCTGGCGTTAGGGGAAGGCAGACCAGGCAGCCGCCTAGGGGGTCCGTGAGTAAGAGGGGTCCGGCGCACCCCCTCCCCTCATTGCGCATTCAACTATAGTTGAAAGCAGTGATGGAGGAGAGAGCGTCATGTGACGTTCCCTCTCCCATCACTCCCCCTCTGCCTGTGACTCAGCGTGTTTCAGCAGTGGAGCTGAAGAGACACTGAGATGCTCTGCAGAAGTCAGAGCAGCTGGGGAACGAGGAGGAGAGGTAAGTGTATTGTGTGGGTGCATATGTGCGTTCATGTATGTGCATGCGTGTGCATGTGTATATGTGCGTGTATGTGCTTGCGTGTGCGTACATTAGTGTATGTACGTGTGTATATGTGCGTGCATGTATGTGCATGCATGTATGTGCATGCGTGCGTGCATGTGTGCATGTATGCATGTGCATGTATGCATGTGCATGCGTGCATGTTAGTGTATGTGTACTGCACAATACCGGAGGGCTGCACTATTCTGTGCTTTTGTGGGGGGACTGCATTATACTGTGTGCAGGGCTGCATTTTATACTCTGAGGGGGCTGCATTGTACTGTGTGGGGGGGCTGCATTATACTGTGTGTGGGGGGCTACATTATACTGTGTGTGGAGCTACACTATACTGTGTGTTTGTTGGGGGGGCAAATTATACTGTGTTGGGGTGGGTTGCATTATACTCTGGAGGCTGCATTATACTGTGTGGGGGGCTACATTACACTGTGTGTGGGGGCTGCACTATACTGTGTTATTGTGGGGGTGGGGCCAGCATTATACTGTGTGTGGGGGGCTGCATTATACTGTGTGGGGGGGCTGCATTATACTCTGAAGGGGCTGCATTACTCTACCAAGGACCATGGGGAGTGCATTTTACTATATGCACTATATGGGACCTGCATTATACTGTATCGAGGACTATCTGTACCAATCATTCTTCCTCAGTTGGAGTAAGGGCAGGGGAACAGGGTCAGTAAACAATGCGGGGTTGGACTTTGCGGATTTGTGCTGCACCAGATGATCTTTCCAGACCACAGTATGTCAATTTATCTTTGTCTCTGCAAGATAAATTTCACTCGTACAATGTATTGGATGCAGTGAATCCACACGGTTTAATGAACACATGCGGAATCACCTGCGTTCAATAGCCAGCAGCGCTTTGGGCGCAGGGGACATGTGCTGCGTTCAAAGAGCTGCCAATTATTGATCATGTGCACCTACCCTAAAGAGGCTAGGAAACAAGCTTCAAACGAATTCAATATTGTTGATCACTCTCATTTAGTGGCCTGAACTCAGCACATGTAAATGCAACAAAAATGTTTCTGTGTGATGGTGCGATATGTTAGCATTTGGGGCCCCACTTTAAACTTTTGCCCAGGGCCCCACTTTGTCTAAAATCGGACCTGTGTATGACCACCTTTAGCAGCAGAGACCAAAGAGAGAACAGATCCTCAGGCAGACACACTCCGCACAGGAAGTAGAACACCCAAGAAGAGAACACCAAGGTGACCATGGTGTAAGGTATACACTGCAACGGATCAAATACACATGAATATACATAGTACAAATAAAGAACCTGAGCAATCTCTCTGCAAGTCCTTAAAGTATGCAACAAAAAGGATATACAAGCAGTCCCTAGTCTACAACACATGCGGGATTCATATTTCAGCCTCTTTTCAAGTTGAAAAATAGAGTGGATAGAGTGTCAAAAAGAGATTGAAGTGCTCAACTGTGCATCTTAGTTTATGGTGTGCAGTACTCAGCTGTCCTTGGAAAGTAAAGTAAGTGTATGGATGTATAGAAAGATAGTGAGTCTGAAAACTACTCAATCACCTCCCTGTGGTGGGACAAGCAGGGCACCTCTAAAAGCTGAGGGCACCTGTCCTTTTGCTTAAAGTGATTACTGGAGGTCTCACCAACCCAACTCTAGCTGTACAAAATATTTTGGGGCTGGCAATTCTTTGTAAATTTGTGGAAAGTCTTAAAATAGGGCATTTTTCCAGTTTTCATAATAGAGCAATGGATGATTCTGTAACTGTTTTATTGACGGTGTGGATGCAGGTTTTATAGGTAATTATCATGCTTTTACAGGTCAACGTTCTACTGATGACTTTATATTAATATTCTCAGCTATAGACACATTTCTAGATTATTTCTTTTGTTTTAAAATCTGTCTGTAGGAATTTTTGTCTGTTGAAAAAATCTGACTTTATTTATTTTGAATCCTCAGCATAATTTGGAGGCAGAACCGTGGGAATATGTTGCAGATTTTTTTTTGAACTGCAGAATCTGCCCGGAAACTACATCAACAATTCACATGGATTTTGGCCCCTGTCTGTCAGTAGAGACGACGGACAGGTTTTGCTTGTGCATTGGGAGTTGTAATCATTTGCACGCGTTTGAGAGGAGAGTCGGTCAACATATTAAACGTAAAAGCGTGATATGAACAGGGCCTTAGCTAATGACTAAGCCGCATATGTTGGAAAAAGAAGCATCGGGCATGTTTCATATTAACATTCCTGATTCTAGCTTTTCCATAAGAAATAAACTGCTTACAGAGGTGGCTGACAGCAGCCTATTCCATTATTCCCATGGAAATGGACAATGGGCAGCATAATTTACCATTTTGACACTGCAAGATCATTTTCATTGTCCTTGTGATCTACAGTTATTCATTATGTTTCTCAAAATGTTCTGTTTCTCTCAGTGTCTTCCGGTTTCTCAATGTAATATTCATGCTTTCTTCAATGCTACAATTTATTGTATATTGCATGCAGCATAAATCGGAGATTTACTGCACATTAATCTGATGCTAGTTACATACAGAGTCAATTTATGTTTAGGAATTTGGATCGATAACAGTATATTTTTCTTGTCAACATACGTGACATGTACTTGATGAATATGTCCGGCAGCTCATTCACAGCAGCATCATGCAGAACATAAAAAGCCCAGGAGAATAAACTCCGAGGAACTAGGTGCAGAGCTGTTATGTCAAGATAAGAACGTGTGACTAGAAGAGTGCGGACATATATATTGCTCAAAGGCTGATGGCAAGAGCTAGGAGATTAGAGTGCTTTTTGGGAAAGAGAGGTATAATCTGAATGGCGGATTCAGATTGAAAAGCATTCAAGCACAAATTAATACAATTTGGGAAACAATCATCTATAAAATATACACTTCTTTCACATTGGGATAATAAGGTTGCATTGCAACATTTATATTTTGGCTGCAAAACCCATTGAAAAAAAAAAATTACAGAATCGGGAAATGTATTTTCCTCGAATGCAGATACCTAAAAATATCATCACATACAGATTTTGAATATTTATGGCCTTTTTAAGAGTTGTAGTGAGCTGTCCCACTGCCAGTTCCCAAAGATGAGAGAAGAAGGTAACAAGTGTTAAAATCCTGTGCAACACCACCAGATGGGAAATAGAGTAATGCAATATACACAATCAAAACAAGAGGCTCTTTGAGTAGTATACTGATGTGCAACGTCCTCATAACTCTGAGCTAGGGATCCCCTTTTATAAATGCTATAATAGGGTTTTTAGTAATAGGATTTTTAAACCAGACTACCCCAATGATATCAATGGATTATCTTCATATTCCCTTTCCTTATTATTCCTACTGTATAAGATGGACGTCTTCTTGTTTTGCGTGGTGTCATACATTAAAAAAGTGGTTATGACACGAGGAAGTCCATCACACGAAACGCGCGTCGGGGCCACAGCCAACACAGCTTGTCTCCCTGGTCTCTCCCACATGGGTAAGCACTTTATGACGAATATTACATATTGTTGAGGGATCTTTTTCCATTTCTACACATGTATTCTCTGCTGCATGGCTGTCATATACAATATATGGTTGTTACTTGGAGATACATGTGTTTCTTTACATATTCTGTGCTCTGGGTGACAGTGTATCCACTTATCATCATAAGACCTGAGTGACTGCTGTTGGCGTTAGGTTATTCCCCCATTACCCATCTTGCTGTTGCTTTGAGTACATACCCTTTTTTCACTATATGTATGTGAGTTGCCTAAAATAAAATTAACATTTTCTATATTATCTTTGGTATGGTTGTTATTTAATTTTATTGCTTGTGGCACGGCACTCCATTCTTTTGGTGGGATTATATTATATGAGGAGGTGCTTTCTTCAGTCCTTGACAAATCCATTGTCTGGATGTATATTTAGATCTGATATGTCAGCAATTGTTAACAAAGTGTTTATTGTAGCTATGAGTGGACCACAGAGCTTTAAATTAACTGTACCATCCATAATCAGTGTATTTAAAGCTGGACATATGCATTAGATAACTGATTGCTATCTCTCCCATCTGCCTTAGGCTGGGTTCACACTGCGTTAGCAGCAGCCCGCTCAGCACATACGCTAACGGACTGCTGTTAACGCAAGTGCCGACGTTTACATTGCGCTAGCGCAGATAGAGCATCTTCTTGCTCTATCTGCGCTAGCAGTGACGGACCCGGAAACGCTGCAGCCCGCGTCTCGGTGTCCGTCACTCAATGACGGCACATCCCTAGCGCACGCCCATTGTGGGTGTGCGCTACTGATGCGTCCGACATTGCAGTCAATGGTGGCCGTAACGGACTACGTTACACCGTGTTTATGCCGCTGTGTAACGTAGTCCGTCTAACAGACGCCACTAACGCAATGTGAACCCAGCCTTAGGGTACCGTCACACAGTGCAATTTTGATCGCTACGACGGCACGATTCGTGACGTTCCAGCGATGCATTTACGATATCGCTGTGTCTGACACGCTACTGCGATCCGGATCCCCGCTGAGAATCGTACGTCGTAGCAGATCGTTTGAAACTTTCTTTCGTCGTCTAGTGTCCCGCTGTGGCGGCATGATTGCATTGTGTGACACAGGTTGTATACGATGTGCGCACAGTAACCAACGGCTTCTACATCGCAAATACGTCATGAAATTATCGCTCCAGCGCCGTGTATTGGAACGTGTGACCGCAGTATACGACGCTGGAGCGATACTTATACGACGCTGCAACGTCACGAATCGTGCCGTCGTAGCGATGAAAATGGCACTGTGTGACGGTACCCTTATACACAGGAATAATCAGCTCAGCCCAGCGTTCCGGGATTCCTTGTGAGAGTCGCTGTAATGCTCCTCCACACCAAATGAAGGATCGGCCAATAAAATTCAACTGTCTAGGTTCTTCTCTTTCCCAACATCACTGATAGAGTCTGGAAATTTCTATACACGTTAGGATTTGGCTTACTTTTTCAACAAGTTCAAACAACTTTTATCTAATATGTTTTAGGGCCTATGAACTGCAATTTATGAGGGAGGTCGTCCAAATCAGAATGTCCATTTAAGGCCAGGGACACGGCAAACAAATGCATCAGTGTGAATAAGACCAAAAACATTTCAAACCACACTCCCCATCAAAGACCAGTAGCCTAATGATAGCAGCCAGCAAATGGATGGCAACTACTGTATAGTAAGACTGAAGCCTCCATATGTTTCCTCAGTATGTGCTACATTACTACTGTACATAATGTATTTTATACTGCCAAATGCTTTACATTTGTTTGTTGACTTAACAAATGTTGGATAAATTATAGATATAACAGCAAACATTTATAGAAAGCAAAATAATGTGACAACATCACAAGGCCGATTTCTGCAAACACTATAACATATGCTCCCATATGTTCACAACAGGATGTAGCTCTCAGACCTAAAGCTACAGATTTTTACTATCAGATAAGCTCCGCTTTCAAGTCTGTTTAAGATTTCAGAATCCATTTTTTTTTTAGCAGATGTGAAAGATACAGAGACGCCCTGAAGAATTTTTTTTTTTCAAATCTTGAATTTACATATTTATTGTTTTCTGCCTATTCTTCTTTTTGCAATACACTGTTTTCTTATGTCTACACACGGCCATAGATGTCAATACAATTGTAGTTATGTCTGGCCACAAATTATTGATACTATACAAAATATCATAAAATGCATTTCCCATTTGAGCTAGGATTATCATTTTTTCTAAATGTAAGAGTTTGTTTTCTTATAAAAAGTCATTTTGATCATTGCACCATGTTGAATTTATTTGTATGAGTAATACATCTCTTACCAGAAAAGTGCATCCTCTGGAGTGTTAGTTTACGAAATGTATGGATATCTTACTGCTCTCTCCAGGTAGGAGATATGGACTTTCTCATTAGAATGCCAGGTGATGCAGAAAAAGAGATATTTCAAATTCACATTATTATGTTGATGATATCTTGTGTTTTATAATGTTTTTACTATATAAAGTTATTAACCTGCAGATAGAGGGTTAATCTGCAGGTTAATAGTCTTAGAATGCTACCCAGCCGCCTTACTAAAATCGCGTTTATCATTTTGCCAAGTGCAGACTGGATTTCTTCTACCATTCTATGTTACATGTCGCTTATCAATTAACATTCAGCAACTCCCTCTTGTACACCACCTCCTCACCTCGCCCCCTATCTGTCGGAGTACCGCAAGGGTCAGTCCTAGGGCCCCTGCTCTTCTCCATTTACACCTTCAGCCTGGGACAGCTCATAGAATCTCACGGCTTTCAGTATCACCTCTATGCTGATGACACACAGATCTATATCTCTGGACCAGATATCACCTCCCTACTAGCCAGAATCCCACAATGTCTGTCTGCTATTTCATCCTTCTTCTCCGCTAGGTTTCTAAAACTTAATACGGACAAAACAGAATTCATCATCTTTCCCCCATCTCACTCGACCCCGCCCAACGGACCTATCCATTAGAGTAAATGGCTGCCCACTCTCCCCAGTCCCACAAGCTTGCTGTCTCGGGGTAATCCTTGACGCTGATCTCTCCTTCAAACCACATATCCAAGCCCTTTCCACTCCCTCCGGACTTCAACTCAAAAATATTTCACAGATCCGCACATTCCTCAACCTAGAATCTGCAAAAACCCTAGTTCTTGCACTCATCTCCCGCCTTGACTACTGCAACATATACAATAAACATCACCAGGTGCTTTTTTAGGAGGTAAATGGGTGGCGCCACCCATTTACCTCCTAAAAAAGCACCTGGTGATGTTTATGGTATATGTTAATAAAGAAACTACACAGTTTGCTGAACTTTCAACCAATTGAGTGCGGCTGATTTTTCCTATACTTGGACTATTTTTGTTCATGCCTGCACCAACCCAGTGACAGTGTGCACATCTTTTTCCTGGATTTGACTACTGCAACCTCCTGGTCTGTGGCCTCCTCTCTAACACTCTTGCACCCCTCCAATCTATTCTAAACTGACTAATCCACCAGTCCTCCCGCTATTCCCCAGGGTCTTCCCTCTGTCAATCCCTGCACTGGCTCCCCATTACCCAAAGACTCCAGTTCAAAACCCTAACCATGGCATGCAAAGCTATCCACAACCTGTCTCCTCCATACATCTGTGACCTCGTCTCCCAGTACCTACCAGCATGCAACCTCCAATCCTCACAAGATCTCCTTCTCTACTCCCTCTTATCTCCTCTTCCCACAATCGCATACAAGATTTCTCCCGTGCATCCCCCCTACTCTGGAACTCTATACCACAACATTTCAAACTCTCGCCTACCATGGAAACCTTCAAAAAGAACCTGAAGGCCTACTTCTTCCAACAAGCCTACAACCTGCAGTGATCCTCAACCTACTGAACTGCCGCACGATCAGCTCTATCCTCACCTACTGCATCCTCACCCATTACTAAGGGGTAACATTTCTCCTTATGCAGAGTGACATACCAGCTGACTTGATTGTGACTTGTAGGATCACTACTTCCAACAGGTGGCGCTATAGAGTTAAGTCCTCTTTTTCTCAGAAGAGGCAATTTGCATATTTAACTTCCCAGAGGAGCATTGCACGGCGAATAAGCCTCCTTACCTTGACAAGCCAGCTGGTATGTCACTCTCCATAAGGAGAAATGTTACCCCTTAAACCCTAGGTTAATATTAGTAATTTGAACTGGATACGCTGAGGGAATGGGAGCCAGTGAAGAGATTTGCAGAGAGGGGAAGCGGAGGAGTAGTGAGGAGAGAGATGAATTAGTAGGGCAGCAGAGTTAAGGACGGACAGGAGAGGTGCAAGGGTGTTAGCAAGGAGGCCACAAAAAAGGATCTTGCAGTAGTCAAGGCGGGAGATGATGAGGGCATGCACAAGCATTTTAGCAGATTGAGGGTTGAGGAAAGGACGGATTCTGGAGATATTTTTGAGCTGGAGGCGACAGGAGGGGGAAAGAGCCTGGATGTGCGGTTTGAAGGACAGGACAGAGTCAAGGGTTACTCCGAGGCAGCGGACTTCTGGTACGGTGAAAGCGTGATGTTGTTAATTGCGATAGATAGGTCAGGTAAGGAAGATCTATGAGATGGAGGAAAGATGATGAGTTCAGATTTGTCCACATTGAGTTTGAGGAAGTGAGAGGAGAAGAAGGAGGATATGGCTGATAGACACTCTGGAATTCTGGACAGTAGAGAGGAGATGTCTGGGCTAGAAAGGTAGATCTGAGTGTCATCAGCATAAAGGTGGTACTGGAATCCATGAGACTTTGTGAGTTGTCCCAGGCCAAGTGTATAGATTGAGAAGAGTAGGGGTACTCTCCCCGCTCCAATCTGTCCTGAATGCTGCTGCCAGGATCATATTCCTCACCAACCGTTACACCAATGCCTCTACCTTGTGCCAGTCATTAC
Source organism: Ranitomeya variabilis (assembly GCF_051348905.1). NCBI lineage: Eukaryota > Metazoa > Chordata > Amphibia > Anura > Dendrobatidae > Ranitomeya > Ranitomeya variabilis. The sequence continues at coordinate 678,717,108 of NC_135232.1, read as the reverse complement.
ACTGGCTACCCATCCATTCCAGAATCCAGTACAAAACTACTACCCTCATCCAGAAAGCACTCCATGGCTCAGCACCACCCTACATCTCCTCTCTGGTCTCAGTCTACCACCCTACCCGTGCCCTCCTCTCCACTAATGACCTCAGGTTAGCATCCTCAATAATCAGAACCTCCCACTCCCGTCTCCAAGACTTTACACATGCTGCGCCGATTCTTTGGAATGCACTACCTAGGTTAATACGATTAATCCCCAATCCCCACAGTTTTAAGCGTGCCCTAAAAACTCATTTGTTCAGACTGGCCTACCACCTCAATGCATTAACCTAACTATCCCTGTGTGGCCTATTTAAAAAAAACAAAAAAAAAACAGGTTCCTCGCATCATGTTCTCATACACTTTATGCAGTTAATAGCACTCTGTGTCTGTACTGCTACATACTTAGGCTGATAACTGGTTCATGCAGCTTTACATGAACACCCGAGCCTTACACTATGGCTGGTCCAAATAACTAAAGCAATTGTTACCATCCACCTCTCGTGTCTCCCCTTTTCCTCATAGTTTGTAAGCTTGCGAGCAGGGCCCTCATTCCTCCTGGTATCTATTTTGAACTGTGATTTCTGTTATGCTGTAATGTCTATTGTCTGTACAAGTCCCCTCTATAATTTGTAAAGTGCTGCGGAATATGTTGGCGCTATATAAATAAAAATTATTATTATATTAAAATTATTATTATTACTAGAACAGAGCCTTGGGGGACTCCAACAGAGAGAGGGTGGGATGAGGAGTTGTGTGGGAGTGGGAGACGCTGAATGTGCGGTTGGAAAAGTGTGAGGAGATCCAGGATAGGGCGAGGTCTTTGATGCCATTTTATGTATCACCCTTCTGTGTGGCACCGTATTAAAAGCTTTTGAAAAGTCCATATACACCAAGTCCACTGTATTTCCTTGGTCCAATCCGGAACTTACCTCCTCATAGAAACTGATCAGATTAGTTTGACAGGAACGGTCCCTTGTAAACCCATGTTGATATTGGGTCATGAGGCCAGATACTCTTCAGATACTCCAGCATAGTATCCCTTAGAATGCCCTCCAGGATTTTACCCACAGTAGAGGTTAAGCTTACTGGCCTATAATTTCCTAGTTCAGTTTTTGTTCCCTTTTTGAATATTGGCACCACATTTGCTATACGCCAGTCCTGTGGTACAGACCCTGTTATTATAGAATCTTTAAAGATTAAAAATAATGGTCTATCTAAGACAGTACTTAATTCCTGCAGTAGTCGCGGGTGTATCCCATCTGGGCCCGGAGATTTGTCAACGTTAGTAATTTTTAGATGCCTCCGTATTTCCTGCTTGGTTAAATAGGTGACATTTAATGGGGAATTTTTATCACTAGTCATATTGTCTGCCATGGGATCTTCTTGTGTACATACTGTTGAAAAAAAGTCATTTAGCATATTGGCTTTTTCCTCATCCTCATCCACCATTTCACCCAGACTATTTTTAAGGGGGCCTACACTATATTTTTTAGTTTCTTACTATTTATGTAGTTAAATAATATTTTGAGATTATTTTTACACTCTCTGGCAATGAGTCTCTATCTCAATCTTTGCTGCCTTGATTTGCTTTTTACAGACTTTATTTCATTTTCTGTATTTATTTAATGCCTCATCACTACCTACTTGCTTTAATACTTTTAATGTTTTCTTTTTGTCACTTATTGCACCCCTTACAGCTCTATTTAGCCATATTGGTTTCCTCCTATTTCTAGCATGTTTATTCCCATAGGGTATATACTGTGCACAGGTCCTATTCAGTATACTAATAAAAGTCTCCCATTTTCTTTGTGTACTTTTATGTCTCAGGATATCGTCCCAGTTAATTGCACCAAGATCTTCCCTCATCCGTTGGAAATTTGCCTTCCTGAAGTTTAGTGTCCTTGTAACCCCTCTACTACACATCTTATTAAAGGATACATGAAAACTTATTATTTTGTGATCACTATTGCCCAAGTGACCCCAACCCTTATATTTTATATGTGGACTGGCCTGTTGGTTAATATTAGGTCTAGCAGTGCCCCTCTTCTTGTTGGGTCCTGAACCATTTGTGAAAGGTAATTGTCTCTCATAGTTGTCAAAAACCGATTACCTTTGCTGGAACTGCAGGTTTTGGCTCCCCAATGTATTTCAGGGTAGTTGAAGTCGCCCATAATAATGACTTCTCCTTGAGCCACTGCTTCATATATTTGTTTAATGAGGATATTCTACATTGCTTCTATTATTTGTTGGAGACTTAGAACAAACCCCTATCAATAGTTTATTATTTTTCCCCCCTCCCCTCATCTCCACCCACAGGGACTCTACATTTTCATTAGATTCACCTATATTATCATGCCGGATGGGTTTTAAGAATGATTTTACATATAAACACACCCCCCTCGCTTATCTGTACAGTCATTTCTGAACAGACTATAGCCCTGTAAATTAACTGCCCAGTCATGGCTCTTGTCCAGCCATGTCTCAGGTATCCCCACCATGTCATAATTATGTTCCAAGAAAATTAATTCTAATTCCTTCATTTTGTTGGTGAGGCTTCTGGCATTAGTATGCATGCACTTTATGTATCTCTCTTTACTTCTATTCTTCCTTAAAATATTAACTGTTCTATCCCCTCCACCCATGCCACTGCCAATTTCTTTATTTGTATCCAGGTCACTATCTACACTATCTTCTCCTCCTGTAAAATGAATACCCTCCCCCACAATCCCTAGTTTAAACACTCCTCCAACCTTCTAGCCATTTTCTCCCCCAGCACAGCTGCACCTTCCCCATTGAGGTGCAGCCCGCCCCTAGCGTAGAACCTGTAGCCAACTGAGAAGTCGGCCCAGTTCTCCAGGAACCCAAACCCCTCCTTCCTACACCAATTCCTGAGCCACTTATTTATCTCCCTAATCTCCCATTGCCTCTCTGGCGTGGCACATGGTACAGGCAGAATTTAAGAGAATACCACTTTGGAGGTCCTTGCTTTAAGCTTGCAGCCTAATTCCCTGAAATCATCTTTAAGGACCTTCCACCTACCTCTAACTTTGTCATTTGTGCCAATGTGAACCATGATCACTGGGTCCTCCCCAGCCCCTCCCAGTAATCTGTCAACCCCATCAGCGATGTGTCGGACTCGAGCGCCAGGTAGGCAGCACACCGTTCGACGATCCCTGTCTTTGTTTCAGATTGCCCTATCTGTTCCCCTAATAATGGAGTCCCCCACAACCAGCACCTGTCTGGCCTGCCCTACTCTCCTATTTCCCCCCTTACTGGAGCAGACACTGCTCCGGCTTTCAGAGGATATGCCTTGCTGTAGCAGTGCTACCCCTGTACTGACACCCCCCTCAGCTGCCAATTTAGCAAACTTATTGGGGTGAGCCAGTTCAGGACTAGCCTCCCTGGCATTCTTCCCTCTACCCCACCTTCTAACTGTTTCCCAGCTAACTGCCTCACTGTCCTGCAGTTCCTTACTACCATCCTCCACCACATCTATCCAAGAGAGCTTCTGCTCAGTGAGCAGAAGACTCCTTTCCATGTTGTCTATGATCTCAGTGTTGCCAGCTGCTCATTTATATCCAGCACCTGGGCTTCCAAATGCACAATGTGCTCACATCTTGCACAGCAGTATGCACCTCGACCGGCTGTTCAAGGATTGCATACATGTGGCAAGATGTAACACTTTTCCTAAAAATTAGAGAACATATGGCTCAACCTGTTAAGTCTCCAAGTGCTATTAACTTGCAGATATAGGTTAACACCATTCCAATGTTATCCGGCTGCCTTACTGAAATAGGGGCTACTGGGAGGAAATGAACTTTATTCCTCCTGGGAGCTACCAGCTTTCAGTCATAGAGTGAACTATCAATTAAAGTGCCAGTGAGTGCTTACAGCCTTTGCTCAAAATCCTTTGAGCAATGACTCACTCTGGGCACTCTGTGCTCTCCTAAGTCATGTGACAAGGCTAAAGGGTCGACATTGACTTTGAGGATTGCTACTTCCAATAGGTGACACTAGAGTTCTAGTTCTCTTCCTCTCTGAACAGACAATTTGCATATTTCCCAGAGGAGCATTGCAGCTTTAAGTCTCCTCATTTCGGCATGCTTAGGGTGCCAATCTCCGCAAGGAGAAACGATACTTCTTGGATATCGGTCAGACACCTCTCACACAGCCAAACCAGATCTCACACTTTGCAATGAGGAGGGGCAGTACCCCGAAACACAGTGTCTTCAAATTGAGATTCTGGGTTGGCTATTATCCTAAGTCATGTGACAAGGCTCCTTAAAGGGTCGACATTGACTTTTAGGATTGCTGCTTCCAATAGGTGGCACTAGAGTTCTAATTCTCTTCCTCTCTGAAGAGATGATTTGCATGTGCTCTCTTAGTAAATACACTTCACAGGAAATTGCTGACTTCATATTCGCTATGAAGACTCATAGGCTCCAATGTTTGTAGCATCTGGATCCAAAATTTTGTGTTTCTATAGATTCACATTGTTTATTGGTAGCATTTGATGTATATCATTTATATACTTCAAAACAACATCAGAAAGTCATTGGGATAATAGCAATTCTACAGAACTGTAGAATTTTTTTTTTTCTTGGCTTATTATCAGTGGTGTTGCTTCAAAATTATTTTATGTTCCAGGGCACATACTATAAACAACGGTGTGGTACTGCGATGGGTACGAATGTCATGCCTCCATTGCCATATACTGGTTTGAAAAATGTTTTATTCAAATCCAATAGTTCAGGAGTACTGTATTTTTAGTGACAGTTAACAAATTATATATTTTGCTTGTACAGGTGTGACATTCAAACCCTACAAACCTTTCATGATTATATTAATTTGATTTGGGGAGAATTAAATTTCACAATGCAATAATAACAATAATTGAAAAAATAATTTCCTTGACAATTTTTTTGTGAAAGACAATGATACATTTCTTATATCTGATTTGTTTACAAAAAAACTGAAAGAAACAATCTGAAAAAATCTTTCAAATAATCAACATCCACATTTGAAAAAAATCATCTCACTGCTCATAATTACAAAGCGCGCAAAGTATCATAACATACCCAATCATTATTATTTTATTTGTTACAAAGGTCTGGGAATGTCAAACATAAATTAGTATGAGCAGATTAATGGAGTGCATAAAGGTTGACACAAAGATTCTTATCAAGTCCTAAATTAGGCACATTTTCTTGTACTGTATTCACTGGTTGAATGTAATTAAAGGCAAACGGTTTTCTCACCTTAACTTCTTTTCCCATCAAAAATTACTTTACATGTGAAAGTAATTCTGTAGTGTATATTTTTAAATGTCCATAGGGGAACTACAATAAATATAAAAGAAAGATTATCCAGCATAAATCAACTTTCCATCTGACAAACTTCCTCCTTTCGGTTCCACATCATTTTGAGAAATATCAACATAACCCAACACAATTTTAGAACAAATTACTCGACCACATAAAGAAGGAATCATACGCATTAAAAAAAAAGTGGGGTGTTTTGGATCCATAGGCAATGAGAAATTGGAGCATACATGTCTTAATCGTGAATATTATATCAGCAATTTCCTATGAAGTGTATTTATTAACACCATTTCCATTTCTTTTACTGACTGATTGGGGCACTTTATTTACTTAATTTTCATTATACATACAAGGAATGAATATCTATAAATTAACTAATTTCTTGATTTTGTTTAAAATGTATTATATTGCTTGCTCAAATTATATCTGTCTATGAAGTAGGGACCTCTGTATATACAATATTCATGTACAAAGTTTCATTATAGTTTGTTGAATTATTCATGAAATATTAATGAATAGGCTAATGAAATGTAACATTTGTGCATCAAGTGGACTATTTAAACTCATTATTCTCTTTTTCTCTGCTTCACATTTTAAGCCAAAACCCGTCACATTGTATAAATGAACATTTAGCTTGAAGTAAAAAATAATCAAAATTCTAGAAGAGATAGTTAAGGTCATCTTCCTATTGCATGTGACATGGAATGTCACCAAAGGTAGTGTGATTGACTGATGAATGGGTGGTTCTGGTTGCATATGGGTATGGTAAATATTAAAAGGGAAGGTGCCAAAATGAGAAAGCGAGTGATGTGTAGACAGAAAAATAGAGAGAAACGGATTAGATGGTTTTAAAAGAGAGGTCTCAAGGAAAGTGATAACACCCACTGATTGCAGGTAAGGAAAGAAAAGCCAGATGATTAAAGTAGTAACCAGTTTTGAGAGCCGTTATTCCAAGATGAGTGATGTTATTCACTGAACGTTGCATACTGTACTAAGAAGTCAGCAGTAAGTATGACAGGGAACGTAATTGATGGAGATGTAGAGAAGAGCCAGGTTAGTACTTGTTCAACAACCTGATTAGGGGCCACGGTAGGGTGGAGACTTTTCGGGGCTAATAGATCCAGCTAGAAGGTAGATTGGATCTAAAACAGGATGAGTGTCTGTTAGGGCAAAAGGCCATGTGTGAAAGGAGTGTGACTCACTAAGAAAGAGAGAGCACAATGAAGGATTGTCATCCGAAACGCATTGACTGAAGTGTGTTTTTCTATACTAGATGTAATAATTATGTTCTATTTTATGGTGGAGGCTTTTATTTGTGGATTTTATGGAAGTTCTGAATAAAGAAAAATGCTTTTTTTTGACAAAAGAATTTTAGTTCTGGATAGTGATGAGCGAGTATACTAACAAATACCCGGAGAGCACCCGAGTAACGAGTATACTCGCTCATCAATAGTGCTGGATCAAATTCCTTGTTTTCTTTACTACTGCCACCTATTAGAAGTAATCCTAAAAATCCATATTGACCTAATTATTGTTATTATTTATTATAATAGCGCCATTTATTTCATGGCGCTTTGCATGTTATCATATTTAATTTCCCAGAGGAGCATTGCAAGTCTCCTTCCATTGACTTTGCAATCTCCACAAGGAGAGATATTACCCCATGAGGTCAGAGGCCTCATCCAGTCATATCAGATCTCTTGCTTTGCACTGATTAGGGGTAAACATCCTGAAACATGTGTATGCCAATAGAGTATCTGGTCTGCTTTTAAGGCCCCGTCTCACTAAGCGATTTACCAACGATCACGACCAGCGATACGACCTGGCCATGATCGTTGGTAAGTCGCTGTGTGGTCGCTGGGGAGCTGTCACACAGACCGCTCTCTCCAGCGACCAACGATCAGGGGAACGACTTCGGCATCGTTGAAACTGTCTTCAACGATGCCGAAGTCCCCCTGCAGCACCCGGGTAACCAGGGTAAACATCGGGTTACTAAGCGCAGGGCCGCGCTTAGTAACCCGATGTTTACCCTGGTTACCAAAAAAAACAAACAGTACATACTCGCCTTTCGGTGTCCAGGTCCCTTGCCGTCTACTTCCTGCTCTGACTGAGATCCGGCCGTACAGTGAGAGCAGAGTGCAGCAGTGACGTCACCGCTGTGCTCTCACTTCTCACTGTACGGCCGGCAGTCAGTGAGAGCAGGAAGCAGACGGCAAGGGACCTGACGGACATCAGATGGTCAGTATGTAGTGTTTGTTTTTTTTTACATTTACGCTGGTAACCAGGGTAAACATCGGGTTACTAAGCGCGGCCCTGCGCTTAGTAACCCGATGTTTACCCTGGTTACCAGTGAAGACATCGCTGGATCTTTGTCACACACACCGATTCAGCGATGTCAGCGGGGCCTCAACGACCAAAAAAAGGTCCAGGCCATTCCGACACGACCAGCGATCTCACAGCAGGGGCCTGATCGCTGGTACGTGTCACACATAGCGAGATCGCTATGGAGGTCGCTGTTGCGTCACAAAACTTGTGACTCAGCAGCGATCTCGCTAGCGATCTCGCTATGTGAGACGGGGCCTTTATCCCATGTCATGTGGAAAGGCTTGTTAAAAGGTCGATATTGACTTTTAGAAGTGCTGCTTCCAATAGGTGTTAATAGGGTTTAAATCCTTTTCCTCTCTGAAGAGGCAATTTTACTTATTCTTCACTTAGAAATGGAAAGCAGCAAAAGTAAGGAAAGTACAGGTGGTGTCACAAGCTGCTGCACCCCAAGCCATTATGCTGAAGCTAAGTAGAAGCAAAAGTGCTTCCAGGTTGGAAGAAAATACAAATAAACGTAATTTGTTTCTAAATTATACTGTCTCCAGTTTCTATTTTACTAAGGAGCCCAGAACTCTCCAGCTACCAGGTTAGTACTTGTGCTCCACCTTCGCACCTTTTCAGTCACTGATTGGTGACCTATGCACTAAAGAAAGTTTGAAAAATCACAGAAAAAAACCAGAGATGATTACCTGCTCAGGCCTCCAAACAAATGCACTGACAGGGTGCAGCGGACCCGATTAATGATGGCAGAAACACAGGTGCAGCAATACCGATATAGCAATCACTCTCAGTCTACCAATCCATGGAAGGGGTGATTGCTTGGTATATTAGTGCACAAAAGATGAAAGATAATAATCTGTATGCGGCGTTAATCACACAGGCAATGGTATTGCTGCACCTGTGTGTCTGCCATCATTAAACGGGTCCGCTACACCCTGTCAGTGCATTTGTTTGGAGGCCTGAGCAGGTAATCATCTCTGCTTTTTTTCTGTGATTTTTCAAATTTTTGGAGGATTTTCAAGTCGTCTTTTTTGTGTCGGTGAAGAAAGTGTTGAAGCCTAAAGCGGAGTCCCTTCTTATCATAGTATGTTTGCCGCTGTCCTTAAACCTATTCTTGCAAAATTAATGCAGAAATTAATCCAACATACTTGCCACAAGTCTAGATATTGCCATGTGCAATATCCTATGTTGGTTTTCTTGAGTATCTTAAATTTCCAAATGTTGGTAAGTATAATGCATTCTTTAAAGGGTTTGTCTCATGTTAGTTTTCAGAAGCTCAACGCTTTTGGCTTTCTGCTTGCCAGATTGGGCTGCACATCTGATCAATAGACAATCCAGGACCATGGTGACAACCATGCCACTGGCCCAAATTGTGTGCTCTCTAATGCTGCTAATCGATGCAGTTATCCCTTTGCAGCATCAGTGAAGTGCAAGATCTTTAACTGAAGTTGGCCAGATCCGTCAACCCAACCAGTGTCATTTCTGCTTTCAATACAAGATCTATTGAAAAGAGCTGTGTTCCTTGCCTAGGAGACCAGTCACCTTTAAGAGACTGCAAATATGACTGCTAACCTAGGCAGCAAACAATAAAATTAAAAATTCTTCAATTATTGAGAACGGAGAGTATATATAATTGCATGTAAATTTCAAAGCTGTTAGTTTTCACAAGTACTTTGCAATTTTACCCACTGAAAAACTTAACAATAACCCTTTAAGATAAATATTTGCTACATCCCCATTTCATTATTTCAGATAGAACCTGTCAAATTATCACAACTGCATGCAGCTTTTGTGGGATTTACCTTGAGGATTAAGTTGCTAAAAAGGTAAAGCTACCAAATTTTACAAAACTCTACCATAAAATGTGATTGCTCAAAGTGATCACCACTTTTTTTCATTTTCAGTAGATATTAAAATTGCCATCCAATACTCAAACATTGTAGCATGTATTTATGTGGCATCTTCTTTCCCATAAGACATGTTTTATTTTCAGAAGTAGAGATGACAGCTACACATTTCTTTTAGATTGCTTGTCAAGTGGCTCTTCATTGAAGGGTCTGTTTTTCTAATGAGATGGTTTGTCAAAAGAGCTGGGAGCAACACACGTTTCACTTAAGACCACAGGGCAGATATCTGAGTTGAATGCATTTCTGTTTTTCCAGGTGATTGTCATACAGCCTGAAAACTCCTATTTTTATGGGTAATTCAGGTAATTCAAGGATCCTGAAGAAAGGACAAAAGTCAAATTACACAAAGCTGGTTTGGAGCAAAATCAAGTACAGCAAGTTGTAAAAACAGTGTCAGTAAAACCGGTTTCACACGTCCGTTTATTTCCAGTACCGGAAAAAACGGTACCGAAGATACCCGTGTCCGTGTGTCCAGCAGTGACATCATCTCACTGGCATTTTCCCACAATCCTGAGGTCACCACAGTTCAGCCCGGCCTCGAAGATGTCACCGCTGGTGAATGATGCTGATGCTGCGCTTTCAGCAGCTCATTCAACAGTGGTTCTCAGCCTGGACAGTCGCATCTAGGCACTGTCCAGGTTAAAAACTATTTAGCCCCCAGACAAGGATTACAGCATGGGACAGAACAACGGACAGGTATGGCATATTGTTTTGTTTTTTTTATTTTACTTTTACTACAGGAGATCGAGGGCTTCAGTGGAATTGTGCGAGGTCGTCAGTATGGTTTAATTGAGATTAATAAAGGAGTCTGTGTCATTTTTTCAATTAAAGGACTTTATTCTGGCTGTGTCATTATTTAGATATAACTATAGGATTAGTAATGGAGAGGTGTCTTATAGACACCTCTCCATTACTAAGCCGTGCGCTTGGTGTCACCTGACAATACAAAGGTGACATCAATCCCACAAATATGAACTCCACTTGCCACCACTACAGGGCAAGTGGGAAGAGCCAGGCAAAGCGTCAGAATTGGAACATCTAATAGATGCCCCTTTTCTGGGCAGCTGCGGGCTACTGTTTTTAGGCCGCTTGGGCTATATCAATGACCCCTTACCAGCCTGAGAATACCAGTCCACGCTGGGAGTTTTTGCAAGGTTGGTTGTCAAAAATGCAGGGATCCCCACACCGTTTTTTTTAATTATTTGTTTAAATAATTAAAAAAAACATGTGGGGACCCCTCTAGTCTTGATAACCAACCTTGCTGAAGCTGACAGCTGAGGGTTGCAGCCCCCAGCTGTGAGTTTTGCCTGGTTGGTTCAAGAAAATAGGGGGAACCCACGCCGGGTTTTTCATTCATTTATTTCGTTATATTGCAGGAGGTGGGTGAGGAATACCCCGATCATCTGCTCCTGCTGTCACTGTTATTAGCGGCAGCAGATTCGGATGATGGGAGTAAAAGTCCCATAAGCCCCCACCTGCTGTCATCATTCTGACTTTAATATAACTCTCATCATTCTCCTCTGCTCGCGATGATTGCAGAGCAGGGGAGAATGATAACAGCCGTCTTCATCACCTGCTGCCGGGAACAGTGCTTACTGTAGCGCTTATTCCCCGGTGCCGATGCGTGTCACACGGATGACATCAATCTGTGTTCCCCGTGTGCTAGTGTGCGGGACATTTTGTGGCCCATGCTGAGGGTAAAAAACGGACATGTCTACGTGTGGGGCACACGAACACACTTTCCATATAAATACACTGACATGTGCACAGACCCATTCATTTGAATGGGTCTACATGTGTCAGTGTCTCCGGTACGTGTGAAAACTGTCACCACACGTACCAGGGACACGGATGTGTGAAAGAGGCCTAAGATCCATTGGCTATATATAGTATTGCAGCTCAACTCCATTCTTCAATTTAAGGCCGGGATCACACACAACGAGATACAGCCGAGTCTTGCAGGTTAAAACCAAGCTCTGGCGCCGACACTCCAGAGCGGAGCGTGCGGCCGCACAGCAATACATGGAGCTGCACGCTCCGCTCCGGAGTGCCGGCGCCAGAGCTTGGTTTTAACCTGCGACACTCGGCCGTATCTCGCGTATGTGTGACTCCAGCCTAAAGGTCTTAGATGCAATACCAGACAAGAGCAATGAATATGAGCCAGTCCATAGCAATAGAAACTCTTTGTGACCACTTTCCATTGTGGCAAAGTAGGGTTGTCCAGAATGAAGGACTCCCTTTATTAAATCAAAATACCATTATATGGTATGTGAAAATGGGATTTCTAAAGTTGGCATTCCCATTAATTAGCTGCCCATGGTCAATTTCTCCATTTTTATAATCCCTATTGTCTTGTCAGAAACGCCAAAAATGTGGCACTTTCTGACAACAATCTACACTCCTGGGGAATTCTAGGGGCACATCACATATTGGTATTACCAAAAGTGATTGTTACTTAAAAATTGAAATCTTGCTCGACAAAGTCTTAGGTTAATTTTCCTCTTTGAGTTTTGGACTCTATGTAATTTCGCTGCACAAAAAACGCAGCAAAGTGGATGTGATTTATAGAAATCTCATGCACACTGTGCTTTTTTTATGCTGCAAAAAAATGTGTTGCGGCACGTATTTGAAATCCAAAACATGTCAATTTCTTTTTTGGGCACCCTGAGTTTTATGTGCAGATTTTCCCCAAAGAATGGCATTAAATATGCAAGTAAAAAATGCACATGTGTTTTTAGTGCATTTCAGCTCTGAAAACATACTTATAAAATCACAAGTAATCCACACATGACTGTATCAAAGTTTTGTAAAAGCCAAATACCAGGTAATATCGAAAACAAAGCAGCTTAATTTAAAACATGACATACCAAAAAGAGATAAATACCACCACACCAAAAATGCATGTAAAAAACACACTAAAAAATACAATGGAAAAAAACTGCACGTTCCCACAATTAGCTTTGGGTTTTTGTTGTTGCAGATTTTCTGAACCATTAAATAAAATAGGTTGCTTGCATTTTTTTGAAAATAAAAAGAGTAGAAAAAAAAATTGCCAAAAATTCATCATGGGTACGCAGTCAGGGTAAAATTAAATAATACGAAAATTCTGCCGATTGTTATCTGCAGTGAAGAACAGTCACAGATTTCATGTACATGATGCAGGAAATTTAATCAGCAATTGACCTGAAGTTCAGATTTTTAAATCTACAACATGTCATTTTCTGTCAAACCCTAGTGTTGCAGATTACCTGGGGATAGTCAGATCAAAAACACACAGGATACAGAGACCAGTGGGGAACATCTCACCACAGGAGCGCCAAGGGATTGCTAAGGTGATCACCTTCTTCACAAAGTGGAAATTCATGCCTAAGGGCAAGTTCACACTAGGCGTTTTTCAGCGTTTTTTTTTCTGCAGAAAAACTTGATGTCTTCGCAGGAGAGAAGCTGCATAAAAAAGCATGTTTTCCTTGTTTTTTTTCTTGCAGCAGTGTTGGCATGCTAGATTTGTCTTTTGTGCATGCCGATAAAGATCAGTTTTGGAAAAAATTCCTATTTCATAGAATCTGGTTTTGTCACAAAAAACGCTGCAAAACATGATACCTGCGTTTTTGGTGCATTTTTTTACCACCCAAGTCAATGGGTGAAAAACGCTGAAAAAAGTGAAATACTCTATGTCCAAAAAAAACCCATACAAAGCACAAAATACTGATGATAAAAAAACATTCTGTGTGTATGAGATTTCTGAAATTGCATAGACTTTGCTGGTACTGTAAAACGCAGCTGAATATTATCCTAAAAAATACGCAGCAAAAATGCCGTGTGAACTTAGCCTAAATGTGCAGAATTTGGGGCAGTTTTGTAGCTGCAAAGTTTCCTGCAGATTTTGCCAAATTTTTTGTGGAAAATTTTTGCAGCACAATTGATCTGACTGAATGTACTCTCATTTAACAGGATTAGTGATGATGAGCGAATAGCATTGTTGCTCCGGTCTCCCAGAGCATGCTCGGGTGATCTCCAAGTATTTTATAGTGCTCGGAGATTTAGTTTTCCTCGCCTCAGCTGCATGATTTACGGCTGCTGGACAGCGTGAATACATGTGGGAATTCCCTAACAAACAGGCATTCCTCACATGTATTCAGCCTGGCTAGCAGCCGTAAATCATGCAGCTGAGGCGAGGAAAACTAAATGTCCGAGCACTAACAAATACTCGGAGATCACCCGAGCATGAAAATGCTATTCGCTCATCACTATACAGGATCCATACAGTATATTCCTGTTTAGTCAATGTGTCTTTAGTAGTTGACATGTCAAAAGCCCACAGGGTTTATGATTGCCACGAATGAATGGCACTTAGGAGTTATATATTGCAGCATGGTGGCTCAGTGGTTAGCACTGCAGTGCTGGAATCCTGAGTTCAAATCCCTCTCTGGGTTCTTTGGTTTCCTCCCACATTCTAAAGACATACTGATACGGAATTTAGATTGTGAGCCCCAATGGGGACAGTAATGATAACGTGTGCATACTGAAAATCGCTGCGGAATGTGTTAGCGCTATATAAATAAAGAGATTATTATTATCGCATATTATATTAGTTTTTATTAAAGGGATTTTCCTCTTGATTCTTTATAATATTGCCCCATTGTGCTACCAAAACAAAAATGAAACACCACATACTTGCCTCTCAATCCTTGGCTACTCCTCCTTACCTCTTGCCAGGTGTTGTCGGCATGTGGCAGCGCCAGTCATTCCTGTGGCCATAGTGGCAACCAATGCATCACTGCTGTGGCCACTGATTACATGTGTGGCACCCCAGGAGTTCGGGTACGACAGTGGTGCTACCTTCCTCTCGGGGAGGGTAGTGCCATGCCTGGAGACAAGTGGGATCCCTTTGGCAGGTAAGCTGTACACACAACACATTCTAACTCCAGGCCAGAAGGGGGAGCTCAAAACCCTGTTTGAGGGGAACTTCCCTAAATTCCATTCTGGTCTGGAGGAGGAGTTAGTGAGTCGGTGTGAGACAAGGGTCAGGAAAGGAGCTCAGAAGAGTGATTAGGAGTTCAAGGAAGTGGCGATTGGGCCTCCTGTGAGCCAGAGCGCAGAAACCGGGCACCGGGAGCCCGAGATTGTGAATAACTGCAAGGTCCACAGTAGAACCGGAGGGTATAGAACTATATGTAAATTGCCCATACTAAACCTGAGGTGCAGCAGTTAGAGCCTGGAGTCACCATGTCAGAGACCCCAAGAGAGCAGCTCAAGCTGCCTACCGTGCAGGTACTGTCCCAGGACAAGAGAGAGAAAGGGGTACCTTGCAAGCAAGCTACAGGTAGCAAGGGACCAAAAACCAGCGCATAGTGGAAGGCTCCCAATCTGACCTGCCAAGGGGATTTCTACTTGTTTTCGGGTTGCCTGGACTCCTTCTGCACCTGTTGCCGGTACCCTGGACTGAGGCTGACCACTACTTCAGTAAACCAGGTAAAGAGTGCAACCCTGTGTCCTCCGTTATTTACCGGCAACCCACCATCCTTGCCATACACCTTGGGAGCCCTGGGGACCCGCTTCACCTGTGGGAAGCGCCACCATCTTGCTGCAACAACATCACCCCAGAGGACCCCTTGAAGCAGCGTCGGTTTGCTCTGACCGAGAACCACAGGTGGCGTCACGAATAGACTTTATTCCAAAGTACCCTTTAAAGACCTTTCCCCTTTACTTGAGTGCCAGGGCCATGGACCGGGTTGCAGCCACCGTGACATCCCCTTTAAGTGCGACCGGACCCGGTACCAAGTATCCCCATTGCCCTGGTGGGCGACTCACATGCAGCCGTATCGCACCAATGCCAGAAGGGGTAAGGAGACCGGCAGAAAATTCAGACAGTTTTAAGGAGGAGCAATGGGGACCAATTGGTGAGTATGTGCTTTGTATTATTTTGCATGCACACTAGGGTCATATGTTAAGTAAAACAAAGGTGGAAGACCCGACCATTTGAATATTACAGATCACCTCATATAATGTGGTCTGTCCTGGTGAGCTCTTTCCATGACTATAAATTTACTGCTGTCTTTTCACACTTTCAGTGTACATCTCCTGCAGGCATAGATGCTTCTCATTCTTTTGCATACAAGATTTTGAGATTACATATTTTTAGATGTTAAGGCATTAAAATGTACCTTAAGGGATCAATGAGATCTACACAGAACTTGTACATGAAGAAGAAAGCTGCTCAGAAAAGATGTTAGTTGACAGGTATGTTCAGAGTTTTTTCTAAAGCAATGTACTTGTTAAAATGTTTCCAGAACAAGAGGTCAAGCTTTGAAGAAAGAGATTGACAGGTACAGAGGAAGTAGTACAAATAACTTTAAGTCAGAAAGGTGGAAGTTTCATATTGTGGCCTCCAAAGATGTGAGAAAATAAATAAAAAATAATAAGACAAACTCACTTACTGATCCCCCATCACTTTGCCCTACTGTTTCCTGGTTCCCACAGGTTCCCACAGAGATCTCCTCTTACCTTCTTCAGGAATATCGTCGGATCCCTCCTTATTCAGCTCGCTAATAGCACTCACGAAATAGCTGCAGCGGGAACCCGGATACCTGGAGCGTTCCCAATAATCAGCTGTTTGGTGCCGCAGCTGCATGTGTCGCGGTTGTGTGACAGTCACAACTAGTGTTGAGCATTCCGATACCGCAAGTATCGGGTATCGGCCGATACTTGCGGGTATCGGAATTCCGATACCGAGATCCGATACTTTTGTGGTATCGGGTATCGGTATCGAAACAACATTAATGTAATAATGTGTAAAATAAAGAATTAAAATAAAAAATATTGCTATACTCACCTCTCCGACGCAGCCTGGACCTCAGCGAGGGAACCGGCAGCGTTGTTTGCTTAAAATTCGCGCGTTTATTTCCTTACTTGAAGTCCCGGCTTGTGATTGGTCGCGTGCCGCCCATGTGGCCGCGACGCGGCCAATCACAGCAAGCCGTGACGTAATTTTAGGTCCTTCAGGATTTTAAAATTACGTTCTGGCTTGTGATTGGTCGCGACGCGATGCGACCAATCACAAGCCGTGACGTCACGGGAGGCAGGACAAGCGCGCATTTTAAAATGCGCGCGTGTCCAGCCTCCCGTGACGTCACGGCTTGTGATTGGTCGCGTCGCCCATGTGACCGCGACGCGACCAATCACAAAGCCGGAACGTAATTTTAAAATACTGAAGGACCTAAAATTATGTCACGGCTTGCTGTGATTGGCCACGTCGCGGCCACATGGGTGGCACGCGACCAATCACAAGCCGGGACTTCAAGTAAGGAAATAAACGCGCGAATTTTAAGCAAACAACGCTGCCGGTTCCCTCGCGGAGGTCCAGGCTGCGTCGGAGAGGTGAGTATAGCAATATTTTTTATTTTAATTCTTTATTTTACACATTAATATGGTTCCCAGGGCCTGAAGGAGAGTTTCCTCTCCTTCAGACACTGGGAACCATCAGGAATACCGTCCGATACATGAGTCCCATTGACTTGTATTGGTATCGGGTATCGGTATCGGATTAGATCCGATACTTTGCCGGTATCGGCCAATACTTTCCGATACCGATACTTTCAAGTATCGGACGGTATCGCTCAACACTAGTCACAACACATGCATGGAGAGTCTGTGTGTTGTGTCTGTCACACAGCCACGACACATGCAGCTGCGGCGCTGGGCATCTGATTATCGGGAGGGCTCCGGGTATCCGGGTTCCCCCTGCAGCTATTCGGTAAGCGCTATTAGCGAATCGAATAAGGAGGGATCCGACAATATTTGCTCATGTCTACTAATTAGGACAAAACATAAAGGGGGGATCATCCTGGTATAAGTGGGTTCAAACGACTTTAGTCTTATGTGTGTGGGAGTCTTTACTAAATGTGTATGTCATCCATCCCCAGATGGAAATCATTGGATGCTGATTTGCGTCTGAGAATGGCCCCTAGATAGAAGTCAATGGAGACGTAAAATATTCACATCCACAAAACAGATTGCAACAAACATGACTTAGATCTGTATTTAGTAGGTTAACACAATAGAAAATTGTATTTTGGGTCATATCTAAGAAGAGTATACAATATGGAATTACGATAATATGGACATATAAATGGAATACAGGTAAAAGTATGGCTGCGTTTTTTCTGGATTGAGAATGACTGTTTTAAAGTATGATTTAGCTCTAGAATTTACATCTATTACTACTATAACTAATATTGATACTTTATTAGATACTTATAACGAGCAGCATTGCCCGTAGTAGCCGCTTCATACCTGTGCACGACATCAACACAATTTCCAACCCAATAAGTTCTTCAAGCTTTTAACACTGGAATGTTTTAATCCTCTACATACACAAACAAACCAGCCAAACTAAACACCTCTGATGTCCTTCAAGTGAAAACGGAACACCTGCAACCTCTCGCCCCCTTTCATTATTGTCTTGTCACAGGGCTTACAGGAGCATTGCTTTGAGGAAACCAGATGGGAGCCATAACTCTTTTATTACTTGTAGAAAATATATCTAGAGCCATGGCAGACAAGACCTGAACATAGTTACAATACTTTCCCACATGTGCAAAACACTAAAAATTGAGGGCTGGACACTTGATATGGTTATTTTTAAGTTTTATGTCTGACTGGTTACCAGGTATCCTTTAAAGATGTGCCTATATAAATTGTATGGATTGTAATTTTTTTTTGTCATTGAGTCATACTCTTTTGGTTAAGGGATTTGGTGCCTTTTTATATAATAAAGCAACTTTGAAAAAAGTCTAGAATAAAAATCTATAATTCTACAGCATATGCACCTAGTAGATACATATGCATCTCCATTGTTATAGATTTCTGTCCAATTTCTTATTAATGAGACTAACATCCATCAATTGGCAAGTAAGACCTCTTCATTCAAAAGGTCATGATTCACATACATTGTTCCATAAGCGAACATATGTCTGATTTGCATTTAAGTCAAGCATCAAAACAGATTATTTAATTCTAAGGCTCTGCGAAAAACTCAAACAGCGCATGGATGCCATGCATGTGTCATCTGACTTCTGCCTGTTTTTTACTATTTATTGTCTTGTAAAAGTTTGTAACTTTTTTTTGGCATACAAGAAAAATGGAAAAAATAAAAAAGGATGTCTACGTAATGGTCTTAACCCCTTCACCCACGGGCGATTTTCCATTTTTGTTTTTTCATCCTCTTCTTTGAAAAGCCATAACAATTTTATTTCTCTGTCAAAATGACTGTAGGGAGGGCTTGATTTTTGTTTGCGGGACGAGTTGTACTTGTGAGAGACATGACTGATTTTACTATATAGTGTACTGGAAAATGGAAAAAATTCCAAGTGCAGTGAAATTGCAAAAAAAGTGCAATTCCAAAATAATTTTGGGGTTTTTTATTTATCTTGTTCCCTATATCTTAAAATTGACCTGGTAATATGATTCCCCATGTCAGTAAGAGTACGCTGATAGCAAACATGTATAGTTTATCATTTATTTAAATGATAGCAAAAATCACAAAATTTGTATGAAAAAATGTTTTTGTGTTTGTCACCATTTTCCGAGACCCATGTCCCGAGATGTGAGGGGTTGTTTTTTGCGCCCTGACCTGACGTTTTTATTGATATAATTTTGGGGTAGATATGATGTTTTCATCGCCTCTTATTGCTTTTTTGATTTTGTTACCTCGCCGTTTAGCAATTGGATTAATTTACTCTATATTTTGAAAGATTGGACAATTCTGAACAATATCAAATGTGTCTATTTTTTAAATAGTTTTATTTTTAATGGGGCACAAGGGGGTGATTTGAACTTTTTTTTATATATATATATTTCTTAAAACTTTTTTTTTTTAACTTTGTTACTTTACGGTATATATTAGTCCCTTTAAGAGACTTGAAGCAGGAATCATCAGATCGCCTGTGCTATGCAAAGCAGGGCTATTTCCCCCTAATTCCACAGTCTGTTCTTAATAATAAACTATATAACAAGAATGGAAAATAGCAGAGATCTGCAGCATGTAATTGCAATGATGATAACATCCAGGTGCTTGCCTTTTACTTTCCCTCCTATTAAATCTCTCCATACGGTATCTCCACCTAACAGAGAACTAATCTTCACAATCTTCAGCTCTTAAAAGAGCTTTTTGGAATTAATAACTCTCCCTATAGGCTCCTATCACTCTCCCTATGCTCACACTACGCTCTCCCTACGCTGTTTCCAGCTGCAATGTGTGCAAGATGGTGCTGGCGGCCATTAAATATTAAATATCCCCTATTACGCTGTAAGGCCAGTCAATGACAGTAATGCCACACCAAAGATGGCGCTGGCATTACTGCAACTGGCAAGCCAGCCCAGCATGTTCATTGGCTGCAATTGCATTGGTCACTCAAATATACCTAGGCGAATACTAAATTACTCGCCAAGTAACGAATAGCCAGAATAGTGTACTATTCGTGCGATTAATGAACAATGCTGAATGTGTTTGCTCATCACTAGCTATTATCACAGCATTCTTTCTCTCACAGATTTTGGCTTAGCCCTTTCAAGCCTTGCTGTTTTTTTTATTTTTGTTTTCTTCTTCCCTTCTTTCAAAAGCTATACCTTTTTTATTTTTTCATTGACATAGCCAAATTAGATGAAATGTAGCTTTCCTTGACGCCATTTATTTTACCATGTAGTGTCCTGAAATTTCAAGAAAAAAAATCCAAGTTGGGAGAAAAGGTGAAAAAGATGCCATTCCTATGAGGACGTCTTTTTTGTACAATGAGCTGTAGTTTGGTAACACAGCCGGCATCTGCTCGTTTGTAGCGGTCTCAGCTCCTGTCCATGTTATTTTTGCATGCCAAGTGTCTAAAAGCACGTGAATGGCATCTGAGGGCTGTCCATTATTTAATGTTTAATGGGTAGGTGAAGTTCAGACTTTTTTTTTTACATACGAACATATGAAAGAAACAGATGACATATGGACCAACATTGGATAAAAATTAAATTGTGCACACTGATGGAAATTGGTCCGTTTTTTTTTTTTTACGCTCCCACCTCCCCCCCAAAAAATGGATGTCCAAATGAAGATAAGGCCCCTTTCACACATCAGTTTTTTGCCGTCAGTCACAATACGTTGGCTTGACGGATCCATCGCAGATTGTGAAAAACTGATGCAACGGATTAGTTTTTTCGACGGATCCGACTAGTGGATCTGGCTAATTGGATCCAAAATAAATCGGAACATGCTCAGTTAAAAAAACGTAATTCCGCAACGGATTTCGTCATTTAACGGATCCGGCGCACATAGGCTTCCATTCGAGCAAACGACAGACGTGACGGATCCGTCCCTGTCCGATTTTTCGACGTACACAAAAAACGTTACTTTGTCCATTGTCTCCAGCCGCCAGACAAACAATTTTTGACGGATCTGGAGAACGACGGATGAAACGTGAGGCCATCTGTCGCAATCCGTCGCTAATACAAGTCTATGATAATTAAACGGATCCGGCGGCATCAGTTGCCGGATTCGTTTTTTCAAAATTCGACGGATTGCGACTGATATCAAAAAACTGCTGTGTGAAAGGGGCCTGAGGCCGGGATCACACACAGCGAGATACGGCCGAGTCTCGCAGGTTAAAACCAAGCTCTGGCACCGGCACTCCAGAGTGGAGCGTGCGGCCGCATAGCAATACATGGAGCCGCATGCTCTGCTCCGGAGTGCCGATGCCAGAGCTTGTTTTTAACCTGCGAGATATACAGCCATATCTCGCTGTAGTGTGACTCCGGCCTTAGTCTCTAAATGACCAGTTGATTCAATAGAAATTTGTCTTGTCTGCCAGAAAGCTGAACTGATTTGCAATCACCATGAGACCTGAAAGACAACTCCATTTACAGGAATCAGGATTTATTTGACTAAAATCATAAAATGATGACAGAGATGAGGATTTGTTCTCTGTCTAGTAACAGGGCTATCTGTGTAAATGGCCGACTTCAATGTCTGCTACATTGTTGATGAAAAATCTGTGTGTTTAGGCTCAGTTTTGAAGGTATAAACATAGGCATGGGTGTCATGTGACTGTTATACATTGCGTACATATTCTCTGTGAGAACTGTGTATCTGACGTTATAATTGTGAGGTAATTCTGACTGAAGGCAGAAGCCATTTTGTGAGCACACGTTTACCCTGTTGTGACACAGAAGCTGTTCAGTGTAATGACTGCCAGTAGTGTTCTGTGTATATTAAGATTACACATGTAGCTTTCAGAGAATGTGTACAGTAATACACCTAGAATATATTATAAATGTGGGCTTTGTATTAAAATCATTGGCTATATTCAGTCACTTCTCACAGAGGCCATCTTTTATTTTACATCATCAAAACTTGTACACATACCGATTTAGCTTCCTATGTAATCTTTGCATGGATCTGTTAAAAGCAGATGCCATATGGATGCTGTCTGTAATAATAATATAATAATAATCTTTATATAGTGCCAACATATTCCGCAGCGCATTACAATTCAACAGTTCATATCTATATATATAAGAGGCATCGTGATTACTCACTAATCCCACCCCCTGCACAGTAGCTCCGCCCCCACACATCACCACACACAATCCCGCCCCTCCACCACATTACCACACACAATCCCGCCCCCCAACACATTAACACACACAATCCTGCCCCCACCACATTACCACACATAATCCCACCCCCCCACATTACCACACATAATCCCGCCCCCCCACCACATTACCACACATAATCCCAGCCCCCACATTACCACACGAGGCTCTGTCCCCCCACATTACCACACGAGGCTCCGTCCCTCCACATTACCACACGAGGCTCCGTACCCACACATTACCACACGAGGCTCTGTCCCCACACATTACCATACGAGGCTCCGTCTTCACACATTACCACACGAGGCTCCATCCTCACACATTACCACATGAGGCTCCATCCCCACACATTACCACACGAGGCTCTGTCCCCACACATTACCATATGAGGCTCCATCCTCACACATTACCACACGAGGCTCCGTCCCCACACATTACCACACGAGGCTCTGTCCCCCCACATTACCACACGAGGCTCCGTCCCTCCACATTACCACACGAGGCTCCGTACCCACACATTACCACACGAGGCTCTGTCCCCACACATTACCATACGAGGCTCCGTCTTCACACATTACCACACGAGGCTCCATCCTCACACATTACCACATGAGGCTCCATCCCCACACATTACCACGCGAGGCTCCGTCCTCACACATTACCACATGAGGCTGCGTCCCCACACATTACCATACGAGGCTCCGTCCTCACACATTACCACACGAATCCAGTTTGCTTTTGATTTTACACTGTGAATAAAATGTATTAGTATTATTCTGATTTTTATTTATTATTATTGTTATTAACTTCATTTTAAGTTAATTTACCACCTGCGTAAGCGCTATTGAATGTTGTCATTATTTACTTTAGTTTAATCACTAGCAGCGTTAATTAGATAGCAATAAGCATGCCGAGCGTTAGCTGGCTGGAAACAGCTAGTACAAGTCATAAGTAACAACATTCAAAGTAATGCAATAATACAATACAGTCTGTATGGCATCCGCATTTTTTTTTTTTTGTAATTTCTTATTTGCACATCCATTGAGTTCTATGGGTCTCTTCTGAAAAATGAAAGCCTAGTGCATGATGTGGCATCCATACCAGCTAAAAACAGTTCAAAAATATACTCTTCAGAACCTTGGCTTATTTGGACACCCAAATCTGTATCTTACGTTCATTATGTGGTTTGACAATATATCTGCAATTTACCTGATCATAAATGCTAAATTTGCATTGACTTTAGTTGCAGCAGCCTGACACTGAGCAGTATTACGTTACTTCATTACATACTTGTCCTTATTTTCATCTCAGGTTTCTCCAGCTATATCCAAAGTTAATATATGTTGACTATACCCCAAGTTTATGAAACGTTAGCTAAAAGAAGCAGATTACCTAAACAATCCTTAGAAAGTATAACATCCCCCTGTAATACAATATTGGGAATATTCATTTACATATACAAACAATGCATTCCAATGTGTGTTTGTTCAGTCAAAGACATCTGTTTGGGACAGATCTGCCAGAGTGATTCCTCCCTCTTTCCATTAGCACATGTACAGGAGCAGATGACACAAATTTAACCACAATTACTGCAAGGATGAAGTTTTACAAAATATCACAAGGACAAGTAGGTTACTAAGTAGGCTTGGATTTCATGATACAAAGAGTCTGGACAAAGGGTATCTGGTTATACCAGAGAATGAAGCCTTTAGTGCTAATTAATGTCCTCATGCCTTATACAGGAAAGAATGTTGTCCAAATTCCTAATATGCCATGGTCAGGGGTGAGTTTTTAACAGCTGTAATGATGATGAATCCCATGAAATTAGTGAAACCACTTGAGGTTTTGTGAGACGTGAAGGCGTATTTCAGAGCCTCAGCTGCTAGAGGCTCTGGTCTCATTCCCCGAGATTGTATCACCTTCCCTTATGTCTCACAAGATTTATTTTTCTATTCTGCCAGCTTACATTGCATTGCGCCATTCAATTACAACCGCCAAGCTGAGGTAATTCTGCTAATGAGTTCCATAATCCCTTATTAATTAAGAGGTCTTGTAGAATAATAGTTAGCGTTTTTATTGCAGTTTTTTAAGAACATTAAATTAATTCTGCATGGGGAGTAATGTTGAACTATTTTTGTACTTTTGAGATGGCCCCATCCTTTTTTTACCATTAGATCCACATTTTCAGCACTGAGAGATGGCCACGAGTCACTTTGCACGTAAAGAAATTTTAGAAATCGCCTTATACGGAACAACTGCCTTAAGTGCCTCCCTTATGATGTAGTAATGCCCTCAGTGCCTCCTTATAAAGTAAAAGTGTCATGAATGCTACATTCAAAAGTACTTGTGCCCTTAATGCCCCCTTATTAAGTAATTAGGGCCAAGGTGAACCCTTATAAAATACGTATGTCCCAAGTTCCCCTTTATAAATGTAAGATAAATTAGTGCAAGTGCCCATTTATAAGGTAATAATGCTGCAAGTTTCACTTATAAATGAATCTTGTCCCTTGTCTTGTCTCTTGAGTCCTATAAAGTAATAATGCCCCCGAGTTCCTGTTAACATGTAATAATTCCACCTGTGGACATGGATACAACTATGAGCCATATATCAGGGTCCTGCGAGCCACATGTGGTTCACAAGCCACTGGTTGGGGACCCCTGCATTATACGGCCTTTTTAAATTTTTGATGAAATGAAGGGGATACAAAATATACTAAAAAGGCCAACCAAACCTACAATTATTGAAAAAGACACAGGAGAAGTTGAGGAGTACTAGAAAACTAGAACTGTTGAAGAAAAATGGGGGATTTCCGGGCAACACTCAAACCCTACATACACAGTAGTTAGCAGTCAGTTGAATTATCATTCGGCCAACAGCTTCCTCTCCCGATGCCCCCGTCGACAGGAACATTCGGACGAGCACTCCTATATTCTCTATTAGAAAGACACTGCCAAACTATTCTAACATTTTTTTATCTTCAGGGAGAACAAAAGGATCAAAAGTTGGGATTCCAGTTTGCCAATTTCTTCTCCTCATTTGTTGTAGGTGAGTCCAGAGGCCATCATTAACATTACACTGTCAGCCAATCATACTGATATTGGAAATGAAGGGAAGGAAGTATTTTTTTGATGCTGCCATAACACAAAGAATCGCCATTCCTCCATAACAGAGCTAGACACATGGCCACTACAACAGAACTAGACATCTGATCCCTTATTACAAGAACACACTTGACATGTCCACATTGTAGCCTATTGTCACGCTGAGTGAAGGATAAGTAAGTGCACAACAGTGAAGATAGGGAGGGGGAGCCCAAACTCTAGGGAAGTGGGGAGTGAATCTAAAATCACCCTGTCTGTCCTAACCATCCCTATATAGGTTCTGCACCTGTCGCCGAGCAAGAATCTAATCCCTGCCTGACCCTAGCGATTGTCCGTGGTTAGGGAAGGGATGGGTAACACTTGTCAGTCACCACTACAACTAAAGACAAAGAGGGTAGACAAACAAGGGAACACTTGGCTTGAGAAGACAACCGAGATGTCACCCCAGCAATCCTCCAAGAGTCCTCTGAGAAGGCACTAACCGACTTTTAGTACATCCAACTAGACAGAGACTAGTAAGAGCTAACACTCTCACCATGCTGCAGCGATTGAATGTATTTAAGCCTTCAGCCCAGGTGTGTGATTAGCAGCAGAAGAGCAGAAGGTGGAGGTAACTATTGGGTCCTAGAGGGAGAAGGATATTGCTCCATAACAGAGATGCAAAAATCAAGAAGATGCTTGAGCTAAACGCATAGACCTTCTACAGCCGGATCCAGGATGACTGTCTGTCACACCTGACACACCCGAGACACCTATTTAAGATGTCTGGGTTTTTTTAAACAGGGAAAAACAGTCAGTTTAACATTAGTATGTTGGATCCATTTTTGGTCCATGTGTCTTTTTATTGCCATCAGGGTGGTATCCATTTTTGCATTATGCAAAAAAAAATTCTAAACTTCTCTTACCAACTGAACAGTACAAAATAGAGAGCATTTGCGTGACACACAAATGGCATCTGAGTGCTAACCACTTTTTTAAAAGACCCATTCAACTGAGTTGACAATTGTATGTGTAACTGGTAAGAAAAATGTGGACATGTGAACAATGTCATAGATTAAAGGGAATCTGTCTGTCACAGCAAAATTGGCCTATAAACTAAGGCCACCAGCATCAGGGGCTTATCCACAGCATTCTGCAATGCTGTAGATAAGCCCCCCCCCATCTATCCTGAAAGATAAGAAAAACAGGTTAGATTATACTCACCCAGGGGCGGCCCCGCTGCGGTCCAGTCTAATGGGAGTCGCGTTCCGGGTCCTCCCATCTTCATAGGATGACGTCCTCTTCTTGTCTCCCTGCCGCGGCTCCTGCGCAGGCGTACTTTTTCTGCCCTGTTGAGGGCAGAGCAAAGTACTGCAGTGCACAGGTGCCGGGAAAGGTCAGAGAGGCCCAGTACCTGCGCACTGCAGAACTATGAAGTTTTTTTGACTTTGGGAAAAAAAGCATCGGAAATGGTTGTTACGAAGGGGTACCAAAAAGAAACCGGAATTCATTTATAAAAGTAATGTATTTAAAACTTGAGTCTCCTTCAAAATATTTTCCTTTCGCAGCCAGACAACTGTCTCTCTGGTCAGGAATAAGCAGACCAGACACACATTTGGCTGTAACTCTGTTAAAATTCACTGCCAGAAATCCCAATCAACTCCACAAGTTTATAAATGGTCCATCGGAAATCTTCTAGAATGAACTGACGATTTTTCAGCACAAAATCTTCACTCTGAGCGTCTGATTGTAATACCAATAAAAAAATAGACAGAAGACTAAACAACTCTCTGGAAAACAAATAATCACTGGAGTCAAATGCAACGTTCCCCTACAATATTGTCTGGCAAACCGACTCAGAAAGATTCTGTGAACTTTCAGCTATCGGCAACAGCCTTTCTACAAGCTTCTTGCCTTCCAGAAGATGATTCCTGATTCTTTTGGGCATCCCCTCATACCCCCTCCAGATGTATACTAACAGGAAGAAATCAGTCAGATTGCTTCTGCCAGAATAAAAACGTGACATTTGTGTACCACATAATTTACCCTGGATGCTCATAACATGAATTTTGGACCTACAGTGGCATGTAAAAGTTTGGGCACCCCTGGTCAAAATTAAGCAAATTGAAGATGAAATGTTCTCTAAAAGGGCTAAAGTTAAACATGATACATTTCCTTTGTATTTTAGGCAAAAAAAATAAGTATATTGTCATTTTACAAATTACAAAAAGGAAAATGGGCCAATGTTAAAGTTTGGCATCCTTGGAGATTTGTTTGCTCAATAACTGTGACCAAGGTTTCAGACCTTAATTAGCCTGTTGGGATTATGACTTGTTCAGTATTATCGTTAGGAAAGGCCAGGTGATGCAAATTTCCTAGCTTTATAAAAACCCAGCCCCCTCTAACCTTTTGCCAATAAACAGCAGCCATGGGCTCTTCTATGCAGCTGCTGTTTATTTTCAAATTGCCCTTTCCTCAGTTTGAAATGTAATTAAGAAATGGCAGTTAACAAGTGAAGTCCTTCTTCTCAGCTAGAGTTCTAAAATTTAATAGGAACAAAACAGAATTCATCATCTTTCCCCCATATCATTCGACCCCCCACAATGGACCTATCCATTAAAGTAAATGGCTGCTCACTCTTCCCAGTCCCACAAGCTCACTGCCTTGGGGTAATCCTTGACTCTGTTCTCTCCTTCAAACCACATATCGAGCCCTTTCCGACTTCATCTCAAAAATATTTCCCAGATTTGTATATTCCTAAACCAAGAATCTGCAAAAACCCTAGTCCATACACTCATCATATCCCACCTTGACTAATGCAACCTCCTGTTTTGTGGCTTCCCTTCCAACACTTTTGCACCCCTCCAATCTATTTTAAATTTGCTGTTCGACTAAACCACTTATCCCCCTGTTATTCCCCGGCCTCTACCCTCTGTCAATCTGTTCATTGGCTCCCCATCACCCAGAGAATCCAGTTCAAAACCCTTAGAATGGCATACAAAGCCATCCACAACCTGCCTCCTCCATACATCTGTGACCTGGTCTCCAGGTGCTTACCTGCACGCAGCTTCCGATTCTCACAAGATCTCCTTCTCTACTCCCCTCTTATCTCCTCTTCCCACAATTACATACAAGATTTCTACCATGCACACCCCCTACTCTGAAATTTTCTAACCCAACATATCAGACTCTCGCCTACCATGGAAACCTTCAAAAGGAACCTGAAGACCTATTTCTTCCGACAAGCCTACAACCTGCAGTAACTCCTGATCCACCAAACTGGTTCATGACCAACTCTACCCTCACCTACTGTATCCTATTCCTCACCCATTCCTTGTAGATTGTGAACCCTCATGGGCAGGGTCCTCTCTCCTCCCGTGCCAGACGTGACTTCTATTGTACTAGGTACTAACCAACTAACCATGCAGGGTGCCCAAACTTTTGCATCTTCCCATTTTTTTTTTGGGGGGGGTATTTAAAATGTAACAAACTATGTTATGCTCTTGATCTTGACCCCCTATTTGATGTCTACTTCTGTAATGGTGACTGGTTCTTGCTCTAGGTTGTTGCTGTGTTTCATTCTTAAATCTTGCAGCCACATTGCCCTGGTGTTGTGTGTTTTTTCCTTCTCCCATATGTTCCTCCAGTATTATTCAGTCTCTGCTATTGGTGGAGTTGCTGCCTTTGTGCTGTTTCTCTGTAGTTGGGAGTACACCTTACATGGCTCTTTGGAGAACAGGGCATTTATCTTCTTGGCCTCAGCTTCTCTAGTGTATCTCCCTAGTCTTGCAGCAAGTGCTGTGAGCATTTGTTTAGCCGTCTCTAGGGCTTCAGTTGGGGTCAGGTCTTTGTATGTGTTCAGCTTGGTCTTATTCTTGATCTTTGCACCCTTCTGTATGTCTGTTAGTTGGCTGACTTCCCTTCGTGTCACCTTGATTTTTATCACCAGTCTTCTTTTCCAAGGGGGGCACATACTTCTGTTGTTCTTCCTGTTGATGAAAGATGAAATATGAGAAGCTTGAGAAATACCAGGGCCTCAAAGGAGAAATGTAGAAGATGTGGAAGGTGAAGGCAACAGTGATTCCAGTGGTGATAGAAGCACTTGGTGCAGTGACCCCTATGTTGGAAAAACGGCTACAACAGATCCCAGGAGCAACATCTGAGCTCTCTGTCCAGAAAAGCGCAATACCGGGAACAACTAAGATCCTACGCAGAACCCTCAAACTCCCAGG
The DNA here is from genome assembly GCF_051348905.1 of Ranitomeya variabilis. NCBI lineage: Eukaryota > Metazoa > Chordata > Amphibia > Anura > Dendrobatidae > Ranitomeya > Ranitomeya variabilis. Next base: position 678,687,571 of record NC_135232.1, on the reverse strand, counting down.
CCTCTGGTAGAGGATCCAAGAATGAGAAAGGACAACAAAGACCACCCCCGTTGGGGTGAAAAGGAAGTAGATGGATAGATAGATAGATAGATAGATAGATAGATAGATAAATAGATAGATTATAAGGTTTTACTCACTCGACTGCAGGTTGAGGTAAGCACAGGAAGCAGTTTTCATAAAATTTTCCATCAGGTTTATGCGCTCCATAAACCTGCCTAAGTTTAAGCAAAAAAAAAGATAGCCTTCTGCGGCACAAAAAGAAAACAAACAGAAAAACAAACAGTTCATATAGCACTGCGGGTCCGCTTGCTCAGGTCAGAGTCTTAGCAAACACTCACTGGAGGTCTGCCTGCCCCCAGTCACAGAACCATGTGCCAAACAACAGCATCCATTATATAGGCTGTAACCACACCCAGAGGTGAGATATGTGGGTAGCCAAACACACCCATCTCTCATAGCTACCCGCAACCCGGTCCCAGGTGCACCAAACGAACCTCTTAGTGCTTACGTGCACCAAAGAAAATACTCCAGGTTACATCACAGAGAGCAGACATCTCTATGACACATACTATATATATATATATATATATATATATATATATATATATATATATATATATATATATATATAAAATTTAAAGATTTTTCTGTATTTTCATGACTATGAAAATTGTAAATTCACACTGAAGACATCAAAACTCTGAATTAACACATGTGGAATTATATACTTAACAAAAAAGTGTGAAACAACTGAAAATACGCGTATGTCTTATTTTAGATGTAGATTCTTCAAAGTAGCCACCTTTTGCCTTGATGACTGCTTTGCACACTCTTGGCATTCTCTTGATGAGCTTCAAGAGATAGTCACCGGAAATGGTCTTCCAACAATCTTGAAGGAGCTCCCAGAGATGCTTAGCACTTGTTGGCCCTTTTGCCTTCACTCTGCGGTCCAGATCACCCCAAACCATCTCGATTGGGTTCAGGTCTGGTGACTGTGGAGGCCAGGTCATCTGGCGTAGCACCCCATCACTCTCCTTCTTGGTCAAATAGCCCTTACACAGCCTGGAGGTGTGTTTGGGGTCATTGTCCTGTTGAAAAATAAATGATGGTCCAACTAAACGCAAACTGGATGGAATAGCATGCTGCTGCAAGATGCTGTGGTAGCCATGTTGGTTCAGTATGCCTTCAATTTTGAATAAATCCCCAACAGTGTCACCAGCAAAGCACCCCCACACCATCACACCTCCTGTATGCTTCACGGTGGGAACCAGGCATGTAGAGTCCATCCGTTCACCTTTTCTGAGTCGCACAAAGACACGGTGGTTGAAACCAAAGATCTCAAATTTGGACTTGTCAGACCAAAGCACATATTTCCACTGGTCTAATGTCCATTCCTTGTGTTCTTTAGCCCAAACAAGTCTCTTCTGCTTGTTGCCTGTCCTTAGCAGTGGTTTCCTAGCAGCTATTTTCCCATGAAGGCCTGCTGCACAAAGTCTCCTCTTAACAGTTGTTGTAGAGATGTGTCTGCTGCTAGAACTCTGTGTGGCATTGACCTGGTCTCTAATCTGAGCTGCTGTTAACCTGCGATTTCTGAGGCTGGTGACTCGGATAAACTTATCCCCAGAAGCAGAGGTGACTCTTAGTCTTCCTTTCCTGGGGTGGTCCTCATGTGAGCCAGTTTCTTTGTAGCGCTTGATGGTTTTTGCAACTGCACTTGGGGACACTTTCAAAGTTTTCACAATTTTTCAGACTGACTGACCTTCATTTCTTAAAGTAATGATGGCCACTCGTTTTTCTTTACTTAGCTGCTTTTTCTCTTGCCGTAATGCAAATTCTAACAATCTATTCAGTAGGACTATCAGCTGTGTATCCACCAGACTTCTGCTCAACACAACTGATGGTCCCAACCCCATTTATAAGGCAAGAAATCCCACTTATTAAACCTGACAGGGCACACCTGTGAAGTGAAAACCATTTCTGGTGACTACCTCTTGAAGCTCATCAAGAGAATGCCAAGAGTGTGCAAAGCAGTCATCAAAGCAAAAGGTGGCTACTTTGAAGAACCTAGAATATAAGACATATTTTCAGTTGTTTCACACTTTTTTGTTAAGTATATAATTCCACATGTGTTAATTCATAGTTTTGATGCCTTCAGTGTGAATGTACAATTTTCATAGTCATGAAAAAACAGAAAAATCTTTAATTGAGAAGGTGTGTCCAAACTTTTGGTCTGTACTGTATATATATATATATATATATATATATATATATATATATATATATATTATCCTTGCCTAAAATACAAAGGGAATGTGTTGTCTTTTACTATAGCCATTTTAGAGATCATTTCATCTTCAACTTGCTTAACTATTCACAATAACTGTAATATAGTTAGCAAGGCCGAAAAAAGACATTTGTCCATCCAGTTCAGCCTATATTCCGTCAGAATAAACGCCCATGTCTACAACCTTCTAAAGAACCTAATAACTGTAAGATACAATATTGGTTTGTTTGTTTTTTAAACTCTTTTTATTGAAAGATTCCACAAAATAATATAACAGGCATGTGACACTGCAGTGTAAAATCACAGTAATCAAATCATCATTCACAATATCAATGATAAAATCATACTTTCAATGACAAAACAAACAAATAAATAAAATAAGTAAAATAGAACCTTAAACACAATGTGTTCTCAGCAGCATTGCACCATCAACCAAAAAGTTCTTTATCAAGGTTCTGAGTAACAGTTCAGGTTATAATAAGCAAATATTCCTGAGTCCACATAGAGCAGAGGTGTCAAACTGCATTCCTCGAGGGCCGCCAACAGGTCATGTTATCAGGATTTCCTTGTATTGCACAGGTGATAATTTAATCACCTGCACAGAATGATTCCAGCACCTTGTGGAATGCTAGGGAAATCCTGAAAACATGACCTGTTGGCGGCCCTCGAGGAATGCAGTTTGACACCTCTGACATAGAGCATCACATTCATGCACTGAAAAAGAGAAACCTCATGGATTATATCTCGCGGTTGAAGAAATCACAGCACCAGGGGCTAGGTGTGTTAAGGGTGAGTCGCACCACCTTTCACAAATTCTATGAAATTTCGGGAGACATCCTCTGTTCCTGTATAATATATTTTCATGTGGAATTATATCGTTCACTAATTTTTTCCACTGATGGATTGAAGGAGACTTTCCCCCATCCACCTCAGCGCTATCGCTTTTCTAGCCATAAAGAGAGCTTCCCTGAGAAATATTCTGTCATAATGAGTCCACATTGCTTCATCCACAACACCCAACACACACACAGCTCTGAACTACATTCAACAGGTATCCCAAGTATCCTTTCTAGTGTAAAAATCACATCCTTCCAATATCTTCTTATAAGTCTACAATCCCAAATGAGATGCAAAAATCCGCACCCTCCTCCCCACATCTATGACATTCATCATTTACTCTTCTACCGAATTTTTGCAATCTACTCGGGGTTAAATAGGATTGGTGGCATATACAGTATATAACTGAATTAATTTGTTATTTGCAGCTGGAGACACCATCGTATGCGCTTCCAGTGCTTCAATCCACTGGTCATCAGTGATAGATGGGATTAGGTGCCTCCAATTTAACCTCCACAGCCAACTGGGTAGAAGCAATTTTGGAATTTAACAAGAAGGTATACAAAGAGGAAATCACACCTGTAGGTCCCTGAGTTGACAATATTCCTATTAGTGGATATCTAGATATTCGCAATCTAGGAAGTGGGAATTGGTACATTATGGCATGTCTCAGCTGCAGATATCTATAAAAATGTCTGAGGGATTCCAACTTTTATATGAAATTGTTCAAATGATATTAAAATTTCATTTTCAAAAATCTGATTGAGCGTTGATACATTATATTGTGTCCAGAAACCTGGGTCTTGTAAGTTTTGGAGATGTGAAAATTCAGGATTATCCCATATTGAAGTCTCCTCGACCTGGTCAGAAAACTTTAAAATACGTTTACTTTCCCGCCAAACCTGAATTGCTAAACTATGTGCAAACAGCAGGCCCCGAGGTGGTCTGTATGTAAGATACAATATTGTTACAATCCAGGAAGACATCCTGGCCTCTCTTGAACCCCTGAGTTCGCCATCACCGCCTCCTCAGGCAAGGAATTCCAGATTCTCACTGCCCTAACAGTAACGAATCCTCTTCTATGTTGGTAGAAAAACCTTCTCTCCTCCAGATGCAGGAAATGCCCCCTTGTGAGCGTCGCCTTCCTTGGTATAAACAGATCCTCGGAGAGATATTTGTATTGTCCCCTTATATACTTATACATGGTTATTAGATCGCCCCTCAGTCGTCTTTTTTCTAGACTAAATAATCCTAATTTTGCTAATCTCTCTGGGTATTGTAGTTCCCCCATCCCCTTTATTAATTTTGTTACCCTCCTTTGTACTCGTTCTAGTTATTATTATTATTTATTATTATAGCGCCATTTATTCCATGGCGCTTTACATGTGAGGAGGGGTATACATAATAAAAACAAGTACAATAATCTTGAACAATACAAGTCACAACTGGTACAGGAGGAGAGAGGACCCTGCCCGCGAGGGTTCACAATCTACAAGGGGTGGGTGAGGATACAGTAGGTGAGGATAGAGCTGGTCGTGCAGTGGTTTGGTCGATCGGTGATTACTGCAGGTTGTAGGCTTGCCGGAAGAGGTAGGTCTTCAGGTTCTTTTTGAAGGTTTTGATGGTAGGTGAGAGTCTGATGTGTTGTGGTAGAGAGTTCCAGAGTAGGGGATGCACAAGAGAAATCTTGTATACGATTGTGGGAAGAGGAGATAAGGGGAATATAGAAGAAGATCTTGTGAGGGATCGGAGATTGCGTGCAGGTAAGTACTGGGAGACGAGGTCACAGATGTATGGAGGAGACAGGTTGTGGATGGCTTTGTATGTCATGGTTAGGCTTTTGTACTGGAGTCTCTGGGTAATGGGGAGCCAGTGAAGGGATTGACAGAGGGGAGAGGCCGGGGAATAGCGGGGGACAGGTGGATTAGTCGGGCAGCAGTGTTTAGAATAGATTGGAAGGGTGCGAGAGTGTTAGAGGGGGGTCCACAGAGCAGGAGGTTACAGTAATCGAGGCGGGAGATGATGAGGGCATGTACTAGGGTTTTTGCAGATTCTTGGTTTAGGAATATACGGATCTGTGAAATATTTTTGAGTTGAAGGCGGCAGGAAGTGGAAAGGGCTTGGATATGCGGTTTGAAGGAGAGATCGGTGTCAAGGATTACCCTGAGACAGCGAGCTTGTGGGACTGGGGAGAGTGGGCAGCCGTTTACTGTAATGGATAGGTTAGTTGGGGGTTGCGTGAGATGGGGGAAAGACAATGAATTCTGTTTTGTCCATGTTAAGTTTTAGAAATCTAGCGGAGAAGAAGGATGAAATAGCGGATAGACATTGAGGGATTCTGGTTAGTAGGGTGGTGATATCTGGTCCAGAGATGTAGATCTGTGTGTCATCAGCATAGAAGTGGTACTGAAAACCGTGAGATTCTATGAGCTATGGGCAGCATGGTGGCTCAGTGGATAGCATTGCAGCGCTGGAGTCCTGGGTTCAAACCCCACCAAGGACACCATCTGCAAAGAGTTTGTATGTTCTCTCCATGTTTGCGTGGGTTTCCTCCAGGCACTCCGGTTTCCTCCCACATTCCAAAGACATATTGATAGGGAATTTAGATTGTGAGCCCCATTGGGGACAGCGATGTGTGCAAACTGTAAAGCGCTGCGGAATATGTTAGCGCTATATAAAAATAAAGATTATTATTATTATTATTAGCTGTCCCAGGCCAAAAGTGTAAATGGAGAAGAGCAGGGGCCCTAGAACTGAACCTTGCGGGACTCCGACAGATAGGGGGCGAGGTGAGGAGGTGGTGTGTGAATGGGAGACACTGAATGTTCGGTCAGTTAGGTATGACGAGATCCAGGATAGGGCCAAGTCTGTGATGCCAAGTGATGAGAGGGTCTGTAGTAATAGGGAATGGTCCACTATAGTTCCATTATATCCTTCCTGAGCACCGGTGCCCAAAACTGTACACAGTACTCATGTGCGGTCTAACCATGCACCCCATGATCCTGTAATTTTGACCAGGGGAGCCTACACTTTTACATGCAACCGTAGGCTATGCTAATACAAAATTTCTGCATAAGAGTTTTCATCATACAGAGGAGAAAGCACCATCGGGCACTTTTTCTTTGAGACATAAGGCTCATTGAATGGTTAATTTAGTAAAATGATTTTTTAATGTCTTTCTAAGTCTTGACTTCAAGGAAATTACTTGCAAATTGCAGACTGTTTAAATGCAAACACTTGATCGATTTACATTATGGTTGTTGGACATGTATGCTGTGCATAATTCATACTCAATCAGCAATATTGATTATTTTTTTAGAACTGTCTGCATCTAATATTCAGCATTGCCACCCTCCAGAGAATACAGGTCATTGATATATTAAGAGTAGTGTTGAGCATTCCGATACCGCAAGTATCGGGTATTGGCCGATATTTGCTGTATCGGAATTCCGATACCGAGATCCGATACTTTTGTGGTATCGGGTATCGGTATCGAAACAACATTAATGTGTAAAAGAAAGAATTAAAATAAAAAATATTGCTATACTCACCTCTCCGACGCAGCCTGGACCACACCGAGGGAACCGGCAGCGTTGTTTGCTTAAAATGCGCGCTTTTACTTCCTTCCGTGACGTCACGGCTTCTGATTGGTCGCGTGCCGCCCATGTGGCCGCGACGCGACCAATCACAGCAAGCCGTGACGTAATTTTCAGGTCCTTCTAGGCATTCAGTATTTTAAAATTACGTTCCGGCTTTGTGATTGGTCGCGTCGCGGTCACATGGGCGACGCGACCAATCACAAGCCGTGACGTCACGGGAGGCAGGAGACGCGCGCATTTTAAAATGCGCGCGTGTCCAGCCTCCCGTGACGTCACGGCTTGTGATTGGTCGCGTCGCCCATGTGACCGCGACGCGACCAATCACAAGCCAGAACGTAATTTTAAAATCCTGAAGGACCTGAAATTACATCACGGCTTGCTGTGATTGGTTGCATCGCGGCCACATGGGCGACGCGACCAATCACAAGCCGTGACGTCACGGGAGGCTGGACACGCGCGCATTTTAAAATGCGCGCGTCTCCTGCCTCCCGTGATGTCACGGCTTGTGATTGGTCGCGTCGCCCATGTGACCGTGACGCGACCAATCACAAAGCCGGAACGTAATTTTAAAATACTGAATGCCTAGAAGGACCTGAAAATTACGTCACGGCTTGCTGTGATTGGTCGCGTCGCGGCCACATGGGCGGCACGCGACCAATCAGAAGCCGTGATGTCACGGAAGGAAGGAAAAGCGCGCATTTTAAGCAAAGAACGCTGCCGGTTCCCTCGGTGAGGTCCAGGCTGCGTCGGAGAGGTGAGTATAGCAATATTTTTTATTTTAATTCTTTATTTTACACATTAATATGGTTCCCAGGGCCTGAAGGAGAGTTTCCTCTCCTTCAGACCCTGGGAACCATCAGGGATACCGTCCGATACTTGAGTCCCATTGACTTGTATTGGTATCGGGTATCGGTATCGGATTAGATCCGATACTTTGCCGGTATCGGCTGATACTTTCCGATACCGATACTTTCAAGTATCGGACGGTATCGCTCAACACTAATTAAGAGGGAATATTGAGTTTTCCTCGGCCTCACTGCAATCAGTAGTATCAGCAGAGGACAGTGCACAAATGTCTATAGCCATTAGTCTTACTGTTCCTGCGAGCAGCACATTTCCTGGTTCATAAGCAGTCTGGCAACAACCCATACATCTTGTGCTGGTGCTTTTCATGTGGAACGAAATGAACGTTCATGCTGTGCGATGAAGAATATTCCTACGCCACATGTCCTAAAATATACAACACGTGTGCTGTTGCTGTAGCTCGCATCACAATACATATTAATAGGGCACAAAATACAGACGACACTGTATAACATTTATGAAGAAGACAAAGCTAATCAACATTTCAGTAACATGATATTTTAGATCTATTAATTCTATCATCTCATCCCGATTCAGTAGATTTACTAGTACGTCAAAGGAAAATCACATAAAGTGATGGAAAATGACAAAGGCTGCCTAGATAGACAAAGTACTGTTCTATGGTTGGGTCAGCTGAGCACGCATAACTGCAGTGATTGGGATAAATGGATGCCAGGAGCACTACTTATCTTCCATTGGTAATTAAATATGTATTTCTACATGACAATTCTATTTCCCACCATGTCTATCATTGGAAGAAAGTCAGAAAGTCCCAGTGTATATCTGATTTTTGAGGGATTCCAAGGAAATTCAGATGCAAACGTAAATTTAGGTATGGGAAATGTTTATGTGCATTAAACAGAATCTGTCAGCAGATTTTTGCTATGTAATGAGAGATCAGTATGATGTAGGGGAAGAGACCCTGATTCCAGTGATGTGTCACGTACTGGCCTGTGTGTTTCTGTTTCAATACAATCAGTGTTTTATCGGCAAGAGATTTTCACTACAGGAATAGGTGTCTTGTGCCTCCTAGTCAACTGCTCTGTGTAACCCTGCCACCACCCGATTGACAGTTTTCTGTGAATATACAGTGTACAAATAAAGCTGCCAATCAGTGGTGTAGGTGGGGTTATACAGGGCTCAGCATTCTGAGCTCTGTTAGATCTGCAGAAAAAAATATCAAAATCAAAGCATGCAGACCATCAAGTGACAAATCAACGGAATCAGAGTTTCAACCCCATCAAGCTGCTCTCAGATTACATAACAAAATCCTGGTGACAGATTCTCTTAAAAAAAAAACATTTGCGCATACAATAACAACTACCATATGGCATTGTCCTACCAAGGTTCCTCAAGCCCACCAGAGGAAATGAATTTATGGGTCTAACATTAATTTATACACTCTAGCATCTATTGGAAAGTGGTTAAAACATTAAAAAGGTTGTTAACATCCTTTCTGTCCTACCATAATGCTGCCTCTTATATACAGCACAAGATAAAAAGTGGCAGAAACTGTTAACCTAACCTACCATGTGTCTTCGTGGCCAATGTGAAAACTGCAACAATAAATATTCATTATAGAATTAATGTAATAGTCAGATAACTGTGCCATTATTACTATTATTTATTAAAAGCAATGGTGTGATATACATTGCTGTGCAAAAGTTTTAGGCAGGTTTGGAAAACATGTTACCAAGTTAAAGGGAATCTGTCACCTCAAAATTCGCCTATAAGCTAAGGCCACCGCCATCAGGGGCTTATCTACAGCATTCTGTAATGCTGTAGATAAGCCCCCCCCCCCCCCGATGTAATCTGAAAGATAAGTACAACAAGTTAGATTATACTCACCCAGGGGCGGTGCGGTGCAGTCTGGTCCGATGGGCTTCGCTGTTATGGTGCTGGTGGTTAGGAACACTTGGAATGACCTGATAGGTAAACCAGAAATATAGGACAAGCTCTGGTGACGTGGGAACTTTATTGACCGCAAACCTGATCCTATCACACACACTATAGGCAGCCGTGGAGCGTACCTAACTCTCCCTAGACGCCTCTTCACAGCCTGAGAGCTAGCTACCCCTAGAGAGAAACAAAAGCCTCACTTGCCTCAGAGAAATTTCCCCAAAGTAAAGTCAGCCCCCCACAAATAATGACGGTGAGATAAGAGGAAAATACAAACATAGGAATGAAAACAGGTTTTAGCAAAAGAGGCCCACTAGTACTAAATAGTATGAAGATAGCAAGGGAACTGTGTGGTCAGTATAAAATACTACAAAATATCCACGCAGAGAGTACAAAAGACCCTCACACCGACTCACGATGTGAGGGAGCAACTCTGCTCCCCAGAGCTTCCAGCTAGCAAGAAAATAGCATATAAGCAAGCTGGACTGAACTTATCATATACTGAGAAACATTTTCCAAAAGCAATGAGCAAAAATGAACTAGCATGAACTTAGCTTCTCCAGGAGGAGACAGGTCACACATGAAGTCCCAGAGAGAACTGAACCAATACTGAATACAATGACAGCTGGCAACAAGTAAAGATCTAGGTGGAGTTAAATAGGCAACCAGCACTGCAGAAAACGAGGCAGCTGGAGCCCAGCTAAAGACCAGCAGTATCACTCAAAGCCACCAGAGGGAGGCCACGAACAGAACTCAACAAAGTACCATTCACGACCACAGGAGGGAGCCCGAGAACGGAATTCACAACACTTCGCGGTCCGGCGCCTCCCATCTTCTTACAATAACGTCCTCTTCTTTGCTTCCTGCCACGGCTCCAGCGCAGGCGTACTTTGTCTGTCCTGTTGAGGGCTGAGCAAAGTACTGCAGTGCGCAGGCACCAGGAAAGGTCAGAGAGGCCCGGCACCTGCGCACTGCAGTACTTTACTCTGCCCTCAACAGGACAGACAAAGTATGCCTGCGCCGGAGGAGGGGCAGGAAGACAAGAAGAGGATGTCATCCTATGAAGATGGGAGGCGCTGGACCCTGACCACGACGCCCATTGGACTGGACCACACCGGGACTGACCCTGAGTGAGTATAAAATAACCTATTTTTCTCATCTTGCAGGTTACATCGGGGGCTTATCTACAGCATTACAGAATGCTGTAGATAAGCCCCTGATGCCGGTGGCCTCATCTTATAGGCGAATTTTGGGGTGACAGATTCCCTTTAAGAATGCTTAAACAACAAAATTGTTAATATTTTTATCAATTAATACAATGCAAAGTGAATGAACAAAGCAAAATCAAAATCAAATCAAAATTTGACATGACCATTCCTTGCATAAAAAAAGCATCAAAGCATCAATTCTTCTTGTACACAGTTTTGAAAGAACTCAGTAGGTTGGTTGTGCCACACATCTTGGAGAATAAATCCACAGAAGATATGTGGTTGGCTTTCATAATTCCTTCTGGCTCTTCATGTAATCCCACACCTGCTGAGAAATACAGGCAGATACTTATCCATCATGCAATACTATCAGGGAGAAGTATGATTGGCTACAAATTTATTCTGTAGAAGAATAACAAAAAGTCATAGAAGTTATGTTCCGACCCCGCAAGAGCTCTGATCTAAACATCATTGAGCCTTACTGGGATTTCATGAGGACAGAAGGATTGGTGTAAATGTGGCACCCCAGGAGTTCAGGTACCACAGTGGTATTGCCTTCCGCTCAGGGAGGGTAATGCCATGCCTGGAGACAGGAGGAATCACTTTGGCAGGTAATCTTACATGCAACATATTCTGACTTCAGGCGGCCAGAAGGGGGAGCTTTACATCCGACTTAAGGGGAGCTGGTCGGGAGGATGAGTCAGTTGCTAGGCAGTTGCTAGGCAGACAAGCAGAGAGTTGACAGTTGGTAGCAGACAGTGAAGGAGCACAGAGGTACTTAGGAGATAGAGAAAGACTGCTACTGGGCCTCTCTGCTGAGCGCAGAAACCGGGTACCGAGAGCCCGAGGCTGAGGGGGACTGCAAGCCCCACGGCAGAACCGGAGGGCAGGAAACTAAAAGGGACTTGCCCACATAATACCTGAGGTACAGCAGCAATCAGAGTCACAGTAAACAGAAACCCAAAATAGAAGGCTCAAGTTGCCTACCATGCAGGTAGTGTCCCTGGACAGGGAAGAAAGAGAGCCTTGTTAGAGAGCAACAGGCAGCAAGGGACCACAGACCAGCGCATTGTGGAAGGCTCCCAAACTGACCTGTCAAGGGGATTCCCACCTGTCTTCAGGCTGCCTGGACTCCAGCTACACCTGTTACCGGTACCCTGGACTGAGGCTGGATACCATCTCAGTAAACCAGGTAAAGACTGCAACCCTGTGTCCTCCAATTATTTGCGGCATTCACCATCCCTGCCTAATACACCGGGAGCCCTAGGGACACCGCTTCACCTGTGGGAAGCGACACCATCTTTGCTGCAGAACCATCGTCCCCAGAGGACCCCTTTAAGCAGCGTCGATCACCTCTGACCGAGAACCACAGGTGGCGTCACGAACGTTCCTTATTTCCACTACCCCTTTAACGACTGTCCCAGGGCCACGGACCAGGTCACTGCCGCCATGACATGTCCCGTTAAGTAACGGTACCAAGTACCCCACGGCCCTGACGGGTGACTTATTTTGGTGTCACGAACAGGATGGACTGACTCTTTGAAGTGGGTCTTGTGCGCCTAAGCAACTGTACTTAAAAGAGAGACTTTAATAAGTTGTATGCCAGAGACTTTAATGGGTTTCTACAACATCCCCATCAAAACATCGCCATAACTATGTCACACCATATCTGCCACCATCACTGCGTCACACGGTGCGCACTTTGTTTTAAAAATAACCGCCAACAGCTACCAGAAGGAGCGCCGTGAGGAGCACAGGAAAAGAGGGGTGTGCCATTGTGGGCAGAGCCTGAAGTGAGAGCTGCAAGTGAGGACACCGTGCAGCAACACCGCAAGTGAAGACGCTGCACAGCCCTGGACAGAGGGTCGGGAAAAGAGCCCGACCGCTGACAAAAGGAACCGCTGCAGACCGCGCACCGGAGGAACCGCTACAGTCTCCGGAAGAGAAACGCCGGGCCTCTATAAGGTTAGCAAGGGAACTTGTCTGACCCGGGAGAAAAATTGGCAGCGGTCGCAGCCGCAGGTCCCATGATGCCCCTAGACCGCGCGGTGGACGCAGCCGCAGGTCCCATAATGCCACCAGGCCACCCGCAGCTCCTGCCAGCCGGCCGGACCCCACCGCAGTAACTGCTCCCATAATGCCGCTATCCATGCCCTATATACCGGGAGCGACCTGGCTTAACACAATATTCTGGGGAGTCCCATACACTCAGTGACTTTAAGGAAAGACTCTGAGTCTGCAGCCTATTTGAAGTATATCCTCTGACAGAGCATCAAAAGGTCAGCATTCTAATTGGCCAACTAATTGGCGCAGCCCTAAGAGAGGTAAAATCCTGGCCAGATATAGAAAAAAGGACTGTGCAGCAAATCTTTGCCAAACTTAAAATCACCTTTGACATCCACAATGTTGCAGAAATTAAAATGAAGTTTTTTGGGTGCAAGCAGAGAGCACAGGATAGCATACGGGACTATGCCCTTAATCTACAGGAGGCAGTGCGGGCCATCAAACAAGTTGACCCTAACAGCGTACAGGATGGAGACAAGCTCTTAAAGGAACAGTTCATTGAGGGACTCCTGTCCAGCTCCCACAGGACCCAGCTACGCATCCTGGCCTTGCAAAACCCTGACCTGGACTTTGCGCAATTTAAAGACAGGGCCATCCGGGTTCTGCACGAACCTCAGCCCAGCCGTACAGCGCCCCCTAGGCATCCAGCCCTCATGTACCACCAGGAGGTGGCATAATATCCTCAGGTTCCCGTTGAGGCCGATGCACAGACCCTGGATGATGATCCTTCCACAGGACTACGCCTCCAGGTCCAGGAACTGACGAAAAGCGTAGCTGCACTAGCCAGGACTCTGCAGTCCCTGCAGGAATCTATGAAACAAAAGATCAAGCTGGCTGCCAGCCCAGAGGATGTCCCTGTTGTGAATTTGCTTTTTGCTCCCTCTAGTGGTTACTAGTTTTTTGACTCTGGTTTTTCTGTCATTCCTTTTATCCGCACCTGGGTCGTTAGTTAGGGGTGTTGCTATATAAGCTCCCTGGACCTTCAGTTCAATGCCTGGCAACGTAGTTATCAGAGCTAGTCTGCTGTGCTCTTGTCTACTGATCCTGGTTCCAGTTATATCAGCTAAGTCTGCCTTTTGCTTTTTGCTATTTGTTTTGGTTTTGTATTTTTGTCCAGCTTGTTCCAAATCTATATCCTGACCTTTGCTGGAAGCTCTAGGGGGGCTGGTGTTCTCCCCCCGGACCGTTAGACGGTTCGGGGGTTCTTGAATTTCCAGTGTGGATTTTGATAGGGTTTTTGTTGACCATATAAGTTACCTTTCTTTATTCTGCTATCAGTAAGCGGGCCTCTCTGTGCTAAACCTGGTTCATTTCTGTGTTTGTCATTTCCTCTTACCTAACCGTCATTATTTGTGGGGGGCTTCTATCCAGCTTTGGGGTCCCCTTCTCTGGAGGCAAGAAAGGTCTTTGTTTTCCTCTACTAGGGGTAGCTAGATTCTCCGGCTGGCGCGTGTCATCTAGAATCAACGTAGGAATGATCCCCGGCTACTTCTAGTGTTGGCGTTAGGGGTAGATATATGGTCAACCCAGTTACCACTGCCCTATGAGCTGGATTTTTGTACTCTGCAGACTTCCACGTTCCTCTGAGACCCTCGCCATTGGGGTCATAACAGTTTGCCAGGCCAGTATTAAATGTTTAATGCATTGCAGAAGAGGGATTATAAGAAAGAAGATTCTGAGTTTTTTTTTTTTTTTTTTTCTTCTTCCCCTTTACCTCAGAGTGGCTATGCTTGCTGCAGACATGAATGTCCAGACCTTGATTACAAGTGTGGACCAGCTGGCTACTCGTGTGCAGGGCATACAAGACTATGTTATCAGAAATCCTAGGTCAGAACCTAAAATACCGATTCCTGAACTGTTTTCCGGAGACAGGTTTAAGTTTAGGAATTTCGTGAATAATTGTAAATTGTTTTTGTCCCTGAGACCCTGTTCATCTGGAGATTCTGCTCAGCAAGTAAAAATTGTTATTTCGTTCTTACGGGGCGACCCTCAGGATTGGGCTTTTTCGCTGGCGCCAGGAGATCCGGCATTGGCTGATCTTGATGCGTTTTTTCTGGCGCTCGGTTTACTTTATGAGGAACCCAATCTTGAGATTCAGGCAGAAAAGGCCTTGCTGGCTATGTCTCAGGGGCAGGACGAGGCTGAAGTGTATTGCCAAAAATTTCGGAAATGGTCCGTGCTGACACATTGGAACGAGTGTGCACTGGCCGCTAATTTTAGAAATGGCCTTTCTGAAGCCATTAAGAATGTTATGGTGGGTTTTCCCATTCCCACAGGTCTGAATGATACTATGGCACTGGCTATTCAAATTGACCGGCGGTTGCGGGAGCGCAAAACCGCAAATTCCCTCATGGTGTTGTCTGAACAGACACCTGATTTAATGCAATGTGATAGAATCCTGACTAGAAATGAGCGGAAAATTCATAGACGCCGGAATGGCTTGTGCTACTACTGTGGTGATTCTACACATGTTATCTCAGCATGCTCTAAACGTATAGCTAAGGTTGTTAGTCCTGTCACCGTTGGTAATTTGCAACCTAAATTTATTCTGTCTGTAACTTTGATTTGCTCACTGTCATCTTATCCTGTCATGGCGTTTGTAGATTCAGGTGCTGCCCTGAGTCTCATGGATCTCTCATTTGCTAAGCGCTGTGGTTTTACTCTTGAACCATTAGAAAATCCTATTCCTCTTAGGGGTATTGATGCTACACCATTGGCAGCAAATAAACCGCAGTATTGGACACAGGTTACCATGTGCATGACTCCTGAACACCGCGAGGTGATACGTTTCCTGGTTTTACATAAAATGCATGATTTGGTTGTTTTAGGGCTGCCATGGTTACAGACCCATAATCCAGTCCTGGACTGGAAGGCTATGTCAGTCTCAAGTTGGGGCTGTCGTGGTATTCATGGGGATTCCCTGCCTGTGTCTATTGCTTCTTCTACGCCTTCGGAAGTTCCGGAGTATTTGTCTGATTATCAGGATGTCTTCAGTGAGTCTGAGTCCAGTGCACTGCCTCCTCATAGGGACTGTGACTGTGCTATAGATTTGATCCCAGGCAGTAAATTTCCTAAGGGAAGACTGTTTAATCTGTCGGTACCTGAACATACCGCTATGCGTTTATATATCAAGGAGTCTCTGGAGAAAGGACATATTCGTCCGTCTTCTTCCCCTCTTGGTGCGGGATTCTTTTTTGTGGCAAAAAAGGACGGATCTTTGAGACCTTGTATTGATTATCGGCTTTTAAATAAGATCACTGTCAAATTTCAGTATCCTTTACCGCTGTTGTCTGACTTGTTTGCCCGGATTAAGGGTGCCAAGTGGTTCACCAAGATAGACCTTCGTGGTGCGTACAACCTTGTGCGCATTAAGCAAGGTGATGAATGGAAAACCGCATTCAATACGCCCGAAGGTCATTTTGAGTACTTGGTGATGCCTTTTGGGCTCTCCAATGCGCCTTCAGTTTTTCAGTCCTTTATGCATGACATTTTCCGGAAGTATCTGGATAAATTTTTGATTGTTTATCTGGATGATATTTTGGTTTTTTCTGATAATTGGGATTCGCATGTGGAGCAGGTCAGGTTGGTCTTTAAAATTTTGCGTGAAAATTCTTTGTTTGTCAAGGGCTCAAAGTGTCTCTTTGGTGTACAGAAGGTTCCCTTTTTGGGGTTCATTTTTTCCCCTTCTGCTGTGGAGATAGACCCAGTCAAGGTCCGAGCTATTCTTGATTGGACTCAGCCCTCGTCAGTTAAGAGTCTTCAGAAGTTCTTGGGCTTCGCTAACTTCTACCGTCGTTTTATCGCTAATTTTTCTAGCATTGTGAAACCTTTGACGGATGTGACCAAGAAGGGCTCCGATGTAGCTAACTGGGCTCCTGCTGCCGTGGAGGCTTTCCAGGAGTTGAAACGCCGGTTTACTTCGGCGCCTGTTTTGTGCCAGCCTGACGTCTCACTTCCCTTTCAGGTTGAGGTGGATGCTTCGGAGATTGGGGCAGGGGCCGTTTTGTCGCAGAGAGGCCCTGGTTGCTCTGTTATGAAACCTTGTGCCTTTTTCTCTAGGAAGTTTTCGCCTGCCGAGCGAAATTATGATGTGGGCAATCGGGAGTTGTTGGCCATGAAATGGGCATTTGAGGAGTGGCGTCATTGGCTCGAGGGTGCTAAGCATCGTGTGGTGGTCTTGACTGATCACAAAAATCTGATGTATCTCGAGTCTGCTAAACGCCTTAATCCGAGACAGGCCCGCTGGTCATTGTTTTTCTCCCGCTTTGATTTTGTTGTCTCGTATTTACCAGGTTCAAAGAATGTGAAGGCCGATGCTCTTTCTAGGAGCTTTGTGCCTGATGCTCCTGGAGTCACTGATCCTGTTGGTATTCTTAAAGATGGAGTTATCTTGTCAGCTATTTCTCCGGATCTGCGACGTGTGTTGCAGAGATTTCAGGCTGATAGGCCTGAGTCTTGTCCACCTGACAGACTGTTTGTCCCGGATAAGTGGACCAGCAGAGTCATTTCCGAGGTTCATTCCTCGGTGTTGGCAGGTCACCCGGGAATTTTTGGCACCAGAGATCTGGTGGCCAGGTCCTTTTGGTGGCCTTCCTTGTCAAGGGATGTGCGGTCATTTGTGCAGTCCTGTGGGACTTGTGCTCGAGCTAAGCCTTGCTGTTCTCGTGCCAGCGGTTTGCTCTTGCCCTTGCCTGTCCCGAAGAGACCTTGGACACATATCTCCATGGATTTCATTTCTGATCTTCCGCTATCTCAGGGCATGTCCGTTATCTGGGTGATATGTGATCGCTTCTCCAAGATGGTCCATTTGGTTCCTTTGCCTAAGCTGCCTTCCTCTTCCGATCTGGTTCCTGTGTTTTTCCAGAACGTGGTTCGTTTGCACGGCATCCCTGAGAATATTGTGTCAGACAGAGGATCCCAGTTCGTTTCCAGGTTCTGGCGATCCTTTTGTAGTAGGATGGGCATTGATTTGTCGTTTTCGTCTGCTTTCCATCCTCAGACTAATGGACAGACGGAGCGAACCAATCAGACTTTGGAGGCTTATTTGAGGTGTTTTGTCTCTGCTGATCAGGACGATTGGGTGACATTCTTGCCGTTGGCTGAGTTTGCCCTTAATAATCGGGCTAGTTCCGCCACCTTGGTTTCGCCTTTTTTCTGCAACTCTGGTTTCCATCCTCGCTTTTCTTCGGGTCATGTGGAGCCTTCTGACTGTCCTGGGGTGGATTCTGTGGTGGATAGGTTGCAGCAGATCTGGAATCATGTGGTGGACAACTTGAAGTTGTCACAGGAGAAGGCTCAGCGCTTTGCCAACCGCCGCCGCGGTGTGGGTCCCCGACTACGCGTTGGGGATTTGGTATGGCTTTCTTCCCGCTTTGTTCCTATGAAGGTCTCCTCTCCCAAATTTAAACCTCGTTTTATTGGGCCTTACAAGATATTGGAAATCCTTAATCCTGTATCTTTTCGTCTGGATCTTCCTGTGTCGTTTGCTATTCACAATGTATTTCATAGGTCCTTGTTGCGGCGGTACATTGTGCCTGTAGTTCCTTCTGCTGAGCCTCCTGCTCCGGTGTTGGTTGAGGGCGAGTTGGAGTACGTGGTGGAGAAGATCTTGGATTCTCGCCTCTCCAGGCGGAGGCTTCAGTACCTGGTCAAGTGGAAGGGCTATGGTCAGGAGGATAATTCCTGGGTGGTCGCCTCTGATGTTCATGCGGCCGATTTAGTTCGTGCCTTTCATGCCGCTCATCCTGATCGCCCTGGTGGTCGTGGTGAGGGTTCGGTGACCCCTCACTAAGGGGGGGGTACTGTTGTGAATTTGCTTTTTGCTCCCTCTAGTGGTTACTAGTTTTTTGACTCTGGTTTTTCTGTCATTCCTTTTATCCGCACCTGGGTCGTTAGTTAGGGGTGTTGCTATATAAGCTCCCTGGACCTTCAGTTCAATGCCTGGCAACGTAGTTATCAGAGCTAGTCTGCTGTGCTCTTGTCTACTGATCCTGGTTCCAGTTATATCAGCTAAGTCTGCCTTTTGCTTTTTGCTATTTGTTTTGGTTTTGTATTTTTGTCCAGCTTGTTCCAAATCTATATCCTGACCTTTGCTGGAAGCTCTAGGGGGGCTGGTGTTCTCCCCCCGGACCGTTAGACGGTTCGGGGGTTCTTGAATTTCCAGTGTGGATTTTGATAGGGTTTTTGTTGACCATATAAGTTACCTTTCTTTATTCTGCTATCAGTAAGCGGGCCTCTCTGTGCTAAACCTGGTTCATTTCTGTGTTTGTCATTTCCTCTTACCTAACCGTCATTATTTGTGGGGGGCTTCTATCCAGCTTTGGGGTCCCCTTCTCTGGAGGCAAGAAAGGTCTTTGTTTTCCTCTACTAGGGGTAGCTAGATTCTCCGGCTGGCGCGTGTCATCTAGAATCAACGTAGGAATGATCCCCGGCTACTTCTAGTGTTGGCGTTAGGAGTAGATATATGGTCAACCCAGTTACCACTGCCCTATGAGCTGGATTTTTGTACTCTGCAGACTTCCACGTTCCTCTGAGACCCTCGCCATTGGGGTCATAACAGTCCCCTGGCGAAGACTGAAGAGGATTCCGCCGACCAGAGGAAGAGATAATGACCGCTATCATCGGGACGGACGACCCATCTGCCGCCGCTGCAACCAGGCAGGACATATTGCAAGGTGCTGTCATTTAAACGAGCTCTGGTGCAGAGACAACAGGTAGAATCATATGGTGGAGAAATTCGATGTGTCACAGTGAGTGATCCGATCTCCATTGCAATACCCCCCAGGAGTGAAATGTTAATATGGTGTCGGGCAGCAATAGGCCTCAGAGGTAAAGACTACCAGGCCCTGGTGGAACCTGTGTATTCAGATAGTAGGCCCACAATCCTGACAGCTAGAGGGGTGGTTGATGTCCGGAAGGTGAGGGTACCAGTACGTGTCCTTAACTGTGGAGAGAAAGAGGTCCACTTAGCCAGATATGCCACACTTGCCAAACTGTTTGCTGTTGATAATAATGCAGTACAGGCAACAGAACCCTTGGTCCCATCCAACCAGGTGGAGGACAATGGCTCTGCAGGACAATTAGAAGATTGATGTCAGAAATTACACTTTGGCACTGACTCTACCCCTAAGGGGCTTACCGGGTGGTTCATGAGTATGAGCGGGTATTCAACAAACAGCCACTAGATTTTGGGCAGGTAAAAGGGGTTCAACATCATATCCCCACGGGAAATCATCCGCCCATTAAAGAGAGGTACCGGCCTGTACCTCCAGCTCACTACCAATGTGCCAAAAGTATGTTACGAGAGATATAGGAGGCTGGGGTAATCAGAGATAGTTGTAGCCCCTGGGCAGCTCCATTAGTTCTCGTCAGGAAGAAGCATGGTACAATGAGGATGTGTGTTGATTACAGGCAGATAAACCGCATTACACATAAGGATGCCTACCCATTACCCAGAATTGAAGAGTCATTAGCTGCTTTAAAATCTGCTATTTCTGTACCTTGGATCTCACTAGTGGGTATTGGCAGGTTCCAGTAGCAGAGGCGGATAAGGAAAAGATGGCCTTCACAACACCGATGGGTCTCTCTGAATTTAACTACATGCCGTTCGGACTGTGCAACGCATCAGGAACATTCCAGATGATGATGGAGTGCTGTCTTAGGCACAAGAATTTCAAAACCATCTTGCTGTACCTGGACGATGTCATTGTCTTCTCCACCTGAAGCACCTGGACCACCTGAAGCACCTGGTTGAGGTGTTCGATGCTCTGTCCAACTTTGGCCTAAAGGTAAAACCATCCAAATGTCATCTGTTAAAGCTGAAAGTGCAGTACCTGGGCCATGTGGTAAGCGCCGAAGGAGTGGCACCAGACCCTGACAAGGTCACCGTGATCAGAGACTGGCCGAAGCCCAGCAACAATCATGAAGTCCGACAGTTCCTCGGGTTGGTAGGCTACTACAGAAGATTTATTAATGACTTCACCAAGATAGCCGCACCACTACAAGACCTGTTAGTGGGCCAATCTAAAAAAACAGGGGAAAGAACACCCCGTTTGACTGGAACGACAGACTGGAGAGATCCTTCGCTCGGCTGAAGTTGGCTCTCACCGGAGATGAGGTACTGGCCTACACAGAATATGACCAACCGTTCATGCTGTACATGGACGCCAGCAACGTGGGACTGGGAGTCGTGTTGTCCCAGGTACAGAAAGGCAAAGAAAGGGTAATTGCCTACACCAGCAGGAAACTTCATCCCACCGAAAGGAACCCTGAAAACTACAGTTCCTTCAAGCTGGAGTTCCTTGCCATAGTCTGGGCGGTAACAGAGCGGTTCAAACACTACCTGGCCTCCGCAAGATTCACAGTTTTCATGGACAACAATCAGCTGACACACCTGGAGACGGCAAAACTAGGTGCTTTGGAGCAGCGATGGATGGCCCGATTGTCCAATTATGAATTCACCATCAAGTACTGGGCAGGGCACAAGAATGCCAATGCGCTGTCCAGGATGCCTAACTTACCAGAGATGGGAGGAGATTCGGAAGAACTTGAAGAGATAAAGTAACCACAGCTTTTCATCGCCCCGGGGTGACTCAGTATTCCCATTATGTGAGGAACAGGCGTAAGGACAAGCAAGAAGCTACGCTGAACCCAGGAGCTGCTGACGCAAGCCAATTCGCACCCTGGTCCAGATGCTCCACAAGAAACTCAACAGCTGTGGAAAGAGAAAGGCAAACTGTTTATGTACGACGGTAAGCTGTGTCGGAGGAATATTGACACATGCAACGAGCTGGTCTGGCAGATAGTGGTCCCAAGACAAGATGCGCCAATGGTTCTGGAAGCATACCACGATGGAGCAGGACACTTTGGATGGAAGAAGTTAGAGATCCTACTTCGTGGAAGGTTTTACTGGATTGGCATGAGAAAAGCCATCGAAAAGTGATGCCGAGAGTGTGGCCCATACAACCTGCGCAGAAAGGACCGTGACACCCAGAGGGCTCCCCTACAGCCCATAGTCACCAAAAAGCCACTTGAACTGGTAGCTTTAGACCACGTGAAGCTAACTCCAAGCCGGTCAGGCTATGTCTAAGCTCTGACCATTGTGGACCATTACTCCAGATTCCTGGTGGTCGTACCTGTCAAGGACCAGACAGAGGACAGCAGCCAAAGCCTTCCAGGCGCTGGGAAGCCACCTCACTTCAGGACCCGGGAGGAGCCCCGTGGCTATTTTGGATCCGGGGACTCCTTGGAGACCACCGGAACAAAGCGATCACATTGCGCGATGCTCCTCTATGTCGCTGTCACTACTGACAGCGGCATCAGAGGGGTTAAATGCCCACGATCGGCGCTAGCGCCGATTGTGGGCATTGCTGCGGGGTGTCAGCTGTCACATACAAATGACACTCGCACGTGATCGCCACGGTGCTCACCGTGAGATCGCGTGATCATGCTGGCGTACTATTACTGTGGTTTGTGGGAATGCAGTTGCCGCAGAGCAGTACTAGTAAGGCGCATGTCGGGAAGGGATTAAAAAATAGAGTTAATAGTTTATTTACTTTGCATTTTTTTAAAGTGACAATCAAAATAGAAATTTAAATCAGATCAATATTTGGTGTGACTACCCTTTGTCAAGAAAGCAGCATCAATTCTGAATTGCTGTTTTTTGTTAATTCTGCTTCCCAAAAATCGGAATAGAAAGCAATCAAAAAATGTCATGTGCCTGAAAATGGTACCAAGAAATACGTTTTTGCAATAAAAAGCACCATTTGGTGTGTGTCAGCAGCCAAACATAAAAACCCAATAAAAATCTGTTATCGCTGTAATCGCACCAGCATGAAGAATAAACTTGCCTAATCACTTATACTGCACAAAGAATGGCGTAAAAAATAAAACCAATTCTTCACCTGCTGTTGATTTTTTTTCATTCTGCTTCACAAAGATCGCATTAAGGCTCGGCGCATATTTATCTTGCTCTCTGCGCTGAGTGCTTGCAACGGGGTTTCCGTGTAAATCTCTGAATACGTGATTCAGACAGAACCTCTGGCAGAAGATTCCCTATAATGAGGCAAATGGAAGCACTGTTGATGCCGTCTGACCTGTGATCCAGCGGTGACCGTCTTTTTAGGATTGCACAAAAGTGCTGTCGGCTACAGTTTTGTGCGCTTCTGAAAAGGACACCGCTAAACAAAAGCCAGTCCAGAGTAACTCTGCTGCCTCATTATAGCAAATGGATCCCTCAGGAGTTTCATCTCAATCATGTCATTCAGAGATTTAGATGGAAACCACAAATTAAGTGGTCAGTGTAGAGCGCCGGATAACTGTGATCCAAAATGTTATGTAAAATGTTCCCTATAAAAGCTTCAACTCAATCCACAAAAAACAACAACTCCCCACTCAGGTCTGTCATCTGTTAACAGAAATATAGGGGGCTTCCACGTTACTGGTAGTACAAAGGCTCTGGAAAAGCTAAATGGCTCCTCACCCGCCGAAAGAAATTCAGCAAATTTTCCACTCTCAAATCCAAATGCCCCACCCTCCCTTATGAGCCCACCAGTGTGCCTAAACCACATATAGTGTCCATGTTTGGTATTTCTAAAGTGATGAGAGCCCGCATGCCTCCAGAAGCACGAGTTGGGCATAACGTACTGGTGACTACAACATACTGGTCACTACAGCATACTGGTCACTACAACGGCAGTCTGCAATTTTCACTCAGCAACATTCATTACTGCTTGTTTCTGTGAAATACCCATGGAGTCAAAATCGTCACTACACAGGTAGATAAATTCCCCAAGTGATATAGTTTCCAAAATGGGGTCACTTGAGGGGGGATTCTGCTCTTCTAGCAATTAGGGGCTCTGTATACGGAGTCCACAAACTCTTCTAGGAAGATCTGCGCTCCAAAAGGCAAATAGCTCTCTTTTCCTCCAGAGTCTCTCCGTATGGCTAAGTAGTACTGTACAGCCATATATGGGATATTGCCACGTTCAGTAGAAATTGAGGGACAAATTTTGGTGCCATTTTTACCCACTTCTTGCATGAAATTGTAAAATCTAAGGCTAAACAAAATTTTGGTGGTAAAAATGTAGTTATTTTTTCTTCACTGCCCAATGATATAAAATTCTGTGACACACCCATGGTGTCAATATGATCACTGCACCCCTAGATGAATTCATTGAGAGGTGTAGTTGGTAAAATAGGGTCACTTATGGGGAGTTCTGCTGTTCTGGCAAGTAATGGGCTCTTCCAGTGGGTCATGGCACCTGCAAACCATAACAGTAAAATCTGGTGCTCCTTGCCTTCTGAGCTTTGCACTGTGCCTGAAAAATATTTCCCGATTACATATAGGGTATTGGCGAACTCAGGAAAAAATGGACCTCAGTTTGTTGTAAAACAAAATTCCTATTAGCCCTTAGAAAAATAAAAAAAACTTGGCGCTAAAACAACATTTTAGTGGTAAAAATATAATTTATTCTTTCTTCACCACTCAGTGGCACAAAATACTGTGAGGCACATGTGGTATCAATATGGTCACTGCACCACTAGATGAATTCATTGGGGAATGTAGTTTGTAAAGTGAGTTCACATATGGGGGGGTTTCTGTTGTTCTGGCACCTCAGGGGCTCCGACAATGTGACAGGGCACCATCAAACCACAAACCATTCCAGCAAAATCAGAACTCCAATGTGGCGCCTCTTCCCTTCTGAGCTTTGCACTGTGCCTCAAAAGTAGCATGCCCCTACATATGGGGTATTGGCATACTCAGGACAAATTACCCAACAAACTGTATGGTGCAATTTCTCCTGTTACCCTTTTGAAAATGGAAAATTTTGGGCTAAAATAAATTTTTGTAGGGAAAATAAATTTTTTTTTATTTATTATCTAAATACATTCCTTGAGGGGTCTATTTTCCAAAATGGGGTTGCTTAGAGGCGATGAAGGATAACTTTCACCAGGTAAATCTCACATACAACACGTTCACACTCCAGGCCAGAAGGGGGAGCTCTGAACCCGGATTATGTGGAGCTGCCCTTATATATTCTGGCTGGAGGGGAAGTTAGTGAGCGGTTGGTCCAGAGAGACCAAGGGAGTAGAGAGCACCTGACAGCAGACTGGAGCAGTCTGAGCACAGGGACGTGTTTGGAGCCGTGCAGCCGGAGGTGCTGCAGCTCAAGCATTGAAAGGACTAAGAAAGACGAACAGATTGTGGAAGAGATTGCAGGAGGAAGAAGCGCAGGAGAATATCGCCAGAGGAACAGAGCTGAGAAGTGGCTATCTCCCTGGCTAGTGCAGATTCCGGTAGCCGGAAGAACGTGGCCGTGCTGAACTTTATAGTGGCATAGCAGAAACTGGCAGGACAGCTGCATTGTACATCACCTGTCCGCATTGATACCCAGGAGACACAGTGATATCTATAGGGCCCGAGTCATGGTGGAGACCCTGTAACCTTTATGGGGGACAGAGAGGATCTGTGAGGACCTTATTTGAAGCCTTAGGCAGTAAGGAACCGCATCACCACCACACTTTTAGGAAGGCTTTAATCGCCACCTGGTGAGAGGACTCTGGAGTCGATACCAAGCCGGCTGGACCCTGCCTGTACCTGTTGTCTGGTGCCCTGGACTGCGATTGTCTGAAGCCTACAGTAAACCAGGTAAAGACATTGCAAACCTGAGTCCTCGTTCTTCATCGCACCATTCACCATCTTCACCATACACTGGGAGCCCTGGGAACCTACTTCACCTGTGGGAAGTTATACCATCTAGTACCCCACTGCCCAGGCGGGCGACTCATAGGCACATCAGAGGCTCTCCAAACGCGACATGGCATCCGTCAATTGGTCCAGCAAATTTTGCATTCAAAAAGTCAAATGGCGCTCCTTCCCTTCTGAGCCCTGCCATGCACCCAAACAGTGGTTTTCTCCCTCATATGGGCTATCGGCATGCTCAGGAGAAATTACACAACAAATTTTGGGGTCCATTTTTCCTGTTACCCTTGTCAAACTAAAAAATTTGGATCTGAAGTAAAAATTTTTGTGAAAAAAAGTTGTTAATTTTTTTTCAAAAAATTCCTGTGAAGCACCTGAAACTTCTTAAATGTGGTTTTGAGCACCTTGAGGGGTGCCGTTTTTAGAATGGTATCATTTTGGGTATCTTCTATTATATAGACCCCTCAAAGTGACTTCAAATGTGATGTGGTCCTTAAAAAAAATGGTTTTGTAAATTTTGCTGGAAAAATTAATATTCGCTGGTCAAATTTTAACCCTTTTATAACTTCCTAACAAAAAAAAAATTGGGTTCCAAAAATGTGCTGATGTAAAGTAGAGTGTGAGAAATTTTATTTATGAACTATTTTGTGTGACATATCTCTGTGATTTAAGGGCATGAAAATCCAAAGTTGGAAAATTGCGACATTTTCCAAATTTTCAACAAATTTCCGCTTTTTTTTTTTTTTTTTTTACAAATAAACACAAGTCATACCGAAGAAATTTTACCACTAACATTAAGTTAAATTTGTAACGAAAAAACGATCTCAGAATCCCCGGGATCCATTGAAGCGTTCCAGAGTTAAAACCTCATAAAGTGACAGTGGTCAGAATTGTAAAAATTGGCCCGGTCATTAACGTGCAAACCACCTTCGGAGGTAAAGAGGTTAATGAGTATATTATCAGTATTCACAGCGTTAGTTTGTATAGTTCACTTTCTCTAATGCTGAATAAAAACAGTGGTGAAATTCTGCAAACCACAATAATAGTAATAACTGATATACATTTTTATTTCAGTAGTAATTTTCATAGTGTAAAGTAAGGCAAATTTCTTTCGGTAAATTTCACATGTTAAGTAGCAGATAAGTTAAGCAATTCAGTTCTAAATTACCTGCAAAATGAATGTTCTTATCAGGAAGCAATGATTTAAAAAAAATAAAGTAATTAATGGGTTTTCTTCATGTTTTATTCAGTATATTTAGATATTTAGATATTTAGTAGGTATTTTGTAGAAACATATTTACTGGTGGGAGGATTTTTATGCCAGTATTCATACTGCAGTGGCCTGGTGTGTGTCCAAAACTTTTAAGCAAAATATTTATAAATAACCCCCTGGGGTAAATCTATCCATGCAACTCAAGTCATGCTGGTTTGCCAGGAATTGTAGTTAGAAGAGGGCTTTGATAGGCCACACGTATCATGAAGAACATGTTCATTGTATGGCTCATCGGAAAAATTGAGTGTTGTTTAACAACAGACTGAATGAGGTAAATTGCCAACCTTGGAACAAGTGAATGTACCAGTATACAGTATATTACGTAAAGGTGTTTTCCAAAATGTACTTGAATTTAAAATGGTTGCCCTCTAACTGGTCAAACCCTTCATAAATGATTTAAGTGCTCCATGTAAAATGAAAACACCATATACTCACCTCCCGGATCAGCTCCATTCTAGCGAAATCTAAAGGTGCCTGCAAGACATTGTTATACCATGTAATCACTGCAGCCTATCAGCGCCACTGATGGGCTGTAGTGCTCACATTTCACTTGTCTAAAATTGTTTAGTCTAAGGCGAGTGTGAGCCCTGCAGCCAATAAGTAGGCACTGATTGTTATTTCACGTCACTGCTGCAGCCAATGTAACATAGCCAACAGCAGACACAGTAGCGTCACTGCTGTTACGCCGGCATCTCGCATGGGCACTAAGCACCACCTTACTCACTGTGGTCATCGCCCTGCTCTCCCCAGTCGTGGTATGTCTCACTGAGTTACCGCCTCTTGTAGAATTTCCCTAATTGTAACCACTATGGCACTTCAAGAATGCATAGCGACAGAATAGACTTACTAATGGAGTAGTCAAAAGAAGTGAACCATAAAATTAAAACCATCAATATTTATTTAAACATTTTTTTTTAAAAATACGACAAAAAACATGATCAAACAAAAACATCCAATAGGAGGGGCTCCTGACGGTACAGCAGTTAACCTTATGAAAGATGGTAAATGTGCAGCTCTATTATAACATTAAAATAATGCCCAGTGATATAGTGGATATATGTCCATTCTACAACGGGTAGTATGTTATAGAATATACCTATATACTATGTCAAGAAAACTTAGAGCTGAATAATCACACACTGGCACTTGCCGCTGCAATATAAAGTAATGTACTCCCAGTACTCAAAGCATAAATGCCAAATTAATTATAGGAGGTGAAAGATAAAAGTAAAAAAATGGCATATATTATGTACCTAAAAAATTATCACCCCCAGTGGTAAATGCATAGTTTCCAATGGAGTACATAAATTCATCTGTAACGCTCGCGCCCAGACTGGTTAGCGGGGCGTCCGGGGGTGTGGCCCCACTGGACCACTGACCAGACTACCCTGGAAGGGGCGTAACTAAGTAGCTTCCTAGGTGTTTGCTGGAGGCTCTGATGATGAGGTCAGACTTGTGCGGCAGGTTGCTACCAGGTACCACTCCAGAGTGGTGTCTGGCTGTGGCTGCTGATCCCACTGGGGACAGGACACAGGCAGGCACGGCTGTGACACTGGCTGGCGGATGGGTACAGCAGAGGCCCTGATGGGCAGACGGGCTTGACGGAGACACAGGCAGGCAGGTGGGCACGGCTGGCACTCTGGCAGACAGGTGGGCACCGCTGGCACTCTGGCAAGTCAGACGGACAGGGCTGATACTCTGGTAGGAACTGGTATACAGGCGGGTGTATGGAAACAGGTAAAAACCTGTTCAGACTGGAGGGTATATGGGAACAGGTAGGGACTTGTTCGGACTGGTGAATATAAAGAAACAGGTAGAGACCTGTGCGGCAAGTTGCAGAATGGAGATAGAGCAAGACTGCAAGAGCGGATGCAAAGCAGAACCACCGGAGGTGAAGTTAAGAGCAGGAGGCGAAGCCAAGAACAGAAACGCAGCTAAGAGCAGAGAAGGAGAAGACAGAGCTAAGAGCAGAGAAGAGGAAAACGGAGCTAAGAGCAGAGGAGAAGGCAGAGAAGAAGGCAGAGCTAAGGACAGAGACGCTGGAGGTGGAGCCAAGAGCGGAGACACTGGAGGCGGAGCCAAGAGCGGAGATGCTGGAGGCGGAGCCAAGAGCTGAGCCACTGGTAGTGGTAAGCAGAGCAGAGAGGTGCAGAGTCACTGATTGTGGCGAGCAGAGCAGAGAGATGCAGAGCCACAGGTAGTGGCGAGCAAAGAGGTGCAGAGCCACTGTTAGTGGCAAGCAGAGCAGAGAGGGAATGCAGAGGTACACACAGCAGAGTGGGAATGACAAACAAACAAAGAAGGAACAAGAACGGACATAGACCAGCATTCAGACAGGAACAGACACAGATACTAGAGTTCAGACAGGAACGGACACGAATACACACGGTCCACCTTCTGGCAGCAACGGGTGGTCCCACATGTATGCGGCTAAGCATATATCAGCAGTGGGGAACGCACCACAAGGTCCTGCGCCTGGCACCCACAGAACAAAATAAAGGCCTGCGTATTGCAACACTTAGAGACAGAACGCGACCTGGCAGCTCAGTAGCAAATACTAACTGAGGGAAATAGTTTGCTCAAGCGCCCTCCACTGGGTGAGGACGCCTTAAGAATCAGAGGCCTCTAGGCCATTGGCCGACACCATAGGGAGGTGCACACAGTCTCAATAAGAATCCGGATTTGCCAGCGCCGCCCCCCTATGCTCACAGCCAGGAAGTGTACACAGAGCAAGTGGCCATAAAGCACACGGCATGGAGCCGGCAGAACAGATCTCACAGCATGGCGCAGGGTGAGTGAGTTAATGTATCAGGCAGGTGGGGGATGGAAGGCTATGCAGTGATGCCAGCAGGGTTGTTACATCATCGTTATATTACCTGCCAAGGTGCTACACAGCAACCAGTGCCAGAGTGGACGCCAAAACCTGCCAAGGAGACTCTCCTCACCCCCTCCTATTGGATGTTTTTGTTTGATCATGTTTTTTGTCATATGTTTTTAAAAAAAGTTTAGATAAATATTGATGGTTTTAATATTATTATTCGCTTCTTTTGACTGCTCCATTAGTAAGTCTATTCTATGGTTAACCATCCTGCTGCTGATAAGTCTCCAACTGGCTATAGGGAGGCACACAACTTATGCAGACATTTAACCTTATAGTGTCCTGCAGAGGGAAGATTCTCTGCCTATTACCAAGCAGCAGGGCGTTATTAAGAAGCTCCTCCCACCAATCCTAGCCTGATCTCAGGGTACTGTCACACAGTCACACTTTGATCGCTACGACGGTACGATTCGTGACGTTCTAGCGATATCGTTACGATATCGCTGTGTCTGACACGCAGCAGCGATCAGGGACCCTGCTGAGAATCGTACGTCGTAGCAGATCGTATGGAACTTTCTTTCGTCGCTTGATCACCCGCTGACATCGCTGGATCGTTGTGTGTGACAGCGATCCAGCGATGTGTTCGCTTGTAACCAGGGTAAACATCGGGTAACTAAGCGCAGGGCCGCGCTTAGTAACCCGATGTTTACCCTGGTTACCAGCGTAAACGTAAAAAAAACAAACAGTACATACTCACATTCCGGTGTCTGTCCTCCGGCGTCTCAGCTTCTCTGCACTGTGAGCGCCGGCCAGCCAGAAAGCGAGCACAGCGGTGACGTCTGACGTCACCGCTGTGCTTTCCGGCCGCTGTGCTTACACAGTGCAGAGAAGCTGAGACGCCGGAGGACAGACACCGGAATGTAAGTATGTACTGTTTGTTTTTTTACGTTTACGCTGGTAACCAGGGTAAACATCGGGTTACTAAGCGCGGCCCTGCGCTTAGTAACCCAATGTTTACCCTGGTTACCCGGGGACTTCGGCATCGCTCCAGCGCCGTGATTGCAACGTGTGACCGCAGTCTACGACACTGGAGCGATAATCATACGATCGCTGCGATGTCACGGATCGTGCCGTCGCAGCGATCAAAATGGCACTGTGTGACGGTACCCTAAGTTTCTAGTTCAGTCTCTGTCTAGATTACTTTAAGGTGTACTCTTGTATTGTCTCTCCTGGTATCTGACCCGACTTGCCTAACTGTTTATCCTGACCTCTCCGCTCCTGAACTCTGATACACACATTGAACCCATACTGCCTGACCTGACCCCAGATTGTCTAACCACGTATTTGCTTCTGTTGACCTGTACCTCGTACTCATGTCTCTGGCCCGCTGGTCCGCTGCTGCTGACTCGGGGAGTGCCCTGGAGTGGCACCTGGTGACTATTGGCAGCAAAGCCTATCCTCACCAGCAGAGGTTCTAGTGAATACCTGGTAGTTACTTAGTTACACCCCTCCAGCCAGAGTCGGCGTTGGGGGCAGGCAAACTAGGCATTTACCCAGGGCCTCTACTCCCCCAGGGGCCCCCAGCCAGTGACATGCAGCTAATAGTGCCACTATGCGGCTCGTGAGTCAGGTGGGGCCTAGTGCCAGCACTGGTCCCCCCTGTCCCCCCTGCATCGCGCATTCAACTATCAGAATTAAAGATGCCAATACAGTTGAAAGCAATGATTCAGGAGAGAGCGTCAGGTGATGCTCCCTCTCCCATCATTCCACTTCTATGTCTGAGATCACTTCATCGTGCGCCATGCTGTCTTGGGATGTGGAGCTGCTGAGCAAACATGCTGCAGAAACCGAAGCAGCGGGGGAACCAGAAGAAGTGAGTATGTTTTTTTTTTTTTTAAATCAGTGAGTACATGGTGACTCCATGGAGTTTCCATGTCTCCTTTTTGTGCTTTGTCTCAAATTATCTATGTGGCACATTTACTTTAGTGTACTTTATATTATTGCTATAAGTGGACTCATATACTGTGTTATATTTTTGGATTAGTTTGTGTTCTGCCTAGAGGTTGTTCTCGGCACACATTGTTTTTATGAGAACATTTCCTGTTGTACATTTATTATGTTTTTAAATATTTTCATTAAAATTTATTTTATGTTACATTTTTGCCTTAGCCTCCTTTTCCCATAATACCTATATATGGGTAATTGGATTTAATATTGAGGACAATGGGGTGTGCATTATACTATATAGAGGACTATGGGGAGTGTATTATACTACATGGAGGACTATGGGAAGTGTATTATACTATGTGGAGGACTATGGGGCACATTATACTATATGGAGGACTATGGGGTATGCATTATACTATGTGAAGGACTATGGGGCACTTTATACTATATGGAGGAGTATGGAGCACATTATACTATATGGCGGACTATGGGGTGTGCATTATATTATACTGAGGAGTCGGACTATGGGGTGCATTATACCAAACAAGCAAAATGCTGTGTAGTCATCAAGATTGGATTGTTTATGCCAGAACAAAATCATTGTTCTCAGCAGCACATTGCCCACTGTAAACTGCAGATATGCTGCTGATAACATGATAGTATATGGGGACAGATTGATCAACTAGTGATCGTTCTTTGCCTGTCACTCTTCCTCAGTCGGTGTAAAGAGGCTGGGAAACAAGCGTCGAATGAATTCAATATTGTTGATCACGCTCGTTTAATGGCCTGAACTCAGCACATGTAAATGCAACCAAAATGTTTCTGTGTCGTGGTGTAATATGTAAGCATGTGGAGCCCCACCTTAAACTTTTGACCAGGGCCCCACTTTGTCTAAAACCGACCCTGCCTCCACGGTAAACCTGACCCATGGCGCAGTGGGTCCAAACCCACCAGCGCTACAATTGCTAAAAAGGAAACATTCAGTGAAGTGAGCAAATGTTCTTATTATACAAGGAGCACTGTTTCAATTAAAAAGAGGCTGTTGAAGTAATGGATGAGGACTCTAAGGGCTCATGCAGATGATCATTTTAATCGGATGCGTGCTATCCATGGTTTTGACGGGTAACACTTGTACCCATGTTTTTCTATGGGGCTGTGCACATGTCCGACTTTTTCCTCAAATCAAGTGGATCATGCACAATTTGCCTCAGAGAATTGGCTGGCATTTGGCCATTTGTGTCGAATTTAAGACGGTGATCTGCAGAACATGGTTCCTGGGATCCATTCCTGAGCCCATTTCTCGAGATCACTGAGGGTCTGGTCGCTGGTATAGGGAATAATTTATTATTTAAGGAATAACATTGGAGAACAGAAAAAGCTCCTGATATAGTAGAAAGCATTTTTACATCTGAACATGAATGGATAGCCACAAAACAAAGAGGTCCATCTTCAATTTAAAGCCAATGGTTATACATATATTAGTCACTTCTTCATGTCTTCATTTACTGCCTTTAACTGAGTATTAACTATCTTTTTGGATTATTATTTTTGGGAGAGATGTGTAGAAAAGGAGATCTTTTCT
The DNA here is from genome assembly GCF_051348905.1 of Ranitomeya variabilis. Taxonomy (NCBI): domain Eukaryota; kingdom Metazoa; phylum Chordata; class Amphibia; order Anura; family Dendrobatidae; genus Ranitomeya; species Ranitomeya variabilis. Next base: position 678,654,493 of record NC_135232.1, on the reverse strand, counting down.
GCGTATCCGAAAATCTGAAGAAGGGCACACTATCCACCACCTATTTAATCTTGCCCCTGAGGTCAAACATTGTCAGCTCTCCCCTGAAGGTAACAGTTTGCTGACAAAGAAAACACCCTAATCAAAGACTAGTGCTAATAATCCTTCACCTTTTGGCTGACTCTTTGGACTTGTAGCAAGTCCTGCTTTCCTTTACTCCTTTGTAACTGGTTGTGAATGCAGCCATTATCTGCAGATACAATCCCACCAGCTATCCCAGCTGTCAGATTAACAGAGTCCTTTGATATCCAGGGTGTCTGTCCCCTTACAAAAGATGAGTAAGTGCAGTTGTACTGTAAAACAGCTCTGTATTGTCTCTGTGGACTGCCACTTGTGTCTTTTATTCATTCAAGCACTGACCGTACCACCCAGGGCAATCTCTAACATCTCTAATACAATTACGGTATATTCTACAGTTAAATGAGTTATGTTTTTAAGGAAGGCTAAGGTCCATTTACACTGTAAGATCTTCATTTATTTATGTATTTATTTTACTCACTTATATAGCTCCATTAATTCCACAGCGCTTTACATACATTATTGGCAGTGTCCCCAGTGGGGCACACAATCTAAATATCATGAGCAAACTTTCCTAAACGCTGGTTTCATGATAATATTGCAGTCTAAACGGGCTACAGATCACCCTATGAAAGCTTCTGGAAATCATCTGGAGAAATGATCTTTTGTACTTGCCAAAAGACCATCGTTCTCGGCAGCACATCACCCTGCGTAAGCAAGACCTGTGCTGCTGGGTACATTGGTAGCCTCCGTGCATTGACTGATGTGTTATACACCGTGCACATCAGAATCTGGGTCTGTCTGTGTAAACAGGATATTGTACATTCGCCGTCTGGCAAGCATTTTGCCGATTGGTGCTCGTTTGACACTGCACATCGTAAAGAAACCCTCAACTTTACTGCTACAATTTAGAATCACAGACTCTCTCTCTCTATCATCAGATGAAGACAGAGGAATAGCTTAGAGCTCATAGGTCCTAAGGACACAACATTTTTAAAAGGGTCCCTCATCTCTCCTGTGTCATAAAAAATACTGCCATCTTATGTGGAAGAGGAACTTTGTTCTTGGAAGAAACTGTTACCTCTGTACTCCTTATAGCTAGCTCACATGAAGCTGAAAGCAGTTTACATTAGTTAACGGGAATTAATGTAAAATATCTATTATAAGGATCAAATTATACCACTGTTATTATACTAAAATGAACCATGGTCTTGAATCTGTATGGTGAATCAAGGATGCTGTATGTGGCACCATGTTTCAGAGGAATTCTTATCTAGATGCAATGCTTAAAGGGTATTGTCCACCACATAAAAACCCTTTTTGATCATCCCCAATGTGATAAGTAAAATCTTTAAAAAAAAGCATACTTACCTCTCAGACCAGGGCTGTTCTTTCGCTCTGAGCGTTGTGGAGCAGTGCTCACACAACACAAACAATGCCACAAGATTGCCAGTGGAAACAGCGCTTAGAGAGGATGAGCAGTGTAGGTCCAGAAGGTAAGTATGAAATATAATAATTTTTATTTATTTTGCATTAACATATTCTGCAGCACTTTACAATTCAGAAACATAATCCATAATTTAGATATTTTAGTTTTCTAAAACATTTTCATTAGTTTTCTTTTGTAGATTACGTGCTCTAATAGCAAGCTAATGACATTCCATCTATGTGTAATTTTCAGACCCAGAGCTAACTTTTAGGATTAAATTTGGAACTTTAAAAACTTAGGACAGGAGATTTTTAATTCTGTTAGGCTCAGATGAACAAGGTTGCTCTGTAGAAGACATAAAGAAGACAAGATAAGAGAAGATCTCAATCAGATTCAACCCTTTGGTATCCTCCTAGACAAGAGGCCAATTGTCTTTCCATGTCAGAGTAGAGGTTATAACTTACATGGTGATGGTGTAGTATTACTACACCATCACCATGTAAGTTATAACCTCTACTCTGACATGGAAAGACAATTGGCCTCTTGTCTAGGAGGATACCAAAGGGTTGAATCTGATTGAGATCTTCTCTTATCTTGTCTTCTTTATGTCTTCTACAGAGCAACCTTGTTCATCTGAGCCTAAGGGTACCGTCTCACATAACGATTTACCAACGATCACGACCAGCGATACGACCTGGCCGTGATCGTTGGTAAGTCGTTGTGTGGTCGCTGGAGAGCTGTCACACAGACAGCTCTCCAGCGACCGACGATGCCGAAGTCCCTGGGTAACCAGGGTAAACATCGGGTTACTAAGCGCAGGGCCGCGCTTAGTAACCCGATGTTTACCCTGGTTACCATTGTAAATGTAAAAAAACCAAAAACACTACATACTCACATTCCGGTGACTGTCACGTCCCTCGCCGTCAGCTTCCCGCACTGACTGTGTCAGTGCCGGCCGTAAAGCACAGCACAGCGGTGACGTCACCACTGTGCTCTGCTTTTACTTTATGGCCGGCGCTCACAGTCAGTGCGGGAAGCTGACGGCGAGGGTCGTGACAGACATCAGAAGGTGAGTATGTAGTGTTTTTTTTTTACATTTACAATGGTAACCTGAAGACATACCAAAGACATACTGATAGGGAATTTAGATTGTGAGCCCCATCGGGGACAAGCGATGATAATGTGTGCAAAACTGTAAAGCGCTGCGGAATATGTTAGCGCTATATAAAAATAAAGCTTATTATTAATTATAATAATTCTGCACATACAGTGACTCCATACTTTAACTTCAAGCCTGGAGAACCTTTGACCAAAACCACTGTACTAGGACTGATATCACCACCATACAGTGACCATATAATGATAATATCAGATCTGCACCAGTGCTCTGCAGACCATATACACATATACAGTGTATAATGTGCATGTTCTCACCAGTGATGTTCTCGCTGATTGTCATAATTAATTTTCCCTTTTCTTTTCCATTTGGTCCAGACCGCCATGACCTCTTCTTCTATCTACAACCCCTGGCAAAAATTATGGAATCACCGGCCTTGGAGGATGTTCATTCAGTTTAATGTTGTAGAAAAAAAGCAGATCACAGACATGGCACAAAACTAAAGTCATTTCAAAAGGCAACTTTCTGGCTTTAAGAAACACTAAAAGAACTCAAGAACAAAAAATGTGGTAGTCAGTAATGGTTACTTTTTTTAACCAAGCATAGGGGGAAAATTATGAAATCACCGGGAATGGTCCTCCAACAATCTTGAAGGAGTTCCCAGAGATGATTAGCACTTATTGAAAAATAAATGATGGTCCAACTAAACGCAAACTGCAAGATGCTGTGGTAGCCATGATGGTTCAGTATGCCTTCAATTTTGAATAAATCCCCAACAGTGTCACCAGCAAAGCACCCCCACACCATCACACCTCCTCCTCCATGCTTCATGGTGGGAACCAGGCATGTAGAGTCCATCCATTCACCTTTTCTGCGTCGCACAAAGACACGGTGGTTGGAACCAAAGATCTCAAATTTGGACTCATCAGACCAAAGCACAGATTTCCACTGGTCTAATGCCCATTCCTTGTGTTCTTTAACCCAAACAAGTCTCTTCTGCTTGTTGCCTGTCCTTAGCAGTGGTTTCCTAGCAGCTATTTTACCATGAAGGCCTGCTGCACAAAGTCTCCTCTTAACAGTTGTTGTAGAGATGTGTCTGCTGCTAGAACTCTGTGTGGCATTGACCTGGCCTCTAATCTGAGCTGCTGTTAACCTGCGATTTTTGAGGCTGATGACTTGGATAAACTTATCCTCAGAAGCAGAGGTGACTCTTGGTCTTCCTTTCCTGGGGCCGTCCTCATGTGAGCCAGTTTCTTTGTAGCGCTTGATGGTTTTTGCCACTGCACTTGGGGACACTTTCAAAGTTTTCCCAATTTTTTGGACTGACTGACCTTCATTTCTTAAAGTAATGATGGCCACTTGTTTTCTTTACTTAGCTGTGTTTTTCTTTCCATAATACAAATTCTAACATTCTATTCAGTAGGACTATCAGCTGTGTATTCACCAGACTTCTGCACAACACAACTGATGGTCCCAACCCCATTTATAAGGCAAGAAATCCCACTTATTAAACCTGATAGGGCACACCTGTGAAGTGAAAACCATTCCCAGTGACTACCTCTTGAGGCTCTGTGAGAGAATACCAAGAGTGTGCAAAGCAGTCATCAAAGCAAAAGGTGGCTACTTTGAAGAACCTAGAATATAAGACATAATTTTAGTTGTTTCACACTTTTTTGTTAAGTATATAATTCCACATGTGTTAATTCATAGTTTTGATGCCTTCAGTGTGAATGTACAATTTTCATAGTCATGAAAATACAGAAAAATCTTTAAATGAGAAGGTGTGTCCAAACTTTTGGTCTGTACTGTATATAAATAACAGGCACCCCATAGCAAAAGTCAGAGTCACAGAAAGGCATACCTCCCAACTTTCTAAAGAAGCTCACCCATCAAACTTTTTATCCTCTTAATATATTACAATCATCATATTATATAGCACTGTGTCCTTACAATTTTCATTTTGCCTTTCTACTCAGCTAATTGTTCTCTTTTCCATTATGTCTATGGCATCACGTGATTAAATACTGACTAGTTGAATCCTTCTAAGCTGTATGTAGAAACAGGAGGTCAATTTTCACTGTATGAGTCATGAGTCACTGTAAAAGTAATTCACAGGTGGAGAAGGGAAAAGCTGGGTCAGAATTTGAAGAGATGAATGATAAATGAAGAACAAGAGATTTCCTCTTTCTACATAGAGCAGAGAAAAGAGAAGAATTAGCTAGACAGAAAGGCAAAATAAGCAATTGTAAGTACACAGTGCCTTAAATATGATCACTGCAATGTAATAAGAGAGTACAAACTTTGATGGGAGGAGGAAAATTGCTTCTTTAAGACACGGTGAGGGGTATGTATTGAATATTTTATGAATTTGCACAATTGTTTTGCCCCTACTGATGCCCCTAAGTGATTTCACCCACTAGGATACCCCTTTCATGATTTTCATAAAGTATGATTACCTAACACAGTATGATTGCCCCACAAACCCCACACAATAAGATAATCACTATAGCCCCCCTTGGGCTACATCCATGGTATTCACCACAGCCCCCAATAAACAACATTATGTCCACCACAGGCCCCTATATAAAGTATGATGTCTACCAAAGCCCCCCATACAATATGATGTCCCCATAACCACCCAATATAGTATGATGTCAACACAGCTCCCAACACAGTATAATGGCCACCAAAGACTGCCACATATTATGATGGCCTCAACAGCCACTCCAAACAGTATAATGTCCACCACAGCCACCCCACAAAGTATGTTGATTCACACCATAGCCACCCCACACAGTATTATTGTCCACCTCAGCCACCCCACACAGTATGGACCACCTTACAGTCCCCCATATAGTATGATGGTCCACCTCACAGTCCCCTATACACTATGATGGTCCCCCAATGTCTCCTTATATAGTATGATGGTTCACCGCACAGCCCCCTATGTAGTATGATGGTCCATCTCATGGCCCCCTATATAGCATGATGGTCCACCTCACAACCACCTATGTAGTATAATGGTCCACCCACAGCATCTTATATAGTATGATGGTCCACCTCATAGCCCCTTCTATAGTATGATGGTTCACCCATCATTTATGGCAAGGGGAACCAATGGATAGATTTCCAGCTACAACCATTTGTTGAAAGCTTCCCGTCTTTTCTAAGAGATACTGGCGAACTCCTCGGTAAACTTGATGGTCTTTTTTTGGATAGATATACCGTATTAGTTACTGCGGACATAGAGTCCTTATATACTAATATCAAACACTATGATGGACTGCACGGCATTTCCAGGACACATCCAATGTATCTCCTGACATGTGGGAACATATATTAGAACTTCTTGAATTTTTTTTCATTTTTAATGGGTCCTTCTTCCTACAGCTCCAGGGAACAGCCATGGGAGCTGCTTACAGGTTCGCACCATCCTATGCCAACCTGTTCCTGAGGCTGTGGGAGAGGGACCTCCTCCTGTCGGATCAACAGGCGTCGATGGACCACGTCCCACTTTGGACACGGTACATCGACGACATCCTCTTGATCTACCAACATTTTTTGACAAACTAGAACAGCAATGACCTATAACTGGGACCCTGACAGGATTGAATTCTTTGATGTCACCATCAAGAAAAGTCCTGGTGGTGAAATCCAGACTGACATCTTCAGGAAGCCCACCTCTACCAATATGCTTCTCCATGCCTCCTCTTGTCACCCGAGACATATGATTAGATCTGTCCCTATCATCCAATTTCTTCGGTTGTGACGGATATGTTCTACCGAGAATGATTTCGAAATACAAGCCGAGGAACTAGAAAAATACTTTTTAGAGCGCGGCGCCTGATAAAGAGGGCATATAATAGGGCTAAACACTCCCCCCTGTAACTCTCTCCTGTACAAAAATTAGGGTGGTGATAATCCTAAAGTTAGGGACCAGGTTAGGTTCATTACAAATTACCAATCAAAATCTGAAAAGGTACAGGCAACCTGGAAAAATCATGGCCGATACTCAAGATCGATCCAGTGATTAATAAACTAATTTCTGAAAGACCTGCTATTACCTTTAGGCATGCACGAAACTTGCGTGACCATCTTGTTAGGAGTCACTATTCAGGTGAACAGAAAAAACAAATTTCTGGATAACTATAGGCTTGGGGGTGGTTATATTCTGTGTGGCCGCTGTGTGGCCTGTCCCTATATAGATAGGTGCGATTTTTTCACTGATTCGACTGGTTCTAAATATTTCAAAATCAAAAAACCAATTACATGCACCTTGCGGTGTTATACATTATGCCACCTGTCCATGTGGTTTGATCTATGTTGGTCTTATCACAAGGCAATTAAAAGTCCGGGTGAGAGAACATGTATTGGGTATTCAGGCAACGGCGGGCCATGCAGACATTTCCACTCTCAAAACCTTGCCACTCCTTTTCAAAACTTTCCATCAATGTAATAGTACACTACTGCGGGTAAGAGGTATTGATTTATTTGAGATTGGAATTCGGGGGGGGGTGGACTCTCTCAACGCCTTGATAGATTGGAAGCTAGGTGGATAGGGACCCTACAGACCATTCATCCACAGGGCTTGAATGAAAATTTAAGTTTTGCACCATTTCTTTGATTGCCACACTGCTGCGTACGATTTAGTTGCTTGACATGCATCCATGTTGTTTTAATTTATTGTTTTTATCGTTATTAATCACTATATTTCATTTTAGGTTCTATATATATATATTTTATGTGCCAATCAATTGTCCTCTTGAGTACGTGCCTTTTGTGGATCAAGAATACCGTATATAGCTTGAACATACCCAAATTCACTATGACTCTAATTGATTTTCTATCATCTACATCGCTATTCTTTATTTTCTGATTATGGGTATGAAAATCAGGAATTTTCCAATGAAATCACTATATTACCAGCATGATACATTGGTGCAGTGCTGCCTTACATTGTTATATATATTATGACAGTCTATAAGGACATTACCTTACTATTTATGCCATAGTGTAAACACATGGCTTTGTACTGCACCTATGTTGATGCCTTATAGTCATCTGTGTTATAGATATATATGCCTCTTTTCATTCTCTATTCTGGCGTTACCCCCGTTATGATATGTCTATGTTGTACTCATTTTCTAGGTTCATATACCGATTGGAGAATATACTGTATATTCGGTTTTGGAGGACGCTGCGGTGACTATAACAATGCAGCATTACTTCCGGTTTACGGCCACATAGTATTTCCGGGACTATGTATATAAAAACTAGACGCACATGAGACATGCTATGGCCCCTGAAGAAGGAGTAACTTCCGAAACATGCATTGGGGCAAGTGGGCGGACCATGGGACCTATGTGGGTGAATCGGGTAAAGAGTGACTATGATATTTCTTATATTACGTTGTTAATGACTACTATCTGTTGCGTTTTTCACCCCAACGATTTGTTGTGAATTACTTACCTTTAACCATAAATCTCTGTGGATAATATAACTACAAACAATATTAACTATCCATATGGTCCCATGCGCTCCCTGCATGTATAGATGCGTATGCATGTCGCATTTTAACCCCCACCAATCCATGCCTGTTATTAATATTTAATAAAGTTATGTATCCACTAATATGGACTTTTTTGGCTTTTAGCCTTCTCCCCTCACAACCACCTATGTAGTATAATGGTCCAATCACAGCTTCTTATATAGTATGATGGTCCACCTCATAGCCCTTTATATAGTATGATGGTCCACCCCACTGCTCCCTATATAATATGTTGGTCCACTCCATAGCCCCCATATAGAGTAATATATAGTATGATTCTCCCCCCAACAGCACCCTATTTAATATGATGTCTACCTTACTGCCACCTACAGTACAGACCAAAAGTTTGGACACACCTTCTCATTTAAAGATTTTTCTGTATTTTCATGACTATGAAAATTGTACATTCACACTGAAGGCATCAAAACTATGAATTAACACATGTGGAATTATATACTTACCAAAAAAGTGTGAAACAACTGAAATTATGTCTTATATTCTAGGTTCTTCAAAGTAGCCACCTTTTGCTTTAATGACTGCTTTGCGCACTCTTGGCATTCTCTTGATCACGCCCCCATTGAGGAAGCATTGTGCGAAACGGTGCTGTCGGGGGGAGAGGACGCAGGAGCTGGATCCTTTTGCACGGTGCACTTTATAGGTATTTCACCTCTTTACTTTATTCTGTGTTTATATTTACTTCAATATGACTTGGACACAATTTTAATCACGTCTTTTGTGAATTTTGGCTATGACACATAGTTGTCTTTATTTTTGTGAGATCTTTTTCAATTCAGTATGGCTGTTTACAGTTGCACTATGCACTTTATGATCTATCTATACATGAATTGATATGAATTAGTGTCACTTCATGTGCACATATATGGATATATACGTACCGTATTTTCCGGCGTATAAGACGACTTTTTAACCCCTGAAAATCTTCTTAAAAGTCGGGGGTCGTCTTATACGCCGGGAATCGCCTTGTACGCCGGGTGTATATGGTAGGGGGGGGGGGAGTGGTCCTGATGACGATGAGGGAGCGTCTCACAGGAAAGTGAGTATCCCCCATTACCGTATCGTAGCGCTGCAGCGTGGGGTCTCTGTGCTGGGAGCGGCGGCTGCTGTGCTGTGGTGCGGCGGCTCCTCTTCTGCAGTGTGGGGCCTCTGGTGCTGTGGGGCGGCGGCGTATCTTCATGCAGTCGGGGCTCCTCCGGCATCTCCTTAAAGCCTGGAGGCCCCGCCGGCAACTCAATCGGTGCCTCCGGGAAAATGGCCGCTGCTCAGATTCAGATCTCGTGTCCTGAGATTTCGGGACGAGATCTGAATCTGAGCATGCGCAGCCCCCAGCGGCCATTTTCCCGGAGGCCACCGCATCGCACCTATTGAGCTGCCTCCGGGAAAATGGCCGCTGCTCAGATTCAGATCTCGTCTCCCGAGATCTCGGGACGAGATCTGAATCTGAGCAGCGGCCATTTTCCCGGAGGCCCCCGCATTGCACCGATGGAGTTGCCGGCGGGGCCTCCAGGCTTTAAGGAGATGCCGGAGGAGCCCCGACTGCATGAAGATACGCCGCCGCCACCGCCCCACAGCACCAGAGGCCCCACACTGCAGAAGAGGAGCCACCGCACCACAGCACAGCAGCCGCCGCTCCCAGCACAGAGACCCCACGCTGCAGCGCTACGATAAGGTAATGGGGGATACTCACTTTCCTGTGAGACGCCCCCTCGTCGTCATCAGGATCACTCCCCCCCCCAAAAGGCACATATTCACCGGCCCTATAAGACGACATATGGTGTATAAGAAGACCCCCGACTTTTAAGAAGATTTTATATTTTAACTGGTAAAGTTGGGGGGTCGTCTTATACGCCCAGTCGTCTTATACGCCGGAAAATACGGTATATAATTTTTTTCTGAGAGTCACTTTTGCTCCATGTTTTTACTATAACACAATATTTCATGTGCATATCATTGTAACTAAAAAACTTTTTTCTGTGATTCCATGCTCCTGCCCCCTCTTTTTTATTCCTATTGTTTGAATATTTCATTTTATGCATAACTACAATAAAGATGTATTTTAAATTATATTTCTGCATTTTAACGTTTTTTCCTCTAAATTCGCTTTGAGGATGTGCATATAAATTTCTGAGCAGACGGTTTTTGCCTTACTTATATAAGACTGTGTTAATCGATCCACAACCACTTATGTAATATGAAGCTCTTCCCAACAGCCCCCTATAAGCCCCTTATTTAGCATTATGGTTGACCCCACAGCCCCCTTTATAGTATGATGGTTCACCTTACAGCCCTGTATATACATAGTCCACACCACAGTCCCTTGTATAGTATGATAGTCCACCTGACAGCCCATTATATAGTATGATGGTTCATACCACAGCCCCCTGTATAGTATGATGGTACCCCTGACACCCCCTATATAATATGATGGTCCCCCAACAGCACCCTATATAGTATGATTGTCCACCCAAGGCCCCCTATATAGTATGATGGTCCATCCCACAGCACCCTATATAATATAATGGTTACCCACAAGCCCCCCAAAATAAAAAACCTTATGTTCACTTAATCCAGACACCTCACCCTCCACAGCCTCCATCTACTTTTCTATCTGGTCTTGCAGTGGATGCTGGTGGCACGATGCAGTGACATCATCGCACCACCAACGTCCCCTGCATGGCGCTGGCCTCTGACAGGTTGCAGTCTAAAAGGAAGCATGCTGGAGTAAGTGACAAAGCCGGTGGCTCTGTGCTCCATCACAACTGTTAACAGTATCGTAGCCAATTCTGTTCACAGTGTAGCACACAATGCAGCCCTCGGTTGGACAGGCTCTTCTGGCATTTGCCAGATGGCCAGAATGGACCTGAAAGCAAATATACATATAATATTTAACAAAAATGAAAAATAAATACTCAGAATTGCTCCTATAAATATGTACAAGTACAAGTGGCTACTCTTCTACTAGCTTCAGATGGGGCTGTTAATTGGTAAACATTTTAGGTCCTGCTGTGGCTTGGAATCATTATTATGTCAGAACTTGGGAATACAACATCTTCTGACCCATAGGTAGGTCAGTCTGACTCTATTGTGAAATCAGATTATTAACCTTACAATACTAAAAGAATTGGTCCAATCACAAATGTTTTTGGTGTACCCATGCCTGATAGATGAGGTCTCAACTCCATTTTTCAGTTCCCATTTCTTTCAAGAGAGCAAACACAAGCTCAACCTGCACTCTCGTTTTTCTCACTCATTCTTCAGTAGTCATCTTTATTTGCCAAATATGCTTCAAAGGACTTATGGATACATCATATATGTATCAGGGCTTGGAATTTTCCCACAGGTGCTTCTCACAAAATTAGAATATCATCAAAACTTTAATTTATTTCAGTTCTTCAATACAAAAAGTGAAAATCATATATTACTGTATATAGCGTCATTACAAGCAGAGTGATCTATTTCAAGTGTTTATTTCTGTTAATGTTGATGATTACGGCTTACAGCCAATGAAAACCCAAAAGTCATTATCGCAGTAAATTGGAATACTTTATAACACCAGCTCAAAAAATTATTTTAAAATGCCAAATGTTACCCTACTGAAATGTGTGTTCAGTAAATGCACTCAGTACTTGGTCGGGGCTCCTTTTGCATCAATTACTGTATCAATGGGGCGTGGCATGGAGGCGATCAGCCTATGGCACTGCTGAGGTGTTATAGAAGCCCAGGTTGCTTTAATAGCAGCATTCAGCTCGTCTGCATTGTTCAAGTCTGGTGTCTCTCATCTTCCTCTTGACAATACCCATAGAGTTTGCTGGCCAATCAAGCACAGTGATACTGTTGTTTTTAAACCAGGCATTGGTACTTTTGGCAGTGTGGAGAGGTGCCAAGTCCTGCTGGAGGAAAGCATGAAGTGCTCTAAAATTTCCTGGTAGACACCTGCCTTTTGTCACTTGTGGAGTGTGTCAATGGCTGCCTACTGGACATCTGTCAAGTCAGCACTGCAGTCTTTTCCCTGATTGTGGAGCCTACTGAAACAGACTAAGGGACCTTTTTAAATGCTTAGGAAGACTTTGCAGGTATTTTTTTTGTTAATTATTCTAATTTACTGAGATAATGACATTTGAGTTTTCATTGGCTGTAAGCCATAATCATAATAATTAACAGAAATAACACTTGAAATACATCACTCTGTTTGTACTGACTCTATATATCAGTTTCGCTTTTTGTATTGAAGAACTGAAACAAATTAACTTTTTGATGATATTCTAATTTTGTGAGAAGCACCTGTATTTCATGAACATGTTTGAAACTCTCTGAGGCTGTTGCTTCTTTGCTGAGCCCTCTTAGTAGCAATGTGGTGACATGGTAGAAGCTCATTGTTAACATATTTGTCATATTTGATTCTTCTTTACACATGGGCAGACATGAGTTTTTCGTAAGTTCATTAAGGCTAGTTTCACACTAGCGTTTTGAGGAGCTGCGGAGGGCTGCGGACTTCCTCCGTGAAGCCCCGCCCTCGGCCGCACCTCCGCCGCTAGCTCCACCTATTTCTGCATGCGGCCTGCATGCGACCTGCGTACCTATCTTTAACATTAGGTACGCAGGTCGTGCGGCTGTATGCGGATCTTTCCGCATACGTCGTTTTGACGATGCGGAAAAACAAAGGAAATTGCTACAACCTGCATTCTACGCTGGTCGCCGCATCGTCAAAACGACGCATGCGGAAGCATCCGCATACAGAGGCACGACCTGTGTACCTAATGTTAAAGATAGGTATGCAGGCCGTATGCAGGCCGCATGCAGAAGTAGGCGGAGCTAGAGGCGGAGGTGCGACCGAGGGCGGGGCTTCACGGAGGAAGTCCGCAGCCCTCCGCAGCTCCTACAAATGCAAATGTGAAACCGGCCTAAGTTGTACAAGAGTGCTACTGAACAACATTGTACTGCAAATATTTCTCTTCATATCAAGATGGTTAGGGTGGGAAAAGTTGGTTGAAATAATAAGAAGGGGAATCCCCCCTACCCAATCTATCTATTATGGTAAACGGCATCACGCTCTCTCCCGCTCCTGAAATCCACTGCCTCGGGGTAACTCTTGACTCTGCCCTGTCCTTCAAACCTCACGTCCAAGCTCTTGCCACCTCCTGTCGCCTCCAACTCAAAAATATTGCCAGAATCCGTTCCTTCCTCAGCCCACAATCTACCAAAACTCTTGTACATGCTCTCATCATCTCCCGCCTCGATTACTGCAACACCCTCCTCTGTGGCCTCTCCGCTAACTCTCTTGCACCACTCCAGTCTGTCCTCAACTCTGCTGCCCGCCTAATCCACCTCTCTCCTCGCTACTCCCCTGCTTCTCCCCTCTGCAAATCCCTCCACTGGCTCCCAATCCCCCAATGAATCCAGTTCAAACTACTAACACTGATCTACAAAGCCATCCACAACCTGTCCCCTCCCTATATCTCTGAACTAATCTCCCAATATCTTCCCTCACGTAATCTTCGTTCATCCCAAGACCTCCTACTCTCCTCCACACTTATTCGTTCCTCACACAATCGCCTCCAAGATTTCTCCCGAATATCCCCCATCCTCTGGAATTCCATGCCTCAACACGTCCGATTATCCACCACCCTCGGATCCTTCAGACGGAACCTGAAAACCCATCTCTTCAGGAAAGCCTACAGCCTACAATAACCGAGCCGCCGCCTCACCACCGCCAGAGCCACCGCCGCCTCACCCCTACCTTCTGTCTCTTCCCCACTATCCCATAGAATGTAAGTCCGCAAGAACAGGGTCCTCTCCCCTCTGTACCAGTGTGTCACTGTAAACCTGTTTACTGTAAATGATATCTCTAACCCTGTATGTAACCCCTTTCTCATGTACAGCACCATGGAATTAATGGTGCTATATAAATAAATAATAATAATAATAATAATGAAAAATCCTTTCCCATTGTAAAACTGACTAAAATCCTATATCAGCACATTTCTTTAGTAGTGTTATTTACAGCTGTGCACAAGAGGCTGCATCTAACAGGTTACACCAGGATATCTAGCAGTGTCAAGGTCATTGATATCCGGGTAATTATTTCTTCTAACTGTTGCAGTTGTGTAGATAGTAGGGGAGAAGGTGGTGCCGCTAAGGAATTTTGCTCTTCCAGCTAGAGTTTAGTTAGTCCAGATAGTGCCATATGGATGACACCCAATTTGTGTTGACAGTAACTGTCAGTTCCATTTCCAAAGGTAGCTTTGTAGGACAGCCTTAGCAGACAGACATTTAGGTTAGGAAAAAATTGAGTGTTTCAGTAATTCTATATTTTATTGAGAGAAAGACAACATCTGTTGGAAAGACATGGAGTTATCTTAGAACTGGAACACAACCTTGCCAACCTTGTATCTCATGCCCATATTGAAGGGTTTATGACCTCGATAGTGCATCCAAATCCCTTATTAGTTCATCTTAGATTGAAATTGCAGCACTGGTGCCCTAGGTTCAAATCCTACAAAGGACAAAATCTACAAGGAGTTTGTATGTTCTCCCCATGTTCAAGTGGGTTTTCTCAGGGTTCTTTCGTTTCCTCTCACACTTCAAAGAAATACTGAGATTGAATTTAGATTGTAAGCCCCAATGAGGACAGTGATGATGAAGTCTGTAAAGTGCTGTGGAAGTAATGGTTCTTATCTAAATGGTTAATAATTATACACTTTGATTCCAATCATTGACTAATACAGGCTGTAACTGTAGCAGTATACAACAGCTGCAGCCTTATGTTGGAATGACTATGTTGAGCACACAGCAGATGGCACTATGTTAACTGTTAAAGTTTTTTAATTTGTGTAGTTCTGCATTGTTAGTGTCTGTTCTTCCATCTATATATATAAGAGGCATCGTGATTACTCGCTAATCCCGCCCCCTGCACAGTAGCTCTGCCCCCACACATCACCACACATAATCCTGCCCCCCACCCCATTATAACACACAATCGTGCCCCCACCACATTACCACACACAATCCTCCCCCCACCACATTACCACACATAATCCCGTCCCACCACATAACCACACATAATCCCGCCCCCCACCACATCACCACACATAATCCTGCCCCCCACCCCATTATAACACACAATCCTGCCCCCACCACATTACCACACACAATCCTGCCCCCACCACATTACCACACATAGTCCCACCCCCACCACATTACCACACACAATACCGCCCCCCCACCACATTACCACACATAATCCAGCTCCCACCACATAACCACACATAATCCCGCCCCCCACCACATTACCACACATAATCCTGCCCCCCACCACATTACCACACATAATCCCACCCCCCACCACATTACCACACATAATCCCGCCCCCACCACATTACCACACATAATCCTGCCCCCACCACATAACCATACATAATCCCGCCCCCACCACATTACCACACATAATCCTGCCCCCACCACATTACCACACATAATCCCGCCCCCCCACATTACCACACATAATCCCGCCCCCCACCACATTACCACACATAATCCTGCCCCCACTACATAACCACACATAATCCCACCCCCCACCACATTACCACACATAATCCTGCCCCCCAACACATTACCACACATAATCCTGCCCCCCCACCACATTACCACACATAATCCTGCCCCCCACCACATTACCACACATAATCCTGCCCCCCACCCCATCACCACACATAATCCCGCCCCCACCACATTACCACACATAATCCCACCCCCCACCACATTACCACACATAATCCCGCCCCCCCACCACATTACCACACAATCCCGACCCCCACCACATTACCACACAATCCCGCCCCCCCACCACATTACCACACATAATCCCGCCCCCCACCACATTACCACACATAATCCCACCCCCCACCACATTACCACACATAATCCCGCCCCCCCACCACATTACCACACACAATCCCGCCCCTCCACCATATTACCACACATAATCCCGCCCCCCCCACATTACCACACGAGGCTCCGTCCCCACACATTACCACACGAGGCTCCATCCCCACACATTACCACACGAGGCTCCGTCCCCCCACATTACCACATGAGGCTCCGTACCCACACATTACCACACGAGGCTCCGTCCCCACACATTACGGTACGAGGCTCCGTCCTCACACATTACCACACGAGGCTCTGTCCCCACACATTACCACACGAGGCTCTGTCCCCACACATTACCATATGAGGCTCTGTCCCTCCACATTACCACACGAGGCTCCGTCCCCACACATTACCACACGAGGCTCCGTCCTCACACATTACCACATGAGGCTGCGTCCCCACACATTACCACATGAGGCTGCATCCCCACACATTACTACATGAGGCTCTGTCCCCACACATTGCCACACGAGGCTCTGTCCCCACACATTACCACACAAATCCAGTTTGCTTTTGATTTTACACTGTGAATAAATTGTATTAGTATTATTCTGATTTTTAATTATTATTATTGGTATTAACTTCATTTTAAGTTAATTTAACACCTGCGTAAGCGCTATTGAATGTTGTCATTATTTACTTTAGTTTAACCCCTTCACCCCCGGAGCTTTTTCCGTTTTTCCGTTTTCGTTTTTCGCTCCCCTCCTTCCCAGAGCCATAACTTTTTTATTTTTCCGTCAATTTGGCCATGTGAGGGCTTATTTTTTGCGGGACGAGTTGTACTTTTGAACGACATCATTGGTTTTAGCATGTCGTGTACTAGAAAACGGGAAAAAAATTCCAAGTGCAGTGAAATTGCAAAAAAAGTGCAATCCCACACTTGTTTTTTGCTTGCCTATTTTGCTAGGTTCACTAAATGCTAAAACTGACCTGCCATTATGATTCTCCAGGTCACTACGAGTTCATAGATACCTAACATGACTAGGTTATTTTTCACCTAAGTGGTGAAAAAAAATTCCAAACTTTGCAAAAAACAAAACAAAACAAAATTGCGCCATTTTCCGATACTCGTAGCGTCTCCATTTTTCGTGATCTGGGGTCAGGTGAGGGCTTATTTTTTGTGTGCCGAGCTGGCGTTTTTAATGATAGCATTTTGGTGCAGATACATTCTTTTGATCGCCCGTTATTGCATTTTAATGCAATGTCGTGGCGACCAAAAAAACGTAAATCTGGCGTTTCGAATTTTTTTCTCATTACGCCATTTAGCGATCAGGTTAATGCTTTTTTTTTATTGATAGATCGGGCGATTCTGAACGCGGCGATACCAAATATGTGTAGGTTGGGTTTTTTTTTAATTGATTTATTTTGATTGGGGCGAAAGGGGGGTGATTTAAACTTTTATATTTTTTTTATTTTTTTCACATTTTTAAAAACTTTTTTTTTTTACTTTTGCCATGCTTCTATAGCCTCCATGGGAGGCTAGAATCAGGCACAGCCCGATCGGCTCTGCTATGCAGCAGTGATCATAAGATCGCTGCTACACAGCAGATTTGCAGGTGTGCTGTGAGCGCCGACCACAGGGGGGCGCTCACAGCCACCGGCAATCAGTAACCAAGGGCTAGGGTTAGGGCTAGGGTTAGGGCTAGGGTTAGGGTTAGGGCTAGGGTTAGGGCTTGGGTTAGGACTAGAGCTAGGGTTAGGGCTAGGGTTAGGGCTAGGGTTAGGGCTAGGGTTAGGGTTGGGACTAGGGTTACGGCTAGGTTAGGGGTAGGTTTGGGGCTAAGGTTAAGGTTGGGGCTAGGGTTAGGGCTACAGTTAGGGTAGGGGCTAAAGTTAGGATTAGGGCTGGGGCTAAAGTTAAGGTTAGGGCTACAGTTAGAGTTGGGGCTAAAGTTAGGGTTGGGGCTAAAGTTAGGGTTAGGGTTTGGATTACATTTACGGTTGGGATTAGGGTTAGGGGTGTGGCAGGGTTAGGGGGGTGGTTAGGGTTATGGTTGGGATTAGGGTTAGGGGTGTGTTTGGGATTGGGTTTCAGTTAGAATTGGGGGTTTCCACTGTTTAGGCACATCAGGGCTCTCCAAACGCGACATGGCGTCCGATCTCAATTCCAGCCAATTCTGTGTTGAAAAAGTAAAACAGTGCTCTTTCCCTTCCGAGCTCTCCCGTGTGCCCAAACAGGGGTTTACCCCAACATATGGGGTATCAGCGTACTCAGTATAAATTGGACAACTACTATTGCGGTCCAATTTCTCTTGTTACCCTTGGGAAAATAAAAATTTGGGGTGCTAAAAAAAACATTTTTGTGGGAAAAAAATTAATTTTTATTTTCACGACTGCGTTATAAACTGTAGTGAAACACTTGGGGGTTCAAAGCTGTCAAAACACATCTAGATAAGTTCCTTGGGGGGTCTAGTTTTCAAAATGGTATCACTTGTGGGGGGTTTCTACTGTTTAGTTGCATCAGGGGCTCTGCAAATGCAACGTGACGCCTGCAGACCATTCCATCTAAGTCTGCATTCTAAATGGCACTCCTTCCCAACCGAGCTCTGCCATGCGCCCAAACAGTGGTTCCCCCCCCACATATGGGGTATCAGCGTACTCAGGACAAATTGGACAACAACTATTAGGGTCCAATTTCTCCTGTTATCCTTTTAAAAATACAAAACTGGGGGCTAAAAAATAATTTTTGTGGAAAAAATATGATTTTTCATTTTCGCAGCTCTGCGTTATAAACTGTAGTGAAACACTTGGGGGTTCAAAGTTCTCACAACACATCTAGATAAGTTCCTTGCGGGGTCTAATTTCCAAAAAGGTGTCATTTGTGGGGAGTTTCTACTGTTTAGATGCATCATGGGCTCTGCAAATGCAACGTGACACCTGCAGACCAAGCCATCTAAGTCTGCATTCCAAATGGAGCTCCTTCCCTTCTGAGCTCTGCCATACGCCCAAACGGTGGTTCCCCCCACATATGGGGTATCAGCGTACTCAGGACAAATTGGACAACAACTTTTGGGGTCCAATTTTTCCTGTTACCCTTGGGAAAATACAAAACTGGGGGCTAAAAAGAATTTTTGCGAAGAAAAAAAGAATTTTTATTTTCACGGCTCTGCATTATAAACTGTAATGAAACACTTGGGGGTTCAAAGCTGTCAAAACACATCTAGATAAGTTCCTTAGGGGGTCTACTTTCCAAAATGGTGTCACTTGTGGAGGGTTTCAATGTTTAGGCCCATCAGGGGATCTCCAAACGTGACATGGCGTCCCATCTCAATTCCAGTCAATTTTGCATTGAAAAGTCAAACGGCTCTCCTTCCCTTCTGAGCTCTGCCATGCGCCCAAACAGTGGTTTACCCCAACATGTGGGGTATCAGTGTACTCAGAACAAATGGCACAACAACTTTTGGGGTCCAATTTCTTCTCTTACCCTTGGGAAAATAAAAAATTGGGGGCGAAAAGATCATATTTGTGAAAAAATATGATTTTTTTATTTTTACGGCTCTGCATTATAAACTTCTGTGAAGCAATTGGTGGGTTAAAGTGCTCATCATACATCTAGATAAGTTCCTTAGGGGGTCTACTTTTCAAAATAGTGTCACTTGTGGTGGGTTTCAATGTTTAGGCACATCAGGGGCTCTCCAAACGCAACATGGCGTCCAATCTCAATTCCAGTCAATTTTACATTGAAAAGTCAAACGGCGCTCCTTCCCTTCTGAGCTCTGCCATGCGCCCAAACAGTGGTTTACCCCCCATATGGGGTATCAGCGTACTCAGAACAAATTGTACAACAACTTTTTGGATCCATTTTCTCCTGTTACCCTTGATAATTGGAGCTGAAGTTAATTTTTTGTGAAAAAAGTGAAATGTCAGAGTAGCGGTCATATACCGCCCCCCTGGCTCACCCACCCACTTCCTGGACCACTTCTCAGCCTGGCTGCCGCACTTCATGTCCTCAGAACTTCCAACCCTTATCCTGGGAGACTTCAACATTCCCATTAACAGCCCCACTTCCACATCTGCATCCCAGCTTTTATCACTAACCACTTCTCTAGGCCTCTTACAGCTCTCAACCTCTAAAACACACAAAGACGGTAATACCCTGGACCTGGTCTTTGTCCGGCTCTGTTCAATCTCCTACATAGATAACTCACCGCTTCCTCTCTCTGACCACAACATTCTGTCCTTCACACTCACAATTCCTCCCCCACCCCAGCACTCTCCTACCTACAACACATTCAGAAATCTACATGCCATTAACCCTCATACACTTTCAGACTCCCTACACTCATCATTGTCCCCAATCTCTTCTTTTTCATGTCCTGATCTGGCTGTACATCACTACAACGACACTCTTAGAAGCACCCTTGAACAAGTAGCTCCCCTCACCCTCAGAACCTCCAAACACAGAGTGAAACAGCCCTGGCTAACATCGCAAACCCGATTTCTCCAGCGATGCTCTAGGAGTGCTGAACGCTTATGGAGGGTAACACGCACACCAGAAGACTTCATACACTTCATATTTATGTTAAGCACCTATAACTCTGCCCTTCACCTCGCCAAACAGACCTACTACACCACCCTGATCTCCTCACTATCCAGCAACCCCAAGAAACTTTTTAACACCATTCACTCCCTCCTCAGGCCAAAAGCACAAGATCCTATCACAGACATTTGTGCTGATAACCTGGCCTCCCACTTTATAGAGAAAATAGACAATATCCATCAGGAAATCCACTCCCAGACACCAAGTGCAATGACTCCCATCCCTCCCTACATCTCCCCTGGCTCACTCTCCACATTCGATCCCATCACAGAAGAAGAAGTCTCCAAGCTCCTCTCCTCTTCTCGTCCGACTACATGCACTACCGACCCCATTCCCTCACACTTCCTCCAGTCTCTCTCTCCAGTAGTGTTGAGCATTCCGATACCGCAAGTATCGGGTATCGGCCGATATTTGCTGTATCGGAATTCCGATACCGGTATTCCGATACTTTTGTGGTATCGGGTATCGGTATCGAAACAACATTAATGTGTAAAATAAAGAATTAAAATAAAAAATATTGCTATACTCACCTCTCCGACGCAGCCTGCACCTTACCTGCAACCAATCACAACGCCGGAACGTAATTTTAAAATCCTGAAGGACCTGAAATTACGTCACGGCTTGCTGTGATTGGTTGCGTCGCGGTCACATGGGCGACGAAACCAATCACAAGCCGTGACGTCACGGGAGGCTGGACACGCGCGCATTTTAAAATGCGCGCGTCTCCTGCCTCCCGTGACGTCACGGCTTGTGATTGGTTGCGTCGCCCATGTGACCGCGACGCAACCAATCACAACGCCGGAACGCAATTTTAAAATCCTGAAGGACCTGAAATTACGTCACGGCTTGCTGTGATTGGTTGCGTCCCGGCCACATGGGCGGCGCGCGACCAATCACAAGCCGGGACTTCGCGTAAGGAAGTTAAAGCGCGAATTTTAAGCAAACAACGCTGCCGGTTCCCTCGGTAAGGTGCAGGCTGCGTCGGAGAGGTGAGTATAGCAATATTTTTTATTTTAATTCTTTATTTTACACATTAATATGGTTCCCAGGGCCTGAAGGAGAGTTTCCTCTCCTTCAGACCCTGGGAACCATCAGGGATACCGTCCGATACATGAGTCCCATTGACTTGTATTGGTATCGGGTATCGGTATCGGATTGGATCCGATACTTTGCCGGTATCGGCCGATACTTTCCGATACCGATACTTTCAAGTATCGGACGGTATCGCTCAACACTACTCTCCAGTTGTCACAACTCCCCTAACCACAATCTTTAATCTCTCCCTCTCCTCTGGCATTTTACTCTCCTCCTTCAAACACTCTATCATTACTCCATTACTAAAAAAAACCCACCCTCGACCCATCCTGCATAAACAACTACAGACCAGTCTCCAATCTCCCCTTCATCTCTAAACTCTTGGAGCACCTGATCTACTCCCGCCTTACCCGTTACCTCTCCACTCATTCCCTCCTAGACCCTTCACAGTCTGGTTTCCGCCCCCTACATTCGACAGAAACTGCACTCATCAAGGTGACCAATGACCTTCTGACAGCAAAATGTAACGGTGACCACTCTCTGCTCATTCTTCTCGACCTTTCTGCAGCTTTCGACACTGTTGACCACCCTCTCCTACTCTCTAGGCACCAGTCACTAGGCATTAAGGACACTGCTCTCCCCTGGTTCTCCTCCTATCTTTCTGACTGCTCCTTCAGTGTTCTGTTCTCTGGTTCCACTTCATCTCCTCTTCCTCTCACTGTTGGGGTACCTCAGGGCTCAGTCCTTGGCCCCCTTCTCTTCTCCCTCTACACGGCCCCAATTGGACAGACCATCAGCAGATTTGGCTTTCAGTACCATCTTTATGCTGATGACACACAACTGTACACGTCATCCCCTGACCTTACCCCCACTGTACTACAGAAAGCCACTGAGTGTCTGTCTGAAGTCTCCAACATCATGTCCGCTCTCTATCTGAAACTCAACCTCTCCAAAACTGAACTTCTTCTGCTCCCGCCATCTACTAACCTCCCTAAATCTGACATTTCCCTCTCCATGGGTGGCACCATAATAACACCCCGGCAGCAGGCGCGCTGTCTGGGTGTTTTGTTCGACTCCGATCTCTCGTTCACATCCCATATACAATCTCTTGCCCGCTGGTGCCGCTTACACCTAAAGAACATCTCTAGAATCCGCCCTTTTCTTACCATGGAGACAACAAAAACCCTCACTGTCGCCCTGATCCACTCCTGCCTTGACTACTGCAATGCTCTATTAATTGGCCTCCCCCTCACTCGACTTTCCCCTCTCCAGTCCATCCTTAATGCAGCAGCCAGGGTTGTCCATCTGGCTAATCGTTACTCAGATGCATCCGATCTTCGCCAGTCATTACACTGGCTGCCCATTCATTACAGGATACAATTCAAAGTTCTTGTTCTCACCCAGAAAGCTCTCCACAGTGCGCACCCCCATACATCTCCTCCCTCATTTCGGTCTATCGGCCTAGCCGACTGCTGCGCTCTGCAAATGACTTTCGACTAACCTCGGCACTAATCTGTACCTCCCACTCCCGACTCCAAGACTTCTCCCGTGCTGCGCCAATCCTCTGGAATGCTCTACCACAAGATATTAGGACCATCCACAACTTGCATAGTTTTAGGCGCTCCATCAAAACACATTTGTTCAGAGCTGCCTACCACATTAACTAATCAATGTCATTTTATGTTTGTGTGTGTAGCCCTTTCACTATCTCCATCTATCCCCCACCCCCTGAAGATGGCTGGACCATCATTGTAAATACATCATTGTAAATACACACCTGTACTTTGTATCTCCCCCACCTCATTGTAGATTGTAAGCTCTCACGAGCAGGGTCGTCTTATTTTGCTTTATTATTGTATTGTTAACATTGTTACCTATGATTGTTGTTTGAAATTGTTAAACTGTAAAGCGCTGCGGAATATGTTGCCGCTATATAAATAAAGATTATTGTTATTATTATTATTATTATTATTATATGTTAATTTTTTTTTTAAACATTCCAAAAATTCCTGTAAAACACCTGAAGGGTTAATAAACTTCTTGAATGTGGTTTTGAGCACCTTGAGGGGTTCAGTTTTTAGAATGGTGTCACACTTGGTTATTTTCTATCATATAGACCCCTCAAAATGACTTCAAATGTGATGTGGTCCCTAAAAAATATTGGTGTTGTAAAAATGAGAAATTGCTGGTCAACTTTTAAACCCTTTTAACTCCTTAACAAAACAAAAAATTTGGTTCTAAAATTGTGCTGATGTAAAGTAGACATGTGGGAAATGTTACTTATTAATTATTTTGTGTGACATATCTCTGTGATTTAAGGGCATAAAAATTCATAGTTGGAAAATTGCAAAATGTTCGCCAAATTTCCATTTTTTTTCACAAATAATTGCAAGTTATATCAAAGAAATTTTACCACTATCATGAAGTACAATATGTCACGAGAAAACAGTGTCAGAATCGCCAAGGTCCATTGAAGCATTCCAGAGTTATAACCTCATAAAGGGACAGTGGTCAAAATTGTAAAAATTGGCCCGTCATTAACGTGCAAACCACCCTTGGAGCTTAAGGGGTTAATCAAGGAATAACAAAGATTACAAAGTCTATGTACAGCAAATTAAATATACTTACAGAATTAAACTACAAAATATAAAAACACATATATGGCACACAGATGAATGGCAAATGGCAGTTATTTGAACTTTCTTTTCTTGGCTGATCTGTGATGTACAGCTTCTGGGTTGTCTCTCATCAAGCTCCAGCAACAGTCGCCATCATATGTGAGTCCCATCGGCCTTGATACCGTTCTTCCATTGTTTTAATGTCCTGATGAAAACGCTCCCCTTGTTCCTCGCTCACATCCCCAAGGTTCTCTGGAAAAAAGTCCAAATGGCTGTGTAAATAGTGAATCTTGATACTCATTCTACATCCAAGATTTTGCAGACTCATTAGTAACTCTTCCACAATCTCTTCATAGTTGTCTGCTTTCTTATTCCCTAGAAAATTCTGCACCACATTACAAAATGCATTCCAAGCTCTTTCTTCTGTCTCATTCATTGATGTGATAAAATTTGGGTCTCTCATAAGTGTTCTTATTTGAGGTCCATCAAATATTCCAGCCTTTTTCTTCTCTTCACTAACACCAGGAAAAGTTGAACATTTATAGTTAAAGCATTCTCCACTGTGATTGAGAGCTTTGACGAACTGCTTCATCAATCCAAGTTTTATGTGTAAGGGAGGAAAGACAATGTTCTTCCTATCTACTAGAGGATCATGGATGACATTCTTATTGCCAGATGCCAAACTCTGTCGCTGAGGCCATTCAGTTTTCACCCAATGCTCTGCTGTAGCTCTACTGTCCCAGTAGCACAGAAAACAAGGGTGTTTTGTGTACCCTCCTTGCAGACCCAAAAGAAAGTTAACCATTTTCAAATCAACACAAATTAACCACCCAAATTAAACTAAATTTACCTTAGTGAACCGTATAAACCAGCACTTTTCATACACTACTTATATTTATCATGGAATTCATGAAAATGGGCTATATACCTATAGCGCAAAAACGTGATGTGATAGAGAAATTATAAGATCAGATTTGAATTCAGCACCCTCAAATTAGTCTAAAACTGTTCTTAAAGTCCATGCCAGAATTTTTTTTTTTTTTGTAGACCAGTGTAATAGTTGTTCTATATCACATGTAAAACAGTTCATTTTCCCACAATGTCTGATTACACAGGTCAACAAAAAAATTTTTTTTTTCTGGTGTCCAAAATATTTTAATGAATTTGGGGTATTTTTGGGGTGCTGATTCTGAATATGCTATCAGTTTTGCCAGATTGGCTCAAGTTTTTGACATTTTTGGTATCTTATTTATAGCACTTGTTGGTAAATGCGACGCATCATCTCATTAATTTCTTTGGATTAGTACTTGAACTGAGCAGTTCTCAATATAGTTTTGTGTTAATTAGTGTTCTAAAAGTTTGTTCATAGCTTGATTTTTGCACTAACTTTATGTTGTTGTCTGTTTTCCAGTGAAAAGCATGAACTCATCAAGAAGAAGTTGTCTTAACGATCCAGACTCATTCTGTTACATTTGTGGTGAATACACACTGCCAAAACATAGAAGAAACATAACAGACTTCGTAAAAAAAGTGTATTTTGCCTATTTTGGGGTTATGCTTGGGGACCAAGACAAGTTTTGGGCACCACACATAGTGTGCAAAGCATGTATCGAATTATTACGAAAATGGAGCAAAGGACAAAGAAAAAGCTTCAAATTTGGTGTTCCAATGGTGTGGAGAGAGCCAAAAAATCATCATGATGACTGTTATTTCTGTGCAGTGCAAGTGCAAGGATTCAATAAGCATAAGAAACGAAAATGGGAGTAACATGGAATCTGCAAGAAGGCCTGCCCCTCATTGTGAAGATGTGCCTGTACCTGTGTTTACCATAAATAACAGTCATCATGATGATTTTTTGGCTCTCTCCACACCATTGGAACACCAAATTTGAAGCTTTTTCTTTGTCCTTTGCTCCATTTTCGTAATAATTCGATACATGCTTTGCACACTATGTGTGGTGCCCAAAACTTGTCTTGGTCCCCAAGCATAACCCCAAAATAGGCAAAATACACTTTTTTTTACGAAGTCTGTTATGTTTCTTCTATGTTTTGGCAGTGTGTATTCACCACAAATGTAACAGAATGAGTCTGGATCGTTAAGACAACTTCTTCTTGATGAGTTCATGCTTTTCACTGGAAAACAGACAACAACATAAAGTTAGTGCAAAAATCAAGCTATGAACAAACTTTTAGAACACTAATTAACACAAAACTATATTGAGAACTGCTCAGTTCAAGTACTAATCCAATGAAATTAATGAGATGATGCGTCGCATTTACCAACAAGTGCTATAAATAAGATACCAAAAATCTCAAAAACTTGAGCCAATCTGGCAAAACTGATGACATATTCAGAATCAGCACCCCAAAAATACCCTAAATTCGATGAAATATCTTTGGCACCAAAAATGCTGTTGACCAGTGTTATTAGTGTTGAGCGATACCTTCCGATATTTGAAAGTATCGGTATCGGATTGTATCGGCCGATATCCGAAAAATATCGGATATCGCCGATACCGATACCCGATACCAATACAAGTCAATGGGACACAAATATCGGAAGTGATCCTGGATGGTTCCCAGGGTCTGAAGGAGAGGAAACTCTCCTTCAGGCCCTGGGATCCATATTCATGTGTAAAATAAAGAATAAAAATAAAAAATAGGGATATACTCACCCCTCCGGCGGACCCTGGACCTAGCGGTGTTAACCGGCAGCCTCCGTTCCTAAGAATGAGCGAGTGAAGGACCTTCGATGACCTGGCAGCTTGTGATTGGTCGCGTGACCGCTCATGTGACCGCTCACGCGACCAATCACAAGACCGCGACGTCATCGCAGGTCCTTCACTCGCTCATTCTTAGGAACGGAGGCTGCCGGTTGCAGCGGTTACAACCAGAGCTCGTCAGAGGGTGAGTATATCCCTATTTTTTATTCTTATTCTTTATTTTACACATGAATATGCATGCATCCCGATACTGATTCCCGATATCGCATAAATATCGGAACTCGGTATCGGAATTCCGATACCGCAAATATCGGCCGATACCCGATACTTGCGGTATCGGAATGCTCAACACTACTGATTATGATAATTCTGCTGAAAGCTGAAATCTGCAACAGTAATGCTAAAAATCTACAATCTAAATGTCCTTACAAGACAGGTTGAATGAAAGTAAAAGCTTGTCGTAATATAAGTAACGCTCATTGCATATTTCTCAGGCATCTTAAGCCAGTGTAACCCTCTGTAAAGCAATGTGGAAAAGTGGTTGACTCTGAATTCCAGATAAATTATGACCCAACAAGTAATGTCAGTTACAGCCAGATCTGTTTTTTCAGCCAGGGGGGTTAGTAATATTCTCCATGGATAGCCCCAGTGGGCACAATGCCTCACAGCCAGACATGCTGACCTTACCAGCACCTGTCCTTAGAGATAATCAATCACTTTAGTCTCCTCCAAGGAGACAGCGTGTCAGGAGTCAAGATGTCATGCAAATAACAGGTGTTCATCTGTTAGTATAAAACTGGAATACTTCACATTGTTCCCTGCAAAAAGACAACGTTGTTTCTACAAAAATTACTGTTTATTGATTGCAGGTTGCAACAAGCAAGATTCTAACGGCAAATACTGGTGGTAAGCTAGAAGAGATTCCTATAGTACATACAGGGCGCATGTGCCTTGTGCCACATCACAGCAAATTTTACTGTTTTGTTACATTACCATATCGGCAAAGGTGGTAAAATCATATGCAGTTAGGGCAAGATAAGCTTATGTGGCATGGAATCTTCCAAACATGAGCCACAAATTCTATTTAGTACCTCATTGCATGTGTGCAGTGGGTCGTTCCTCAGATTTCCCGAAAATGTCCTTTTTCTCACCTAACAGAACCCCAACAGCGGTGTAACTTGAAGCTTCTGGGTCCCAATGCAAAATCTCCAACAGGGTCCCAAACTAGCACAGGTCTTTAATAGTGTTGAGCATTCCGATACCGCAAGTATCGGGTATCGGCCGATACTTGCCGTATCGGAATTCCGATACCGAGATCCGATACTTTTGTGGTATCAGGAATCGGAAGTTCCCAGTGTATGGTTCCCAGGGTCTGAAGGAGAGGAAACTCTCCTTCAGGCCCTGGGATCCATATCCATGTAAAAAATAAAGAATTAAAATAAAAAATAGGGATATACTCACCCTCTGACGCGCCCTGGTAGTAACCGGCAGCCTGCTTTGCTTAAAAAGAGCGCGTTCAGCACCATCCATGACGTCACGGCTTCTGATTGGTCGCGTGCCGCTCATGTGACCACCACGCGACCAATCACAAGCCGCGACGTCATCCCTCAGGTCCTAAATTCCCTTCTAGGAATTTAGGACCTGAGGGATGACGTCACGGCTTCTGATTGGTCGCGTGGCGGTCACATGAGCGGCACGCGACCAATCAGAAGCCGTGACGTCATGGAAGGTACTGTGTACCACATAAGTAAATGTGTATGCACAAACTTGGGATCACCACACAGTAATTAGAAAAAATATACACAATCTTTATTTAGAAACAGTCCACAAAAAACAATTTAAAAACATTTAAAAACCCACACCATCGTAGTGGGGTACTGAGTCCATAACAATAATTGACAAATGTCACAAAATAATTGTAAAACACACCACAGCCTAATATTTGATATAATATCAGTGCACATAAACAGATCACATATATCGACCCATATACAAGGTTGCATTGACAATCACACTGTGTACCAGTGTGATTGGCTGATATAAAAGAGCCTGCCAAAAAAACCTAATTTCCTAGCTATAAACCCTCATAGGGAAATAGAGGGGAAGAAAGGAGGGCAATGGAACAAAAGTCCCAAATACTAGAGATATATGAAAATACCAAAAATGCCCTATACCTACTTCAACCCTTCAATAAAGGCTCTTACCCAGCTTTCCGGGGTGAAATGCCCTGCAACCCTGTGCTGTGCAGTTTATCCGATCAGAGGGGCTGTGTGGATACACAGACCCACGCGTATCGACGCTGCCTGCGTCTTCCTCAAGGTCAGTGTGCTCCCAAGTGGTATGTTTCTGGGTTTAAATAAAAAGAATAAGCAGTATAACTCCTACCAGGTGTGCAGAGCGATGGTGGTGTGAGTTCCTCCTCTCGGCGTCTCCCAGATCACACTGCGCAGGTGCTAGGAAATTCCCTCAGCTCCTGACACAGACCTAGTGCGCATGTGTGGGTTGCCATTATGATAGTTCCCATGGAGCTGGTAAGTTTCACTTTTGCCCTCAGGTACGGTGTCCTGTTTAGTTCAATCTGGGCTGTCGTGCTGAGCAGCAGTGAATGATTCACACCACACAGAAAAGTATACGAACTTCACAAACAGGCGCTCCTCACACTCACCCTGGCCAGGGTACACACCAACCACAAAGATCCTCACACTCAGGTAATCATTCATGTTGGGGGCACATCCTGTCGGACTATCCAAGGGATTTAGTCAATGGCCCATAAACTATATTAGATAGGTAAGAAGTCTGCACAAGTGGCACAGTAATTATTATGCCTAACCAAAACTGACAGACAGCCTGTTGCTAGTGGGATGCTATGCACCTATACACATGGCTATGTTATAGAAGTACCTTCACAATTAAATATATGTTATTATAAGTATCATGAGTGGAATCATCATAAGAACAAAGATAATAAACATATCCACACATCATTAAAAAACACCTTGTCCAAATGATATGGTCCATGTGTCCTTATTGGTGCTTAGAAAGAAGAAGTCATTTTCAGGGCACATACTGGGAAAGAATATCCGCACGGAAATTTGACTATATAAATGAATTTTTGCTGTCCAGGAGATGAAGCCCCTGCGGTTTCCGACCATTCCATTAGAAGCTAGAGTCCTTATTTTTTTGGGGGGGGATCCAGTCTTTCCTATATAACGGTAGAGCTACATCATATGAGTAGCAACCCAAGTTCTTCGGGCTACCTAAAATAGAAAAGGCATGCTCAAATGGGGTGACAAAAATCATAAACAGCCCGGAGGCAATGCGAGCTAAGCCAGCGTCCTGTAGGTGATGCTATACACAGTTGTATTCCTGGCAAACCCAAAAAGAACATAGGAACAATGGCCTAGAGCTTTTTGTAGAAGCCTGTGTAAAGCAGCTCCTCGTTCAAACCCCCCGGTGCCAAGCTTCTGAGTTCGTATATCAAACGGGACTCCCTCCTCAGTAGTTCATCCGTTGGTGTTCCCCCCCTAATATTAGATGTCACCCCTTCTAGGCCCATTACCTGAAGTGTCCTGTGACTCCCATTGTGGGCCTCCAGAAAGTGGGATGCTACGGACGTAATTTGTTTCCCCTTCTCCCTATCCGTTTTGGCTGTGGTAATACTTGAGATGTGTTGTTGCACCCTTCGGCGCAACTCCTGAGTAGTTTGCCCCACATATATTTTTTGGCAACCACATATCAGGGCATATACTAAATTCCGTGTACGGCAATTAAAATACGTTTTTGATTTTACTTGAAAGGGCAGGGATGGAACGGATGTTCCTACTCCAGCCAACATAAATGGGCAAACAGAGCAGCTACCACATGGGAAAGAGCCAATGATCTTTTTACCTGAAGCTGTTCTTGAAGTCGGCCGTCTGTAATGGCTCCTTGATAAGCAATCCTTCAAATTTGTCGCTCTCCTGGCCACCACTCTTGGCTTGCTTGAAATAATCGTCTTTAGTCTTGTGTCGCTCAGTAAAATTCCCCAGTTCGATTCCATGATATGGTGGATATCCCTCCACTGGTTGTTAAATTTGGTCACCAGGCTTAATTTGTTCTTGTTGCTTCTCTGTTGTATTCTCAGGACCTCCTCTCTCGATCTCTGTCGTGAAAATTCAAATGCTCTCGAGATCACCCTGCGTGGATATCCCCGTTCATGGAATCGGTCTGTGAGTAGTTTTGACTCCTCCTTAAAGTTCGTCATGGTGCTGCAGTTCCTCCTGACCCGCAGGAACTGTCCCTTAGGGATGCTGTTGCGTAGGTGATGTGGATGGAAGCTGGAGTAGTGTAGAATATTGTTAGTAGCCGTTTCCTTGCGGAAGAGGGTAGTAATGATCCGATTGTCCTTGATCATCACTCTCAGGTCCAAAAAGTCAACAGAGCTACTGGAATAATATGATGTTAACCGGATATTGTAACAGTTGGTATTCAGTTCCTTAACAAAGTCCTCCAGTGCTCCCGCCGTACCTGTCCATAAGACAATCACATCGTCAATAAAACGGTACCATTTTAAGACATGTTCTTCAAACTGTTGGTTCTTGGTCACCTGAGTCTCCTCCCACCACCCCATAAACAAATTTGCATATGGGGGCGCGCACCTAGCCCCCATTGCTGTACCAGATACTTGCCTATAGTGGACCCTATCAAAGATAAAATAGTTTTTTTCTAAGATGGTTCTCAAAAGGTCCAGTATAAACGAGTCATGGCCCCTATTACCAGTTGTACATTTATCCAGAAAGTATCCCACCGCTGCAATACCTAGATCATGATTAATGCTGGTGTACAATGACTCCACATCAAGTGTGGCCAAAATGGTATCTTCGGGTAGCCTTAGGGGGTCCAGCTGCTGAATCAGGAAGGATGAGTCCCGTATGTATGAATCAAGCCTGAGGACCATGGGCTGCAAGAAAAAATCCAAGTAAATACATGATTTTTCGTAGAGTCCCCCAATCCCCGAGACTATGGGTCTACCCGGTGGTTCCAACAATGACTTATGTATCTTTGGTAACATATAGAACGTTGGAACCACCGGGTATTTCACTGTGAGGAAGTCCAACTCCTTTTTAGTAATTATACCACGAGCAAAGGCCTCATCCAAGAGTCTGTCCAGACTTGATTTAAATGTCAATGTCGGGTCCGAGGGCAGGGCAACATAGTGCTGTCGGTTATCCAATTGCCTTCTGGCTTCTTTACAATACATGTCCTTGGGCCACAGCACTATGTTGCCCCCCTTATCCGCCTCTTTGATTTCAAAACATTCATTGGATCTCAATCCCTTAAGTGCTCTTCTTTCCTCCTTAGACAAATTATTTTGGCCAAACCTGTCCAGTCCTAATTCCTGGATGTCCCTGCTCGTCTTATCAAAAAAAATTTGGATAGCGGGGAAAAGGGTAAATGATGGAGTGGCCTGGGAAGGTAACCTGCCCGAAAATTTTCGCCTACCTTGATGACTCTCATTCTCCTCCAGCAGATCTGTGAGATCGCGTAGTAATTGTCTATCTGTATCCGTTAAATTATCCAATGCTGAAGGATTTTGATATAGCAGCCGAAAAGTTAATTGCCTGCAGAATAGGTACAGATCTTTGGTTAACTCAAATTTATCAAGAGTATTTGTTGGAGAAAAAGACAGGCCCTTAGATAATAGTTTCTTTTCAATTTCAGAGAGATTGTAACAAGACAGGTTAATGATATTTAACTCACCCCCACCGCGCACAGTCATACTTTCCTCCTCTACCGTTTGCGGTATGGAAGGTACTGAACGCGCTCGTTTTAAGCAAAGAAGGCTGCCGGTTCACAGCGGTAAGGTCCAGGCTGCGTCGGAGAGGTGAGTATATCAATATTTTTTATTTTAATTTTTTATTTTACACATTCATATGGATCCCAGGGCCTGAAGGAGAGTTTCCTCTCCTTCAGACCCTGGGAACCATCAGGGATACCTTCCAATACTTGAGTCCCATTGACTTGTATTGGTATCGGGTATCGGTATCGGCGAGATCCGATACTTTGCCGGTATCGGCTGATACTTTCCGATACCGATACTTTCAAGTATCGGACGGTATCGCTCAACACTAGTCTTTAATAGTATTGGACTTCTCATATGGGCCAAATAAACTTTTGAAGCCCCCCAGACTCTAGGGCCAGGGTGCAATAGCAATCTACTTACACCCTTGTGCCTAAAGGACACATAATAGCGCCACATTTTATTTCCAGCCTTGCTCACTGTTGACATGCTCTCAGATTGCTTCATGCAGTGATACTATCTTGGCAGCTAAATTACACCCAATCAGAGGACTACGGCCAATATGATGAAGCCATCATGATGATCCCCCAAGCAGATATGAGACATAAAAGAGAAAGGGCAAATAGTTATCAAAATGGGACCCCTGTTACATAGAAGGGCTTAGTATTTGTTTCCCACTAAATAATCTTTGCTCCACTGAGTTGCACAAGTGAAGTAACCAATTTGAGCTTAAGAAGCTCTTATCATTGACATTATGTGCCTCTATGGTATGTACAGCGTAGGTTGTGACCTCCATTACCAACCCTTGTTTCTGCCCATACATGAAGGGCCTGTGCTAAACATCATATTGACAACAGCATAACCATGTTTCCTCTTTTCCTACAATTTTCCACCTTTTTTTTATTAAGGAGACATCTTTTCTTGGACTTGTATTGGAATTTCTTAAAAGAACACTTTCCAATTAAAACCCTTAAGTCAGGAATATTATATAAATTGGCTAAATGAATCCTTTGGTGTCAAACCAAAAACTGTGTCCAAAATAAGAGAAAAGAAAATGAGTTTGAGGCTACATAGATAAATAAAAAAAATGGTCTATTTATTGGTGTTGGATATAGATTAGAGAATAAATTTGCAAGAACCTGGGCTAGCGGCCTCATTAGTATTCTGTGGATGCCAGACTGGAGCCCTGCTGACCTGTTTTCGATGTATACTCTATATCACGCCAAGCTGACTAATCAAAAGAGGAGCTTGGGATGCTGGCAGATAGGACACAGTTCACAGGACTCCTGTAAGACGAATCAATTTGCTCATCTCTAACAGCTGGACTGCCATTCCAGTACAGGCAGAGCACAGACACAAGAGTGTCATGATTGCAATGAAGAAAATAAAGCTACTGTCTGATCACTGGGGTTCCAACTTTGGGACCACCAGCAATCCAGAGAACAGAACTCTGCAGCCTTGTCTTGAATGGTGGCGTGAAGCACATTCTTGTCAATACTGAATGAAGCAGAAGTGAAAAAGCAAGACCGCCATTCCTTTCAAGACTAAGGATTCCATTGGGGTAAATAAGAGCTAAAAATGATTCATGGGCCACCCTTGTTAAAAGCAGATATATGGATACACTCCCTGACAGAAGTTATGTCGCTTATCCATGTTATGTAAATAAAAGCTTATAACCTGACGTTAAATTCATCCATTGGTTGTATAAATTATTATTTTGAAAGCTGAAACCCTCGGAAATTTGGTTTAGGTTAAGAAAATAAATTGGCATCAATGCAGAAATATTGATCAGTTAATGGACACAGAATGGTCAGATTTGGGCAAGACAAAAGTTTTTTCGCCTGGTCATATAATGCACCCAATCCTAGTTTACATCCTCAACTGTGCTCAGTAAATGATCGGTTAATTAGTGTGTGTGTATAAAAAGAAACCCAGCACCCCAGACCTTCACTTGAACTGCAACTTGAGCTCTGACAACATGCCAAAAATCCATATAAAAATCCTATAGATTGTAAGCTTGCGAGCAGGGCCCTCACTCCTCTTGGTATCTATTTTGAACTGTGTTTTTGCTACGCTAAAATGTCTATTGTCTGTAC
Organism: Ranitomeya variabilis; assembly: GCF_051348905.1. Lineage (NCBI taxonomy): Eukaryota > Metazoa > Chordata > Amphibia > Anura > Dendrobatidae > Ranitomeya > Ranitomeya variabilis. The sequence continues at coordinate 678,619,605 of NC_135232.1, read as the reverse complement.
AAATCCCCTCTATAATTTGTAAAGCGCTGCGGAATATGTTGGCACTATATAAATAAAATTATTATTATTATTATCATTATAACATGGATAAGCGACATAACTTCTGTGAGGGAGTATAGAGTGGGTGCCGGAGGATCAAGGTTTTGGAGACCCTACAGTGTGTTTCCCATAGTGCCCTCTTTAATGTCCACCCAGCTCATAGTAGCAAATCCAGATCATAGGCAGATATGAGGCTGTCCAATTCAAGCCAGGAGATTAGGGACCATACTGTGCACCCCGGTATGTACTTGGACTGCAAGACATGGTTGTGTGAAACTAGCCTTAGCAATTAGATGTAACAATGTTCCTTTCTTCCATTCCACTTGTTTAAGGTAGAACTCTTTAATTGTAAATATGTGGAAAATATGTAATAAAACAGAGTATGTGATTTTTTTTTTAATAAAATAGAGTACCAATTGAACCATTCTACTTATAATTAAACCATAAGTAATTCTGGGTTAGAAAAAAACGCGGTCAAGGTCATATTTTCTCCTTGTCTAAGTAAGCCAAGATAAATCTTATTACTCTTCCTAAATTATTTCTGGATGATGGATTTAATTGTGATTAATAGTATCAAGTGTGGAAACATCCGGGCAACAGAGAAGAAATAAGACCAATTAGGATAAGGCCTAGTGAGATAATTTACAATGCAGCTGTTTTTTCAATTAGGAGCCCAACGCAGGCTGAAACTTTACATCAAGGACGTGACACTGATATACTCCGTCCTGAGGACCTTTAAGCCCATTAAACCACAGGGAGGAAAAATTCCATAATCTGACTCCGGTGCTAACAGTTATATTGTTGTCTCCCTAATGAAACTCTTCCTAAATGGGTGTAATTTAATGCTGAAAACATGAGAAAATGCCATGTTTTTCTACAGGGCTTCCTATTATATTAGAGTTTGAAATATTTCATTTTGAAATGTCCTGTTATTTTAGGATTTTAAAAGATTATATACATTATGGGCAAAAATGTGCAAAATTGATGATGGTAATTTCAAAGGAAATTTATTATAGTTTAATATATGACTAACAGGCTGGAAACATTTTCCTTCTTTTATGCCTCTCTGGGGTTAGTATTCTTCAACTGTATACTCATCTGTGTCTGGATTTTTCTACTTAAATAGGCAAAGGTGCAAGTGGAAGGAAAATGACGAAAATAGGAAATTGGCAAATAGATCATTATTTTTACTTGGCATGAGCAATAATACATTGGAAACAAATATTAAAGGATTTGCACCAAGTCAGTAGGTTATACCCTATCCAAAGGGATACATACACTATACGCTAGTGATCTCTGGGGGGAAGGGACAGGTTTATCCGAGTCCTTAGGCAACAGAATTCCAGTAAGCATCTTTTTACTTTTGATTTCTCCGCCTCACTCTCCAAAAATGATAGCATCTTTATTTTTAAGTAGATATTGTTGTATCGGGGCTTGATTTTTTTGTGGTACGAGCTATTGTTTTTATCATTACCATTTTGGGCTCAATACAATTTTCAGATCTCGTTTTATTAAATTTTTTGGTGAGGTAAAGTGATCAAAAACAGGATTCTACCATTTCATTTTTTTTCCATTTCAGTATTCACCACATGGGATAAATATTATGAAATGTTATTAGTTCAGACCGTTATACATATGGCGATACCACATATATATTTTTATTTTTATATTTTTTTTATACATTTTATTCATGTTCTAGGAAAAAATGGAAAATATGAACTTTTATATTGTTTTTATCTTTTAAATTATATATATATATATACATATATATATATATATATATATATATACTGAATATATATATATATATATACGTATACATATATTTATATATTTCTTATTGGTCTCCCTAGGGGCTTTGAGCCTGCAGTCACTTGATTGGTTTATTCAATACACTGCAATACTGTAATATTGTAAAATTACACTGTAAAGGTCAATTGATTTTAAAAATTTATCTGAGTGGTGCTCTGTGCCATGCTAGCTCCATAAAGAATAAACAGAGCTGTAGTGTGGGAGCTGTCCTTCATTGTACAGTGTACTATTCTTGGGATTGGTGGCGACCTTTGTGGTCGAACCCCATGATCGGCAAGTTATCATCTATACTATAGGAAGGTGAGAACTTAACAACTTCACTAAAACCCTTTACAAGAACATACTATGGATCTTCATCTAATCTGTGAGTTCCTTCCAGGTTTTCATGGGTTTCCTCCAAGTACACTGGCTTTCTTCAACACTCCAAAAATATACTTATAGGTTACTTGGGTTACTGTGAAATTGACTCTACTATGTGTATATGTGGAACAGTGTCAATAAAATTTGACACATTTTGCCAGTGTTTGATGCGAATAGTTACAGTCTTTATACAGGGACTTATGTGAATGATGACAGTCTTTATACAGTGCTGCAGAATATGTCCTAAATAAGCAACTGAAATAAATACTTTAAACAGATTTTTATGTGTCTGGAACTCATTAGCAACCCGTTTACAACTTTTTTTTTGCGACTCTTCTCCAATTACTTACTAAACCAGATCACAATTCTGACCCCACTGATTATGGAAAGCTAACTCTTAAAACTATCAGAACAAATGTTATATGGCTTGTACTGTACCTGCGTCTCACATTAAACCTAAAAATAGACTAAAAAATGTAAAATAGTAAATGTGTCTTAAATTATATTGAATGTCTTTCCTTTGAGCACTTAGATTTCTTCTCGCTGTTCAAAGCTGCAATGTTTGTGACTAAAGTCCATCCTGATGTGTTTATTCTTCTGGAGTAGGGAAATTAGATTGTAAGCTCCACTGGAGCAAGAATTACGTGAGTGGTTGACTAATGTCTTCTATGAAATCCTTTGGAGTACACACATAAATAAACAGATAGATCTAATGATTTGTCTGATACAGTTACCCAAGCATAATGAAACTGATGAATTAATTGAGCCAATAATTCTAGACACAGTTTTTTCTCCGGATCCTGTGGAAACTAAATGACAAATGGATAATTTACACATGTAGATAATCAGGAAAATAGCGTTCGTAGGAAAACTTGTTCCCAATTATTAGCCAGTGTAAACATTCCAGCGAAGAACCAATGAACAAGAAAAATGCTTGTTTGTCAGGTTATTGGATCAGTTGTGCCAGCAAAAAGACATTGATATCGGCAGCACATCACCAGATGAAAAAAAGGTGATGTGGTGCCAATGACATTATAGTGCTTGGGGATGGAATGATCAAATAAGCTGTTATTACTCATCAGCTGGCAATCAAGCGTCAAATGACGTGTGTATTGTAGATAAGACCAAAATTGGCACATCTAAATGCACCACAAATCTATCCAATGTACTTGTGTAAATTACTGTACTACCTACATAACCACATATATATATATTGACTATTTCCTAAATTTATTAATTGACTGATTAATTTCATAAACAGTGGCTTGGGGCTAAACTAAACCCCTCGCACACATTAGATTAAAGTTATGCCGAACCAGACAATTTCACTTTATACATCTGGGAGGCTTATTCCGCTCTCCTCATCGGAAAACATGAAAATGTGGCCAAGCTGAATCTAAATTCATGTGTTAAAGAACCCTAACAACTTTTTCCTCAGTTTTTTTAATTTTAACATTTCAAAGTATTCCAAAAATTGAAAGGCATCTCCTTTCTATAGGATTGTAATGTAATGAATCTGTGTTTAAGGAAGTCAGGGAGCTCTTAATATGGCTTTCATGGATAGGCTTTGTTCAACTACTTCATATAGCAGTTTCAAGATGAACCCTGTCCTGCACCCTTTATTTCCTGTACAGGGATCTGGATTTACAAAGGGCCCTCTGTGTTGGGTCTACAAAGTAGCTGCTGGCCGGTGGAGTTTGCTGGCAGAGAAGGGTCATATAAGCTGAGGCAAAACCAGAAAAGTCAGAAAACAAAGTCAAAACCTTTATACACAGTCTAAGACCAAATCACAGGATCAAGGCAGCAGAGGTTTAGGGGCAGAACCAGGGTCCAGTATACCCTATAACAGGCAACTGGAGGTAAACAGGTAAGCCTCACTCAAGGCTCACAACAGGGAATTAATGAGCTAATTGTGTTCAGGAATTAACCCCAAAGCTCCTTGCCTGGACAGCACGTGTCTCAGAATATCAAGCACAGCTGCTGCAATGTTGCCCACAACAAAAGTGCAGTACCAACCAGCTATAAAAGTAGAAGGAGTGAGCAGAGACATGGATGTAACAAGGGATTAAATTACTAATCATTGGGAATCCTACTGCTGGAAACACCTACAATCCCAAGAATGGAGCTATGGAACTCTAAAACCGGGGATCTGCAGATCCCATATGAATGAAGTGGAGGTGCGCATACTCGATCCCTGATTCATTCATTCTCTATTTACACTGCTCGCTTTCAGAGTTATATACTGACACTAGATAATAAAAGTTACTAATAAACACAATAATATCTACAACGTATTCAGTTAGATCGGGGGAGTATTTTTTCTAATGATAAAGCTGATGTAATACAAAAGTCACTACTGAATTGGTAATGTGTCTTAAGGCGGCTGAAAATGTCATGTTTTAGCCTGCTTATGTGTTAATAATAGGCCCCTATAGTCATTTTTCTACTACAGATCATTTGTCTACTCACTGTGACTATAAACACACGATCGTTGAAATTACGAAGCAAATTCCCATACTGACATCACTTAATTAGATATGTGCATATACATGATTTGGCTAAACTAATAATTAGAGTAATACACTTCACAATGATGCTATACTTGTGTGTAAGAAGACATCATAGCAGTAACTGAAGCAATTTTGTGTCTGGATCAAGCTAGTACCTTCCCTATATACTTGCATGTAGATATTCTATCAATGAGGAGATCTGGTGGTGGGGAAGGAAGACTGACTATGGACTGTCACTTCTCAATGACTCATTTCATAGAGGTAGGGTTGAGCGAAACGGATCGGACAAATTCAAAAATCGCCGACTATCGTCAAAGTCGGGTTTCATGAAACCTGACCCGATCCTAGTGTGGGATCGGCCATGAGGTCGCCGATCTGCGTGCTAAAGTCACGTTTCATATGACGCTTTCAGCACCATTTTTCAGCCAATGAAGGAGGACGCAGAGTGCAGGCAGCGTGATGACATAGGTCTCGGTCCCCACCATCTTAGAGAAGGGCATGACAGTGATTGGCTTGCTTTCTGCGGCGTCACAGGGGCTATAAAGGGGCGTGCACGCCGACCGCCATCTTACTTCTGCCGATCTTAGCATAGGGAGAGGTTGCTGCAGCTTCATCAGAAGAAGGGATATAGTTAGGGAGGGAAGATTAACCCCCAAACTGCTTGTGCTGTAGTGATTTCCACTGTCCAACACCACCTTTGTTTTGCAGGGACAGTGGAGGCTATATCTTTGTGCATCAGCTCTGTAGCTTATTAGGCTGCTTTATAAGGCTCCCTGATAGCTGCATTGCTGTTTGCACGCTGCTGTGCAAACCAACTGCTTTTTTAAAAGCAAAAATCCTGTTGCTCCTTTCTGCATAGTTATCTAGTTTATTTGTCCACACTTTTGTGTGCAGCAGTCCTTTTTATTGCTGCCATACTTGTCCTGAGATCATTGTAGGGAGATTGAAATCTCAAGATAGGTTGCCCACACCAGTAACTAAGTATAAAGTAAATAACTTGGCACTCAACTTGTGTATAGTGATGATATTAAGGAAATTTATTACTTGGATCGCAGTCCAGCATAAACGTTTCGGTCAAAACAATAAGACCTTCCTCAGTAAACCGACTGCTTATGTAGTGTGGAGTATCGCTGGATATGGACAAGGTCCTAATGTCATAACTATAATGGACCTTTGAAGTGAAAAGATTCCCAGGTAAGCTGGGTGAATACGCCTAGTGTTCCTACTATATGGTAAGGATGATGGCTAAAATGGCCGTATTAGAGTGTGGAACCAGGTATTTTACTGTAGTATCCAAAACAGGACGATTATGGCATGAAATCGTGTAGTCCTCACTTAGGAGTGACTAAATGCCATGTATATTGGCAATTAGTAACCAGTGTAATGGCATGAGACCTATTGTTTTTGGGGGCTCGCTGTGAGTTCTCCTATAATAGGCACGTTAATAACCCCGGCTCCAGTGTAGGATGGATAGGCAGTGTGCATCAATGCGGTGTCTGCCGCTGGTTGAGACTCAACTCAACTCCACACTACATAAGCAGTCGGTTTACTGAGGAAGGTCTTATTGTTTTGACCGAAACGTTTATGCTGGACTGCGATCCAAGTAATAAATGTCTTTAATATCATCACTATACACAAGTTGAGTGCCAAGTTATTTACTTTATACTGAAATTGTACTACAGTCCTTGTATTTTTTCATATATCTTCCAGCCACTTTCTGCCACTTACATTGTGTTGTTTTATACACTGGGCCTGAGTTTTGGTTCAGTCTCCCCCCCAAAAAAAGTGAGATTCAAATTCTCACAAAGTGGATATACTTCAGTCCTGTTAGTTTGTCGTATGTCAGCCAGCCACTTTCTGCCACTTAGATTGCGTTGTTATATACACTGGGCCTGAGTTTTGGTTCAGTCTCCCCCCAATAAAGTGAGATTCAAATTCTCACAAAGTGGATATACTTCAGTCCTGTTAGTTTGTCGTATATCAGCCAGCCACTTTCTGCCACTTACATTGTGTTGTTTTATGCACAGGGCCTGAGTTTTGGTTTAGTCTCTCAAAAAAAAGGGAGATTTAAATTCTCAACAAGTTTATATACACCTTACCTTGTTTTACAGTACCATATAACGGTTGTTATTTTGGTTAGATTTTCCAAAAATGAGGAAGTCTGGTGGAAGAGCCCGTGGGTGGTGGTTGCCAGCTGGTACTGATGGTGGTGGTGGTGCATCTGGTGGTAGTGGCAAAAGCACAATAGCAACTAAGGCTGGAGGTGTTGAGCCAGCGTCATCATCTGGCTACACAAGTCCTCGAAGGCTCCCTTATCTGGTGGAAAAAGGACACGTCTGGCTACCCCAAATGTTGATGATCTAACCTTAATTAAAATGAACCAATCATGGATTTCAAATTATTTTGCCCCACCTTCCCCTGCTGACACGTAGCTTGCCTGCAAAATGTCTTGCTTTTGGCCTCCTCTTACTGACTTCTTCAATTCCTCCATTTGCAGCTGCTGAATGTCCACCATAGGCCATTTTTATACCTCCCTAAATGGGCTGACTCCCCCCACAGGGCCGTGGTCACCACCTGGCGCAAGCACCCGTGTGAGTGCCGTTTGCCTGGACAGGTGGGTGGGCCCACTCTTGGGCGATGGCACTGGCACAGGGTCCCTCATAGTACAATGAAGTGTCTCTGACGGTGGTGGTGCACAACCAACGTCAGACACACCGTCGTAATATGAGGGGCCCTGTGCCAGTACCGCCGCCTACGAGAGAGTGTTCCCCCCAGCTCGAACAGTGCTCTACCACTTGCAATACTTACCTCTCCCTGCTCCACCACTGTGTAGTGTGTGCTGTTAAATCCTTCAATGGCACTGCCAATACAAATTTGTTGAAATGATAGATGATAGTTAAAATATACAGGGGCCCTGGCCTCCATTTAGACCAGTTAATACTTTGTGCCTACTACCACTGTCTGCTACTCAGCAGAGGAGCCGACCCCTGTACCTAGCTATGCCACCTGTTTATTTATGAACAATTTTTTGGCAGACATTTAGCCCACTTTATTATTTGGGCCTACTAACTTAGTCTGCTACTCATTACAATTTTCCGACACTGAGCAAAGCAATGTCGCCTGTTTATTTATGAACAATTTTTTGGCAGACATTTAGCCCACTTTATTATTTGGGCCTACTAACTGTCAGCCACTCATTACAGTTTTCCTCCACTGAACAAAGCAATGCCGCCTGTTTAGTCCTGTTACCACATTTGAACTGCATTTAGCCTACTTTATTATTTGGGCCTACTAACTGTGTCTGCCGCTCATTACAGTTTTCCTCCACTGAACAAAGCAATGCCACCTGTTCAGTCCTGTTACCACATTTGAACTGCATTTAGCCTACTTTATTATTTGGGCCTACTAACTGTGTCTGCCACTCATTACAGTTTTCCTCCACTGAACAAAGCAATGTCGCCTGTTTAGTCCTGTTACCACATTTGAACTGCATTTAGCCTACTTTATTATTTGGGCCTACTAACTGTGTCTGCCACTCATTACAGTTTTCCTCCACTGAACAAAGCAATGCCGCCTGTTTAGTCCTGTAACCACATTTGAACTGCATTTAGCCTACTTTATTATTTGGGCCTACTAACTGTGTCTGCCACTCATTACAGTTTTCCTCCACTGAACAAAGCAATGTGCCTGTTTAGTCCTGTTACCACATTTGAACTGCATTTAGTCTACTTTTTTATTTGGGCCTACTAACTGTGTCTGCCACTCATTACAGTTTTCCTCCACTGAACAAAGCAATGCCACCTGTTTAGTCCTGTTACCACATTTGAACTGCATTTAGCCTACTTTATTATTTGGGCCTACTAACTGTGTCTGCCACTCATTACAGTTTTCCTCCACTGAACAAAGCAATGCCGCCTGTTTAGTCCTGTTACCACATTTGAACTGCATTTAGCCTACTTTATTATTTGGGCCTACTAACTGTGTCTGCCACTCATTACAGTTTTCCTCCACTGAACAAAGCAATGCTGCCTGTTTAGTCCTGTTACCACATTTGAACTGCATTTAGCCTACTTTATTATTTGGGCCTACTAACTGTGTCTGCCACTCATTACAGTTTTCCTCCACTGAACAAAGCAATGCTGCCTGTTTAGTCCTGTTACCACAATTGAACTGCATTTAGCCTACTTTATTATTTGGGCCTACTAACTGTGTCTGCCACTCATTACAGTTTTCCTCCACTGAACAAAGCAATGCCGCCTGTTTAGTCCTGTAACCACATTTGAACTGCATTTAGCCTACTTTATTATTTGGGTCTATATCTGTGTTTCCTCCTCATCCTGCCCATTGCCCAGCCACTGCTAGATGAGTCTGCTGGTACATTGACCCAGACCACTACATTCCCCTTGCACTCTACACAGCCAGAATCTGACCCTGCTGAAAGTCAGGTTCCCCTTCCTGCATACTATACCACCTTACACGGAGACAAAGAGGAAGGTGCAGATGAAAGTGCAGGTTCCTTCATCAGGTGGGGGGGGCATACTCGTTGGCGACTTCACTGGCACAGGGCCTCTCATAGTACGCAAAAGTCTCTCTGCCAGTGGGAGGCGCCACCCGCCGTCAAACACACCGCCGTACTATGAGGGGCCCTGTGCCAGTGCCAACGAGTGGGCCCCCCTGCTTGCTCAGGATCACAGCACTTGCAAAGTTGAAATATTTACCTCTCCCTGCTCCACTGCCGTGACGTATTCCGCGTTTCCTGGGCCCACAAAAATCTTGAGCCAGCCCTACCCCCCACAACTTTAGCCAAATGATCCCCAGTTTTCAATGCCTAACTATTATTATAAAGTAAATTAAGATTGACAAGCTTAAGTAATAAGAATTGATGTTTTTGGCATTAAAATGGGCACTGTAGGTGTTTTCCTGTCCTCCACTCACTGCCGACTTTGATTCCCCATTGACTTGCATTGGGTTTCGTGTTTCAGTCAGCCCCCGACTTTTCGCAATAATCGGCCGATTTCACCCGACCCGACTTTTGACAAAGTTGGGTTTCGCGAAACCCGACTCGATCCAAAAAAAGTAAAAGTCGCTTAACTCTACATAGAGGTATCATTACAGGAGATGTATACATTTATTTGGAGGATCTCAAGATGGTCTCAGCCGCGTAATCTTTGCCCCTTCTTGAAGGGTCAGCAGCTGGTGTCTAATATTAGTGACACATGAACCTTCCACTCATTCCTGTGTAACTTATATAATTCCTGTCTACCGTTTTTGAATGTCAAGTACTAACAATGCACCCAAGCAATGTGAACTTCTATATTCCCTTCCTTGATACTACTTGGCCGGTGTAATTCAATGATTTTTGTTGTTATAGTTCTCCTTCACAGGAGGCCCAAAGATTGCATCTGAAGATACAGTTGTGGCCAAAAATATTGACACCCCTGCAATTCTGTCAGATAATACTCAGTTTCTTCCTAAAAATGATTGCAAACACAAATTCTTTGGTATTATTATCTTCATTTAATTTGTCTTAAATGAAAAAACACAAAAAGAATTGTCCTAAAGCCAAATTGGATATAATTCCACACCAAACATAAAAAAGGGGGTGGACAAAAGTATTGGCACTGTTCAAAAAATCATGTGATGCTTCTCTAATTTGTGTAATTAACAGCACCTGTAACTTACCTGTGGCACCTAACCGGTGTTAGCAATAACTAAATCACACTTGCAGCCAGTTGACATGGATTAAAGTTGACTCAACCTCTGTTGTGTGTCCTTGTGTGTACCACATTGAGCACGGAGAAAAGAAAGAAGACCAAAGAACTCTCTGAGGACTTGAGAAACCAAATTGTGAGGAAGCATGAGCAATCTCAAGGCTACAAGTTTAACTCTGCAATCTTCATTCCTTCATTCATTTACAGACTTTGTGATATGCAGTTTTCAACCTGATTCTACCTTCAGCTTCTTCTCTTGTAGGAATGTCCCTCTCAGTAATATAGGCTGGATGTGATCTCTATGTGTACAGTGCCATGTAAATGTTTGGGCACCCCTGGTCAAAATTACTGTTATTGTGAACAGTTAAGCAAGTTGAAGATTAAATGATTTCTAAAAGGCCTAAAATTAAAGATGACATATTTCCTTTGTATCTTAGGCAAAAAAATATATATTGTCATTTTTTACATTTTAAAAATTACAAAAAGGAAAATGGATTTATTAAAAATGATCTTAACCCCTTAACGACTGCCGATACGCCTTTTAACGGCGGCAGTTAAGGGTACTTAAACCACAGTGCTGTTAATTAACAGCGCTGAGGTTTAAGGGTATAGCGCCCCCAGAGTCGGAATTTCTCCAGGGTCTCAGCTACCAGGGGTAGCTGAGACCCCAGACAACATGATTCATGGTTTTTACCGACCCCGGTTTTGTGATCGTCATTATTAACGGTAAAAAAAAAACATTTTCCATTTAATTTCTCCTTTGATGTGATCGCACATCAGATGAGAAAGAAATAAGGTCTCACGATCCCTGCCAATACCTCCGTTGTCCCTGGATCCTTCAGCATCCCCCTTTGATATCCTCCGGGCCGTGCCGGCGTCTCCTTCTGGGAGAAAATGGTGGGTGCATGCGCAGTGCGCCTGCCAAGATCTGCTAGCCGGCACCCAGCAACAATAGGAAATTTTTCCTATTGGTTCATTTTGATCACTGTGATAGACCCTATCATAATGATCGAAATAAAAAAAAATGTAAATAAAACCTCCTTTTATCACCCCCTTAGTTAAGGAAAAATAATAAAATGAAAAAATATATATATTTCCATTTTTCCATTAGGGTTAGAGTTGGGCTAAAGTGAGTTGGGGTAAAGTTAGGGTTAGGGTTGGGCTAAAGTGAGTTGGGCTAAAGTTAGGCTTAGGACTAGGGTTAGGGTTAGGGCTGGGGTTAGGGATAGGGCTAGGGTTAGGGTTGGGATTACGGTTAGGGTTGGGATTAGGGTTAGGGGTGTGTTGGGGTTAGGTTTGTTGTTAGGGTTATGGCTAGGGTTGGGATTAGGGTTAGGGGTGTGTTGGGGTTAGGGTTGGAGTTAGAATTGGGGCATTTCCACTGTTTAGGTACATCAGGGGGTCTCCAAACGCGACATGGCGCCATCATTGATTCCAGCCAATTTTGAGTTCAAAAAGTCAAATGGTGCTCCCTCCCTTCTGAGCCCTGCCATGCTCCCAAACTTTTCCCCACATATGGGGTATCGACATACTCAGAAGAAATTGCACAACAAATTATGTGGTCCATTTTCTCCTGCTACCCTTGTGAAAATTAAAAAAAAATTGGTTCCAAAGTAAATTTTTTGTGAAAAAAGTAACATGTTCATTTTTTCCTTCCACATTGCTTTAGTTCTTGTGAAGCAACTAAAGGGTTAATAAATTTCTTGAATGTGGTTTTGCGCACCTTAAAGGGTGCAGTTTTTAGAAATGGGTATTTTCTGTTACATTGACCCCTAAAGTCATTTCAAATGTGAGGTGGTCCCTAAAAAATATGGTTTTGTAAATTTTGTTGGAAAAATGAGAAATCGCTGGTCAACTTTTAACCCTTATAACTTACTAACAAAAAAAAAATGTTGTTTCCAAAATTGTGCTGTTGTAAAGTAGACATGTGGGAAATGTTATTTATTAACTATCTTGTGTGACACAACTCTCTGATTTAAGGGCATAAAAATTAAAAGTTTGAAAATTTCACAATTTTCGCCATATTTTCATTCTTTTCATACGTAAACGCAAGTCATATCGAAGAAATTTTACCACTAACATGAAATACAATATATCACGTAAAAACATTCTCAGAATCAGTGGGATCCGTTGAAGCATTTCAGAGTTATAACCACATAAAGTGACAGTGGTCAGAAATTTAAAAATTGGCTTGGTCATTAAGCAGAAAATTGGCTCTGTCACTAAGGGGTTAATTCTCAAAACATAGGGATTTTAATTTTATTTTTCACTGCTCATTGCAATGGTTACTGGCCACTTCTGAACTGTATCAGCAGTAGCTTGTCTCCTAGGCAGATAGAACAACACTTACAAGCTCTTGCAAGCACTGTCCTTAAACTAGTCGTATCAGTCCTTTCCTAGTGCTATACAGGAAAAGCTGCCTCTGCTTGCAACATGGGAGAACACTTAGCTCGGGCCAGCAGCCCTACCATTTTACAACCAACTTTTAAATCACCTCTGTAAGTAGAATGACAAGTGGCTGAAAAGAGGTGCAGTCCTAAAGAAATATCTTAAAGGGGTTGTTCACTACTTAAAGTTTATACTCCCCTCCCATGCCGGCGCCATTCCCGCAGTGTCAGCACTCGCAGTCCCGAGGCTCACATTCAATTGTTGTGACATATGACACCTGCGCTCAATCAGCGCTGGTGTCACTGTCCCCCGCCTTTGGACAAATCGAACATGAAGAGGAAGTCCGGGCTGCAGCTGATCTCTGACTTCCTCTTTATGTTCAATTCAACAGGGGGCGGGGACAGTGATGCCAGCGCTAATTGGGCGCATCACGTGTTGCAACAACAGCACATCAGCCCAGGGGAGAGCGAGTGCCGACACCATGGGAACAGCACCGACACCGGAGGTGAGTATAAGCTTTATTATTTTATGGGATACTAGCAAGGGGTATGAGAAGGGGTTGTCCAAGTAGTGGACAACTTCTTTAAGGTAATCCTTTCAACACAGCGAAATAATGTAGAAAATGTCAAAATCCTACGTTTGAATTTGCTCTTAGTGCAAGATTTAGATATATTTTTTCTCCTGTATTATGCTAGTAGCCTTTTCAGATAAGAATAGGACTTGAACTCTAGCACCACATATTAAATGTAACAATCCTAAGTCAGTATTGTCCCTTTAATGACCTTTGCCACATGACTTGGGATAAGAAGCCAAACCAGACACTCTATTTTGCCGACACGTGTTTTGGGGGTTTTGCCCCTTATCAGCACAAAGGAAGAGTTCTGATTTGACTATAGTGAAATGCATTGAGCCCTTGAAATGCAAAAACTTTATTTCACACAAGGGAAATCCCACAACGTATACACCAAAATGCCACAAACTTCAATCAGCAAACAGTGCTCTTTTTTCCCCGAACATTTGGCTAGAAAATGTCTAGATTCAGCAGTCTCAACTATACTAAAAATACTTTGCAGAATATGCTTTTTTGGAATGCCAGATTATGAACTGGTATAGATATATGGTTGTATATGACTGGCCATACATTCTGTTGGACTCTTCCGAACAAAGACCAACTGCACACTATAATAATGAAATACTAATTAAACTGATACTATGTTTTCTTACATATATTTCATACATATATAGCAAATCCTGGCTACTAACTTCCAAATCCAAGTGACACTACTCTGCCCTCCTCCTGGAGCTGTCATCTGCCTTCGACAGAGTGGACCATTCCCTCTTACTACAGATTCTCTCATCTCTTGGCATCACAGACTTGGCCCTATCTTAGATCTCCTCATGCCTAACAGACTGGACATTCATGGTCTCCCCCACCTCCTCATATCACCCCCTATCTGTTGGTGTCCCCCAAGGTTCAGTTCTACGACCCCTGCTCTTCAACATCTACACCATCAGCCAGGGACAGCTCATAGAGTCCCACAGCTTTCAGTATCATCTCTATGCTGATGACACACAGATCTACCTCTCTGGACCCATTAGCACCTCATTACTAACCAGAATCCCACAATGTCTGTCAGCTATTTCATTTTTCTTCTGTGCTAGATTTCTAAAACTTAACATGGATAAAACAGAATTTATCATCTTTTCTCCATCTCACTCAATGCCCCCCAACAGACTAAAGGCCCCGTCTCACACAGCGACGCTGCAGCGATACAGACAACGATGCTGATCGCTGCAGCGTCGCTGTTTTGTCGCTGTGTGGTCGCTGGGGAGCTGTCACACAGACAGCTCTCTCCAGCGACCAACGATCAGGGGAACGACTTCGGCATCGTTGAAACTGTCTTCAACGATGCCGAAGTCCCCCTGCAGCACCCGGGTAACCAGGGTAAACATCGGGTTACTAAGCGCAGGGCCGCGCTTAGTAACCCGATGTTTACCCTGGTTACCAAAAAAAACAAACAGTACATACTCGCCTTTCGGTGTCCCTTGCCGTCTGCTTCCTGCTCTGACTGAGCCGCCGTACAGTGAGAGCAGAGCGCAGCGGTGACGTCACTGCTGTGATCTGCTCTCACTGTACGGCGGCACTCAGATGTATGTAGTGTTTGTTTTTTTTTTACATTTACGCTGGTAACCAGGGTAAACATCGGGTTACTAAGCGCGGCCCTGCGCTTAGTAACCCGATGTTTACCCTGGTTACCAGTGAAGACATCGCTGGATCGGTGTCACACACACCAATTCAGCGATGTCAGCGGGACCTCAACGACCAAAAAAAGGTCCAGGCCATTCCGACACGACCAGCGATCTCGCAGCAGGGGCCTGATCGCTGGTACGTGTCACACATAGCGAGATCGCTACTGAGGTCGCTGTTGCGTCACAAAACTTGTGACTCAGCAGCGATCTCGCTAGCGATCTCGCTATGTGAGACGGGGCCTTTATCCATCAAAGTCAAGGGCTGCTCACTCTCTTTAGTCCCGGAAACTCGCTTCCTCAGTGTAACCTTTGACTCTGATCTCTCTTTCAAACCACACATTCAAGCCCTTTCTAATTCAAGCCCTTTCTCTACTCCCCTGTTATCTCATCTTCTCACAATTGCATACGAGATTTCTCTTGTGCATCTCCTGTACTCTGGAACTCTCTACTCCAACATACCCCAAAGTGTAAACCTTCAAAAGGAACCTAAAAACGTACCTCTATTGACAAGTGTATAACCTGCAGTAACCCTTGTTCCACCATACTACTTAACGACCAGCTCTCCCATTACCTACTGCATCCTCACCCATCACTTGTAGATTGTAAGCCCTCGCGGACAGGGTCCTCTCTCCTCTTGTACCATTCGGTGACTCGTTTTATTCAAGATTATTGTATTTGTTTTTTGCTATGTATACCTTTTTCACATGTAAAGTGCCATGGAATAAATGGCACTATAATAATAATAAATAATAATTTAAAAAAGAGCAACAAAGAGAACTTGTAATAAGCAGAATCCCACCATCTCACAAATGGAAGCCCAACTTTCTCCCTCAATCATAGACACAATAAAGTATTTTAAAACTCTCAATTAAAACGTCCCCTAATCCCTCAGCATATAAAACAGTATTCAGCCAATATGAAAGTTACTATACTGTCTCTGTATTAACTATAGCAAATCACACTAATTAAACCTGCCAATTACTTCTCAGTTTTCAGCACATGGACATTTGTACCTTAAAATAGCACTGCACCCAGGCACAACAGCAGGCTTTTAACAACTCGGCAGACCCAAGGCCAATTTTTTTTTCTTATTGACCACAGGAAGATCAGTTTAGCTGGAAGGCATTTCCTGGTTCCTCAAAAAGGATTTGCAAAGAGACATGCCAGACAGTAGTCATTCTAAATGAACTTTGCAGAATATTAGAGTAAGTTTGGTTGTTATTCTCTATTTATTGGATGGGAGATAACTTACCGACTGCTGTGGGTCTGACCACTAGGAACCCCATGAATCTTGAGAACCAGGGGTCTTAATGGAGCAATGGTCCAGCAGGCACATATCGGCTCCAATCATTTTTTTTTCAAAAGTAAATTTTTATTAAAGTTGTAAAGATTAACAGCAATTAGTTATACACAAGTTTGATGGTTGCATTTAATCAATGATATTAATTACTGATATTAATATACCGTACAAGGAGATTAAATAAAAAAAGGTGGGAAGAAAAAGGGAGTGAAAAAGGAGAGGATAAATATCGAAGGGCAAGTAGGAACAGCATTCAAAAGGGACTGACAGAGAAGCCAAACGCTGGGCTGAGCTGGTCTTTTGCCCTCTCATTAAGAATGAATGGAGCAGAGGATTACATGTTCGACCACTGCTCACATAGGGCCCTTTGGAGCCCTGGTTATCAGGATCAGTGGGGCTCCCAGATGTCTAGCCTTCCAAACTTGAGACAGCCCTTTTATGGTCTCGGTTTTGCCAAAACTGTTTCATGATCTGGACCATAAACAGGTCGGATCTTAGCAAAACCACACATAAGGCACAAGTGGGCATTAATGGGTGTGCCCAGGAGTTTGGGGGCATTCTTGGGGGTTGGAGCTTAGAATTTCTGAATTTTGTGTTGTAAATGTCAGTAAGATTGTTTTTGATGCACTTTTATCCAGCTAAAGTCAGGAGTGCACCCTGACAATAGGAAAAGCATTGATTGAAAGACTGATGAGCCTTTTTCCTATGCATCCAAAAGCTGCACCAAAAGTTGCATGCGTAAAATGCGGCACTAAGGGTATGTGCACACATTTAGTATTTGCTGCAGACATTTGTGCATCCAAAACAAGTCTGTTGGCAGGAAAAATGCTGCATGAAAAAAGTGCTAAAAAATTACTTCTATGGTTTGTCCTCTAGGGAAAGCAGGCTATTTGATAAAAGTTGGAAGACATCTAAGCTTTCAATGAGTCTCCACCCTGTAGTTGTCATTTAAGTTGGGCACACACATTAGATGAATAAAAAGAAATTACTGCATCTCTGACCATGCTTGATGATGGTTTAATGCTGGATCTACAGTGTATGGCTAAACTTAGGACTACTGTAATCCATATGGGCAGCTTTACTTTCTATGCAGCGGCAAGCATGCGCCAGTTCCTAATATGCAGTTCCAATTCCCATCAGTCACGAACTTGCCTCCTCTTCTCTGCTGGATGGCAGATCTATATATATAATCGTCTAAGGGGCACTTCCGTCTGTTTGTCTGTCTGTCTGTCACAGAAATCCTGCGACGAGCACAGTCTGGCCTCGAATTCGCCCCTTCCTACTCTCTGTCAGCGCTCACACAGGGTTAATGGCTGCATTACACCGCATTATGCTGGGGTGTAACGCAGTCCATTAACGCTGCTATTAACCCTGTGTGACCAACTTTTTACTATTGATGCTGCCTATGCATCTAATGTTAAAAATAATAAACAAAATAAAAAATCATTATATTCTCACCATCCGTCGCCTTTCCCGTTGCTCCTCACGACGCTCCGGGCCATGCATTGCGGTCTCGCGAGATGATGACGTAGCAGTATCGCGAGACCGCTACGTCATCATCTCTCGAGACCGCAATGCATTCTTGGGACCGGAGCATCGCGAGGAGCATCGCTAAATGCCTGGGCTGGATCGGGGGGCCGACGGAAGGTGAGTATATAACTATTTTTTATTTTAATTTTTTTTTAACAGGGATATGGTGCCCACATTGCTATATACTGCGTGAGCTGTGTTATATACTTCGTCTCTGTGCTATATACTACGTCGCTGTGCAATATATTACGTGGCTGTGCAATATATTACGTGACTGTGCAATGTATTACATGGCTGGGCAATATACTACGTGGGCTGTGTTATATACTGCATGGGCTGTGTTATATACTACGTGGCTGTGTTATATACTACGTGGCTGTGCAATATATTACGTGGCTGTGCAATATATTACGTGGCTGTGCAATATATTACATGGCTGGACAATAAACTATGTGGGCTGTGTTATATACTGCATGGGCTGTGTTATATGCTGCGTGGGCTGTTATATACTATGTCTCTGTGCTATATACTACGTGGCTGTGGTATATATTACGTGGCTGGCAATATACTACATCGCTGTGCTCTATACTACGTGGCCTGTGTTATATACTGCATGGGCTGTGTTATATACTATGTCTCTGTGCTATATACTACGTGGCTGTGCAATATATTACGTGGCTGGGCAATATATTACGTGGCTGGGCAATATATTACGTGGCTGGGCAATATACTACGTGGCTGGGCAATATACTACAGGGGCTGTGCTATATACTACGTGAGCTGTGTTATATACTACGTGGGCTGTATGCTACTTGGCTGTGCTATATTTCTCTGCTGTATCTGTGCATCATGAATCGTGGTATGTGTTAAAGAGGGGGGCCCACTGAGACTCTTTCGCCCGGGCCCTCAAAAACCTGGAGCCGGCCCTGGTGTCACGGGAAGCCTAGGTGGGCAAGAGCTAATAACCCGGGCCCCTGCAATTTCCCTCAGACTAGGGAAATCCTGACTGACCCTCTACCTAGAGTTTACACTGATGGTGTGCATGTCTAGGCCTCCACCCTCACCCTATCTCCTGTTTCAACCCTAGGCTGAAACCACCACCCCACCACCCAGTGAAGAGTTAATACACCAATATCCACAGTTAGCACAGACAAGGATAACGGAAAATATACACCACGCCGCAGTCACTCAGGAATACACTATAAATGCGCAGGGCAAAACAAATACAAATATAGGAAGGAGTAAATAAGACAAAGGGAAATACACCACCAGATACGTTACTCAAACTGCTTAGCTCATCACTCCAGACCGAGATAACCACGCACTAGACAGAAGCTATAATCGGCGACGCCCAATGTTCAGAAGAACTATTTAAAGGCAGTGGGCGTGGCCCAGCTTCCAATCCGAGCACCAGCTAAATTAACCCCAGACCAGCTAGATAAAATCTAGCCGACGCCCACGCCACTGAGCACATAGTGGACAAAAGCGGAATTACCGCTGTCTGTCGAACGCCCTGGTATGAACAGCGTCCGACATGACACCTGGCTTCACTGATTGTTCGCGGCCGGGCGTGACCAATCAGAGACAGGCGCAGTCCGGCCGCGAATTGGCGCGGAATTTGAACCACGCTTCGCTAATTGGTCGCGCCCGGCTGGCCGAATCCTGTGTATAAATTGCATTATTCTGAAAACTTCATAAATAAACTACATACATATTCTAGAATACCCGATGCGTTAGAATCGGGCCACCATCTAGTCTAGGCTTATACCAGTCTTACCTATACCTTACTTATTGTCGTGAAGCTTCATGAGATCACAGGGCTATCAATAGTGGACTACATGAAGCTTCTTGTTCTTGCAGACATTGCATGGGGGCAGTAAAATAAGAATAGATTGGTGGTCACCTAAACCTTTGTAAGTGTCCATGCTGACCACACTGGGGTGGATCTTTGCAAGGATTACAATGCACAGCTGAGCTTGTACCTTTAGCAGCTGCCTCCTTTGCCTAACCTTGTTTCCTAATGTTGATGGACATTTGCCTGAATTTTTTAATGTGTTCTGAATATATAATAATTGTTTATATTGTATAATATCTCCGCCATCAAAACTTATAGAATTTTTTTCCTTTTAGGTTTGCAGTTTTGCATTATTGGTGATTAATTTTAGCATTGCAGCTCTGCCTTTTGCTGCTCTTTTTAGCATTGATTTCTAGTATAACATGAAGATAATCCAGCTCAATGAACCGCGAATAGGCTTTTATTCACACAAAGTGCATGACACAGGAAAAGATCAGTATTACAGCTAGAAGGAATGCAACATCAACGAGTTTCAGATGACAGCCCACCCTTAGCTTGACTGTCACCCAAAACGCATTGATGTTGATTCCTTCTAGCTGTACTGCTGATCTTGTCCTCTGTCATGCACTTTGTGTGAATAAAAACCTATTCACAGTTTGTTGAACTGGAGTGCCTTCATTTTATGATTGTTCCACGCTTTGACACAGTGTTTCCGGGCTCCAAACACCTTCAAGATATCTCCTACTGTGAGCTGGATATAATATTGATTTCTAGTAACCATTTTTTACCATATTGCATAGTCATAAAATAGCCCAAACAATCTGTGTCCAGTGATGATAAGCTAATCGTAAAAATGCTGTCAACATTGGATCTCTTGGTAAATTTTATTACTTTGCTTTATGAAAACCCAATGGGCAAACAAAGGCTAATTGTTTATAATGTTAAGGTCTACTATCTATGGCACCCCTAAATTGTGATTTAGCAGGTCATGATGTGTACAGATAATGAGTAGTGTTGAGCATTCCGATACCGCAAGTATCGGGTATCGGCCGATATTTGCTGTATCGGAATTCCGATACCGAGATCCGATACTTTTGTGGTATCGGGTATCGGTATCGAAACAACATTAATGTGTAAAATAAAGAATTAAAATAAAAAATATTGCTATACTCACCTCTCCGACGCAGCCTGCACCTTACCGAGGGAACCGGCAGCGTTGTTTGCTTAAAATTCGCGCTTTAACTTCCTTACGCGAAGTCCCGGCTTGTGATTGGTCGCGCGCCGCCCATGTGGCCGGGACGCAACCAATCACAGCAAGCCGTGACATAATTTCAGGTCCTTCAGGATTTTAAAATTACGTTCCGGCGTTGTGATTGGTTGCGTCGCGGTCACATGGGCGACGCAACCAATCACAAGCCGTGACGTCACGGGAGGCAGGAGACGCACGCATTTTATTTTACACATTAATATGGTTCCCAGGGCCTGAAGGAGAGTTTCCTCTCCTTCAGACCCTGGGAACCATCAGGGATACCGTCCTGTTGTGAAATTGGATTCTGGGCTCCCCCGGTGGCCACTTGTGGAATTGAACTTGTGTGCATCATCCCCTCTGTTCACCTGCTCCTATCAGGATGTGGGAGTCGCTATATAACCTTGCTCCTCTGTCAATTTCTTGCCGGTCAACAATGTAATCAGAAGCCTTCTGTGCTTGTTCCTGTTACTAGACAACTCCCAGCTAAGTTGGACTTTTGTCCTTGTGTGTTTTTGCATTTTGTTCCTGTTCACAGCTGCTGTTTCGTTACTGTGTCTGGAAAGCTCTTGTGAGCGGAAATTGCCACTCTGGTGTTATGAGTTAATGCTAGAGTCTTAAAGGAATTTCTGGATGGTGTTTTGATAGGGTTTTCTGCTGACCATGAAAGTGTCCTTTCTGTCTTCCTGCTATCTAGAAAGCGGACCTCGATTTTGCTAAACCTATTTTCATACTACGTTTGTCATTTCATCTAAAATCACCGCCAATATATGTGGGGGCCTCTGTCTGCCTTTTGGGAAAATTTCTCTAGAGGTGAGCCAGGACTGTCTTTTCCTCTGCTAGGATTAGGTAGTTCTCCGGCTGGCGCTGGGCATCTAGGGTTAAAAAACGTAGGCATGCTACCCGGCCACTTCTAGTTGTGCGGCAGGTTTAGTTCATGGTCAGTATAGTTTCCATCTTCCAAGAGCTAGTTCTCATATATGCTGGGCTATGTTCTCTCGCCATTGAGAATCACGACAGTTTGACCGGCCCAAAAAAGGGTTAAATTACTGGCTGAGAAAGGAGAGAAAAAAGAAGTCTGCTACAATTTTTTTTTTTTTTTTTTTTTCCTCTAGTTCTGAGTGTGCTCTTAATTGAATCACTTGCTAGTCTGCCTATACTGCAGCCTTCCTCTCTTTCTCTCCTTCTAATCCTTGAATGGCTCTGTGTTCACCTGTTTCAAATGGATCTTCAGAGTGTAGCTACAGGTTTGAATAATCTCGCCACAAAGGTACAAAATTTGCAAGATTTTGTTGTTCATGCACCTATGTCTGAGCCTAGAATTCCTTTGCCTGAATTCTTCTCGGGGAATAGATCTCACTTTCAAAATTTTAAAAATAATTGCAAATTGTTTTTGTCCCTGAAGTCTCGCTCTGCCGGAGACCCTGCACAGCAGGTCAGGATTGTAATTTCCTTGCTCCGGGGCGACCCTCAAGACTGGGCTTTTGCATTGGCACCAGGGGATCCTGCGTTGCTCAATGTGGATGCGTTTTTTCTGGCTTTGGGGTTGCTTTATGAGGAACCTCATTTAGAGCTTCAGGCGGAAAAGGCCTTGATGTCCTTGTCTCAGGGGCAAGATGAAGCTGAAATATACTGCCAAAAATTCCGCAAATGGTCTGTGCTTACTCAGTGGAATGAGTGCGCCCTGGCGGCGATTTTCAGAGAAGGTCTCTCTGATGCCATTAAGGATGTTATGGTGGGGTTCCCTGTGCCTGCGAGTCTGAATGAGTCCATGACGATGGCTATTCAGATCGATAGGCGTCTGCGGGAGCGCAAACCTGTGCACCATTTGGCGGTGTCTACTGAGAAAACGCCAGAAAATATGCAATGTGATAGAATTCTGTCCAGAAGCGAGCGGCAGAATTTTAGACGAAAAAATGGGTTGTGCTTCTATTGTGGTGATTCAACTCATGTTATATCAGCATGCTTTAAGCGTACTAAGAAGCCTGACAAGTCTGTTTCAATTAGCACTTTACAGTCTAAGTTTATTCTATCTGTGACCCTGATTTGTTCTTTGTCATCTATTACCGCGGACGCCTATGTCGACTCTGGCACTGCTTTGAGTCTTATGGATTGGTCCTTTGCCAAACGCTGTGGGTATGATTTGGAGCCACTGGAGGCTCCGATACCTCTGAAAGGGATTGACTCCACCCCATTGGCTAGTAATAAACCACAATACTGGACACAAGTGACTATGCGTGTTAATCCAGATCACAAGGAGGTTATTCGCTTTCTGGTGCTGTATAATCTACATGATGTTTTGGTGCTGGGATTGCCATGGCTGCAATCTCATAACCCAGTCCTCGACTGGAGAGCTATGTCTGTGTTAAGCTGGGGATGTAAAGGAACTCATGGGGACGTACCTTTGGTTTCCATTTCATCATCTATTCCCTCTGAGATTCCTGAATTCTTGTCTGACTTTCGTGACGTTTTTGAAGAACCCAAGGTTGGTTCACTACCTCCGCACCGGGAGTGCGATTGTGCCATAGACTTGATTCCGGGTAGTAAATACCCTAAGGGTCGTTTATTTAATCTGTCTGTGCCTGAACACGCTGCTATGCGAGAATATATAAAGGAGTCCTTGGAAAAGGGACATATTCGTCCTTCGTCATCTCCCTTAGGAGCCGGTTTTTTCTTTGTGTCTAAGAAAGACGGCTCTTTGAGGCCGTGTATTGATTATCGACTTTTGAATAAAATCACGGTTAAATATCAATATCCGTTACCACTGCTTACTGATTTGTTTGCTCGTATAAAGGGGGCCAAGTGGTTCTCTAAGATTGATCTCCGTGGGGCGTATAATTTGGTGCGAATCAAGCAGGGGGATGAGTGGAAAACCGCATTTAATACGCCCGAGGGCCATTTTGAGTATTTGGTGATGCCTTTTGGTCTTTCAAATGCCCCTTCAGTCTTCCAGTCCTTTATGCATGACATTTTTCGCGATTATTTGGATAAATTTATGATTGTGTATCTGGATGATATTCTGATTTTTTCGGATGACTGGGACTCTCATGTCCAGCAGGTCAGGAGGGTTTTTCAGGTTTTGTGGTCTAATTCCTTGTATGTGAAGGGTTCTAAGTGTGTTTTTGGGGTTCAAAAGATTTCTTTCTTGGGATACATTTTTTCCCCCTCTTCCATCGAGATGGATCCCGTCAAGGTTCAGGCTATTGGTGATTGGACGCAACCCTCTTCTCTTAAGAGTCTTCAGAAATTTTTGGGCTTTGCTAACTTTTATCGTCGATTTATTGCTGGTTTTTCTGATGTTGTAAAACCATTGACTGATTTGACTAAGAAGGGTGCTGATGTTGCTGATTGGTCCCCTGATGCTGTGGAGGCCTTTCGGGAGCTCAAGCGCCGCTTTTCTTCCGCCCCAGTGTTGCGTCAGCCTGATGTTGCTCTTCCTTTTCAGGTTGAGGTCGACGCTTCTGAAATCGGAGCTGGGGCGGTGTTGTCGCAGAGAAGTTCCGACTGCTCCGTGATGAGACCTTGTGCTTTTTTTTCCCGTAAATTTTCGCCCGCCGAGCGGAATTATGATATTGGGAATCGGGAGCTTTTGGCCATGAAGTGGGCTTTTGAGGAGTGGCGTCACTGGCTTGAGGGGGCCAGACATCAGGTGGTGGTATTGACTGACCACAAAAATTTAATTTACCTTGAGTCTGCCAGGCGCCTGAATCCTAGACAGGCGCGCTGGTCGTTGTTTTTCTCTCGGTTTAATTTTGTGGTGTCGTACCTACCGGGTTCTAAGAATGTTAAGGCGGATGCCCTTTCTAGGAGTTTTGAGCCTGACTCCCCTGGTAATTCTGAGCCCACAGGTATCCTTAAAGATGGAGTGATATTGTCTGCCGTTTCTCCAGACCTGCGGCGGGCCTTGCAGGAGTTTCAGGCGGATAGACCTGATCGTTGCCCACCTGGTAGACTGTTTGTTCCTGATGATTGGACCAGTAGAGTCATCTCTGAGGTTCATTCTTCTGCGTTGGCAGGTCATCCTGGAATCTTTGGTACCAGGGATTTGGTGGCAAGGTCCTTCTGGTGGCCTTCCCTGTCACGAGATGTGCGAGGCTTTGTGCAGTCTTGTGACGTTTGTGCTCGGGCCAAGCCTTGTTGTTCTCGGGCTAGTGGATTGTTGTTGCCCTTGCCTATCCCGAAGAGGCCTTGGATGCACATCTCGATGGATTTTATTTCGGATCTGCCTGTTTCTCAGAAGATGTCTGTCATCTGGGTGGTGTGTGACCGTTTCTCTAAGATGGTCCATCTGGTTCCCTTGCCTAAGTTGCCTTCTTCTTCCGAGTTGGTTCC
Source organism: Ranitomeya variabilis (assembly GCF_051348905.1). Lineage (NCBI taxonomy): Eukaryota > Metazoa > Chordata > Amphibia > Anura > Dendrobatidae > Ranitomeya > Ranitomeya variabilis. Next base: position 678,594,332 of record NC_135232.1, on the reverse strand, counting down.
TCTGTTTTTTCAAAATGTTGTTCGTTTGCATGGTATTCCTGAGAATATCGTTTCTGACAGAGGGACCCAATTCGTGTCTAGATTTTGGCGGGCATTCTGTGCTAGGATGGGCATAGATTTGTCTTTTTCGTCTGCTTTCCATCCTCAGACTAATGGCCAGACCGAGCGGACTAATCAGACCTTGGAGACATATTTGAGGTGTTTTGTGTCTGCGGATCAGGATGATTGGGTTGCTTTTTTGCCTTTGGCGGAGTTCGCCCTCAATAATCGGGCCAGCTCTGCCACCTTGGTGTCCCCGTTTTTCTGTAATTTGGGGTTTCATCCTCGATTTTCCTCCGGTCAAGTGGAATCTTCGGATTGTCCTGGAGTGGATGCTGTGGTGGAGAGGTTGCATCAGATTTGGGGGCAGGTGGTGGACAATTTGAAGTTGTCCCAGGAGAAGACTCAGCTTTTTGCCAACCGCCGTCGTCGTGTTGGTCCTCGGCTTTGTGTTGGGGACTTGGTGTGGTTGTCTTCTCGTTTTGTCCCTATGAGGGTTTCTTCTCCTAAGTTTAAGCCTCGGTTCATCGGCCCGTACAAGATATTGGAGATTCTTAACCCTGTGTCCTTCCGTTTGGACCTCCCTGCATCCTTTTCGATTCATAATGTTTTTCATCGGTCATTGTTGCGCAGGTATGAGGTACCGGTTGTGCCTTCCGTTGAGCCTCCTGCTCCGGTGTTGGTTGAGGGTGAGTTGGAGTACGTTGTGGAAAAGATCTTAGACTCTCGTGTTTCCAGACGGAGACTCCAGTATCTGGTCAAATGGAAGGGATACGGTCAGGAGGATAATTCTTGGGTCACTGCCTCTGATGTTCATGCCTCCGATCTTGTCCGTGCCTTTCATAGGGCTCATCCTGATCGCCCTGGTGGTTCTGGTGAGGGTTCGGTGCCCCCTCCTTGAGGGGGGGGTACTGTTGTGAAATTGGATTCTGGGCTCCCCCGGTGGCCACTTGTGGAATTGAACTTGTGTGCATCATCCCCTCTGTTCACCTGCTCCTATCAGGATGTGGGAGTCGCTATATTATCTTGCTCCTCTGTCAGTTTCTTGCCGGTCAACAATGTAATCAGAAGCCTTCTGTGCTTGTTCCTGCTACTAGACAACTCCCAGCTAAGTTGGACTTTTGTCCTTGTGTGTTTTTGCATTTTGTTCCTGTTCACAGCTGCTGTTTCGTTACTGTGTCTGGAAAGCTCTTGTGATCGGAAATTGCCACTCTGGTGTTATGAGTTAATGCTAGAGTCTTAAAGGAATTTCTGGATGGTGTTTTGATAGGGTTTTCTGCTGACCATGAAAGTGTCCTTTCTGTCTTCCTGCTATCTAGAAAGCGGACCTCGATTTTGCTAAACCTATTTTCATACTACGTTTGTCATTTCATCTAAAATCACCGCCAATATATGTGGGGGCCTCTGTCTGCCTTTTGGGAAAATTTCTCTAGAGGTGAGCCAGGACTGTCTTTTCCTCTGCTAGGATTAGGTAGTTCTCCGGCTGGCGCTGGGCATCTAGGGTTAAAAAACGTAGGCATGCTACCCGGCCACTTCTAGTTGTGCGGCAGGTTTAGTTCATGGTCAGTATAGTTTCCATCTTCCAAGAGCTAGTTCTCATATATGCTGGGCTATGTTCTCTCGCCATTGAGAATCACGACACCGTCCGATACTTGAGTCCCATTGACTTGTATTGGTATCGGGTATCGGTATCGGATTAGATCCGATACTTTGCCGGTATCGGCCGATACTTTCCGATACCGATACTTTCAAGTATCGGACGGTATCGCTCAACACTAATAATGAGACAACAAAATTGTCATGGGGCAAAGCATCTAGCAGAACTGTGAATGCAGCTCTGGTGGAGACAGAGCGATAAAACATGCAGTAAATTAATATGTGCACAAAATAAAGCAATCAAATGTAAAGGAAGGGTTTATATCTTATAACTCAGCATCATTTTTATTACTTAACACTACAATAAGATCATACAAATAATGTGGGAAAATGATCATATTCATTTATTAGCATAATGAAATATGACTCATGCTTGTTACACTGTGCAATTTAGATTTCTTGACAGTTTTTTGGCTTTATATGTATCAAGATGACAGAAATAAATTATATACAGTACATAGTCTGGAAAAACTGGAAATTAGCAAAGGATGCATAAAATGTATTATCCTACACAAGGGCTCCATGCAGTATATAAGTTATATACAGTAGAGCCATAATACGACATTCATAGTAATCCATGGGGCTCTAACATACCTCCATATGGCTTTGATTTTTTATTTACTACGGAGCCAAAGGAGCACTAAACATGGCACTGGTAAATATAGGGTATAAATTGTTATGTAATAATATCCTGCATTTCTTCTATCTTTAGGCAGACTATGCCATTCCCTGGAAAAACATTGGCCAACGACCAATGTAGGTGCTATGATGAAGGCCATTTTTGTTGCTGCCGAACATTTTGCAGAAACACAGAAAATATTGGTGGTCTAACGTGTATCGGTGCTCGCTGACAAATGATATCGGGGTGGGGGGAGTAGCTGTCCTGCTGATTTTCAGCATCCAATCCTTTTGTCTACCTTTGAGATAAGCCACCGCAGGAGAAGTCTGGCAGTGGCTCTCTCATAGAGGGCACGGAAGCGTTTTGGGCACGGAAGCGTTTAGCTGAACCCAGCGCTCCTGTTTATGGGAAAATCAGAAGATCTAGTTGTCAGATCAAAATTCACATATGCTGGTTTTAGGCAATTGTGACTTAACCCCTAATGACCACCAATACGTCTTTTTATTGACCTGAGATATGAGAATAGCATCCTCCGACAAGTGACAATCCAGCAGCTGTTGGCTGTGCATAATAGCTGACATCTTGCTGCATCAGCCACGATCAGTGTTGGCACAGACCATGGCCATTTAACCCATTCGATGCTACTCTCAATAGTGACTACAGCATCTAAATAGTTAGCAGAGTGTGGGGGTTCCCTCTTCAACCCCATAGGCATACTGAGATCTGGATCATGTGGTCCTGATGCTTGTCATGGCTGTTTATGGCCAAATAATTGTCATAAAGTCTTCCAGCTATAGCGACCTATTCAGAAGTTAGCGACATTTAGGTGGTAAAAATCAACTTTTCCATTCCTGTCATGCCACTTTGCATTAATTCCTGAAAAGCACCTGAAGGGTTAATAAACTACCTAAAAGCTATACTGAATACGCTGAAAGGTGCGATTTTTAAAATGGTATCACTTTTGGGGTTTATCCAATATATATAACCCCCAAAGTTACTTGAAAACCAAACCTGCCCCTAAAAAAATATAAATTTTGTACATTTCCTTGAAAAAATAAAAAATTACTGCTACATTATTAAACCTTCTAAAATTGTAAAAAAAAAAATCACCCCCTGAAGATGGCTGGACCATCATTGTAAATACATCATTGTAAATACACACCTGTACTTTGTATCTCCCCCACCTCATTGTAGATTGTAAGCTCTCACGAGCAGGGTCGTCTTATTTTGCTTTATTATTGTATTGTTAACATTGTTACCTATGATTGTTGTTTGAAATTGTTAAACTGTAAAGCGCTGCGGAATATGTTGCCGCTATATAAATAAAGATTATTGTTATTATTATTATTATTATTAGTATTATTAAATGTTAATTTTTTTTTAAACATTCCAACAATTCCTGTAAAACACCTGAAGGGTTAATAAACTTCTTGAATGTGGTTTTGAGCACCTTGAGGGGTGCAGTTTTTAGAATGGTGTCACACTTGGGTATTTTCTATCATATAGACCCCTCAAAATGACTTCAAATGTGATGTGGTCCCTAAAAAATATTGGTGTTGTAAAAATGAGAAATTGCTGGTCAACTTTTAAACTCTTTTAACTCCCTAACAAAACAAAAAAATTGGTTCTAAAATTGTGCTGATGTAAAGCAGACATGAGGGAAATGTTGTTTATTAATGTTTTTGTGTGATACGATTGTCTGGATTAAAGGGATAATCATTAAAAGTTTGAAAATTGCTATTTTTTTTTTTTTCAATTGTCAAATTTCTGATATTTTTATAACAAAATGTAAAACATATCAACTTAAATTTACCATTATTATAAAGCATAATGTGTCACGAAAAAACAGTCTCAGGGTATGTGCACATGTCAGGATTTCTTGCAGAAATTTCCTGAAGAAAACCGGAAATTTTCTGCCAGAAATCCGCATTTTTTTTTGCGATTTTTCCCCGTTTTTTTTGCGTTTTTTTTAGCATTTTGCAAGCGTAATTAGCTTGCAGAATGCTAAAGTTTTCCAAGCGATCTGTAGCATCGCTTGGAAAACTGATTGACAGGTTGGTCACACTTGTCAAACAGAGTGTTTGACAAGTGTGACCAACTTTTTATTATAGATGCAGCCTATGCAGCATCAATAGTAAAAGGTAGAATGTTTAAAAAAAATAAAAAAAAATGGTTATACTCACCTGCATATATATATACAAAAAAGGTTGCACTCTATCGTGCCAAAGCATGTCTAATATGGAATACTTGAAATTTGAATAGCAAAATGGCTTTTGAACATTAGAAAATTATTTAAGAGACGCTTAGCACAGAATTTGATATAATCAAATAGTGTGTGCCCATCAACCGACGTCAAGGTGGTCTCATAAACTGATGGGTTCCTGACCTCCCAGTCCAAATGTGAACACTTACCAAAGGCCAATGTCTGTATGCCTGGGTGAATGTGAAAACCTCTGTTCAGCACAGCCTACATATGAGTTGGCCGGGACCAAGTGTAATGAGATGCAATTAAAAACCACATGGTGATGGGAGGAGTGCTCAGTCAATAAGCTAGCATTGAAATGACAGAAAAAAGACTCGCACATCCTAACTAGTGTGAATAGGTGCATACCAGGAGCAGCTACCTCCATACATAAATATACAAAAAAGGGTTGGGTGGTAGGCTGTGCTGAACAGAGGTTTTCACATTCACCCAGGCATACAGACATTGGCCTTTGGTAAGTGTTCACATTTGGACAGGGAGGTCAGGGACCCATCAGTTTATGAGACCACCTTGACGTCAGTTGATGGGCACACACTATTTGATTATATCAAATTCTGTGCTAAGCGTCTCTTAAATAATTTTCTAATGTTCAAAAGCCATTTTGCTATTCAAATTTCAAGTATTCCATATTAGACATGCTTTGGCACGATAGAGTGCAACCTTTTTTGTATATTTATGTATGGAGGTAGCTGCTCCTGGTATGCACCTATACTCACCTGCAGACAGCCGATCTCCTCAGCGGCGTCCGTTCCTATAGATGGTGTGTGTGTGTGCAGGACCTTCGATGACGTCGCGGTCACGTGACCGCGACGTCATCGCGGTCATGTGACCGCGATGTCATCGCAGGTCCTTCACACACACCATCTATAGGAACGGAAGCGGCAGCGTGCACCGATGAGAGGCGGGAAGACTCCGGAGGCCATCGAAGGTGAGTATATGACTATTTTTTATTTTAATTCTTTTTTTTTACCAATTATATGGTGCCCAGTCCGTGGAGGAGAGTCTCCTCTCCTCCACCCTGGGTACCAACCACACATGATCTGCTTACTTCCCGCATGGTGGGCATAGCCACATGCAGAAAGTAAGCAGATCAATGCATTCCTAGGTGTGCGGAATCCCCGCAATTCCGCAAATTTAATGAACATGTTGCTCTTTTTTCCGCGATGCGATTTTTTCGCGGAAAAAAATGCAACATTTGCACAAGAAATGCGTAATACACTGAAAATAATGGGAGGCATATGTAAGCGTGTTTTTGGCGTTTTTTTTACTCGTTTTTATCACGTTTTTATAGCGAAAAAACGCGGAAAAAAACGCGAAAAATACTGAACGTGTGCACATGGCCTCAAAATCAATGAGATATGTTGAAGCATTCCAGAGTTGTTGCTACAAAAAGTGACAGATTTAAAAATATCGCCCCAGTCACTAAGGGGTTAATATAGGGAATCTCTGTTAAGGCACCTCATCCATTGGCCAAAGTGTAGAGAGTGTCTACCAATTGAATGAAACCAATGAACCAATTGAATGAAATAAATGCTGTGTAATGCTTTACTTTTTCTGTGGCGGCGCTGCAGGCAAATTAAACATTTACTAGTTTCCCTAAGGGTTACAACTACGGCTCCCACGAGGGCAACTCTTTGTGATCAGTTTATTACCAAGGAACTCTTGTGACAGATATACATTATCCCCTTTAAAGGGAATCTTATACAAGGTTTTTTTTTTACCCCATCATGATATAGAGACAGACACCCTGAATCCAGCAATGTGTCACTTACTGGGTTCAGTTTTATCTGCTACAGATCTAGCGAGTTCTCTGAATTCTGAGCTGTTTATAACCCGCCCACACCACTGATTGGCAGCTTTCTGTGTACACTGTGCATAGACAGAAAGCTGCCAATCAGTGGTGAGGGCGGGCTTACAAAGAGCTCATGAATAGGGAGGACTATCTGGATGCAGGTTTACTAGTCTTCTAGTGATAGTCTCTTATTTATTTATTATGCTTTGCTTATATAGCACTATCTTATTCCGCAGCACTTTACAGACATTATCACCACTGTCCTCAATGGGCTCACGATCTAAATTCCCTATCAGTATGTCTTTGGAATGTGGGAGGAAACCAGAAAACCCGGAGAAAACCCACGCAAACACGGGGAGAACATACAAACTACTTGCATATGTTGTCCTTGGTGGGATTTGAACTCAGGACCCCAATACTGCAAGGCCACCGTTCTGCACTTCTCCTTCTGATAAGATGGTGATTTTATAAAGACTACAGCAAGCAGCCCAGAAAGTGACACATCGCTGTAATCAGGGTCTCTATTTCTACATTATACTGCTGTTAGATATCTTGGCAAAAACCTGGGGACACATTCCCTTTAATGATGTTCTAAATATTATGACTGATTTGCTTTCAATTGAATGTTCTATTCTTAAACTGGATCTATCAGCTGGTTGCATACACTATTAAATAGATCCTTTAGTTCTGATGAGACTGGTGTAATTACTTTAAAATTCCTCTCAATCTACAATAGGATGGACAAAAAAAAAACCGATGTCAATGTGATTAGAGTCTTACAAGAATGTATGCCATTTTATTCTAAATATAATGTTGATACCTTGTTTTTCCATATGTACATGTAAGTTACACTTTTCGTGTAAGGAAAGGCCGTACTGGGCCCCTGGCCCTCAAGGGAGGCCAGCATGACGGGGTCACGGAGAATGGCAGAGCCTCAGGGTGGGCAAGGGCAAGTCAGGGTTAATTAGTTTGCTTGGGCTGTGTACTTTTGAATTTGGACAGAGGGGGGGGGGTTTGGATGAGTCAGAGAGGAGAAAGCAGGGGGAGCTTACTGAGGGGGTGATTTGGATAAGAAACTGACAATTTCACCTCAGCAACTGCCACGCTCACCTGCTGGTCTGGTGGCTGAAATCAATCCCCAGTGATGGACGTGGAGGCCTTATTTCAGAGACTGCGCGAACAGGCCAGCACACAGGGCACCGAATGGCTGCAGCAGTCCAGCAGCAGCCTTCTGGATGGAGCGGTGATGGGACCAGCCCAGGTACCTGCAGAGGGACGCCGGCCGCAGAGGTCCAGGCCTCCGGCGCGCTTGAGCCCCGACGTCACCCCTCGGGCCCGGCGCCGTATCAGGAGCCCCTCTAGGGACCCTACGGCAGGAGACGCGAGCGGCGGTGCAGCAGCGGCCCGCGGCAGAGCCGGGAGGAATCCGTCAGCACAGCGGGGCCTGCAGCAGGGGGAAGTGTCGGCCTCCTCCTCGGTGCGTGTGACTCACCAGGTGTCGGGACCAGGAGCGGCGGGCTGCGCCAGGTCAGGTGAGCCTGCTCGGCGTGGAGGAGCGGGCGCTTCCAGGAGACTGGGGCCTTATTCCCAGGCCTCTCGGCATGTGGCATCTAACAGGCGGCGTTCTGCTGGCTCTGTCAGCAGCGCTCTGCCTGGGACGGGGCAGGGAGCTGGAGGGCTGACTTCCTCTAGCCAGCGCAGTCCGGGGCTGTGTCCATCCAGGGGGTCTGGCCATGTCACAGCTGCAGATAGGAGCACTTCCCAGCACGGGCAGCGTTACGCTGGCTCAGGCATCTTCACAGCGGAGGCGTCAGCAGCAAGGGCCCGTGCACCTTCGGATGGGGTGTCACAGGACGGCAGTCGGCCGTTTGACTTACCCAGGGACCAACGGATGGAGAGCTCAGGAGAGGAGCACGTACGTCTGGCTTCAGGATCTTTGGCTGCCGGGTCCACAGCGCTCGGGCAGCTAGGTGAGAACAATCCTTTTCTTTCATGTACCCCTGTGTTAGCTCCCTCTGTCAGTGTTAATAGGGATGTATTTATGGGGGGAGTCGAGGGGTTAGGGCTTATCATGCACGGGCTTAGAGATTTGGTGGCGCTATGGGGATCGGGGGGTTCAAACCTGGGGTCTTCTCCTTCTGCGGCATGGCTTGGGAATCCGGGGGAAGTTTCGGGTTTGAGGGGTTCTCTGGGGAGGTTCACTGATATGAGTTCTAGGAGTATGCTGTCAGATAACGTGGGGAATGATGCTGCGGCGACGATTGCCGCCGTACCTTCAGTTAGCGTGTCTGTTGCCAGTCAGGCAGGGGAAGCGGAAAAAGATACCTCAGTGCGTTTGGATGACGCTGCCCGTGGGGAGGTATACGTTTGTTTCTAGGGACCGTTGGGGGCACACTTAAAAAGTGAAACTAGGGATAAAATTTGGAAAGGGGAATATGTGGAAATATTCTCCTTATTACCACTAGAGCGTTTTCAATTGGGCAGGCTGCGCAAAGATGATTTAAAAAAAGAGGAGGAAGAAAAGAGGCGTTTTAGGCTGATTCCTAGGACATTTTCTAATTGGTTACAGGCATTCGCCATTTTGGCGAGTGTGATTGGTGAGAGGTCCCCCGAGAACTGCTTGGGGCTTTTTTGTTACATGGATGCGATTGGGGAAGCTTATCGGACTTACGGGGGCCAAGGTTGGCTCAGATACGATGAGCAATTCCGGCAACGAAAGGCCATTAGGCCCAGTATTCGGTGGGATCACAAAGATATAGCTTTGTGGATGACGCCAATTCGTCTGGACGTGATGGTGCCATTTCTAAATAGGTACCCTGATTCACCAGCTGCAGTTTTGTTAGAAGGAGGTTTTCGGGATGGTTTCCGTATTCCATTCGTGGATGCGGAACATAAATTTTCCACAAAAGATTTGAAATCGGCTTTGCAATTTCCTGACGTGATTACTAAAAAGCTGGAAAGCGAAGTTAAATTGGGTAGGATGGCCGGCCCCTTTTCCAGTGGCACCTATACGCAATCTGAGGGTTTCCCCGTTGGGCGTGGTACCAAAAAAGGAACCTAATACATTCAGATTGATTCATCATCTGTCCTTTCCGAAAGGGTCCTCAGTAAATGACGGAATTGACCCTCAGTTATGTTCGGTGATTTACACTTCATTTGATGCGGCTATGGATTGGGTGCGGGTATGTGGGGGTGGCGCACTGTTGGCGAAAACGGATATTGAAGCGGCTTTCAGGCTACTACCGGTTCACCCAGAGAGTATGCATCTCCTGGATTGCTATTGGGATGGAGGTTTTTACGTCGATCGCTGTCTCCCCATGGGTTGTTCCCTTTCCTGTGCGTACTTCGAAACTTTTATCCAGTCACTGTTCTGAGTTTTCTGGGTATAGAAATCGATACCTTACAAATGGTGTGCAGGCTTCCTGGGGATAAGGTCAGCCCTCTGAGCGAAGAGGTGTCTAGGGCATGTAGTGCTAAAAAATTGAAGCTCAGGGAGGTACAATCTTTGCTTGGCAAATTGAACTTCGCTTGCCATATTATGCCGATGGAAAAGGCATTCTGCCGCAGGTTGTCTTTGGCGACCAGGGTCGTTCGATCTCCGGTTCATTTTATCAGACTATGAAGGAATTGCGTGAAGATTTGGCAGTATGGGCAAATTGTTTGGAGAATTACAACGGAAAGTCTATCTGGATAAAACCGGTTGTGAATTCAAATGATTTGGGTTTCATCATTGCCGTGGTGGATGATCGTGGTTTTGGTTTGTTTTTTCAAGGCAGTTGGTTGTTGGCTGAATGGCCTGGTTTCTGGCGGGAGCAAGGTTGGCTACAAAATCGGGTTCTTCCTCATTTGTTCCCTATTTTTGTTGCGTTGTCGTTATGGGGTACAGTGTGCGAGACAGGAAGATTCGTTTTCCATGTGGGTCCGATGCGGTTGCCGTGGCGATAAATTCACTGTCGGCTGATTCACCGGCGGTAGTAAAAATTTTGCAGCGTTTGGTGTTTTGAGGCTTATCTTTGAATTTGTGGATTGTGGCGGAGGTCAGGTTGATGGCTTCTAACCCTGTCTCTGTTGCTCTTTCTCACTTGCAGGGAGATCGTTTTCGAGAATTGGTACCTCAGGCGGAGTCAACAGGCCGGGAGTGCCCAGCGGAGTTATGGAAGCTTCCTGGCGGGCAGTAGATTATCTGTTTCAGAATTCCTTATCGGCTAGGTCTTGGAGTCAGTATCAGCAGGCATGGGGTATTTGGGAAGAGTGGGGTGTTTCTTTAGGGGCGGGACTACAGGATGAGAGCAGATTATTGTTGTTGATCAGGCATTTTAAAGAGTCGGGTTGGTCCGTGTCTAGACTGAACAAGTTGTTGGCGGGCATTGCATTTGGTTTCAAGGCTCGGGGCCTTAAGGATGTCACAAAGTCTTTTTTGGTAGTTCAGATGTTAAAGGGATAGAGAAAAGGTTGGGCGGTGAGCGATAAAAGACGCCCGGTATCATATGAGGTATTGTTAATTTTGGGCAATCAGTTAGCTTCGGTCCATTCATCGCAATGGGAAATAATTTTTTTTAAGGCGGCCTTCGCATTAGCGTTCTTTGGATCCTTTCAGTTAGGGGAGTTGGTCAGCCCCTCTAAAAGAACCAAAGGGGGTTTGTTGAGGGAAGACGTGGACGTGTATAATGATAGGGTATTTATTCGGCTTCGATTTTCTAAGACAGACAGTCAAGGTAAAGGCTGTAAAGTGGTGTTATTTAAGGTGGCTGGTTCCCCGTTATGCCCGGTCCTGTGTGTCAATGCTTTCATGGGGATGGGCGGAGGATTGTCCAACCCCCTTTTGGTCCATGAGGACGGTTCCTTTTTATCTCGATTTCAGTTCATAGCGGTTTTTAAGAAATGTTTGATCGCAGGGGGAATTTCACCAGGGGATTACAGTGGGCACTCATTTAGGATCGGCGCAGCGACGGAAGCTGCCAAGAGGGGCCTGGGCGAGGAGGTGGTAAAAAAGATCGGTCGGTGGGAGTCGAGGAGATTAATTTCCTATATCCGCCCGAACTTGATCTAATGGTTTAATAGTTGAGTTGGTTTTTTCTTATTGTTGTGTTATCTATTTCAGGCCGCGAGCACCGGCTGCTGTGGATCATGGGCCACTCTTTCGTTTTTTGGGCGGCTTTGCGGGCCGCAATTTGGCCAGACGGGCGGCAACTGGGGTTCTCAAGAGAGACAGCGATTCTGCGGTGGATCGGGAAACGCGGATTGATATGGAGTCAGCTTTTGCCGGAGTTCCACCAGTTTGTTCGTTTGGATCGAGCTCCGGATGTGGTAGTAATTCATTTGGGCGGCAATGACTTGGGCAAAAGGCCCTGTAGGGAATTGATAAAGGACATAAAGTTCGACATTTTAAGACTTTGGGCGGCGTTTCCGAAGTTGTTAGTTGTCTGGTCGGATATTATCACGAGGAAGGTGTGGCGAGGTGCTCGCTCAATTGAGGGGATAAATAAGGCCAGAGTAAAAGGAAATTGGGCGGTATCTCAGTTCATGGGGCATTGGTAGTGCGTCATGTAAATTCGGAATCCGGAAAGGGCGAATGGCGTGCATTTAAATGCAATCGGGGTTGAAATGTGGTGTCTCGCTGTTCAGGAAGGAATTGAGATGGGTTTGAAGGTTTGGAGGGACACAAATGTTTGAGGTGTCAAAACATTTATGTTGGTGGCGGGGGAGGGAGGTCCTCAAAGTTGGTGGAAAGAGGGGAATGGCGGATTCTAAGGGGAGGGGACCCTCTAGTGGTCCTGGACTCCCCCGGAGTGGATTGCAAGTGGATGTAGTAGATCAGCCCATGGAGGGGCTGATTAAAGGATTTGGTAATCGGTTGGTTTGGCCGGGTTGGTCATTATCTGCCTCCGAGCTGGTGCTTAGCGGCTGGAGGCAAGACTAAGCCTGGAGGCCAAGGTACACAATTTGAATTTCTGCAAGGTTATTTTTGAGGCTTCGAGGACCACCACTCCCTGGGGGGATATTGTTTACATGTTGTGTTTATGTTTAATAAAAGGCTGCTGTGGCCATTTAATCCAAATCTGGTGTAATGTCGTTATTCAGGAGGGGATCTTACGATAAGGCAGTTTACAAGAGATCCGATGCAGTAAGCAATTAAGGTTAGGCATTTAAGTCAGTAAAGGCGGTCATGAGTCACGTGTACCTCTTACGTCATGTATATATACCTGTTATATATCACTGCATGCAGCTCATGCAGGCAGCAATTCATGCCATGAACTCCCTCTTCCTCCGACATCTGTCACACACAGGCCTCCATTAAATAGTTAAATGTTGACTCTATCAGCTAGATTTTAAGCTCTGCTATCAAGGGCCATTAACCTGGAAGAAAAACAAGCCATCTTCTCTTCTTCACACTTCATCAAACTACCCCCAAGTGTTTATGTTTTGCATTCTTTTTCTGCTTGATGATGTGTGAAGAAATATGATTAATTGGTACTCAGAGCTGGATTTTGATTTGGCAGAGGAATTTGGTAGGCATCTAATTGATGCATCCATAGCAGCAAGAGGGTTACATGAGGTCTGCTGATGTCATTGAAAGGTTTCCTCCATTGGTGGCAATAATTTGATCTCAATAATGAGAGGTAGAAACGTCCCTTAACTAGTAGGGTTGATAAGTTTAGGAAACCGAGTTTTTTACATCCTGATAGGAAATTCTGGTTAATAAAGGGTCTCCTCTTTTGGGAATTGAAAAGGATTCTACATCTTTGGAGGACTCCGCATGTTCCTGCATTACTAGGACAACCAATTAATTTCAATGACCACAGTGTAACGCTTAAAGAAAATTTTTCTGTAGGATCAACTCTTCTAAGCCATCTACACTACCATTCAAAAGTTTAGGGTCACTTAGAAATGTCCTTATTTTTGAAAGAAAAGCACATTTTTTTCCAATGAAGCTAACAGGGAACCTGTCACCCCCCCCCCCCCCCCAGTCGTTTCAAACTAAAAGAGCCACCTTGTGCAGCAGTAATGCTGCATTCTGACAAGGTGGCTCTTTTAGTTCTGGGTGCTGTAACTAGAGAAATAATCCGTTTTTTAATTTGTCAGAAATACCTGGTCTTCAGTCAAGGAGGCCGGCGTTTCCCCCCTGCTTCAGACGCCACACAGCTGTCACTCACATCTTCTTGGCGCCGGGCGCCGCCTCCTCCTCACCGCTGTTTTGAAAATAGCCAGCGCCTGCGCTCTTTTCCTCTGCCTGGTGCAGGCGCAGTGAGTGCTGCCCGTCTTTCCTCATATACAGTCCAGCTGACTTATGATTTATTCACATTGCGGAGCTGGGATTCACAGGCAGGGCGGCCGCGCAGGCGCAGTCAGCTGGGCTGCATATGAGGAAAGACGGGCAGCGCTCACTGCGCCTGCACCAGGCAGGGGAAAAGAGCGCAGGCGCCGGCTATTTTCAAAACAGCGGCGAGGAGGAGGCGGCGCCAAGAAGATGTGAGTGACAGCTGTGTGGCGTCTGAAGCAGGGGGGAAACGTCGGCCTCCTTGACTGAAGACCAGGTATTTCTGACAAATTAAAAAATGGATTATTTCTCTAGCTACAGCACCCAGAACTAAAAGAGCCACCTTGTCAGAATGCAGCATTACTGCTGCACAAGGTGGCTCTTTTAGTTTGAAATGACTGGGGGGGGGTTACAGGTTCCCTTTAAATGATTCAGAAATACACTCTATACATTGCTAATGTGGTAAATGACTATTCTAGCTGCAAATGTCTGGTTATGCAATATCTTCATAGGGGTATATAGGTCCATTTCCAACAACCATCATTCCAGTGTTCTTATGGTACTTTGTGTTTTCAGTGTAAGAAGGCTAATGGATGGTTAGAATACCCTTGAAAACCCTTGTGCAAGTATGTTAGCATAGCTGAAAACAGTTTGGCTGATTAGAGAAGCTATAAACCTGACCTTCCTTTGAGCTAGTTGAGAATCTGGAGCATTACATTTGTTGGTTCCATTAAACTCTCAAAATGGCCAGAAAAACAGAACTTTCATGTGAAACTCGAAAGTCTATTCTTGTTCTTAGAAATGAAGGCTATTCCATGCGAGAAATTGCCAAGAAACTGAAGGTTTCCTACAATAGTGGGTACTACTCCCTTCACAGGAGAGCACAAACAGGCTCTAACAAGAGTAGAAAGAGAAGTGGGAGGCCCCACTGCACAACTGAGCAACAAGACAAGTACATTAGAGTCTGAAGTTTGAGAAATCGACGCCTCACAGGTCCTCAACTGGCAGCTTCATTAAATAGTACACGCAAAACACCAGTGTTAACATCTACAGTAAAGAGTCGACTCCGGGATGCTGGCCTTCAGGGCAGAGTGGCAAAGAAAAAGCCATATCTGAGACTGGCTAATAAAAGGAAAAGATTAATATGGGTAAAGAACACAGACATTGGACAGAGGAAGATCGGAAAAAAGTGTTATGGACAGAAGAATCCAAGTTTGAGGTATTTGGATCACACAGAAGAACATTTGTGAGACGCAGAACAACTGAAAAGATGCTGGAAGAGTGCCTGATGCCATCTGTCAAGCATGGTGGAGGTAATGTGATGGTCTGGGGTTGCTTTGGTGCTGGTAAAGTGGCAGATTTGTACAAGGTAAAGGGATATTGAATAAGGAAGGCTATCACTCCATTTTTCGTCCTACAACAGGACAATGACCCAAAGCATACCCCCAAATTATACAAGAACTATTTAGGGAAGAAGCAGGCAGCTGGTATTCTATCTGTAATGGAGTGGACAGCGCAGTCACCAGATCTCAAACCCCATTGAGCTGTTGTGGGAGCAGCTTGACCGTATAGTACGCAAAATGTGCCCATCAAGCCAAGCCAACTTGTAGTAAGGGGTGTTTCTGGAAGCATGGAGTGAAATTTCTCCAGATTACCTCAGCAAATTAACTGCTAGAATGTGAAAGGTCTGCAATGCTATAATTGCTGCAAAGGGAGCATTCTTTGATGAAAGCAAAGTTTGAAGGAGAAAATTATTATTTGAAATAAAAATCTTTTTTTCGAACCTTGTCAATGTCTGGACTAGATTTTCAATTCATTTGGCAACTCATTTGATTAATAAAAGTATGAGCTTTCATGGAAAACACAAAATTGTATGAAGACCCAAAACTTTTGAACAGTAGTGTATATGGGTATGTAGGTCATAGGATGTTGAATAAAATGATTCCTTGATATCTGCGATATGATGCCTTGTTCCAAAGAAGTCTACTTTTTCTTAAATGCAAATGAGCTGAAAGATCTCTGTGTAACGCTGATGGGTGTGGACCCACTGTGCTACAGGCTGGGTTTACCCTGGAGGAACGTGACTAAATGTCTACCAGGTGTTTACTAGAGTATCTGATGGTGAGGATAGGCTGGGTCGCCAGTAGACACCAGGTACCACTTCAGGAGAGTTCCGAGGACTGCAGCAGCTCATTGGAGGGTCAGAAACTAGGGTATGCGGTACAGGTGGGCCAGATAAAAGCATTGTCAAACGGTCCGAGGTCTGGGCAGGCAGCACAGGTTTAGAATTCGTAGCCAAGGTCAGAAACTGAGAGATCAGGATAAAAAAGAAGTCAAGCCGGGTTGATAACAGGTGAGACAAAATAAAATACACCAATACAGGAAGCTAGGGACTGAGCTGCTAGAACCTAAGTTCAGGCGAAGAATGGCATGTGCAGTTACCTGATATATCACCTGCTGGCATGTGGTAGGCTGGAAAAGCAGATCTCTTCAGAACTGAATGGATGCAAATACCTGCAAAGTTTGACATCACCCACCTATGACTCACAAACAGCAGAGGTACTGAGTGGAGCAGGGCGAAACACAGAATGAGTAGGACAGCTCTTAAAAGGCATGTGAGTGGCCAGCGGAACACTCCGTGTCAGGTTACACAAAGATATTTTCAGTGTTATGCATCTGATTTCAAATAATTGAACCTGTGCTTTGTTGTTCGCATCTCTGTCCAACAAGCTACAGCAGATAAACCATTTTTCTGGGTGTTTAGCTTTCCTTGCTTGAGTCTTTTCAGGGTAACAGGTGTTTTCATTTACTCATTTGTCTGCCCTATCACCTTTCGGGTGCGGCTTTATATACATTCCCCCGCTGGTATTTTGTGCTGGTGACAGTCTCTTTTGTACGTCCAGCTATACTGCTGTAGCTTAAGCCAGTCAGTGAAAAAACAGTTATGGGTTATCTCTCTGCTGCTCATGTTCTTTCCCCTGCACCTATCTTCTGTTTCTTTTTAGGAAGTAAGCGTCATATTCTCTAATAGTACTTAATACTAATAATCTAATGTACTTAATACTTTATTTTGCATTTCATGGTTTGCTTTACTCACTCTGGGATATCTTTCCATTAAAGCACACTTTCCCTTCTGTAGGTAATTTGCCCTCTGCACTGCCCTCTGGATCTTTAGGAGGAACATGAAGCGCTTGACGGCCTTTCAGGCAGCATAGGTCCAAGCTGCCATGGTCTAGTCTGTAGTTAGGGCAATCTCAGCTTATACAGAACCACTAGGGACTGCATGGTCAGGTTCTCTAGTCTGTACAGGAACCAGAAGGGTCAGTTACAGTTTATTGTGTGTTACCTATTTTCCGAGTGAGTTGCTGCACAATCATAACATTCAGCTCATTTGCATATGATAAAAAGAATGGATTTCTTGGGAACCATTCATCTGATCGCAAATATCAAGGTATCATTTAGTTCATCTTTTTATGATCTGCATGCTCATATACAAAGCTTAGGCGGGTTGATCCCACTGACAGATGCCCTGTAAAGGGGTTTTTCAGTAAATCATACCTGCAGTGAAGAGGAATAGATCTTGATCGAGGTTGTGGAACCCCCAGCAATCAAATGTTTATCACCTATGCTGTCAATCTATCTAGTGAGAAACACCTTAAATTTACCTTGTGACTGTACAACAGGAAAATTGCCCCTGCAAAGTACAATGTACTGTATATCTAGTCAATAGGTGTCTACAACATGCCTTTTCTTGGTGAATCTCCCTAACAAAAAGAGATTGTCAAAACCTCAGGAAAATATTAAATACTACTGCAAGTTGGGAACAAATAACTAACTACACATCCTGGGAAGTGGGATAAAATTGGCAGATGATCACGAATAGTTGCCAATAAAGTAGGCCTGTATTAGGGCAGCATAATGACCTTGTAGGGGGCATACAGAGCAGAATTTCAATATTTGCAGATGACACTAAACTCTGCAGGGTAATCAATACAGAGGAGGACAATTTTATATTACAGGATGATTTATGTAAACTAGAAGCTTGGGCTGACAAATGAGCTTTAATGGGGATAAATGTAAGGTCATGCACTTGGGTAGAAGTAATAAGATGTATAACTATGTGCTTAATTCTAAAACTCTGGGCAAAACCGTCAATGAAAAAGACCTGGGTGTATGGGTGGATGACAAACTCATATTCAGTGGCCAGTGTCAGGCAGCTGCTACAAAGGCAAATAAAATAATGGGATGCATTAAAAGAGGCATAGATGCTCACGAGGAGAACATAATTTTACCTCTATACAAGTCACTAGTTCGACCACACTTAGAATACTGTGCACTGTTCTGGTCTCCGGTGTATAAGAAAGACATAGCTGAACTAGAGCGGGTGCAGAGAAGAGCGACCAAGGTTATTAGAGGACTGGGGGGTCTGCAATACCAAGATAGATTATTACACTTGGGGCTATTTAGTTTGGAAAAACGAAAGCTAAGCGGTGATCTTATTTTAATGTATAAATATATGAGGGGACAGTACAAAGACCTTTCTGATGATCTTTTTAATCATAGACCTGAGACAGGGACAAGGGGGCATCCTCTACGTCTGGAGGAAAGAAGGTTTAAGCATAATCACAGACGCGGATTCTTTACTGTAAGAGCAGTGAGACTATGGAACTCTCTGCCGTATGATGTTGTAATGAGTGATTCATTACTTAAATTTAAGAGGGGACTGGATACCTTTCTGGAAAAGTATAATGTTACAGGGTATATACACTAGATTCCTTGTTAGGGTGTTGATCCAGGGAACTAGTCTGATTGCCGTATGTGGAGTCGGGAAGGAATTTTTTTCCCCAATGTGGAGCTTACTCTTTGCCACATGGGGTTTTTTTTTTGCCTCCTCTGGATCAACATGTTAGGGCATGTTAGGTTAGGCAATGGGTTGAACTAGATGGACTTACAGTCTTCCTTCAACCTTAATAACTATGTTACTATAATGTAGTGACTGACAACTTGACTATAGTGGTGTGTCACTCACATGTCAAGACACACTTGTCTTCATAAAATAACAGTTGAAAAGTAGCAGTGAGAGCCGAGTCTGCCAGAATTCCTTTAATAATTAACAATTTTCTCCTAGTTTGACCATCATGGTCTCCACCATTGTAGTTATCCACTGCTCACAGTGCCTACTGCTAGGCTTCTTCACCAATCAAGTACATCAATTTTTATTCATTATGAAGCCTAAATGACTACTTACCTAGTATAGACAACTCATGTTCATATATATTTTATGAAGGAATTTGGAATTAATATGGAGTTCATATATTTAGGATACTCATATTTTCAGAGAGAGCTGTCACATTGTCCTGTACTTGCCCTATTCTGCATTACACAAACAGCCCTTTGATATGAATGTGCATTGTGTAATTATTAATTTTTCCATTGGTGGCACTACAGCAAAATAAAACATATACTGCCAGGTTAGCATACAGAGTACAACTGATACCTCGGTCCTCAGGAGGGGAATATTCTATTATCATCCTAATGCCAAAATACACTTTTACAAGTATTAGCAGAGAACTCCTTTAACCCCTTTACCCCCGGAGGTGGTTTGAAAGTTAATGACCAGGCCAATTTTTAACTCTGGAACTGTTCAACGGATCCTGGTGATTCTGAGACTATTTTTTCTTGACATATTGTACTTCGTGATAGTGGTAAAATGTCTTCAGAATAACTTGCATTTATTTGTGAAAAAAAAATGTAAATTTGGTGAAAATTTTGCAATTTTCCAGCTTTGAATTTTCATACCCTTAAATCACAGAGATATGTCACACAAAATAGTTAATAAGTAACATTTCCCACATGTCTACTTTACATCAGCACAATTTTGGAACCCAAATTTTTGTTTGTTAGGAAGTTATAAGGGTTAAAAGTTAACCAGTGATTTTTCATTTTTCCAACAAAATTTACAAAACCATTTTTTTAAGAACCACATCACATTTGAAGTCACTTTGAGGGGTCTATATGATAAAGGATTCCCAAAATTGACACCATTCTAAAAACTGCACCCCTCAAGGTGCTCAAAACCACATTCAAAAAGTTTATTCACCCTTCTGGTGCTTTACAGCAATTTTTTGAATGTGCAAAAAAATGTTTTAACATTTTTTCACAAAAAAAAAATACTGCAGATCCATTTTTTTTCATTTCTACAAGGTGTGGTGCAGTGACCCCTGTGGCAGCTAGGGGGCGCTGTGTGTGCTCCTTGGGATATGCATGGAGGCATATCTGTTGTGATAATGGTGGTGAAACAGTGACTGGCATTGTTGTGAATGGCCGATATGTGTCGCAGAGGGAGTCTGTGTGGTAAGTCTGATGTAATGTGGTTGTTCTGGGACCTGTAGTCACTCAAGAGTTGGTGTAGTGTTGTATAATAGTCAAGGGAGACTTACTAGGCTAGTTGTGTGAGATGGACGGGACAAACTAGCCACACATCCACACTCCCACCTGTGGGAGTGGTTAAGGGTATATAATGTGACCAGGGTGTGGGTCACATGTTCCTCTATGGTACCAGTGTTTGGACCTGAGTGGTGAAGGTCCTGGAAGTATGTGTTGGATTTCCTGGGAGTAGGAATCCTGAAGAGCACATACCAGTGTGTTGGATTTCCTGGGAGTAGGAATCCTGAATAGCACATGGTGGGGCTTTGCTATTGGTGACCTGGGTATTGGACGGTCCCAGCTGGGGATGGACGTCCTGAATAGTACCCGGACTGGCCACCTGTGTGATCCTGTGTAACCTGGGTGTTGGGAGGTTCTGGGAGTAGGACCGGATCCTTGAACAGCACGAGGTGAGGACCGGGATCTGCAGAGCCAGTGACAGCTACTGTGTGGTGAAGCTACAGTCCTACGGTGGGTCTGGACTGACTAATGTGTGCCGGCCAGGCAAGTTGGTGATCCCTGTGAGGCAGCTTACCCGGAAGAGAGGACTGACAAGGAGTCAGCAGGTGGAGCAGGAGCTCCCGTCAGGTACCTATACAGACTGTTGGTGCTTGTGTTGTTCTATGAACTCTGTGGTCTCCCACGGCAACTGAACGGAGTGAGGTTCAGCGTGTTTAGAGTCCGCGACCCAGTGTCATATGCGCTATAGGTGACTTGGAACATTGGTGAACTGTACGGCGTACGGACACCCATGGTAACTGGGCGAAGTGAGAGGTCCAGCATGTTTAGTGTCCGTGAGTCAAAGCCGTAAATGAAGTGTTTAAGATAAAGCTGCAAGTTAATATCACCAGTTGGTGCCTGTTGTGTTTCGTGAAATGTATATAATGAACTGTGACACTTTAATAAACCGTATAGACTGTGTTTAAGCGAAAAATCGTGCCTGACTACGTCAATCCCGTGCCAAGCGAGTGTCCCCCAATACACTCAGTAAGAGCAATCTTACAAAGGGTAACAAGAAAAAATGGACCCCAAAATGTGTTTTGTAATTTCTCTTGAGCATGCCGATACCCTATATTAGGTAGAAAACCGCTGGGCGCACGGCAGGGCTCGGAAGGGAAGGAGCGCCATTTGACTTTTTGAATGCAAAATTTCCTGGAACAATTGGCGGAAGCCATGTCGCATTTAGGGAGCCTCTGATGTGCCTAAACAGTGAAAATCCCCCACAAATGACACGATTTTGCAAACTAGACCCCTGAAAAAACTTATCTAGATATTTATTGAGCACACTGAACCCTCAGGTGCTTCACAGAAGTTTATAACGTTGTGCTGTAAAAATAAAAAAAATAACATTTTCCCCACAAATGTTTTTAGCCCCAAATGTTGCATTTTCCTAAGCATAATAGGAGAAATTGCACCATACAATTTGTTGTGCAATTTCTCCTGAGTGCATCGATACCCAATAAGAGGGAAAAAACTACTGTTTAGGAGCACAACAGGGCTCAGAAGAGAAGAATCGTCATTTGACTTTTTGAATGTAAAATTTCCTGGAAACATTAGCGGACATCATGTCCTATTTGGAGAGCCCCTGATGTGCCTAAATAGTGGAAACCCCCCACAAGTGACCCCATTTTGGAAACTAGAACCCTCAATGAATGTATTGAAATGTGTGGTAAGCACCTTGAACAACCAGATGCTTCACAGAGGTTTGTAACGTTGAGCAGTGAAAATAAAAAATCGCATTTTATCCACAAAAATATTATTTTTGCCCCAAATTTTGCACTGTTAAAAGGGTAACATGAGAAATTGCACCTTTTAATTTGTTGTGCAATTTCTCCTGAGTACGCCGATACCCCATATGTGGAGAAATACTTATTTTTAGGCCCAGTGCAAAGCTCAGAAGGAAAGAGGCACCGTATTGGAATTCAGATTTTGCTGGAATGGTTTGAGGGTGCCATGTCACATTGTCAGAGCCCCTAAGGGCTAGAACAACAGAAACCACCTATATGTGAGCTCATTTTACAAACTACACTCCCCACTGAATGTAGTGGTGCAGTGATCATATTGACACCACATGTGCCTCACTGAATTGTATGCCAATGAGCGGTGACAAAAGAATAAATTACATTTTTACCACTAAAATGTTGTTTTAGACCCAAGTGTTTAATGTTTCTAATAGCTAATAGGATTTTTTTTTACAGCAAACTGAGGTCTATTTTTTCCTGAGTGCGCCAATACCCTACATGTTATCTGGAAATATTTTTCAAGCACAGTGCAAAGCTCAGAAGGCAAGGAGCGCCACATTTTATTGTTATGGTTTGCAGGTGCCATGACCCACTGGAAGAGCCCATGAGGTGCCAAGATCACATTGACAACAGGTGTTTACCATAAAAATTTTGTTTTAGCCCCTGATTTTACATTTTTACACAAGAAGTGGGTGAAAATGTCACCAAATTTTGTCCCACTATTTCTCCTGAACATGGCAATACCCCATATGTGGCTGTACAGTACTACTTAGCCATACGGAGAGACTCAGGAGGAACGGTGAGCTATTTGCCTCCTGTAGCGCAGATGTTCCTAGAACAGTGTGCAGAATCCATATACAGAGCCCCTAATTGCTAGAAGAGTAAAATCCCCCCTCATGTAACCGCATTTTGGAAATTATACCCCTTGTGGAAATTATCTACAGTTGTAGTGACGATTTTGACTCCATGGGTATTTTCCAGCACCAATGCTGTAGTGACCATTATGTTGCAGTCACCAGTATGTTATGCCCAGCCCATGCTTCTGGACACACGCACCTGTAAGTTAGGCAGGCTCTTATCTCTTCAGAAATGCCAAACATGGACGCTATATGTGGTTTAGGTACACTGTGGGGCTCAGAAGGGAGGGAGGCAATTGGATTTGGGAGCAGAGAATTTGCTGAATTTCTTTTGACGGGTGAGGAGTCATTTCGTTTTTCCAGAGCCTTTGTGCTACCAGTGACGTGGAAGCCCCCTATATTTCCGTTAAGAGATGACAGACCTGAGTGAGGGCTTGCCATTTTTGTGGTTTGAGATGATTCTTTTAGTGGGAACATTTTACATAACTTTTGGGATTACATTTATCCGGTGCTCTACACTGACTACTTACTTTGGGGTTTCCATCTAAATCTCTGAATGACGTGATTCAGATGAAACCCCTGCAGGATCCATTCACTATAATAAGGCAGCAGAGTCACACTTGACTCCGTTTGGCCTCTTTTCAGCGGTGTCTTTCTTTTCAGAAATGCACAAAACTGTGGCCGACAGCACTTTTATGCAATTCTAAAAAGACGGACAATGCCTGGTCACAGGTCAGACGGTGTCAACAGTGCCTTCATCTGCCTCATTATAGGGAATCTTCCACCAGAAATGGCTCAGCTCAGAGTGCAGGATAAATTCGAGCTGAGCCTTACTGTGATCTTTGGGAGGCAGAATCAAAAAATCAACAGCAGGTGAAGAATTGGTTTTATTTATTTTTTACGCCATTCCTCATGCTGTATAAGTTACTAGGCGATTTTATTCTTCGGGTCGATGCGATTACAGCGATACCAGATTTACATTGGGATTTTATGTTTGGCTGCTGTCACACACTAATAAATGCTTTTTATTGCAAATAATAGATTTTGCATCACCATATTTTGAGAGCTATAATTTTTCCATATTTTGGCCCCTAGAGTCATGTGAGGGCTTGTTTATTGTGGGACAAGTTGATGTTTCTATTGGTGCCATTTTTTGGCACATGACATTTTTTGATCGCTTTCTAATCCAATTTTTGGGAGGCAGAATGAACAAAAAACAGCAATTCAATAATTTTTTTGGGGGGGTTTAAGCTGTTCCGTGTGTGGTAAAATTGTTAGGGCAGCTTTATTCTTCGGC
The DNA here is from genome assembly GCF_051348905.1 of Ranitomeya variabilis. Classification (NCBI taxonomy): domain Eukaryota; kingdom Metazoa; phylum Chordata; class Amphibia; order Anura; family Dendrobatidae; genus Ranitomeya; species Ranitomeya variabilis. The sequence continues at coordinate 678,570,383 of NC_135232.1, read as the reverse complement.
TCTTACAAGTACGGCGATACCTCATTTACATCATTTTTTTATGTTTTGCCACTTTTACACAATAAAAACTATAGGAAAATGTATTATTTTTGCATCACTTTATTCTGAGAGCTATAACTTTTTTATTTTTCCACTGATGGAGCTGTATAGTGGCTTGTTTTTTTGCGGGACAAGATGACGTTATCAGCAGTATCATGTTTATTTACATCCGTTGTTTTGATTGCGTTTTATTCTACTTTTTGTTCAGCAGTATGATGATAAAGCATTGCTTTTTGCCTTGTTTTTTATTTTTTTATGGTGTTCACTAAAGGGGTTAACTATTGGGACATTTTTAAACTAGTGGGACATTTTTATAGGTTGGGTCATTGCGGACGCGGCGATACCAAATATGTGTACTTTTATTTTTTCGTACAAATATTTATTTATGGATACAATATCTTTTGATTTTTTTATTATTATTTTTGATTTTTTGTTAAATACTTTTACAATTATTAAAAAAAATATTTTTCATTCTTTTTTACTTTATTTTGACCCACTCTGGGACTATCATTTTTTGCAGGCTGATCGCATATATAGCATAGGCATGATCCCTGTGCTCTGGCAAACTGTCAGCTCTGCACTAACAGAGAAAGTTGCTGTTCATGCACTGCGCATGATCATGCAATTTTCCTAGCTCTGGTGACCCAGATGTCGTCATGACAACATCGGATCACCATGGCAACAATCGTGACTTTGTGTCGCACCGCTGGGTCTCCGATCCAAGGCAGAGGGGCTGTCATTCCTCTGCTCACTCCCATAATTCTGCAAACGCTTTCAATCGCAGCATTTAGGGGATTAAAGTGTCAGGAGCAGTGCGTGACTGCTCCTGGCCCCTGGTGCCACATGTCAGCTGTCAGAATCAGCTGACACCCGGAGGCGATTGCCCGCATGTGCAGGCAATCACGTTAACGTAATAATCTGTCCCTGGTCAATATGGCCCAGGGCACATGGACAGATTATTACGGCAAATGTCGGAAAGGGGCTAAATAACAGATATTCTAGAATATGACATACAAAGCCATCCACAACCAGTGTCCTCCATACATCTGTGACGTGGTCTCCCGGTACTTACCTACATGCAACCTTCGATTCTCACAAGATCTCCTTCTCTACTCCCCTCTTATCTCTTCTTCCCACAACCGCATCCAAGACTTCTCCCGTGCTTCCCCTATTCTCTGGAACTCTCTACCCCAACACATCAGACTCTCGCCTACCATAGAAACCTTCAAAAAGAATGTGAAGACTCACCTCTTCCGACAAGCCTACAACCTGCAGTGATCCTCAACCTACTGAACCGCTGTACAACCAGTTCTACCCTCTCCTAGTGTATCCTCACCCATCCCCTGCAGACTATGAGCCCTCGCGGGCAGGGCTCTCCCTCCCTCAGGACCTGTTAGTGCCTTGTTTTTTGCTCATGTTCATTGTATTTGTCTATGTTTGCCCCTTTTCACATGTAAAGCGCCATGAAATAAATGGTGGTATAAAAATGCATAATAATAATAATATATGGTCTTCGACTTATAAAGATCATGCTTGTACAGCATTTGGATGTACATATTCAGAATAGAAATGCTGAAAAGACACAAAGGGAGGTAGTAGGATATTTATTTACTCCAGAAGAAGCACACAATTAATTGACTTTGTGTGCTCAGGTGGTAACACTGCACTGCATATGACAATACAACAGGAAAGCAAAAAAGTTTTGATCCTATTATTCATTTACTTTTATTGTAGCACCCTCTTTATTTTAGCCTTTCAACAATGAGATCCCTTGAGACCTCTAGAGGAAAGGATTTTCCAACCTGTATTTTTATAGAACGAGTTCATATCCAATTTTATCACTGCACATAGAACATATCATCAATAAAGTTTAATAAGTTATATATAATAATAATAATAATAATTAATAATAATTTTATTTATATAGCGCCATTCCATATATGAATCAACCCATAAGAAATGGACACTAGGGGTGAATGACTGGCTTCAATGACAGCCCTTTATGGGCTTGTTTTGATTGAATTTTAGAGTCCCATTATTGTTTTAGATCTTGGACCAACCAAAGTGTCAGTCCAACCCTGAATCTAACAACTATAATTAGACAAATAAATTAAAGGCTCGTGCACATGACCGTATTTTCAGTCTGAGTGCAATTTGGCAAAACATTGGATTACACTTGGACCAATGTTATGATATGGGGCCATGCATATGTCCGATTTTTTTTCATCTGACAGAACCGTCCCAGGGAAAAAACGTCCCTAGTTTGATCCACTAGTCGGATCGCACTCGACCATGATAGCCACTGAGTCCATGGAAATCATCGGACTGCACTCGTCTGGTTTCTAAGGACTGACATGACGGAGAAGATGGAGAATTTTTTTCTCTCTGTCTGATCAGAGTGTGATTAGCAAAATTGATCCGATTCTCTTGGATGAGAGAAAACATGTTGGTGTGACCCTTGGTGTGACAGTGTTCAATGGTAAAAGAGCTGAGGGCTGCATGCCTTCGGTATTGTTTTCTACATTTGGAAGACAATGTCAATGATTTAGAATGGATTTTTTCACTTGCTGACCACAGTAACTAAATACTCATTCATTTTCATCACCAAGTCATTTTTAGCTTTTACAGCTGAAAAGTAAGGCTGAAGGCAAGCCAAGGCACGTTTTACTGTCCCTCTCCAACAACTTTATTCCACAAGTTCTTCTTTTCTGCAAACACTGTTCTCTATATTTCCCTCCAGCACAGAATGGGTTACATGTACTGGCATGGTTGGATTTGTGGTCTGCAGGATGTAAACATTTCTATCATGTGGAGCTTTGCTTTTTATTCTTTATGAAAGTGATGGTGGTGAAGGGTATGCCAATGACTGGCATGCAGTTCTATTTTTTTTTTTATAGATTATGTTTAACTTTCGTAATGTAATGTAGGTAAACTTAGGGTAACCATGAGGCAAGGCAGATGTTTTCTGACCATCTTTGCACCCATTGTGGGCCAAAAATGCCATGTCAGAGATGACAGTTACTGCAAGATCGGGGAACTGCATCTTGCCTTCTTCACATCCTATCAATCCACAATTTTTTTTCCTCAATGGAAATTCTGTATCTGTCATAAAGACCATTTCCCACCATTGGGTGCACTTATTAAATCCCTACAATACAATCCATTGATGGACAACCAATCTGCAAGACTATCATTGTGAGTCACACACAATAGATACCTATCAACCAAAATTCTAACAATCTCACCCAACGCCCCAAAGATGCATGCTTTGACCGGTTGGGTGTGCATAATGCAACAAACAGGTATAATTTTAGTGTAAAAAAAGCAAACTCTTGTGCAATAATGCCATAAAAAGTAATCATATTGCTACAATTAGAAAACTCACTAAGTTGGAGAAGTTGTGTTATAAATATGCAAAACTCTATCATAGAATTGGGGGTTGAAATATTCAATGTTGCCTCTGTGATAGTGATACTGCCACTGTGAGTAGAAACCTCTGATATCCAAACAGTAAGAAATCCAAAGAAAATGCTTCACAAATATTCTTAATTTAATCCTCTAGGGACTGCTAGTTTGGTTTGTGCAAAGAAAATCTCCATGTTCCCATTGTTCTGCAAACAAGACTGCTTTAATTGTAGATGCAACGCATTTTAGTGAGGAGCAAAACACCCTTTTTCCATTAATAGGTATAATTTGCTGCCAAACACACCATGCAGTGTCTTTTTCCCGTTGGAGCAAAGGATTGACATGTTGGAATCCATGCTGAGGCCTAGACATCACCTTTGGCTGTCTACTGAGGTCCAAGAAAAAAAAGGTTTGAAGTCCTGTTAGATCATCAGCAGAGATGATATGAATCGATTTGCAGCGGCCATGTCGGTGATCCCTGGGTTGACGGGAGTTCAACAAACTGCACCTTTCTTCCTGGCGTCTTCTTTTGATAAGCTGGCATGGTGAGACATCACAAGTGCGACAGAAATGATGTCACACTAGGTTGGCTAATCAAAGGAAGAGCCACGGATGTTGGGAGTTAGGAGGCAGTTCTCAGTGCTCCCATCTGTAAGCCACAGATTTGTGACATGGCTTCTAGAACGGATCCTGCAAATCTATTTGCACCATCTTTAATTATTGGCCAAACCTACTGATCTGGTGGGTTCTGCATCTATCTAATTTGTATAGCCAACCTAGTGCAATACTTTCTCTTTCATGTATTCATTCAACAGATGATACTGTGTGTTAAGTTTCCCAGTGAGTCACTAGGTAAAGTCCATTGTCAGCATTGGTCTTCAGAGAAACCCACCCTCAGCAATCAGTACTGAACACATTCCTTGGTTAAAAATAAACACGTTGAGAATATACATATACCAGGCTAGCCAGGTCACTTTGTGCCTACTTCAAATGCTTTATAGGAACACCTGCAAGGGCACATAAACTGCATACTAAGTAGCTTTGGGTGGGCTATGTGAAACACGTTCTTAAAAAAGTTCTTGAATTTCTTGCCAAAATCTGTATCTCAGTTAAAAACAGGGTTTCACTTGGCTTCAACTCGCTTCCATTAACTCATAATGGAATCTGGATCAGGCCAGCTATATTTCAGAAAACTAAATATCACTGGCGGGTTTTATACTAAATGGTAAATACGAACTAAATCTATTTTATTTAGAATTATTCTTTCTACAAAGCAACCTTCCAAAAATACTGATGGATGAAGAAAAATAAATAATTCATTTCTAAGAATGCAAACACTGAGAGACCTCCTGATATCAACTTCCCTGTTCTCCTAAAGTCTCAAACACATTATTATTATTATTATTATTTATTATTATTATTTATTATTATAGCGCCATTTATTCCATGGCTCTACATGTGAGGAGGGGTATACATAATAAAAACAGGTACAATAATCTTGAACAATACAAGTCACAACTGGTACAGGAGGAGAGAGGACCCTGCCCGCGAGGGCTCACAATCTACAAGGGATGGGTGAGGATACAGTAGGTGAGGATAGAGCTGGTCGTGCAGTGGTTTGGTCGATCAGTGGTTACTGCAGGTTGTAGGCTTGCCGGAAGAGGTAGTGTTATGTTGGGCTGGTGGTTAGGAGCACTAGAAATGACCAGATGAGCAAACTAGCAATACAGGACGAGCTCTGGGAAGTGGGAGCTCTGCTGACCGCAACCCCTAATCCTATCACAACAACTAGAAATAGCCGTGGAGCGTTCCTGACTCTGCCTAGACGCCTCTTCACAGCCTAAGAGCTAACTACCCCTAAAGATAGAAAATACAGCCTACCTTGCCTCAGAGAAATTCCAAAGAAATAGGCAGCCCCCACATATATTGACTGTGAGTTAAGATGGAAGTCACAAACACAGGAATGAAATAGGTTTCAGCATAGGAGGCCAGACTGAACTAAACAGACTGAGGATAGAAAAGGTATCTTTGCGGTCAGCATAAAAAACTAACAAAAAACCATGCAGAGTGTGCAAAAGAAACCACCGCACCGACTCACGGCGCGGTGGTGCCACTCTGCATTCCAGAGCTTCCAGCTAACAAGATAAAATATGATAGCAAGCTGGACAAAAACACAGTGGTAACAAATAAGCTAGCAGGGACTTAGCTTTTGCTGAAGTAGACAGGTCATCTGAAAGATCCAAGAGAACTGAACCAGTACTAGGACATTGACAGCTGGCATCAAGTAACGATATGAGTGGAGTTAAATAGAGCAGCCAGCCAAGGGCTGAACGAGATCAGCTGGAGAAGGAATCTCAGAACCAGCAGCTCCACTCACAGCCACCAGAGGGAGTCCATGAACAGAACTCGCCGAAGTACCATTCATAACCACAGGAGGGAGCTCGAGAACAGAATTCACAACAGTACCCCCCCCCTTGAGGAGGCATCACCGAACCCTCACCAGAGCCTCCAGGCCGCTCCGGACGAGCCAAATGAAAGGCACGAACAAGATCGGCAGCATGAACATCAGAGGCAACTACCCAGGAATTATCCTCCTGACCGTAACCTTTCCACTTGACTAGGTACTGAAGTTTCCGTCTCGAAATACGAGAATCCAAAATCTTCTCCACCACATACTCCAACTCCCCCTCAACCAACACCGGGGCAGGAGGATCAACGGAGGGAACCATAGGAGCCACATATCTCCGCAACAACGACCTATGGAACACATTATGGATGGCGAAAGAAGCTGGAAGGTCCAAACGAAATGACACAGGATTAATAATTTCAGAAATCTTATAAGGACCAATGAAACGAGGCTTAAACTTAGGAGACGAAACCTTCATAGGAACAAAACGAGATGACAACCAAACCAAATCCCCAACACGAAGTCGGGGACCAACACAGCGACGGCGGTTAGTGAAACGTTGAGCCTTCTCCTGGGACAATGTCAAATTGTCCACCACGTGAGTCCAAATTTGCTGCAACCTGTCCACCACAGAATCCACACCAGGACAATCCGAAGGCTCAACCTGCCCTGAAGAAAAACGAGGGTGGAAACCAGAATTACAGAAAAAAGGCGAAACCAAAGTGGCCGAGCTGGCCCGATTATTAAGGGGGAACTCAGCCAAATGCAAGAAGGACACCCAATCATCCTGATCAGCAGAAACAAAGCATCTCAGATATGTTTCCAAAGTCTGATTGGTTCGTTCGGTTTGTCCATTTGTCTGAGGATGGAAAGCTGAAGAAAAAAAACAAATCAATGCCCATCTTAGCACAAAAGGACCGCCAAAATCTTGAAACAAACTGGGAACCTCTGTCCGACACAATGTTCTCTGGAATGCCATGTAAACGAACCACATGCTGGAAAAACAATGGAACCAAATCAGAGGAGGAAGGCAATTTAGGCAAAGGTACCAAATGGACCATCTTAGAGAAGCGATCACAAACCACCCAGATAACTGACATCCTCTGAGAGACAGGGAGATCTGAAATAAAATCCATGGAAATATGCGTCCAGGGCCTTTTCGGGACCGGCAAGGGCAAAAGCAACCCACTGGCACGAGAACAGCAGGGCTTAGCCCGAGCACAAGTCCCACAGGACTGCACAAAAGAACGCACATCTCGTGACAAGGAAGGCCACCAAAAGGATCTAGCCACCAAATCTCTGGTACCAAAGATTCCAGGATGACCAGCCAACACCGAACAATGAACCTCAGAGATAACTCTACTAGTTCATCTATCAGGGACAAACAGCTTCTCCGCTGGGCAACGGTCAGGTCTATCAGCCTGAAGCTCCTGCAGTACCCGCCGCAAATCAGGGGAGATGGCAGACAAAATTACCCCCTCTTTGAGAATACCAGCCGGCTCAGGAACTCCCGGAGAATCAGGTACAAAACTCCTTGAAAGGGCATCAGCCTTCACATTCTTAGAACCCGGAAGGTATGAAACCACAAAATTGAAGCGGGAGAAAAACAGCGACCATCGAGCCTGTCTAGGATTCAACCGCTTGGCAGACTCGAGATAAGTCAGATTCTTGTGATCCGTCAAGACCACCACGCGATGTTTGGCTCCTTCAAGCCAATGTCGCCACTCCTCAAACGCCCACTTCATAGCCAACAACTCTCGATTACCCACATCATAATTGCGCTCAGCAGGCAAAAACTTTCTAGAAAAGAAAGCACATGGTTTCATCACAGAGCCATCAGAACCTCTTTGAGACAAAACAGCCCCTGCTCCAATCTCAGAAGCATCCACCTCGACCTGAAACGGGAGCGAAACATCTGGCTGACACAACACAGGGGCAGAAGAAAAACGACGCTTCAGCTCCTGAAAAGCCTCAACGGCCGCAGAGGACCAATTGACCACATCAGCACCTTTCTTGGTTAAATCAGTCAATGGTTTAACAACGCTAGAAAAATTAGCGATGAAGCGACGGTAAAAATTAGCAAAGCCCAGAAATTTCTGAAGGCTCTTCACAGAAGTAGGCTGAGTCCAATCATAAATGGCCTGAACTTTAACAGGGTCCATCTCGATAGTAGAAGGGGAAAAAATGAAGCCCAAAAATGAAACCTTCTGAACTCCAAAGAGACATTTAGAACCCTTCACAAACAAGGAATGAGCACGAAGGACCTGGAACACCATTCTGACCTGCTTCACATGAGACTCCCAATCGTCCGAAAAGACCAAAATATCATCCAAATATACAATCATGAATCTATCCAGGTACTTTCGGAAGATGTCATGCATAAAGGACTGAAACACAGATGGAGCATTAGAAAGCCTGAATGGCATCACCAAGTACTCAAAATGGCCCTCGGGCGTATTAAATGCTGTTTTCCATTCGTCGCCCCGTTTAATACGCACAAGATTATACGCCCCTCGAAGATCTATCTTGGTGAACCAGCTAGCTCCCTTAATCCCAGCAAACAAATCTGACAGTAGCGGCAAAGGGTACTGAAATTTGACGGTGATTTTATTAAGAAGGCGGTAATCTATACAAGGTCTCAGAGAACCATCCTTCTTGGCCACAAAAAAGAACCCTGCTCCCAACGGTGACGACGACGGGCGAATATGCCCTTTCTCCAAGGACTCCTTTATATAACTCCGCATTGCAGCGTGTTCTGGCACAGATAAATTGAACAGTCGGCCCTTCGGAAACTTACTACCAGGAATCAAATTAATAGCACAATCGCAATCCCTATGAGGAGGTAGGGCACTGGATTTGGGCTCATCAAATACATCCTGGTAATCTGACAAGAACTCAGGGACTTCAGAAGGATGGGAAGACGAAATAGACAACAATGGGACATCCCCATGTACCCCTTGACAACCCCAACTGGATACAGACATTGATTTCCAATCCAATACAGGATTATGGACCTGTAGCCATGGCAAACCCAAAACGACCACATCATGCAGATTATGCAACACCAAAAAGCGAATATCCTCCTGATGTGCAGGAGCCATGCACATGGTCAATTGAGTACAGTACTGAGGCTTATTCTTGGCCAAAGGTGTAGCATCAATTCCTCTCAATGGAATAGGATACTGCAAGGGCTCCAAGAGAAAACCACAGCGCCTGGCAAACTCCAAGTCCATCAAATTCAGGGCAGCGCCTGAATCCACAAATGCCATAACAGAATAGGATGACAAAGAGCAAATCAGAGTAACGGACAAAAGAAATTTTGGCTGTACCGTACCAATGGTGGCAGACCTAGCGAACCGTTTAGTGCGCTTAGGACAATCAGAGATAGCATGAGTGGAGTCACCACAGTAAAAACACAGCCCATTCTGACATCTGTATTCTTGCCGTTCAGCTCTGTTCAAAGTCCTATCACATTGCATAGGCTCAGGCTTCTGCTCAGAAAACACCGCCAAATGGTGCACATTTTTGAGCTCACGTAAGCGTCAATCGATCTGAATGGCCAAGGACATAGACTCATTCAGACCAGCAGGCGTGGGGAATCCCACCATAACATCCTTAAGGGCTTCAGAAAGACCCTTTCTGAAAATTGCCGCCAGGGCACACTCATTCCACTGAGTAAGCACAGACCACTTTCTGAACTTCTGACAATATACCTCTGCTTCATCCTGACCCTGACACAAAGCCAGCAAAATTTTCTCTGCCTGATCCACTGAATCTGGTTCATCATAAAGCAATCCAAGCACCAGAAAAAAACGCATCTACATTACGCAATGCAGGATCTCCTGGCGCAAGGGAAAATGCCCAGTCTTGAGGGTCGCCACGTAGCAAAGAAATAATGATTTTTACTTGCTGAATGGGGTCACCAGAGGAGCGGGGTTTCAAAGCAAAAAACAGTCAACAATTATTTTTGAAATTCAGGAACTTAGATCTATCCCCAGAAAACAAATCAGGAATTGGAATTCTGGGTTCTAACATAGGGTTCTGAATTACATAATCTTGAATGCTTTGTACTCTTGCAGTGAGTTGATCCACACAAGAGGACGGACCTTGAATGTCCATATCTACACCTGTGTCCTGAACCACCCAGAGGTTAAGGGGAAAAGAGATACAAAACACACTGCAGAAAAAAAAAATGGTCTAAGAATTTCTCTTATCCCTCTATTGAGATGCATTAACACTTTGTAGGCCAGCTGTACTGTTATGTTGGGCTGGTGGTTAGGAGCACTAGAAATTACCAGATGAGCAAACTAGCAATACAGGACGAGCTCTGGGAAGTGGGAGCTCTGCTGACCGCAACCCCTAATCCTATCACAACAACTAGAAATAGCCGTGGAGCGTTCCTGACTCTGCCTAGACGCCTCTTCACAGCCTAAGAGCTAACTACCCCTAAAGATAGAAAATACAGCCTACCTTGCCTCAGAGAAATTCCCCAAAGAAATAGGCAGCCCCCACATATATTGACTGTGAGTTAAGATGGAAGTCACAAACACAGGAATGAAATAGGTTTCAGCATAGGAGGCCAGACTGAACTAAACAGACTGAGGATAGAAAAGGTATCTTTGCGGTCAGCATAAAAAACTAACAAAAAACCATGCAGAGTGTGCAAAAGAAACCACCGCACCGACTCACGGCGCGGTGGTGCCACTCTGCATTCCAGAGCTTCCAGCTAACAAGATAAAATATGATAGCAAGCTGGACAAAAACACAGTGGTAACAAATAAGCTAGCAGGGACTTAGCTTTTGCTGAAGTAGACAGGTCATCTGAAAGATCCAAGAGAACTGAACCAGTACTAGGTCATTGACAGCTGGCATCAAGTAACGATCTGAGTGGAGTTAAATAGAGCAGCCAGCCAAGGGCTGAACGAGATCAGCTGGAGAAGGAATCTCAGAACCAGCAGCTCCACTCACAGCCACCAGAGGGAGTCCATGAACAGAACTCGCCGAAGTACCATTCATAACCACAGGAGGGAGCTCGAGAACAGAATTCACAACAGGTAGGTCTTCAGCTTCTTTTTGAAGGTTTCGATGATAGGTGAGAGTCTGATATGTTGTGGTAGAGAGTTCCAGAGTAGGGGTGATGCACAAGAGAAATCTTGTATGTGATTGTGGGAAGAGGAGATAAGAGGGGAGTAGAGAAGGAGATCTTGTGAGGATCGGAGGTTGCATGCAGGAAAGTACCGGGAGACGAGGTCACAGATGTATGGAGGAGACAGGTTGTGGATGGCTTTGTATGTCATGGTTAGGCTTTTGTACTGGAGTCTCTGGGTAATAGGGAGCTAGTGAAGGGATTGACAGAGGGGAGAGGCCAGGGAATAGCGAGGGGACAGGTGGATTAGTCGGGCAGCTGAGTTTAGAATAGATTGGAGGGGTGTGAGAGTGTTAGAGGGGAGGCCACAGAGCAGGAGGTTACAGTAGTCGAGGCGGGAGATGATGAGGGTATGGACTAGGGTTTTTGCAGATTCTTGGTTTAGGAATGTACGGATCCGTGAAATATTTTTGAGTTGAAGGCGGCAGGAAGTGAAAAGGACTTGGATATGCGGTTTGAAGGAGAGCTCAGTGTCAAGGATTACCCAGAGACAGCGAGCTTGTGGGACTGGGGAGAGTGGGCAGCCGTTTACAGTAATGGATAGGTTCGTTGGGGGGGTCGCGTGAGATGGGGGAAAGACAATGAATTCTGTTTTGTCCATGTTAAGTTTTAGAAATCTAGCGGAGAAGAAGGCTGAAATAGCGGATAGACATTGAGGGATTCTGGTTAGTAGCGTGGTGATATCTGGTCCAGAGATGTAGATCTGTGTGTCATCAGTATAGAGATGATACTGAAAACCGTGAGATTCTATGAGCTGTCCCAGGCCAAAAGTGTAAATGGAGAAGAGCAGGGGCCCTAGAACTGAACCTTGCGGGACTCCGACAGATAGGGGGTGAGGTGAGGAGGTGGTGTGTGAATGGGAGACGAATTTTCGTCAGTTAGGTATGACGAGATCCAGGATAGGGCCAAGTCTGTGATGGCAAGGGATGAGAGGGTTTGTAGTAATAGGGAATGGTCCACTGTGTCAAAGCAGAGGACAGGTCCAGGAGGAGGAGGATAGAGTAGTGTCGCTTGCTCTTGGCAGTTAATAGGTTATTGGTGACCTTAGTTAGGGCAGTTTCAGTGGAGTGGTGTGACCGGTAGCCTGATTGAAAGCGGTCGAAAAGGGAGCAGGAAGATAGATGGGAGGACAGTTCAAGATGGACGTGTTGTGCCAGTAGTTTTGAGGCATAGGGGAGAAGTGATATAGGGCGATAGCTAGATACAGAGGATGGGTCAAGAGAGGGTTTTTTGAGGATAAGTATGATTGAGGCATGTTTAAAGCTTGAGGGGAAAACACCAGTTGTTAGTGATATGTTGAAGAGATGGGTTAGAGTTGGGATGAAGACTGTGGCGAGGTTTGGGATGAAGTGGGAAGGGATCGGGTCAAGTGCACAGGTGGTGAGATGCGATCTTGAGAGTAGAGTGGAGAGTCGATCTTCTGTAATGGTGGAGAAGTTGGTTTTTGAGGTGGAGGGCTGGGTAGTTGGGAGGAAGGGCTCTGGGGGTTGTCGACTAAAACTGTCTCTGATGTTCTCAATCTTCTGCTTGAAAAATGAGGCAAAGTCTTCAGCTGAGATGAGTGGGGAGGGAGGAGGTGCTGGGGGATGGAGGAGAGAGTTGAAGGTGTTGAATAACTGTTTAGGGTTGTGAGACAGGGAGGATATGAGTGACGAGAAGTAGGTTTATTTAGCTGTGGCGAGTGTGGTCTTGAAAGTAGTGAGGAACTGTTTGAATGCGATAAAGTGCTCATTGGAGTGGGATCTTTTCCATCTCCGCTCTGCAGCCCTGGAAGCTCGCCTCAGTTCTTTGGCCAGGCTGGTGTGCCAGGGCTGTCTGTTGATTTTGCGAGCATTGGTATGTGTGAGAGGGGCAAGATATTCCAAAGCTGCAGCTATTGTGGTGTTATATAGAGCGGCAGCGTCATCCGCATTGTGTAGGGAACTTATGTCTGTGAGAGGGAGGAGGGATTCAGAGAGTGAATGTAGATCAAGGTGTTTAAGGTTTGTGCGAGGGTGTGCAAGTTTGTGGGGTGGGGATTGTAGACAAGGAGTGAACAGGGAAGAGAATGTGAGTAGATTGTGGTCAGAAAGCGGAAGAGGTGAGTAAAGAGAGGTTAGATAGGGAGCAGAGGCAGGTGAAGATGAGGTCCAATATGTGACCATCTTTGTGAGTGGCTACAAAAGACCATTAAGTGAGGCCAAAGGAGGAAGTGAGGGATAGAAGTTTAGTGGCAGCTGAGAGGGAAGTGTCAATGGGTATGTTGAAGTCGCCCATGATGGTAGTGGGGATGTCCGCAGAAAGGAAATGAAGTAGCCAGGTGGTGAAGTGGTCAAAAAAGGTGGTGGCTGGCCCTGGGGGGCGGTAAATGACAGCCAGTTGGAGGTTGGTGGGGGCATAGATGCGCACAGAGTGCACCTCAAAGGAAGGGAGGGTAACAGAGGGTGGCAGTGGGATTGGGGTGAAGGAGCAGTTATCTGACAGGAGAAAACCAACTCCTCCGCCATGCTTGCTGCTGGGGCGGGGTGTGTGAGAAAGGTGGAAGCCACCATACGAAAGTGCAGCAGGAGAGGCTGTGTCAGAAGGGGTGAGCCAGGTTTCAGTGATGGTGAGGAAGGAAAGTTTGGTAGTAACAAAAAGATCGTGGATGTAGGAAAGCTTGTTGCAGACAGAGCGAGCGTTCCACAGAGCTCCTGTTAGTGGGACTGGGGAAATGGGGCTGGGCAAATGGGTATAAGGTTAGAGAGGTTACGGAAATTTGTTATGGAGCGTGGGTGGGAGGTAGAACTGACTGTGGGGATGTGGTGAGGAGGACCAGGATTTGGAGAGATATCACCAGCAGTGAGAAGGAGCAGAGAAAGTGTTAGCAGGTGGGAGCAGGAGAGGGCATGAGGTGGCTGTCTGTGCTTGGAGACAGAGGATTGTATGTTAAGGAACAGTTCTGAGGAGGAGGAGGAGGAGGAGGTGAGATGGATGGGGAGAATTGAAGAGGAGATGAACAGTTCTTTACTAGGAGTAGGGATTAGGGGAGTTTGCAGAAAGTGAAGAATTATAGAGGTGAAAGTGAAAACAAACAGAAACATTGTTTACAGTGACTGGCCAGTTACCTGACAATTCCGTGTTTATACGCCCTTTACAGAAATATATGGAGACCCTGGAAGACCATAGTATGACCCCAAAAGCCATTTGTCCCAATATATTATCTATAAGGCACAGCATTCTTCCCAAGAATTGAAGAGTCTAGGGAAAACAACAATAATTGGACAAACACAGGTGCAGTTTGGGCTCGTAGACTTGCAGGGGTGCCATATTTTGGATTCATACAACTCACTAATTAGAAGCAGGATGTCAGGTTTTCATGGTTCCTGAATCCATTCCACTATTAGTATCTTTATATTGTGCCAGACTGGTCATAAGACTAGATGGAAAGGGCCAGAGTCAGAGGGCCCAAACTACAATACTATTTTTTATGCAGAGAAAACATTCAAAATAGGACACTATTTTGTTATACAGTGGGTACGAAAAGTATTCAGACTCCTTTAAATTTTTCACTGTTTGTTTCATTGCAGCCATTTGGTAAATTCAAAAAAGTTCATTTTTTTCTCATTAATGTACACTCTGCACCCCATCTTGACTTAAAAAAACAGAAATGTAGAAATTTTTGGAAATTTGTTAAAAAAGAAAAAATGAAATATCACATTTTATCACCGAATAAGCTGCAGAGGGAACCCAGCTACCTGGATCGCTCCAGCTGATCAGCTGTTCGATGCCGCGGCTGCATGTGTCGTGGCTGTTTCACTGCCACAACACATGCATGGAGAGCCAAACAAAGCTTACTGAATAAGGAGGGAGCCAAACATATTCGGTCATCTCTAATGAAGACCCTCCACAGGCCGTCCAGGAGCATGATCATATCATTAACTGAAAACTGAAAATAAAGATTAAACAACAACCACAAGACAGATTTCATCAACCATGGTATAATGATACAATACAATTCAATACAATAGCACCGACCTGACACTGTCCATGGGTTTCGGTGCACAATCGTGCTGATAGGTCCCCCCTTGGTGAGGTGGATCCTCTTAGACTCAGGTCTGGGTGGTCACATGAACCCCGGGCACTGATGCAACAAGCAGAAAGGCACGTGGCATGTTAGATCTTGGCACTTTCAGGGATCTCCTGAGCAGCAGGATGGATGAAGTGGAACCCAGCAGAGATAGTAGCACATTAAAGCACAGTATGCAAGGAAGGTGACACATGCCAACATAGAAGGCTAGAGTCTCAATCCCAAGACACAGATGTGTGTCATTTTTTGCTTTAAATAAGTCTAGGGAGATTATGTTATTGATCGATACCAAGTAACTTGCAAAACCCGACATGGAGCACAACAGAGGGCAGTTGACACAGGGAAAGGAAGCGGAGCCAGGGATACCTGAAACACTTGTCTAGCTTGTACATTAGTGCCCTGTTGTGAACTCTATTTTTAGGCTCCCTCTAGTGGTCACAAGCGGTACTGTGTAGTGTTGTCTTCTGCAGGTTGGCTGCATCAGCTGGTTCGTTATCCTTGGTTCGTTTCCTATTTAACTCACCTGGATACTCAGTTCCTTGCCTGCTATCAATGTATTCAGTGCTCTTCAGATTCCTTGTGATTACCTTGCTCCCAGCCTCTCCAAGACAAGCTAAGTTTTTGTCCGTTCATTTTTTGATTATCAGCATTCATCATGTTTCTTGTCCAGCTTGCTAAGATGTGATCTCCTCGCTTGCTGGTTGCTCTAGGGGACTGAGTTTCTCCCCCCACACCGTTAGTTGGTGCGGGGGTTCTTGAAATCTCAGTGTGGATATTTTGTTAGGGTTTTTTACTGACCGCACAGACCCCTTACTATTTTCTGCTATCTAGTATTAGTGGGCCTCATTT
The DNA here is from genome assembly GCF_051348905.1 of Ranitomeya variabilis. Taxonomy (NCBI): domain Eukaryota; kingdom Metazoa; phylum Chordata; class Amphibia; order Anura; family Dendrobatidae; genus Ranitomeya; species Ranitomeya variabilis. The sequence goes on along the minus strand of NC_135232.1, from coordinate 678,554,489 downwards.
GCTGAATCTGTTTTCACCCCTGTGTATGTGCCTTCCTCTTACCTCACCGTTATTATTTGTTGGGGGCTTCTATATCTTAGGGGATTATTTCTCTGGAGGCAAGAGAGGTCTTTCTTTCTCTCTAGGGGTAGTTAGTTCCTCAGGCTGGCTCGAGACGTCTAGGATTTCTTAGGCACATTCACCGGCTACTTCTAGTGTGTTTGGATAGGTTCAGATTTGCGGTTAGTCCAGTTTGCCACCTCCCTAGAGCTTGTCCTATGTTTGTTACTTAGCTGGAGTAATTCGTGATCCTCCACCACTAAGGATCATAACAGTGCCCACAATATATGAATACCAAAAATCTAAACATTTAAAGGGAACCTGTAATGTCTGGTAACACTACTAACTAGCAGATATAGGGTTAATCTGCAGATTGATGGTGTTATGAAGGTGTCCGGGTGCAGTACTGAAAGTGCGGCACCCAGGAGAAAATTAATTTCATTTCTCCTAGGAGCCGCCAGCTTTCAGTTATGCAGATGTTCCAATTACAGGCACCGCTAATAGCACTTTGAGCAGCAGCTGTAACCACAACCCGGAACTTATTGGAGTCGGCTCAATACTGATGCATTGTTGATTCAGCTGTCAGTCTGTGCAAAGTGTGCTTATAGCTGTAATTCTCATGCACTCCTGAATGACTGAAAGCCGGTGGCTCCTTGGAGAAATAAAGCTAATTAGCGTGGTGCAGTGGACTTCTTTCCTTAGCTCCGCCTACTTCCACATGCATCCTGCATACCTATCTTTAACATTGTGCACACAGGGACATGCGTTGTATGCGGATGCGTCCTCGTGCGTTGTCTTGAAGTGCCCTCAGAACGCAACATGTTGCATTTTCTTACGTTCGGCAGGCACGTCAAAATGACGCACGTGGACACTTCTGCATACAACGCATGTCCCTGCGTACACAATGTTAAAGATAGGTATGCAGGACGCATGCGGAAGTAGGCGGAGCTAAGGAAAGAAGTCCGCAGCACCACGCTGCGGACTCAAATGCTAATGTGAGCCTAGCCTTAGTCTCCATCCTGGAACTGATCCAGGACTGCCTACTTATGGGGTTCTGTAGTCGTGTTTGTCCCAGCATAATCACAACTGTTAGCAAGTAAGGAACATTAGTACATATTGTAATATAGACAATCATCTTCTAGGCCCAGAATCTGGCAAACTAAGGGTATTTTAGATGCCGGCGTACCCAATGACCTTTTGAAGAAGGAGATACTTCAGGTGTTTTTCCTGAAGCATCTTCTTTGGTGTCATTTTGACCGTTTTGTTGGAACTTTGCTGGCAATTTCTAGAGAGGGGCTTAAAAACAGAAGCCAATTGAAGAATGATCAGGTCAGTTCTTCTATATCATACATAGATTTCAAAGTGGTTAAAAAAAGCTCAACGGAATGAACATATGAAAAGTAAGATGTTTTGACATTGCAGTGCAAATGTTCATTTTTTTTTAGTTGGCTACGAGTCTCCTGCCTTATAGGCAAACACAGTCCATTCTTGGACCATGAATGTTGGACATGTGAAGGTGGCCTTAGTCAAAGGTCAAAGGTCAAACAGGAAGCAACAGCATTTGGAACCAATCACTTGACACAAGAGTTAAATTTCTTGTGGGTTAATTCATAAATAGCCTATTAGATCTCATTGATGACATGTCCAATTTCAACAAAGATTGCAATCAAATGTAAACATGCACATGTTCTTCATGCATGGAAGATGGGCCCCTAGGATCATTTCCTCTGGTGGACCCAAGCCAAATTCTGTTTTTTTGCACTATATTTAATTGAAAAATAAGATCCTTTTCTGAACATATATATCACTCCTGATGGAATATTTGAAGAAAATAGTACAGATTCTTGATAAATTAAAACAGATGAGCACAAATATTCATTTACGTGATACCAGAAATAAGTTTAACCCTCCACTTTTACTTTCCAAGTAGTTTAATGCACAGTCTCCAGCAGCACTGTAATCAGAGCAAGTGACATCTGGTGACCTTCGGAATATATGACCACTTTCAAGCTGTGCAAGTCTGAGAAAAAGCAAACTAGACACCAGCAGTTATATTATTTGAAACATTTGGTCCCATGCAAGAATTTCACTCTACAAAAAGTTAGCATCCCATAACAGTTGGTAGTCCAGAAGGTTTGGTGAAAAGAAGAGAAACAGACGTGTCAGGCAGGATGGGAATTGCGGAATCAGTGATCAGTACAGATTTCCAAATGTTGCACATTAGACAAGCATAATGGCAATGTAACTCTATATGATTCTACTCTGTAAGTGATGCGGCTGCTATTGCTGTTATCAGAGAAGGTTTACATGGGCACAGCTGTTACATAGACCCCTCCACTGCAGATAATGTAAGGGAGAAGATAGATCAGAACATCAATGGGCTCAGGAAAGGAGGGATAACCAGAGGATTATTCCTATTTTATAAAAACAAAATGTCACATCTGTTTCCATTTCATGCCTCCTCTGATCGTTTTATCATCTCTGGACAGGTCATCGCCTTACTAACTAATATATACTATATCTGATCTCACTAAAAAGTATTTTAGATTTATTCATAAAGCAGAGCCATATGCATAAAGCTCGTTCCTATCGTTGGCATGTGCTGCTTCCATAAAGCACCTCATTACCTAGGTATTCGTCCCTAAAAACAATAGTTTAGGAGAAAATATTTTTTGTAATACAGTGTTAAATTTAAAGTTATATATGAAGGAAATTTACAACCCCAAAGTCTTCCATGAGTGCCATATCAATGATCTGAGCTTGTATCAGAGCTGTCATATGACCATGTCTATGAGGCTTAAAGGGAATATGTCAGTAGGATCAGGGGCGGACACAGACAGCTTGGGGCCCCTGTGCAGGAAATGTGTCTGGGCCCCCCCTCTTATAAAGGCGACAAAGCTACATTATATATATATATATATATATATATATATATATATATATAGCTCCACACACATACATGTATATATATTAAATAGTCTCCTTTATTATGTATATTGCCGTCCCTTATTATACAGTGCCCTCTCCTATTATGTACTGCACTGTCCCTTACATGTTGGATTTTATAGAGCCCTGTGTTTTTATTACATACCGTCCTGTCTTGTTAGCTGTAAAATGCAATGATGGCTGATGGAGCATAAGAAAGCTTCTTTTCTAAAGGAGGAGCTGATGGACTGGTAGTCTGTTTACCGGCTCCTCCATCAGTAGTCATTTTATATCTAACAAGAGAGGGGACCATGTAGTAAAAGAAGGCGCTGTGAATAACAAAAATATCAAGAATACACTATGTAAGAGACTGCACTGTACATAACAGCAGAGGAAGCTATATAATAAAGGAGGGCATCATACATAGCTAGAGAGGATGGTACGTAATAAGGGACGGTGTTATACATAACAAAAGAGGAAACTATGTAACTAAGGATGGTTTTATACATAATGAGTACACTATATACTAAGGGACTGTGCTATACATAATAAGTGAGTACACTTTATACTAAGGGACTGTGTTAGACATAATAATCGATAATAACGTCTTCCTCCACCTCCCCCTGATCCTAAATCCATTATAAATCCCCCTTCCTCCCATCCAAATCCCCCTTCCTCATTGTCCTCCTCCCCACGCATCCCATTATTGCCCTCTTCCCCACCTCCTTAATTGCCCTCTTCACCACCTCCATCATTGCTTTCTCCCCACCACCCCATTATTGCCCATTCCACCACCTCCATCATTGCCTCCTCCCCACCACCCCATCATTGTCTTTTCCACTGCCACCATCATTTCCTCCTCCCCACCACCCCATCATTAAACATTCCAGGACCTCCATCATTTCCTTCTCCCCACCATCCCATTATTGCCCTTTCTACCACCCCCATAATTGCTTTCTCCCCCACCACCCCTATCATTGCCCTCTCCGTCAACCCAATCATTGCCTTCTGCCCCATCATTGCCTTCTCCATCAACCCTTCCTGCATGAAGGCAGGAAGACAATATATGATGTATGCAGTATGTCATATTTCGTTAAGGGCTTATACAGTCTGGGGAGACTTTTCAAAACTAGTAGTAGGCAAAATGATGTAGCTGCCTACAGTATATCAATGCATCAGTGTATAACTATATATATGAAGTGCACTCATAGTACATACCTATATAAAATGCATACATATACTGTAGAATATGCCCATGAATAAAAAACGCCTGTGTCTACTGCATATGTGACATACTATACAATAATGTATAAGGGTATGGTTCCACGGTCAGGAATCGGCAAAGCTTTGGATGCAGCACATGTCCGCTCGGTCCAAAGCGCTGCCGGCTTTTGTACGAGTGATGATTCCGCATGTGTTCATTGAACCATGCGGAATCACCGCATCCTATACATTAGACTGTGATATTTATCTTGCGGAGACTGAGCGTCTCCGCAAGATAAATAGACATGCTACGGTCTAAAAAGATGCGCTGCATGTCCGTCTCCGCAGGGAAGCTGCGGGGGCCGCTGCATACATAGTGGACATTGGATTCCTTGAAATCTCATGCACTATGCTGTAACATCCGGCTGCTGCGGATGTACACAGCGTCCAATCCGCAGAGTTTACTGACTGTGGAAACATACCCTTATATGTGTCTATGTATTGTACCTGTGTGTTTAATGCAACAGATACAGTATATGTGAAAAAGTCTTCACTGGGGGATGGGCTCAGGGGTCAGTCCCAGCCTGGATCTGATACTGCAGTGATGACTGGAGTCCCGTCAGTGATTTAGTGACTGTGACCCCAAGTTCTGAGCTCTCTGGTCCCTGCTGTGTGTGGAAGAGAATCCTGCACTGACCAGAGAACACAAAGCTCCGGGGGTCACAGTCAGTAAATCACTGCTTCTAGTCTCTGACTGCAGCCCCTGCCTCCCCTCTTTACTCTGCACACAATCCGTCACATTCAGACCGTTCTTTACCTCCTGCACACAGCTGCAGCTTCCTTCCAGCCATGAGTGTGCAGACGCCGTTCTGCACAGGCTGGAAGTGTGTGCAGGGAGAAGGTAGGAGATCTAACAACAAGCACCAGACAGGAGGAGCCGCTGTGAAGAAGACAGGAGATGTCCCACCTCTGCGCACGGATCCTATCCTGCAGCTGCACGCCGGCAGCTTCCTGTCTCGCCCAGCCGCAGCGCAGAATGATGATGTCATTCAGCCGCTGCTGTCTGTGTGAGAAAGGAAGCAGGATGGATTCATTCCCTGCAGATCCGCTGCCATTTTCTCTTGCAGGCAGCGGAGCTGCAGGGATTGCTCCCTGCCTGCCGCACATGAGGGCAATCTGGCCAGGGGGCCCCCGGAGCCTCGGGGCCGGATAGACTGGCCAGATTGCCCTCTATATTAGCCGCCCTGCAGGGCCCCCCCAGAGCCTCCGGGCCCCGGTGCAGCTGCACCGGTTGAACCGGCGGTATGTCCGCCCATGAGTAGGATCTACCCTTCTAAGATGTCAATATGGGCATGCAGGTCATAGGAAGCTGAATAAAATGGTATCTTGATATCTATGATACAATGTTTTATTCACGAGAAATCCACATTTTCCTTAATATGCAAATGAGCTGCTAAGATCTATCTGTCAGATATAGATTTACATGAGCATCTGCCTCCAGAACTTGTGAGACATGTAGATCAGAAGAGCAGACTGTCAGTAATTCAATGGCTCAAACAGGTAACTCTCCCTTAAAAATTTAAAATAAGCATTGTTATGGAAATATTAGGGTTGGATAAATATATCCCTGTGTGTGCTGCGGCCGCTCCCAATTAGACTGAGTATTTTGAGCGCTCATCAAGAATGGACTGTACACAACTGTGACAGAACAACATTCCATCAATACTGGTACTTTATTGTACATACATAGTATTATATTTTCACATAGAAAGGAGTGGTTAGGGGTTGTCAGGGGTGGTTAGTTAATTACCATATTGTCTAGCTCCTCTGTCATTGGTTATCTAAACATATATGGAATATTGTGACTAATGCTCATATGACAGCGGATTAAGCAACTAAACTTGAGTTCTGTGTCTAGGACAAAGTGGAGACATCTGATCAGCAGTCACCAAACATCTGACACTCTTCTGCTTTTTGGGATGGAAAATCCCATATGATCTGTCTGGGTTATATTAGTTCGTGTCAACCATTTTAAACCATTTATTATAATGTATATATTAGCTGTGAGTATAAGAGTATATGAGTATATATGATTATAGAGGAGTATACATGCAAGTGAGATCTACATGATATATATACACTCACTGGCCACTTTATTAGGTACACCTGTCCAACTTCTTGTTAACACTTAATTTCTAATCAGCCAATCACATGGCGGCAACTCAGTGCATTTAGGCATGTAGACATGGTCAAGACAATCTCCTGCAGTTCAAACCGAGCATCAGTATGGGGAAGAAAGGTGATTTGAGTGCCTTTGAACGTGGCATGGTTGTTGGTGCCAGAAGGGCTGGTCTGAGTATTTCAGAAACTGCTGATCTACTGGGATTTTCACGCACAACCATCTCTAGGGTTTACAGAGAATGGTCTGAAAAAGAAAAAAAATCCAGTGAGCGGCAGTTCTGTGGGCGGAAATGCCTTGTTGATGCCAGAGGTCAGAGGAGAATGGGCAGACTGGTTCGAGCTGATAGAAAGGCAACAGTGACTCAAATCGCCACCCGTTACAACCAAGGTAGGCCTAAGAGCATCTCTGAACGCACAGTGCATCGAACTTTGAGGCAGATGGGCTACAGCAGCAGAAGACCACACCGGGTACCACTCCTTTCAGCTAAGAACAGGAAACTGAGGCTACAATTTGTACAAGCTTATCGAAATTGGACAGTAGAAGATTGGAAAAACGTTGCTTGGTCTGATGAGTCTCGATTTCTGCTGCGACATTCGGATGGTAGGGTCAGAATTTGGCGTAAACAACATGAAAGCATGGATCCATCCTGCCTTGTATGGAGCATCTTTGGGATGTGCAGCCGACAAATCTGCGGCAACTGTGTGATGCCATCATGTCAATATGGACAAAAATCTCTGAGGAATGCTTCCAGCACCTTGTTGAATCTATGCCACGAAGAATTGAGGCAGTTCTGAAGGCAAAAGGGGGTCCAACCCGTTACTAGCATGGTGTACCTAATAAAGTGGCCGGTGAGTGTATTTCTATCACAAGCCCCCCTTAGATATCACTTGCCCTAATCCTAGCCTCCTGTCCCAAAGCGCTGCAACTCTTGTGCTGTCGGCGAACTGACACAAGCCTAACGCCTGTGCCCCACTCCGTACAGACTTTTCGCAAATGGGCGGTCAGGAGATCTGTCCCTAAAGGGGGTTCGTTGCAATCAGTCTCTTAGTCAATAGCATGTGTAGTGAGCGATGTGTAGTCTTTATCAGGTAGGTCATCTTTTCGGTCAGGCCGCAACATCATTCTGGCTTGGGTGTCATCTTCTGGTAGGGGAGCTTTCTTGCGATGCGATGAGTGGATCCAAGCGGGTCTTCCCTCCAGTTTCACAGAGTTTGGTGTCATCAGCAGCACTTGAGCAGGACCATCAAATCTGGGATCGAGTGGTGTTCTCCTTTCAAACTTTTTCACCAACACCCAGTCTTCTGGCTTCTTGGAGTGCATACCGGACACTGAATCTGGATCTGGGAATGAAGAAAAAAAAACTCGAGAATGGATGTTAGCAAGTTTCTTGGTGGTTTTAATTACATAAGCAGACAAAATATCATATTACATAGTCAGCTGCTGAGGGAAAATATACCCCTAACCTGGGACTAGACACAAACAAAATTTCATATAATGACAGCTTTCCTGTGCCTCTGGGAGTGTGCCTAACACTGAGTAGTGTGATTGGGAGTGTGTAGGCCTAAGTCTGACCCTACTGCTGACTAGATCTCTCGTGTGAGATTTGCTGTGAATGCGGGTCCCTGGTCACTCTCTATCACTTCTGGGACCCCATAGCTGCATATCTCGTCTCTGAGAGTAGCTTCTTTGCAGTAGTCTTTGCTGACTGATTCCTCACTGGGAAAGCTTCTGGCTGTCATCCTGAGAACATGTCCATGACCACAAGGGCATATTTGAAACCTCCACTTGACGGCATCTGGATGTGGTCTATCTGGATCCTCTGGAAGGGGTACGGTGGTCTGGCAAGATGATGTATGGGAACTTTCTCCATTCTTCCAGGGTTGCATTGGCCACAGGTCAGACAGCTGTTTATGAACTTGGCTGTTAGGGTGGAGATTTCTGGGGCGAACCAGTAAGCACCAATCGGATCATTCATCTGTGCCTTTAATCTGTGTGTGGGCCCATGTGCCCACTGGACCACCATAGGGTGCATGCTTCGGGGTAAACAGGGTTTGTAGTCCATTGACTATACCCTTCCTTCTTCATGTGTTGCTCACTTCTGCATCCAGCATTCCTTCTTGTCCTTTGGGGCTTGCTCTTGCAGCTTTTTTTTTAGCAGATCCCAGGATGTCATCTTGTCAGATTTCCTGTCTTCAGCCATCCTGTAGTAGCCGTCCGGCTCTACGACCTCTTCCACTTGTCCATATTGTCTTTCCTTGACTGTTTCTTTGGCTGCCATATCCGCCATGTTGTTGCCTCGTGCCTCTACTGTGCTTAGTTTTCCATGAGCTTTGACTTTTAGTACTGCCACCACTTTTGGAAGTTGAAGTGCGTTCAGCAGGTCCTTAATGGCTCCATGATGCTTCACGGTTGTTCCACTTGCTGTGATGAAGTCCCTTACAGCCCAGATGGGTCCGAAGTCGTGTGCTATGCCATGCGAGTACCTCGAATCGGTATACATTTTCTCAGTCTTGTCTTCTGCCATCTGGTAGGCCTTCATCAGCGCTATCAGTTCTGCTTCCTGGGCTGACAGACTGGGCGGCAGACTTCTGGACCACAGGATCTCTTGATTGCTGGTCACTGCACATCCCGTGTGGAATATTCCTTCATCATCTGCGAATCTGGAGCCATCCACATAGAGGATCAACTCTGGGTTGGTCAGTGGCTCTTCTGCCACCTTGGGTAGTCCTGCTGTTTCCTGTTGCATGATGCTGAAGCAATCATGGTCATCCGTCCGGAGCAAATTCAGATCCCTGCAGAAGGTGTCATGCAGATTTTGATCAGACTTTTTATCTGAGGGTCCATATCTGTATCCCCCCTTGGGAGTGGGAGTAGAGTGGACGGGTTGAGGACTGTGCATCTGGAGATGGTGACATTGTTGGGCAGGAGTAGAGAGCACTGGAGGCGAAGATGCCTGGCGGTGGAGAGATGTTTTAGCTGGGTTTGGTTGAGGATTGCTGAGATGTCATGCAGAGCCAGGATTTCCAATGTTTTTTTCCACTGATGTCAGTAGTCCTGTCCAGGAGGGCGTGTGCTGCAACTGCTGCTCTCATGCGGGAGGAAGAGGCTTCCCTTGCAACTGGATCCAGGCAAGCTGAAAAGTAGTCCGAAAGTCTCTGCTTTCCCCCCTGAAGCTGTGTCAGGACTCCAGTAGCAAGGCCTTCTCTTCTCATCAAGTAGAGATGGAATGGCTTCTTGTAGTCAGATAGGCCTAGTGCTGGCGCTGAGACTACAGAGCCTTTTAACTTCTTGAACGAACTGAAGGCCACATCTGTCTGGAGGAACGGGGTCACGCTGACGTATTCACACAGAGGCTGCATTAGGACGGAAGCATCAGGGATCCAGGCTCTGCAATACGAAACTAGACCAAGGAAGGCCTGTAGCACCTTCGGAGTTGTTGGAGGAACCATCTTCTCCACTGTGGTCTTCTGGTCATCTGTCAGGCGTTTCGCCTGGTGAGCAATACAGTGTCTCTGGAACGTAACTTGCTTCAGACACCACTGGACTTTGTTCTTTGAGATCTTGCAGTGCTGCTCCGCCAGGTAGAGTAGGAGATACAAGGAATGGGTTTTACACGTGTCAAAGTCAATTGCACAAAGAAGTAGATTGTCCATGTATTGTAGCAGGGTTACTTCTGCATGTTCTGCGACCCAGTTGGTGAGGACTGTGGACATTGCTTTGGTGAACTGTGGAGGGCTGTTCTGGGCCCACTGTAGCATCACTGTCCATGTGTGATGTCCCCCCTGGTGCATTAAGGCAAACAGGAACTGGTCTTCCGGATGAAGGGGAACACTGGAGAAAACATTAGCCAGGTTGTTCACTGTGAACACTTTTGCTGTGGCAGGCACATTTGAGAGCAGAGTGTGCGGATTCGGCATAATTTCAGTTTCAAACACCGTGGCGTCATTCACAGCTCTCAGGTCATATACCATTCTGAACTTGGCTGGCTCTCCTTTTACAGTCTTTTTCTTGACGGGGAAAAGCGGGGTATTGCAAGGCGATGTGCAAGGAACAATGATTCCTATTTCCAGGTAGACCTTCAGTTGGTCAGAGGCAGCTTGACTCTAGGCCTAGCCTGGGCCTTACGAGGGTACGGGGTACATGGCTTGAGTGACACCCGTACTGGGGCAACTTGAGGTTTTCTCATGTGCTGGGGACCCTTAGACCATAGACTTTCTGGTACTACATCCAGTAACTCCTTGGGTAGGCCTCATCGATTGTTTAATGTTCTTGTAGGGCCGCCAGCATGACTCTTCTCGGGTCAGGGATGAAGAAAGTGTCACTGTCCCATCTTCCTGGAACACTGTGGTTGCCTTCAGCTTCTGCAGTAGGTTCGCTCCCAGCAGGTTGAGTGGCAGGTCCTTTACACCACAAACTGGGACAGGATAGAGTGTCCTGGCTGAGTGCACACGCTCAGTGGCTTTGTAAGCTGAGAATGTCTGACTTGACCATCAATGCCCATGCGAGACATAGAGGATTCTGATAGGCAGGTGGGATCAGCGAGTTCCACAGGTGTCATCACACTTCTGGCTGCACCACTTTGGATCTGACAACGCCATCCACTTTAAGGATTATTTGAGATATTGGTCTTGCAGATGAAGTTTTATATGTCAGGAGCGTAGTGTCTTGCGAACTTGGCTTGCTTGCCCCTGTCCTTCGGATGGGGTACTTCACTGCTTTCTGCACTTCTTCCTTGACCTGTTTCTCTGGACCAACTCTTGGGTTGCATGGGTCCAGTCTCTTCGGGGGCGTGGGTGCTTTGCACTGGTTCTGGTAATGGACAAACTTGCCACAGATGTAACACTTGACACTTCTTCTGTCTTTGTAGGGTGGTTGCGCTTCCAGGTCAGTAGTCACCATGAGAGGGGCCGTCCTCTGCAATCCTGGTTGGGACTCGGTCCCTTTGGCTACTGTGGACAACGGCATGATGGGCACTGTAGCGGCAGCGGGGTCCGGCCTGCTGATTGAAGCTGCGGTGGTAAGACGGGGCCTGCAGGTGCATTTGTGGCGAGGCCCGGGGGTGCCATGAGACCGGCGGCTGCATCCAACCCAAGGTCTTGGGGCATTACAGGGGCTGTGGCTGCATCTGCCATCACTTCTTCCCCCTTCTCCAACATAGCTTCTCCCCTTTGCTAACCTTATTGAGGTCGGTGTCTCCTCTATGGAGTCTGCAGTGGTTCTTCCGGTGTGTCGATTGGCACTTTGTAGCGTCTTCACCTCTGGCTTCCCTTCTGGCATTCTCAGCAGCACGGCACCCGTTTCCTTCTTCGCGCTCTTTGTGGTGCTATAATGGCGGCAGTTTTGGCAACAATTAGCAATAAACAGTCTCCTAGGCGCACATAAAACATTTTGCTGGGTCAGTCCACTGCTATTGACCTGTTCTCAGGCCTAGCCACTATCAGTGGTCTCCTGATTGGCTGTCTCAGTCCATGCACAAAGGCCTGTGTATCTGGTCATGAATGGTGAAGCCCAAGTCTTGGAATACTTGCATTACTCTGCAATGAAACTTCTTTACAGTCTCTGTCTTATCTTGGCTCTTGGTTTTGGCTTGTCCTGCCAATCTGCCTTTGGCCCACTCTCTGAGCTGTTATATTAGCTGTGGCCCTGACTCCCAAGCATGTACATCTAATTCTGCTGGAAGTTTGAATTGTTCCTTCATGATTGGCCAGAGTGCATCACCTGCTTCTCTTTTCATTCATGGCCCAGAGATCATTCCAGTTGGCTGCATATGTTTACTGCTTCTGCTACTTTCTTCGGTAAAATGGCATGGGATGCATCCCTGGGTCTGGAAAATTGTCACCTGACTTGAAGTGCAGTGCACATAGTGTAATGGTGGTGCCTCTATCTGCCCTTGCATTCTTGGTGCCTGTGGGTTTCTTTTCTAGTACTGGACAGCATGTATGATGTTCCCTCTTCATCTTCATCAGAGGAATAGTTGTGATAGCTTGTACTGGGGTCGTACACTGACTGATATTGGACTTAGAAGTTTCTTTTTATGTGAGGATGTCTCCCCCCTTGCTGAAGCTGTGATGGATTAGGCTTATAGTTTCATGTTGGTGTGAATGTAGGCAGCTCTGACCGGTGCTGAAGCTGTACATTATCAATTCATGGTGATATCATTCCTCCCCCCTCTGCACCCAGGGCTGAGCTGTCTGCTACCTGATATGTCTGGGGCTCCCCACTGTAGGGGGGGGCTTTCACCTTCTTTCCCCAATATCACAACTGGCAATGGCTGGACTGTGCCAGGGGCATAGAGGGAAACCTTGTGCTGTAAGCACCATATTGTTTGAATTGGGCGTTGGCCCAGCCGGCAACGAAGAGGAAAAAAGAGGAAGAAGAAGAAGGAGGAGGGGTTGATGAGTGAGACAAAGGAATAGTAGGAGGGGAGAGAGAATGTGGAGAGAGAGGGAGGAGAAGAGAGGAGAGAGAAGAAGGGGAGAAAGAGGGTGAGGAGAAGAGGGAGGAGAGATGGGTGTGGAGAAGGAAAAGAAGGAGGAGAAAGGTGTGGTGGGGGAGTGGAGAAGGAGGAGAGAGAGAGAGAGGGGTGTGGAGAAAGAGGGAGGAGAGATGGGTGTGGAGAAAGAAAAGGAGGAGAAAGGTGTGGTGGGGGAGTGGAGAAGGAGGGAGGAGAAGATGGAGGGTATGGAGGAGAGAGATAGAGAGGGGAAGAGAGAGAAGAGAAAAAAAAATGTGGAGGAAGAGGAGAGGAAAGGAGAGAGAGAATGTGGAGAGAAAAGACTGACAGAGAAAAAAAGAGGATAGATGAGAACAACAAGAATAATAGAGAGGAGCAATTATGCCTTCTCCCTGTAGGGAGAGACGGGGCGCGCCACATACTGTGCAAAAATAACTACCTATACCATGGATTCTGCTAAAAGCAGACTGCGCAGATTCTCCTGTCTCATACCCACAAAAATCACTTCCTGGTTTGCTCACATAACTTTCTGTACCACCTAAACGATGTAAGCTCTGCTGCTACTTCATACCATGTATTAGTATTCAGCAATCTAACATCAGCTAACTTCCCTTATTTTCCTTTCTACGTCATGCCACTCCGCAGCTTGAAATCTGCCATTCTAATGAATTTCACATACTTTATACCTTCCAAAATCTTCACATACTTAACACCTTCGTGTTCTGCCACTAACTAGGGGCTGTTTTCTCATCAGGAATTAAAAAGACTTTCCTGTTGCTCGGCCACTTTATTCCCCATGGCAAAAGCAAAAAAAAAAAAATGAAAAACACACAAAAATGAAAAAAAACAGTGCTAAATAATAAAAAAAACTTCTAAAAATGAGTATATAAAACTCTAAGAAAAGCCCAAAACGATAAGAAAAACCGTCAAAAACTTAGCTCACAACCAAAAACTCAAAATTTTGATACAAGAATAAAGAAAAAAAACTTTTTTTCAAAAATAAATAAATAAAAAATAAAAAGGTAAAGAGATTGAAAATTGAGGAAAACTTAATTAAAAATTTTAAAATGCCGCAAAAAGAAAAAAACCCTTTAAGAGAGTAAAAAAAATTAAAAATGAAAACGGCTTTTCTCTTCTCCTTTTTTTTTTTTTTTTTTTAGAATCTCTGCGCTCAAATGCAGTCAGAGACACACTTCCTCTTTTTATTCCGTATGCTATTGCAATAATATCAAATGTCACTAAAATCACATATCTGAAAACATGTATGTCACATCAAAAATGATAGATACAATTTAACTTAACTTCTTCACAAAAAGCTACACATAGCCAGCATTGCAGCTGAAAACAGTCAGTAAAAAAAAACCGATGTGACAGTGTGATTTACAATGCATCTCTGCTTCAGCTGAAAAAAGAGGAAGTTCGGAGAAGAGAGAAAAGAAAAAAAACTTTCTTTTACAGTTATATGCCCTTAAAGCGGCAATAGTACATGACACAAACAGAAACAGATAGACAGATTCTGTGACACGTGCAGGTTGCGCTGGGAACAGACTACTGCCAATCGCACTGGCACGCATATGCCGGGTTCTACCACCCTCCGCTCCGGTCGTCCTGACTGGCCGCCGGCTACGGGAATCTGCAGTAGCCCTCTAAGTTATCACTACCCGTGCCTGGAACATGGGACTACCTGCCCCGGAACTCTACCTGTTCCTCCTATGCACGGGAATCCTGCAATAACTTATCGAGCGATTTGACCTCCTGCGGTTTGTTTCCCAGCAACCACAAACAAAAGTCACTTTTTCCTTCTTCTCTCGGATTTTACACAAGCACATACACGGTCCACAGCAGACACCTCCCAGGGTGGATTCGTGGCTACGGATTTTTTACACTACCTGGGAATTTGTGACCAGACCACACCTGACCGGCAAGAGGTATAGACAAGGACTGGGCACAGGGGACTTTCAGGTAAGATGATAACATTTTCTTACCTTACTTATGGAGCTGCGCAGTCTCCTGCTCCTGTGCCAAGGCCACGGCTACAACTTCCGTATCTCCGGTTAGAAGGATCCCGTGCGTTTCATCCGTGCCTCGCTGTTGGGCGCCATTTGTTATGGAAATATTAGGGTTGGATAAATATATCCCTGTGTGTGCTGCGGCCGCTCCCAATTAGACTGAGTATTTTGAGCGCTCATCAAGAATGGACTGTACACAACTGTGACAGAACAACATTCCATCAATACTGGTACTTTATTGTACATACATAGTTTTATATTTTCACATAGAAAGGAGTGGTTAGGGGTTGTCAGGGGTGGTTAGTTAATTACCATATTGTCTAGCTCCTCTGTCATTGGTTATCTAAACATATATGGAATATTGTGACTAATGCTCATATGACAGCGGATTAAGCAACTAAACTTGAGTTCTGTGTCTAGGACAAAGTGGAGACATCTGATCAGCAGTCACCAAACATCTGACACTCTTCTGCTTTTTGGGATGGAAAATCCCATATGATCTGTCTGGGTTATATTAGTTCGTGTCAACCATTTTAAACCATTTATTATAATGTATATATTAGCTGTGAGTATAAGAGTATACATGATTATAGAGGAGTATACATGCAAGTGAGATCTACATGATACAGTGGGGCAAAAAAGTATTTAGTCAGTCAGCAATAGTGCAAGTTCCACCACTTAAAAAGATGAGAGGCGTCTGTAATTTACATCATAGGTAGACCTCAACTATGGGAGACAAACTGAGAAAAAAAAATCCAGAAAATCACATTGTCTGTTTTTTTATCATTTTATTTGCATATTCTGGTGGAAAATAAGTATTTGGTCAGAAACAAACAATCAAGATTTCTGGCTCTCACAGACCTGTAACTTCTTCTTTAAGAGTCTCCTCTTTCCTCCACTAATTACCTGTAGTAATGGCACCTGTTTAAACTTGTTATCAGTATAAAAAGACACCTGTGCACACCCTCAAACAGTCTGACTCCAAACTCCACTATGGTGAAGACCAAAGAGCTGTCAAAGGACACTAGAAACAAAATTGTAGCCCTGCACCAGGCTGGGAAGACAGAATCTGCAATAGCCAACCAGCTTGGAGTGAAGAAATCAACAGTGGGAGCAATAATTAGAAAATGGAAGACATTCAAGACCACTGATAATCTCCCTCGATCTGGGGCTCCACGCAAAATCCCACCCCGTGGGGTCAGAATGATCACAAGAACGGTGAGCAAAAATCCCAGAACCACGCGGGGGGACCTAGTGAATGAACTGCAGAGAGCTGGGACCAATGTAACAAGGCCTACCATAAGTAACACACTACACCACCATGGACTCAGATCCTGCAGTGCCAGACGTGTCTCACTGCTTAAGCCAGTACATGTCCGGGCCCGTCTGAAGTTTGCTAGAGAGCATTTGGATGATCCAGAGGAGTTTTGGGAGAATGTCCTATGGTCTGATGAAACCAAACTGGAACTGTTTGGTAGAAACACAACTTGTCGTGTTTGGAGGAAAAAGAATACTGAGTTGCATCCATCAAACACCATACCTACTGTAAAGCATGGTGGTGGAAACATCATGCTTTGGGGCTGTTTCTCTGCAAAGGGGCCAGGACGACTGATCCGGGTACATGAACGAATGAATGGGGCCATGTATCGTGAGATTTTGAGTGCAAACCTCCTTCCATCAGCAAGGGCATTGAAGATGAAACGTGGCTGGGTCTTTCAACATGACAATGATCCAAAGCACACCGCCAGGGCAAAGAAGGAGTGACTTTGTAAGAAGCATTTCAAGGTCCTGGAGTGGCCTAGCCAGTCTCCAGATCTCAACCCTATAGAAAACCTTTGGAGGGAGTTGAAAGTCCGTGTTGCCAAGCGAAAAGCCAAAAACATCACTGCTCTAGAGGAGATCTGCATGGAGGAATGGGCCAACATACCAACAACAGTGTGTGGCAACCTTGTGAAGACTTACAGAAAACGTTTGACCTCTGTCATTGCCAACAAAGGATATATTACAAAGTATTGAGATGAAATTTTGTTTCTGACCAAATACTTATTTTCCACCATAATATGCAAATAAAATGATAAAAAAAACAGACAATGTGATTTTCTGTATTTTTTTTTCTCAGTTTTTCTCCCATAGTTGAGGTCTACCTATGATGTAAATTACAGACGCCTCTCATCTTTTTAAGTGGTGGAACTTGCACTATTGCTGACTGACTAAATACTTTTTTGCCCCACTGTATATATATTTCTATCACAGCATGTCCCCATGGACATGGTTATATCACACCTCTGATACAAGCACAGATCATTCTGGGGTTATAATTTTGCTTATCTCTGGAGCTATTTAAATGGCAAATTTAAATAAAAAACAAACCAACTGATTACTCAGTGGAAATAAAATAAGAGCAATAACTTTAGACTTGATGACCTTTTAAAAGGTCTCAAACATATTAAATTAAAGTCTGCCAAACCTGCCATTTTAGTTAGGACCCAATACTCCTCTACTCCCAACTCTTCTCAAGTGATTTTTGGTTTGCCCAGGAAATAACACTCCACAATAAGATTTTGACAACAGCAGCTTACTAAACTCTTTCTTATCACTCACCTGTCCTCCAGCGTTGGACTCTGCTACTTCTTACCCCGGCAGCTAGATCCCTTTGCTGTGGCACACACCTCTGGTATTCTGATATACCCTTATATGCCTTTTTAGGCAGTTCCTGAATGTTCAGATAGTTTGGGGTCCTGGCTGGCTATCACATGTCTGATCTCAGTGTGCCACAATACATAACCCAACCCTGCTTATCGCTCGGCTCTTCTAGAGGTTTCAAAATGTGCCTTCTCCTGACTAATCTCTACTATACCGCACACTCAGTTGTGCGGTATAGTTTTCCAATGAGCCTGTCCGCACGCTTTGCTCTACTGTCCAAAGAATCTGCATGCACACTCAGCTCTGCTATTCCAAGGTGACTGTGCACACTTGGCCCTACTGCTTCAAGGTTCCTGCTCACAAACCCAGCTCTGTATGCCAAAGTACCTGTCTGCATACTTTGCTCTGCAGTTCCAATCTGCTGTCCAACATACTCAGATCCATCTAGCACATTAAGCTTCACTGCTATACTTGCTGAGGAACATATCCTGCTCCACTGTTCTATACTGCTCCAGATGCCAACCTGCATATCAAGCTCTTCTTTTACATGCCCTGTCTTGTTTATTCAACTCAGTTGTACCATCAATACGTCTGGTGCATGCTGCTCATCAAGACCTACAGCTTCTATAAGTTCATCAGATGAGCCATAACATTCTCAGCGAACGGTGTGCAAGCTCTTCCAAGGAGGAGGAGCTGTTGGTGCTAACAAATCTCTAAGGTGTATGGCGTGTAAATCACTTGACGCATTTTTTATGATCATCTTCCTGTTGCCTTTTTTTAGCACTTGATAGAAAATAACTAAGAACCTTCCCTAGAGATGATCATAAAAGGCTTCATTCACACATCAGTATTTTTGATCAGCATTTCATCCATATTTTTATGCCAAAACCAGGACTCTCTAAAACACAGAACACGTGTCAATCTTTCAATTATAGTTTTCCTCTAAGTTTCACTCCTGGTTTTGGCATACACAAACTGATGCAAAATACTGATGTGTGAATAAGCCCTTAAACTATTGTTTCCATCCTCTGGCTCTTTAGCTGCTGTTCACTCCCACCTAACTTACCTGGCTTGAAGAACAAGGAATTTTTGAAATGCTAGAGAACGTCTGTATATAATGACATGATTTTTAGCATTTTATAGTGTAAATGTTGGAATACACTCTGGTCTTTAATTATGAATTATTGAGTGAAAATTTGATTACTCAACCTCATCTAATGAAATAACAGATCATTATCTACTATTAATGCTGGTCAAACTGATCTGGTATAACAATACATCAACATATTAACCATAATGCTCAATTGCTTTATCATACTATCTTAACCCAATGGCAATGACTATAAAATGGCAGACAGTGTTCAGAAGTGTCTGTATTACGAATGCATAGTTACTTTGCCTTAGGCACATTATTCCACCCTAGACATATTGTTTGGGAATATCTCTATTAGGCCACGTTCAGATGTCTGCAACTTGGCCACATATTAGATATTAAAGTAAAGCGAACTCAGATCACCATAGAGCCCTATAAAGATTTGGTTCATTTGAATGGGTGGATCCAGGATCTTGTACACACTAAAATGTGGCCCCAGCTGGACAGGCACAGAATGCAGATCACTAGTTGATCCTTGTTCCTGTGGATAGTGGGATTGCTCCTGAAAGCCCTAAAGTGAACAAAACCTTTATCCTTACTCACAAAGCTGTAATATGGTGCCATACAAGCTCGGATTCGTAACACAGCCTCCATGGAATGCTCTTGAGTTTTACTATGTCTTTGTATGCCATGAGCAATCAAATGCTGTATTATGGAGGAACCATTCTAAACACAACCTTCATGCACTCTGCCATATTATGGCTTCATATAAGCTTCAGGGCCCCCATGCATGTTAAATAAAAGTCAACTGAACATGACAATTTCGCTGGAAATCAGCCTACCAGCCAATGTATAGAGGCAAGGGACCTGTTGACTCTCCCAACGGCAGATAATTTTGAGCAAGAGAAAGATTCAAGAGGTTGAATTTCAATGGCCAAGCCTTTACTTTGGTGTGAAGATAAGCCATCACCAATGGGGCCTAATAGCAACATTTTCACAGAACACAGGAACACTTTTTAACATATTTATTAATGACCTTGTAGGGGGCATTCAGAGTAGAATTTCAATATTTGCAGATGACACTAAACTCTGCAGGGTAATCAATACAGGGGAGGACAATTTTATATTACAAGATGATTTATGTAAACTAGAAGCTTGGGCTGATAAATGGCAAATGAGCTTTAATGGGGATAAATGTAAGGTCATGCACTTGGGTAGAAGTAATAAGATGTATAAGTATGTGCTTAATTCTAAAACTCTGGGCAAAACCGTCAATGAAAAAGACCTGGGTGTATGGGTGGATGACAAACTCATATTCAGTGGCCAGTGTCAGGCAGCTGCTACAAAGGCAAATAAAATAATGGGATGTATTAAAAGAGGCATAGATACTCATGAGGAGAACATAATTTTACCTCTATACAAGTCACTAGTTCGACCACACTTAGAATACTGTGCACAGTTCTGGTCTCCGGTGTATAAGAAAGACATAGCTGAACTAGAGCGGGTGCAGAGAAGAGCGACCAAGGTTATTAGAGGACTGGGGGGTCTGCCATACCAAGATAGGTTATTACACTTGGGGCTATTTAGTTTGGAAAAACGAAGGCTAAGGGGTGATCTTATTTTAATGTATAAATATATGAGGGGACAGTACAAAGACCTTTCTGATGATCTTTTTAATCATAGACCTGAGACAGGGACAAGGGGGCATCCTCTACGTCTGGAAGAAAGAAGGTTTAAGCATAATAACAGACGCGGATTCTTTACTGTAAGAGCAGTGAGACTATGGAACTCTCTGCCGTATGATGTTGAAATGAGTGATTTGTTACTTAAATTTAAGAGGGGCCTGGATACCTTTCTGGAAAAGTATAATGTTACAGGGTATATACACTAGATTCCTTGATAGGGCGTTGATCCAGGGAATTAGTCTGATTTCCGTATCTGGAGTCGGAAAGGAATTTTTTTCCCCAATGTGGAGCCTACTATTTGCCACATGGTTTTTTTTTGCCTTACTCTAGATCAACATGTTAGGGCATGTTAGGTTAGGCTATGGGTTGAACTAGATGGACTTAAAGTCTTCCTTCAACCTTAATAACTATGTAACTATGTAACACTAAGACGAGCACTGATCTATATGAGGGAGTCAGGAGAGGGCTGTCAGTAGAACGATCATTCAGAAAACATCTATGTGTATGTGTGACCAGCTTAATACAGTGCTCATGGAAATCATTTCTCTGACAATAATTGGGCGTCCAAATTTCCTATCTGATTTACCTATTTAGTGGTCATTTGGGTTCTATGAAAGACTGGGTAAACATTGCATGCAATATATTTAGGTGGGATTGATCCCATTTAGATCACCTAACCAATTTGGTATATTGTAATTGACTAGATATATTTGCGTACATATCTTGATCTTAATCCCAGATGAAAGAGTATTTATTTTTTTGTAGATTTCATCATAAAGCACATGAAAGAACACATTAAGAAAAATACATTTGAAAGTCTTTTTAAGCAACGACTGGAAGTATTTTTCTAAGAAAAATAACAAGGACTTGAATTAATAAGACTTCACTGATAAGAGCACTATATGGAAACCATTAGGAAGTATTTCAGTGTTACGTATGTTACATTTTCAAAGTAATTGGTTTTGATGATCATACGGGGTGATGAGTGACTTCACTGCTTTGCTATGAATTACCAGGTTGTGAATCTGCTGAGGGCACTGTATCTTTTCATGTATAAAAGTCATAAACTCATGAAAAAGATGGAAAGTCATGCTCCGACACTGAACTGACATATGACAGGGCCATCTTGACATGAACCAGTTTCTCCTGCTCTTCAATAGCTTCAGTACAATAATCTGTTTATCAGCTTGCACAATGATATCTTTAGAAAACTGAGATTTTTGCATCTTTCGTACTTTTTTTTCCCCTTCAGATCAAATGACGGCTTCTAACAGGGATACATTAGTCACTGACCCATCGCTCAGAAGTGCTTCACTCAAGCATGCTGACTTATGACTTCACTGTCTAACAACGATGGATACACTCTAATACCTTCCTTGTACTTCCATTACAGTCTAAACAAAGCAACCAGTATGGCAGGAAGATAAATGAAAGTCAACTGTACAGAAAACTACAATCTTTGCTGAGCCTCTGACAACGGGTTAAAGAATTTTGTTGTGTCATAGATATCTAAGATGTGGCCACGATCAAGATGTTCCATGGACGTCGTTACACCACATAAATGCAAAGACATTTTATAGCTATAAGAATGATTTCTTCATGAGAATACAATGTTGTGTCATCATAAAAGTAAAAATTCAATGAAAGGCCGTGTTCACATGGACGTGTTTTGCAGCCCATATAAACCCTGCAGTGACTGGGCTGACCATGGATTTCCTGACTCGAACTCATAGCCTTAGGGCTACTTGATTATTATTATTATTATTAATATTATTATTATTTATTTATATAGCACCATTGATTCCATGGTGCTGTACATGAGAAGGGGTTATATACAAGTTACAGATATCACTTACAGTAATGAAACTAACAATTACAGACTGATACAGAGGGGCGAGGACCCTGCCCTTGCGGACTTACATTCTACAGGATTATGGGGAAGGAGACAATAGGTTGAGGGTTGCAGGAGCTCCGGTGTTGGTGAGGCGGTAGCTTCAGTATTGGTGAGGAGGCAGCGGGGTCAGTGCAGGCTGTAGGCTTTCCTGAAGAGGTGGGTTTTCAGGTTCCGCCTGAAGGATCCGAATGTGGTTGATAGTCGGACGTGTTGGGGCAAAGAATTCCAGAGGATGGGGGATATTCGGGAGAAGTCTTGGAGGCGATTGGATGAGGAGCGAATAAGTGTGGAGGAGAGAAGGAGGTCTTGAGAGGACCGGAGATTACGTGAGGGAAGATATTGGGAGATTAGTTCAGAGATATATGGAGGAGACAGGTTATGGATGGCTTTGTAGGTCAGTATTAGTAATTTGAACTGGATACGCTAAGGGAATGGAAGCCAGTGAAGAGATTTGCAGAGGGGGGAAGCGGAGGAGTAGCGAGGGGAGAGATGAATTAGTCGGGCAGCAGAGTTAAGGATGGACTGGAGAGGTGCAAGGGTGTTAGCAGGGAGGCCACAGAAAAGGATGTTAAAGTAGTCAAGGCGGGAGATGATGAGGGCATGCACAAGCATTTTAGTAGATTGACGGTTGAGGAAAGGACGGATTCTGGAGATATTTTTGAGCTGGAGGCAACAGGAGGTGGACAGAGCTTGGATGTGCAGTTTGAAGGACAGGGCAGAGTCAAAGGTTACTCCGAGGCAGCGGACTTCCGTACGGGGGAAAGCATGATGTCATTGATAGCGATAGATAGGTCAGGTAAGGAAGATCTATGGGATGGAGGAAAGATGATGAGTTCAGATTTGTCCACATTGAGTTTGAGGAAGCGAGAGGAGAAGAAGGAGGATATGGCTGATACACACTCTGGGATTCTGGACAGCAGAGCGGTGACGTCTGGGCCAGAGAGGTAGATCTGAGTGTCATCAGCATAGAGGTGGTACTGGAATCCATGGGACTTTATGAGTTGTCCCAGGCCAAATGTATAGATTGAGAAGAGAAGGGTTCCTAGAACAGAGCCTTGGGGGACTCCAACAGAGAGAAGGTGGGATGAGGAGGTAGTGTGGGAGTGGGAGACGCTGAATGTGTGGTTGGAAAGGTACGAGGAGATCCAGGATAGGGCGAGGTCTTTGATGCCAAAGGAGGAGAGGATCTGTAGTAGGAGGCTGTGGTTAACTGTGTCGAAAGCAGAGGACAGGTGTAGAAGGAGCAGTACAGAGTATTGTCCGTTAGCTTTGGCGGTAAGTAAGTCGTTAGTGATTTTGGTCAGGGCTGTCTCAGTTGAGTGATGGGGGCGGAAACCAGATTGTAGATTGTCAAGGAGCAAGTTAGATGAGAGGTGGGAGGAAAGTTCAGAGTGGACATGCTGCTCCAGGAGTTTGGAAGTGAATGGGAGCAGCGATATTGGGCGACAGCTGGACATAGCAGTTGGATCGAGGGTTGGCTTTTTAAGGATAGGTGTGATTGTGGCATGTTTGAAAGCAGAAGGGAAGGTGCCAGAAGTTAGTGATAGGTTGAAGAGGTGGGTTAGGGATGGAATAAGTGTGGTGGTGAGGTTGAGGAGGTGGGATGGGATGGGGTCGAGCGCACAGGTGGTGAGGTGCGATTTGGAGAGGAGACAATTAAGCCCCCCTTCAGTGATGTCAGATAGGGAGGTTATGGGGTTTGGGCACTGGTCTGGTATACAAAGGGGTTGTGGTGGTTGAACAATGAAGACTTCCCTTGTCTGGTTGATCTTATTTTTAAAGTGTGTGGAAAAGTCCTCAGCAGAGATGAGGGAGGTTGGAGGGGGCAGTGGGGGGCTGAGGAGGGAGTTAAAGGGTTTGAATAACTGTTTGGGGTTGTAGGATAGGGAAGATATGAGGGTTGTGAAGTAGGCCTGTTTAGCAGAGGTGAGAGCAGATTTAAAAGCGAGTGTTGCTTGTTTGAATACAGTGAAGTCATCTTGCGAGTGTGTTTTCTTCCAACTCCGCTCCGCAACCCTGGACACTTGCCTGAGCTTTTTAGTGGTGCCATTGTGCCAGGGTTGTCTACTGATACGTCATACTCTGCCATGGACGAGAGGGGCAACCGTGTCAATAGCTGATGCGAGAGTGGCATTGTAGAAAGCAGTGGCCCTGTCTGTGTCGTGGAGTGAGGATATGGATGCCAGTGGTAGGATGGAGTCAGAGAGTGTGTGGGTGTCTAGGTGTGCAAGTTTTCTGCGGGGGTGCACATGTTGCTGGACATGGGTGACCGGTGAGAAGAACAGGGATGAGAAGGTGAGCAGAAGGTGGTCAGATAGAGGGAGAGGGGAGGTGGTGAAGTTAGATAGAGAGCAGAGACAGGTGAAGACCAGGTCAAGTGTATGTCCGTCTGTGTGGGTGGCTGCGGAGGACCACTGAGTAAGTCCAAAGGATGAGGTAAGGGACAGAAGTTTGGAGGCTGTTGACTGAAGGGAGTCAATGGGGATGTTGAAGTCACCCATGATGATGGTGGGAATGCCAGCAGAGAGAAAGTAGAGAAGCCAGGTGGAGAATTGGTCAATAAAGGCAGTGGCTGTCATGAATCCCCAATGGCTAGGGATAGCACAGGACAAGCAAAGTACAAATAAATAACGGACGAGCTCTAGGGTGATGGAACCTGGGCTGACCGCTGCCCTACGCCTGACAAACGCAACTAGAGATAGCCAGGGAGCGTGCCTACGTTGGTTCTAGATGCCACGCACCAGCCTAAGAGCTAACTAGTACTGCAGAGAAAATAAGACCTCACTTGCCTCCAGAGGAATGAACCCCAAAAGATATAGTTGCCCCCTCACATGTATTGACGGTGAAATGAGAGGAAGGCACACACATAGAGATGATATATATAGCTTTAGCAAATTGAGGCCCGCTGTAAACTAGAAAGCAGAAAGATACAAAAGGGGACTGAGCGGTCAGCAAAAAACCCTAATCAAAAAAACCATCCTGAGATTACAAGAACCCATGTGCCAACTCATGGCACATGGGGAGAACCTCAGTCCACTAGAGCTACCAGCTAGCATAGAGACATAATAAGCAAGCTGGACAAAAAACCAAACAACTGAAAATCAGCACTTAGCTTATCCTGAAAGATCTGGGAGCAGGTAGGCAGGAACCAAACAGAGCACATCTGAATACATTGATAGCCGGCAAGGGAATGACAGAAAGGCCAGGTAAAATAGGAAACACCCAGCCTCTGATGGACAGGTGGAAACCAAAGGCCGCAACCCACCAAAGTCACCCAGTACCAGCAGTAACCACCAGAGGGAGCCCACAAACAGAATCCACAACAGTACCCCCCCCTTGAGGAGGGGTCACCGAACCCTCACGAGAACCCCCAGGGCGATCAGGGTGAGCTCTATGGAAGGCGCGGACCAAATCAGTCGCATGAACATCGGAGGCGACCACCCAGGAATTATCCTCCTGACCATAACCCTTCCACTTAACCAAATACTGGAGTTTGCGTCTGGAAACACGAGAATCCAAGATCTTCTCAACAACATACTCCAATTCTCCCTCCACCAGCACCGGAGCAGGAGGCTCAACCGAAGGAACAACGGGCACCTCATACCTCCGCAACAACGACCGATGGAACACATTATGAATAGCAAACGATGCTGGGAGATCCAAACGAAAAGATACAGGGTTAAGAATCTCCGAGATCCTATAAGGACCGATGAACCGAGGCTTGAACTTAGGAGAAGAGACCTTCATAGGGACAAAACGAGAAGACAACCACACCAAATCCCCAACAAGAAGTCGGGGACCCACGCGGCGACGGCGATTAGCAAACTGCTGAGTCTTCTCCTGAGATAACTTCAAATTGTCCACCACCTGATTCCAAATCTGATGTAGCCTGTCCACCACCACGTCCACTCCAGGACAATCCGAAGACTCCACCTGACCAGAGGAAAAACGAGGATGAAACCCCGAATTACAAAAAAAAGGAGAGACCAACGTGGCAGAACTAGCCCGATTATTAAGAGCAAATTCGGCCAGTGGCAAAAAAGCAACCCAGTCATCTTGATCAGCAGAAACAAAACACCTCAAATAAGTTTCCAAGGTCTGATTAGTTCGCTCCGTCTGGCCATTCGTCTGAGGATGGAATGCAGACGAGAAAGACAAATCAATGCCCATCTTGGCACAAAACGTCCGCCAAAATCTAGACACAAACTGGGATCCCCTGTCAGAAACGATATTCTCCGGAATCCCATGCAAACGAACCACGTTCTGAAAAAATAAAGGGACCAACTCAGAGGAGGAGGGCAACTTAGGCAAGGGCACCAAATGAACCATCTTAGAAAAGTGGTCACACACAACCCAGATAACGGACATTTTCTGTGAAACCGGGAGATCAGAAATAAAATCCATGGAAATGTGCGTCCAAGGCCTCTTCGGGATGGGCAAGGATAACAACAACCCACTGGCCCGAGAACAGCAAGGCTTAGCTCGAGCACACACTTCACAAGACTGCACAAAGGTACGCACATCCCTAGACAAGGAAGGCCACCAAAAAGACCTGGCCACCAAGTCTCTAGTACCAAATATTCCAGGATGACCAGCCAACACAGAAGAATGGACCTCGGAGATGACTCTACTGGTCCAATCATCCGGGACAAACAGTCTTTCTGGGGGACAACGATCCGGTTTATCCACCTGAAACTCCTGCAATGCACGTCGCAAGTCTGGGGATACGGCGGACAATATTACCCCATCCCTAAGGATACCAGTAGGCCCAGAGTCTCCAGGAGAGTCAGGCACAAAACTCCTGGAAAGAGCATCTGCCTTCACATTCTTTGAACCTGGCAGGTATGAAACCACGAAATTGAAACGAGAAAAAAACAACGACCAACGAGCCTGTCTAGGATTCAAACGCCTGGCAGACTCAAGGTAAATGAGATTCTTGTGATCAGTCAAGACCACAACATGATGTTTAGCACCCTCAAGCCAATGACGCCACTCCTCAAATGCCCACTTCATGGCCAAAAGCTCCCGATTACCCACATCATAATTGCGCTCGGCGGGCGAGAATTTTCTAGAGAAGAATGCACATGGCTTCATCACCGAGCCATTAGAACTTCTCTGTGACAAAACCGCCCCCGCTCCAATCTCGGAAGCATCAACCTCAACCTGAAAAGGAAGTGAAACATCTGGTTGACACAACACAGGAGCAGAAGAAAACCGGCGCTTAAGTTCCTGAAAGGCCTCCACAGCCGCAGGAGACCAATCAGCAACATCAGAACCCTTTTTAGTCAAATCAGTCAAAGGTTTAACAATACTGGAAAAATTAGCAATGAACCGATGATAAAAATTAGCAAACCCCAAGAACTTCTGAAGGCTCTTAACAGATGTAGGTTGTGTCCAGTCACAAATAGCCTGAACCTTGACGGGATCCATCTCAATAGTAGAAGGAGAAAAAATGTACCCCAAAAAAGAAATCTTCTGGACTCCGAAGAGACACTTTGAGCCCTTCACAAACAGAGAATTGGCCCACAGAACCTGAAACACCTTCCTGACCTGTAGAACATGAGACTCCCAGTCATCAGAAAACACCAAAATATCATCCAAATACACAATCATAAACTTATCCAGATATTCACGGAAAATATTGTGCATAAAGGACTGAAAGACTGACGGAGCATTGGAGAGTCCAAAAGGCATTACCAAATACTCAAAATGGCCCTCAGGCGTATTAAATGCGGTTTTCCACTCATCACCCTGTTTTATCCGCACAAGATTATACGCACCGCGAAGATCTATCTTAGTGAACCACCTAGCCCCCTTAATGCGAGCAAACAAATCAGTTAATAATGGCAATGGATACTGATATTTGACTGTAATCTTATTCAGAAGGCGATAATCTATACAAGGCCTCAGGGAACCATCTTTTTTTGCCACGAAAAAAAAACCTGCTCCCAGAGGGGACGAAGATGGATGAATATGTCCCTTTTCCAAGGACTCCTTAATATAATTCCGCATAGCAGTATGCTCTGGTAGTGACAGATTAAATAAACGACCCTTAGGGAACTTACTGCCAGGAATCAATTCTATAGCACAGTCACACTCTCTATGAGGAGGGAGCGAATTGAGCTTAGGCTCCTCAAAAACATCCCTATAGTCAGACAAAAACGCAGGGATCTCAGAAGGAGTAGATGAAGCGATTGAAATTGGAGGTGCATCACCATGAACCCCCTGACATCCCCAGCTTAACACAGACATTGTTTTCCAGTCCAGGACAGGATTATGAGTTTGTAACCATGGCAGACCAAGCACTAGTACATCATGTAAATTATACAGTACAAGGAAGCGAATCACCTCCTGATGAACGGGAGTCATGCGCATGGTCACTTGTGTCCAGTACTGCGGTTTATTCATAGCCAATGGTGTAGAGTCAATTCCCTTCAGAGGAATAGGAACTTCCAGAGGCTCCAGACTAAAACCGCAGCGTTTAGCAAATGACCAATCCATAAGACTCAGGGCAGCGCCCGAATCCACATAGGCATCGACGGAAATGGAAGACAGTGAAAAAATCAGAGTCACAGACAAAATGAACTTAGGCTGCAGAGTACCAATGGCAAAAGATTTATCAACCCTTTTTGTGCGTTTAGAGCATGCTGATATAACATGAGCTGAATCACCACAATAAAAACACAATCCATTTTTCCGCCTATAATTTTGCCGTTCACTTCTGGACTGAATTCTATCACATTGCATAGTCTCAGGTGCCTGTTCAGAAGACACCGCCAACTGGTGCATGGGTTTGCGCTCCCGTAAACGCCGATCAATCTGAATGGCCATAGCCATAGACTCATTCAGACCTGTAGGCGTAGGGAACCCCACCATAATATCCTTAATGGCCTCAGAAAGACCATTTCTGAAGTTTGCAGCCAGGGCGCACTCATTCCACTGAGTAAGCACCGACCATTTCCGAAATTTTTGACAATATATTTCCGCTTCATCATGCCCCTGAGAGAGGGCTAATAAAGCCTTTTCAGCCTGAATCTCCAGGTTAGGTTCCTCATAGAGCAATCCCAATGCCAGAAAAAACGCATCCACACTGAGCAATGCAGGATCCCCTGGTGCCAATGCAAATGCCCAATTCTGAGGGTCGCCCCGCAGGAAAGATATTACAATCTTGACCTGTTGAGCAGGGTCTCCAGAGGAGCGAGATTTTAAAGAAAGAAACAATTTACAATTGTTCCTGAAATTCAGGAAGGTAGATCTATCTCCAGAAAAGAACTCTGGAATAGGAATTCTAGGTTCAGACATGGAAGTGTGAACAACAAAATCCTGTATGTTTTGAACTTTTGCCGCGAGATTACTCAGGCTGGAAGCCAAACTCTGGACATCCATGTTAAACAGCTAAGATCAGAGCCATTCAAGGGTTAAGAGGAGGTAAGAAGCAGCTAGACAGCAATTAAGGGCTAGGCAGCAAAACTCTGAAGGGAAAAAAAAAAAAAAAAAATTCCCTTAAACACTTCTTTTTCTCCTGCTTCAGCCCAAACAATTAACACTTGTGGGCCGGCTATACTGTCATGAATCCCCAATGGCTAGGGATAGCACAGGACAAGCAAAGTACAAATAAATAACGGACGAGCTCTAGGGTGATGGAACCTGGGCTGACCGCTGCCCTACGCCTGACAAACGCAACTAGAGATAGCCAGGGAGCGTGCCTACGTTGGTTCTAGACGCCACGCACCAGCCTAAGAGCTAACTAGTACTGCAGAGAAAATAAGACCTCACTTGCCTCCAGAGGAATGAACCCCAAAAGATATAGTTGCCCCCTCACATGTATTGACGGTGAAATGAGAGGAAGGCACACACATAGTGATGATATATATAGCTTTAGCAAATTGAGGCCCGCTGTAAACTAGAAAGCAGAAAGATACAAAAGGGGACTGAGCGGTCAGCAAAAAACCCTAATCAAAAAAACCATCCTGAGATTACAAGAACCCATGTGCCAACTCATGGCACATGGGGAGAACCTCAGTCCACTAGAGCTACCAGCTAGCATAGAGACATAATAAGCAAGCTGGACAAAAAACCAAACAACTGAAAATCAGCACTTAGCTTATCCTGAAAGATCTGGGAGCAGGTAGGCAGGAACCAAACAGAGCACATCTGAATACATTGATAGCCGGCAAGGGAATGACAGAAAGGCCAGGTAAAATAGGAAACACCCAGCCTCTGATGGACAGGTGGAAACCAAAGGCCGCAACCCACCAAAGTCACCCAGTACCAGCAGTAACCACCAGAGGGAGCCCACAAACAGAATCCACAACAAGTGGCCAGGCCTGGAGGTCGGTATATGACGGCCACTTGGAGGTTGGAGGGAGAGTAGATGGAACAGAATGGACTTCAAAAGAAGGGAGGATAAGGGAGGGAAGAGGTGGGATTGTGTTAAAGGTGCAGTTTGAAGAAAGGAGAAGGCCCACTCCTCCACCATGTCTTGATGTTTTATCAGATAGCACTCGGACCAATGTTATTCTATGCAGCAGTGCTAATCAACTTTTTTTTTTCATGCTGATTTGGAGGGAAAAAAAATCGCAGAATGCTGCAAGTTTGTCCTCAAATCCAATTACTTGCACCCATTCAAGTCTATGGGTGCATGTAAAAGATTGGACTGGCCCTGGATGTCAGCCAAGTGCAGTCCAACATTCGCGGACTCAGACAATGGAGAAGTTGGATAAATTAAGTGCTCCGTCTTTTTCTCACCTGTACTACAATTCTCTCATCAGGAAGAATTGGATCACAGTAAGCTGACACTCTGATCAATCTCGGAAACTCAGCCCTGGAATGGCCTAACTCTCTCCTAATGGCATAACTCTCTCAGCACTATTTGTGTTGGAGCATGTTTCCGAGCTCACATCACCTCAGCTAATAACCGCGACAACACATATGAGGGGTGTTCATTAAAGATTTCCCCTGACCCACTTCTGTTTATCACAGGAATCTGAAACTGCAGATGTGTAATGATATGTCTCTCTAGGTTGTGTGCCAATTGTCAACGCAGAACTGATAATGGTCTTGATTTTACAAGTGCTGGAGTGATATGAGGTTTGATAATGGACCAAGTGGAATACAGAGCAGTCATTAAGTTCCTTGAAAGGCCGCACACCAAAGGAGACGTTCGATGAGATGAAAGATTTTTATGGTGATGATTCCCTATCATATGATGTAGTCAAGAACTGGCATCTTCAAATCAAATGTGGTTGGACTTCAGTGCAAACAACTTCAATTCCAGGGCGACCCCACTCTGCTATTGATGAACACACCATCCAGCAAGTGGAAGTGCCATTTTGAAAAATCGCCTCGTAACCCTTCGCCACCTAGCCCAAAATGTCAAGATTAATGTTGGGTCCAAGGAAAAAATCATCCAAGACCATCCTCACATGCATAAGGTATGCGCTTGCTGGGTTCCCTGGCTGCTCACACCTTTCCAGAAGCAGGAATGAGTCGAATGCTCTCAGGCTCTATTGACGATGTGCCAAGGAAACCAGGAGGACTTTTTCAACAGACTGATCACACAGGATGAAAGCTGGGTCCATCACTATGATCCTGAGACTAAAGTCCAGTTGATGCAATGGAAGCATCATCACTCACCGCCTCCAAAGAAGGCACGTGCCCAACCCTCGGCAGGCAAGGTCATGCTCACAGTACTTTGGGACGAGCACAGAGTAGTATTCATGGATTTCCTAGTAAAGGGTGCCATGATCACTGGGGCATACTATGCTTCACTGCTGCAGAAATTGCGGGAAGCCATCAAAATCAAGAGACGTGGCATGCTCACAAAAGTTATCTACCTTCTGCAAGACAATGCACCAGTTCACAACTCACATGTTGCCCAAATGGAAGTATGTTCCTGTGGCTTTGAAATTCTACCACATCCCCCTTATTCACCCGACCTCGCACCATCGGACTTCCACCTCTTTCCAACAATGAAATTATTTTTGTAGTGCAAGCTTTTTCCAGATGATGAGATTTTTATTTCTGAAGTCACAACGTGGTTTTTGGAGCAACCTGTCGGCTTCTACAAGCGAGGTATTTACAGTTGCTTAAAGAGATGGGAGAAGTGTGTGTCCCTAGGTGGCACCTATGTAAGGAAGGACTAATAACTGTGCCAAGTTTCATTGCTCTCAGTCCACAGGAAGTGGGTCAGGGGAAATCTTTAATGAACGCCCCTCGTATCTCCCCTCAAGGACACGTTTGGCAGCCATCTTAGGCCTGTCCCACACGTCTAGATAATTCCGGTACCAGAAAAATTGGTACCGGAGTTATCCGTGTGTCCATGTGCTCACGTGGCACATCAGTGTGGCACACGTGCGGCAGCCGTGTGCCGCCCGTGTGCCGACTGGGTACCACACGGACCGTGCAGGAGACAGCGCTAGAGATAAGCGCTGTCCCCTGCATCTGGTGCTGAAGCCGGAATTCATTCCTTCTTCCCAGCAGCGTTCGCTGGAGAGAAGGAATGAAAAATCATTGGTTTTTTTTGTGTGTGTGTTTAAAATAAAGATCCTTGTCACCACCCCCCTCCCACCCCCTGTGCGCCCTCCCGCTGGAAATAAAATACTCACCCGGCTCCCTCGATGCTTCCTCTCATTTTTGGCTGCTTGACTCCTCTTGCGATAGAGCCAAGGAAAACTGAGGATGGAGGCCTCCATGCACATTAGATGGTTGGCCAGTCCTACTGAAATCAGTGGGTTCAGTCTATGCATATCTAATGTGTATGGCCAGCTTTATATTTTTTTCTACCTACTTGCCCAAGGTCATTTAGTTAGTGGACAGTTACTGATGTAGTGACCAGAAACTAACCAGTCCTGAGGAAATCAATGAAGGAGATGTTTCTGAGATTGAGGCCCTTTTCATGGAACCCATAATAACATGGCCTACTTCTAGGGATATGATAAATTTGACTGTATATTTATCTGTTTTGTTGGGCATTCAATTGTGGTTTTATACAAATCATGTTGCTTCTGCTAAAGTTAGTGAAAGACAGTAGTTGACAAATGCAGCCAACTTTGTAGGGATCTTCAGACAAGCTAATATCTATTTTAGGCCATGAACATTAAATGGGTTTATAAAATTTGCTTTCAAACACTTCATTTGGGAATATTGAGCTAATAGAGACTTACATTATTCAGGTTTATCATCTATTAGCCAAAACAGAAAGCTACAAAAAGTGTTTTCTGCTCTGGAGGACTCAATACATCCAGGTATTATTTCTCCTATGGTGGTGTTGCAGGAAAATTGAACACTTGTTGCCAGGTTCCTGCACATATTAACGCTAATAGAAGAGGTTTCCAGCAACATGACAGCACTTGATATGCTTAACAAAAAAAGTTATGCTAAGTAAAAAAAACTCATTAAACCCTTCCCAACATAATAGAACGTCGTTATGGAGCAGGCTCAAGAACTTGCATCTAACAGCAATGTCCAGATCTAGCTTTTATCACTGTTCAACCATTTAGATGCTGCTGGTAAGACGTCACACCGGAATTTAAATAGTTGCTTTTGGCCTGAACGCAAGTTGGAATCATCCCCCTTTTACCTATTTAAAAATAAAAAATAAACATATTTTGTATTACTACATCCATAAAAGTCTGATCTATGAAATTCTAAAATTAATTTACTCATACAGTAAACACTGACGGGTAAATAGTTTTTTGTATTATGCCATTCCGTTATTAGACACTCCAGGGCCTCTTTAGCCAAAGGAGATGTGATGGTGGATTTTGCAATCCACTAAGTTGCAGTAACTATATGACTATGTTGATTATGTCTCTCCAGATTTTTATATGGGATATGTCCAGATTGTTATACCTATATACCATAGATTGTATAGCAAATATGTTCACATAGCGACACCTATAAGAGACTATAGATTGTGTCTATTGTTAATTAGATTCCCTGGGAAAACACCTCCTGCTTTTGCACAGCATTCTTTCAAGTATGGCTCTGTACTGCATTTTCTTCACCTGTGTCTGATGATTTTAATAATAAAGTTGTTTACAGTTTGATACATCTTGGACCTAGTATCATCTTTTTTTCAGTGTTTGTTATATAATAATGATGATAGGTCAGATAGTCCTTTTGTATATGGGTACTGGTTATTAAATTAATTACGTGTACCATGGAGAAACGCCATATACAGTTATATGAAAAAGTTTGGGCACCCCTATTAATCTTAAGCTTAATGTTTTATAAAAATTGTTTTTTTTGCAACAGCTATTTCAGTTTCATATATTGGTGGCGTAGTGGTTTGCGCATGCCCAAGGTCCCGAATCCACTGCACAGGGGAGTGAAAACAGCGCGATGTGTTCTATTTCCCTGGTGATCGGTGGGGGCGGCCATCTTCCTTTGGCCGTGCATGCGCAGATGGAGCGCTCTGCTGCCCGCGGCTTCAGGAAAATGGCCGCGGGATGCCGCGCGTGCACAGATGGAGATCGCGGCCGCCATTTTCCTGAAGCCGAGATGCAAATTCTGCTTCAGGAAAATGGCCGCCGCGATCTCCATCTGCGCACGCGCGGCATCCTGCGGCCATTTTCCTGAAGCCGCGGGCAGCAGAGCGCTCCATCTGCGCATGCACGGCCAAAGGAAGATGGCCGCCCCCACCGATCAACAGGGAAATAACGCACATCGCGCTCTTTTCACTCCCCTGTGCAGTGGATTCGGGACCTTGGGCATGCGCAAACCACTACGCCACCAACGGAAAACTAAGCAAGATCTGGGGGAAGACACCACGCCCTTTTGACCAGACCAGCCTGATTGACAGGCGAAAACGGCTACTTTAGTAACGTATTTTGGCAGCATAGGTGGGGAATCGGGGTCCACAAACTACACTACTGTAATGCTCAGCTCAGGCCCTATTTAACAGTATTTTTATCTCATACGGAAAAAACGGGGTGACAGGTGCCCTTTAAAAAAAAAAAAGTTCTGAAGTTCTTATTACCGCTATAAAATGAACGAACACTATACATGTTTTGTATCTCTGTAATCCTACTGACCTGGAAAATCATGTTGCTGGATTAATTTTACCGCATAATGAGTGCCATAAAAACAAAGTAATGAAAAAAAAACTACGTTCGAATTGTATTTTTTTGACCCAAGGGAATTTTTTCCCCAGTTTTTCAGACATTTATATCGTAAAATGAATATTGTCAATCAAAACTACAACTCGCTCCACAAAAAAACCAAACCATCAATGGGGAAATAAAACGTTAAAAACAAAAATTGTCCGCAGCTGGCAGGACTTAAGATATTGATACATATCCCACTGACATTCGCAGCATCTGCCAACATCTATCCATCTATCTATCTATGGCCATCTAAATCTTTTGGTGGTGTTGTAATTAACTGGATGTTAAGCACATTGCCTTTATTTTAACACTTTCGTCATCCTCCATTTACACAGTATTTCTCAGTTTACAGCTAACCGGACGTTTAATGGCTTTTTCAGTCTCAATAACTGTCAGATAGAACCTGATGTGTTGTAAAATAGGTCAGTTAATGTACAGAACTAATTTAAGTTGCATTACAACTTTATTGTACAGTTGGATTGACACAAAATAAAGCTTTTATCATAAGTGCATTGCTTCCCCGTTGTGACAGCTTTTATCCTTTCTTGACCACAGTACAAGGCCCAGGGCTGAACATTTTTTGGAATAAGGATTGAACATTTGATATGGAAATTCTATTTATTTTTGCTTCTCTTGTGTTTTTTTTTCCTTTAGGGTTTTGTATGGTAGGTGGTCCAAGAAGCACCTTGGGTGGTGCCACTACTATTCTCATGCACTGCTTGGGCAGGCCCTGCAGTAAATACAGCCATGGACACAGCCACTTACTTTGTCAACACCATGGAAAAATAGGATGCATACCACACTATGACCTTTCAAAGACCATCTCAGCACATAAAGTAACTATGTGTAGTCTATTTTTTTTTTTTTGCTGTCATTGGCATATTGCTTGAAATTACATCTCAAAAAGTGTTTGCATGATAAGTGGTCTACAGAATGCATGTTGTTACTCCCAATTCTGCCACCAGAATAATGGTCATGTTCATAGAATCATTTGAAGGCTATGGATTGACCTTGGACAGCTGGCTTATGTACTGTGATTCCCTCTGGCAGAATCTGGAGGCCTCACTGCTGGGACCTCCCATGGTCAGCAGATTGCTCTAGGGGGAACCTTAAAATGAAAGATCAATTTACCTGCAGCATAAAGTATATATAGCATTGGCCATAGCAGTTGTCATCCATTTCCCCGCAGACCCTGAATGACATTTAAACCTGCATTTCTTTTTACTCATTGGGTAATTAGCACATGTTAAATTAAAGTGATTGCTGATTAGAAAAATATGGTTGCCTTCTTTTCAAAAACAGTGCACCTATCCCATGTTGTGTGTTGTAAAGTCTTTTTTTAGAATAAACTGGCAATTTATAAGCTGTAAATGGTAGTCACACACTTTACACCTTTAGACTTTCCTGAGTTTACCGATTGTCATCCTCAGCACTCCATCTTTGCCTCCAGCCAGTGTGTCAGTTCCCAACCCCATGGCTGTACCACCTCAAACTTGATAATTTCCCTTTGTTATTCAGTCTCCACAGATGAAAATGTTGTGTATCTTCCACCTAGACACAGACGCAAAGATATAGATCTTGATCCCATTGCTATCTAAAGAGGTGTCCACGATCCCACTGGAGTGGAATGACCTTTCCTGGTCCTGTTGAACTTTTCAGGATTTCCCTTTATTATCCTCCAAATCCAGCCCTTCTTGACCTTTCCATTTGCCAACTGGTTCTCCTCCAGGATCGGTCAAGCTTTGGTCCACTCAACCCAATTCCACATCTATTCCTTGTTTAAGTCCACAAGTCCACTTAACCAAATTCCACATCTATTCCTGGCTTAAGTCCACAAGTATACATGAACACTTTAACTTGATTCAGTGCAGAGCGATGAAGGAATCATTTCTTACCAAGCTGTCTCAAATTGCTGAAACCATATAATTTGCCCCTGTATTGTGTACCCCTTCTGCTGTGCTCCAATTTGGAACTTCTGTGCTCATCGTTCCTTGCATGGCCTCTATGCAACCATCAGTCCTCCTACCTAACATCCTCCAAAGTTTATAAACGCTATCTCCAAGTCTTTCGTTTGAATCCCCACTACTTACACACAAGCAGGGATTGAATTAAAGGAGTTTACGGCATGAAGCACTCTTCAATATGGTGTTCAGGTTGCCTATACTACCAGCATTACCGAGTGGGCTGACTTGCAGTACTAGACATAGTCCATGTACTGGGGTGGTGCTGTTGCTAGAAAAGAGCAGTCATGTTTTCCTAATCCTGTATAACAGATTTATAAAAAAAAATACCCGTTTTAAAAAAGAAACAAAAAAAATGTTTGATCAAGTAATAACATTACAAAGAAACCTACTGGGTGTGACACGAAGAATAAACAAATTTCCCGCAATGTGTCAATTTATTTTCCAGGATTCTTAAAACAAATCTGGTGTTTAGAGAATGGTGTTTGCAGTGACTTGAAATGTAATCCTGTGTGTGCAGAAGGAGTCAGGAGGAGGGGGTAGAGCCTGATGTGTTTGAGGTTGAGTCCTCCTTCTGAAGAACTGTGAGTCTGGGTAAACTCACTACCAAGAATGAAACTTACACAATGAGAGTCAGTCATATCTCATAACAGCATCAACAAACCATTTATAACATCCTCTGGGCTCCAAAACAATGTCCAACTCTGCAAAATACAAGAGGCTTGTATTCAAGGGGATAACTAAGTGAAGAAAAACAAGAACCGTATTTATATTACCACTGGTAACACGCCTATTTGTATTCTCCCTATATACAAAAGTGACACTGGTATCGTGGAGACACTTTATGTCTTGTATGAACAGGCCCCAGTCCATATGCAACAGAGTATTCTGTTCTAAGATATGGAATTCCAGATAGGGTCTTTCCACTTTAATACAATTTTCCTATGATAGAATAAAATAGAATATTCAAACAAAGGCTTGGTTAGTGAGGGTCTGACCTGCGATCCGAAGAAAGAGGGTGTCTGGTGCACCATTAAAAGTCTGTTGGGTCAATAGACTGTGTTAATTTCACAAAGGAGGCTATCTGTACATGGTGCATGACCCTGATGAAGGTGGAGCACATTAACAAAGTATACATAGATAAAATTGCATATAAAGATATCTGTGTGCATATTGTGGCCTTCACCTGCTGGACGTAAATACTTAGAACTGTCTGAAGGTGAGGGTCATACTAGCAAACTGGCCTAGATTCTGTAACAATGTCAGAAGTCTTTTAGATCATGGCAACCCAAAATGCACAAGTGACATTAATGGGGTTGTCTGTGAAGAAGGTGCTTGTTAATTTGAGGTTGGATACCCTGAAAATAAAAAATAAATTATGCTGACCTACTGCCAATCTCCAGTAGAGATTGTCTGTGTTGGCACTGGAAGTGATGACTGCCCGATCAAGCATCCACAGGACTGTGGCGGCTGGCGATAGGCTGCTGCAATCAAGTGACTTGAACCAACCATCATTAGAAAGATATCAAATGACACAAGGTTCAAGTCACTTGACCGCTGCAGCCGATCACCAGCCACCGCAGTCCTGTGGATGCAGCGGCTCCGAGGCTGGTTGGAAGGTGCAGTCATCTCTTCAGTGCTAGCACAGACCACAGTGTGGCCTACGCTGGGTCCAACAGATAACTGTGAGTACTTTTTATTACTTTTACAGAATCCAACCGCAATTAAATAAGTACGTTTTACCCAGACAACTATTTTAATCCAAAGCTGATTTAAGTCTTTGATATACATGAAAGGGGTTGTTCAGCTGTAGGCTACAAGTATGTAGTCATTATATGTGACTGCACACTTGTGAATCCTCACATCGCATGCACTGCGCAATCTGAGGACTCTCCTATGCCGGCTCCAGGAGTGGGCTGTCATGTGGCCACAAGTATGTGATTTGCATACTTCTGACCACATTACGACTAGCGTGCCTCGCTCAATACACTTGGACTGAACAAGGTCAGACACAAATCGCATGCTTGCGGTCACCATACGGCACCAGAGAATTTGAACAGCGCGCTGTGCGCACGATGTGAGGATTCACAAATCTGCAGTCACATAGAGTGACTGCAGACTTGTACCCCAACTACAGACATCCCCTTTAACGAAAAGTTAGTCATACTCGCTGATTTCTGTATGATAGTTCAACCATGTAATGGGAGCCTTCTGACTCTCTCCCAACAGATGATATAGAGGATACAAGTTATAATTTTCAGTCCTTGTATTCTCTGGGGAAATAAGTTGGAGCGCCCCCAGACGCAGGGCCGCGGGGTACTTGGTACCGGGCCTCTCTGTCTCGGTCCTGGGGTTGTCACGGTGGCTAGACCCGGTCCGTGACCATGCTAAGGGGCGTCCAATGAAAGGTGTGATGATGGTGTGCGGTGCAAGGTGCGATGAATAACGAGGACACAGGGTTGCAGTCTCTTTATCTCTTTACTGAAGGCTTCAGGATACGCAATCCAGAGCACTGCTAACAGGGCTGGCTGAGACTGGCCGGACCGAAGGCACATCCAGAGTTCCCTTTGCAGGTGGAAATCAGTGCCTACCTACTAGCGCCTGTGTGTTGTAGTCCTTCCCTGCTGACCACCACGGGATAGTCCTCACAACTGTTGTGTCTGTTTCTGATGTTCTTTCTCTCTCCGTCCCCCAGATGATATGGCTAGGACGCACCCGTATGACGGGGTAGGCCTGGAGTTATTCTGGGACCCTAGAGACGCCCCTCTCCCACAATTGCCTCTGTTGTCTGCTTAGGTGATTTAGGTGAGACAGCCAACCTAGAGTTAACTGTCCTGCCGCTGTTTGAAGTAATGCTTGGAGCCCAATACTTCCTCGGCGTTCCGGCCGCACATCAGTAGGATGTTGCCACGGTCTTAGGGCACGACTCCTACTGGTTCTATTCTCCTTTGTGCTGTGATTTCGTTTCTCACTTCTCCACAATAAACCTCGCTTCGTGTCCTTTCTTAGGATGCCGCCGCAACGGGTGCAGGTGCGGCTCCTTAACGATCTGTCCTTTTCGCTAGGCCACTGTCAGGATCCCACCCCTGACAGAGACCCCCCTGAATCTTCCCAGGAACTCCCTCTCTCACAGGATGTTGCCTGGGCAAAACCCAGTCAGCTTCCCTCCAACTTCCTATCCAGCCCCCAGTTTTACCAAAGTGTGAGGAGTGGCCTAATACATAGAACCCTTTGCTCCCCCTGGTGGCCAGAGTGTGAAGTGTAATGTGTGACTGTGATACCTGGTCAGGTGAACTCCTTTAGTGCAATCAGACGTGACATCACTCACCTTAGTGGCAGAGCGACATCACTGCAACGACCAGGACTCTGGGGCGCTGCACAAGCAGCCCCCATACACCCTATTCTCATGTGGAAAACACATGCACACCTGCCTGAACAAAATGGGCATTTGGCAGACAGCTATCTTAGGTGCATGGGCAACTCTAGAGCCAATTACTTACCTGTAGGGTTCTTTTTTCTTCCGATTGATCACAAATCAATCTTCATTGATCTCATAACCTCAATAAAAATAATAATTCCATCAATGGTGGATATAAAACATTCTGGAAAGTTTGAGACTTTAAACTTTTTGTGTACATATAACTTGGAAGTACTTTTTAGCTTCCTAGTGCAACCTCCTAAACAACACATGATTCACCAAGTTTACAACTTAGAAAGTGCTCAATTTAAAAGGCTTGTCAATTATGGTCCATCATTAGAGAGACCATCGTATTTCTTGTTGCAAACTATTCAACAAATATTCACTTTCAACAAAGCTTTTCTTGAAGGTTACAGCTTGTCTCTGGCAGACTGAAACATGCAGTTGTGCTGGCCTGGAATTCCAGTGTGGTTGCTCTGTCTGCATCTTGAGGTCACTGAATAAGCAATGCATTCCATTGTCTGAATAAATCAGTGGACTCTTGTTTGCACTCACAAGTTAAACTTCGCAGTCACTGTACTTCACGTTTGCACCATTAGCTTTGCTAGGATTATCAAAAAAGAGGTGGTTTTTGGTATATAAGCTGCTCTCCATAAGGGACTACAGGCTGGTGGCATAAGACTTGGGGTAAATTCTGCACTACAATTAATATTTTGTTTTCCATCATACAGTGGTACAAAAGTAAATCTGGTGCCTAAAGGGGCCCAAAGACCTCTCGGACACAGAAGAAGACGTCAGCATTACAGTAACCGGAGAACTCTTACAGATTTTACATTGGGAGCCAGGAGTAAAGCACCAAATTGATTCCTTTTACAACTCCGATTAGTCAAATGACAGAAGGGTAAAGAGTAAAAGTTATCACAGTTTGGGAACCTACTTGTGCACCATCTAACAGTTGTGCTTATGCTTTCTCACATCTACTGTTAAATCCTTAGGCTTAGCACACTGTCTGGGTTATGTTTTCCTATAACGCAGAGGAAGCGTCCAACATCATTGCTGAATCCAAGAATTCTAATGACTTCTTAAAAGTTCCTCCCAGGAAAACTAGGGGTAGAGATTTGGAGCAAGAATTACACCACCACACTAATCTCGAGCTTCACTGTGTCACTCTTACAGGAATATCTTTCAGTCCAGAGGATACCTAGACACTTGAGGGTCCCCTTACGCCCTACTCTCTTTAGTGACTCCCCCAGAATTTTGCTCTAGGTTTGAACAAATTCTAAATAAATGTTCCTCAGCGCTCTGAAAACTAAGATCAACACAAACACTGAACAGCATCGATGGGACACAGAATATGGAAAGAGATATACCATATTTTCGGACTATAAGATGCATGTTTTTCCTCCAAAATGTGGATGAAAATGGGGGGTGCGTCTTATAGTCCAGATGTAAGGCTCTGGCTGTGGTGGGGAGGTGGGGGAGCGGGTTCGGTGGAGCAGCGGGTTTGGTGGAGTAGCGGGTCACAGAGGCAGGAGACGGTGGTTGCGGCTAACTCTTGTGCCCAATGCTCAAGAGAAATGAATATTCACTGCATTCCATGCCCATGGGCATGGAGGGCAATGAATATTCATTTCTTTCTCGCATCCTGGTATGATTGGTCCCATCAAATTCCTGGTATGATTGGTCCCATCCTTATTCTGGTATGATTGGCCCCATCCCGGACCTGGTACGCATGGTCCCATCAGAAAAGACAAAAAACCCCAAACCATTACACTAACCTTCCTCAGCTCCCTCGCAGCGTCCTTCTCCATTGCCAGCAGCTGCTTAATGCTTGTAAGCAGCGCATGGCAGAGACGTCATGCACTGCTCACAAGCAGAGCACAACTGCTGGAATACTCACCGGGACTGTTCATCGCAGAGAGCAGTGAGTATTCATTGCTCTTCAGTAGCCTGCAGTGTTAGCCACCGGCTTCCTGCTGCTACCGGCGGTCACGTGTGTCGATACTTAAGAGAAATTAATATTCAGAATATTAATTTCTCTTAAGTATTGGCACACGTGACCACCGGTAGCAGCAGGAAGTCTCATCTAGATCCCTAGAAATTGAGGAATACCAGGTCCTACAAAAATGACTTTTTTTTGTCCTAGTTATAAGTGTAATACTTTAAACTTAGAGATGGACCTTCAGAGATTTTACCGTTGCTTAAGATTAAGATTACATTTTGCAGATTCAGCAGGGACAGATTCACAACAAGGGACCTCAGAGAACACTAAAATTGTTACGGCAGCCAGTCTTGGCCTACAGACCAAAAGTACTTATAGGCCCCCGCATGGCTCACACGTGCTTGAAACCTTCATTAATGTCATAGATGACTCCTTTCAAAATCTCTGGAGAGAAATAAACAGGGGTAAACTACACTATCCATCCAACCTGACCCCCCCTGACCAACAGGCTCTCAGGTCACTTTGAGAGGACAAGGACCTTATTATGAAACAAGCAGACAAGGTGGATGCCCTCAGAGAGGTGGGGGGATTAAGGGGAGGGATTACAGAATAGGTAGAGTTTGGATAAGTGTTTTGTTTTGACAATAATGTCATATTGAACAGAATGGAAAAGACAACTTGACATGGATCCTATGATATGCTATTTGTTTGACATGCACTGTATAAACTAATAAAAAGAGTTTTGGAAAAAAAGCGGACAAAGGAGGGGCGATAGTGGTGATAGATAAAACCAGTTACTTACAGGAAGTACATTGACAGTTGGGGGATGACACTATATACAAGAAACTCCCTAGCGACCCTACCTGTCAGATACAGGGACTAATTAAAAGAGTACTGACTAGATTCACGGAAATAGGGGTATTAGATATGAAAACCTGTGATTTTCTCACCAAAAAACATCCCATCACACCTATTTTCTACATACTCCTTAAGATACATAACAATCTTGATCATCCACCAGGCACACCGATTGTAGCATCCAAAGATTCCATCCTATCACCACTCTATATTTACCTGGAGAGGATTCTTGCACCGCTCATTAAACAAACAACCTCTTTTCTCCTGGATACATGAGCCTTCCTCAATATCATCAATTAGCTTGGGTCTGTTCCGAGGAGGGCAATCTTAGTATCCGTCGATATTAAGGATCTTATTTTTTACAAATCTATATCAAATGAGCAGGGTACACAATCAGTACATCTGCTCCTCACTTCCTCAGATATGGACAGGGACTAAGTTAACCTATGCTGTTAACTGCTCTCATTGGTCTTTACAAAGAACTTCTTTATGTTCGGAGACACCAACTGCCTTCAGACGAGAGGCACAGCCATGGGCTCTAATGTCGCATCCCCCTATGCCAACTGCTATATGGCGGTTGTATTGATGTGGAAAAAGGACATTGATGACATTTTCTGCATCTGGTGTGGTACACTCGAGTCCCTAGACAGATTTTTTAATTTCCTTAAATCATCTTAGCCAGGTCTTGATTTCACGATGTCAAGCGATTCACAGCAAGTTAATTTCCTAGACACCTTGGTTATGAAAGACAGTGATGGGTTTCTTACAACTGACCTATATATTAAACCTACGGGTCAAAATAACCTATTACATTATCAAAGTTTCCATCCTGTCAGCATGAAAAATTCCATCCCTAAATCCCAATTTCGGAGGGTTAAGAGAATCGTCTCTAACCCGACTCTTCATTCACAAAGAACTGAGGAAATGAGATCCAAGTTCATGGAAAGGGGTTATCCACCCCACCTTTTGGATGTATCCACTACACCTACAACTTCTAAATGGACAAGAGTCACTGA
The DNA here is from genome assembly GCF_051348905.1 of Ranitomeya variabilis. NCBI lineage: Eukaryota > Metazoa > Chordata > Amphibia > Anura > Dendrobatidae > Ranitomeya > Ranitomeya variabilis. The sequence continues at coordinate 678,510,058 of NC_135232.1, read as the reverse complement.
CTGCATTCCTTTTGTACATACCTACCACCCATTTGCAAATATCCTTCATAGAACAATCAGAAGACATTGGAATATCATATGGACTGCTCACCCTAACATCAAAGAATTCCAAGAACTCTTTCTTCCATGTTTTAAAAGAGTGCCTAATTTTCGAGATACAATGGTCAAGGCTGATATGCGCACTCTACATCCCAAATACACAATACGATTTTTACAGAACCCCAAAACAGGTACCTTCCCATGCTTGCAGTATAACCAATGCAATAATGTCTTGAAAGGAAACATTATTCACCACCCCACACAGGGAGAGAACATACCATTAAAGAATGTTTCACATGCGATACATCATTTGTGGTTTACTTGATCAAATGTTTGTGTGGACTCCTTTACATTGGTGACTCGAGACTACTCAGCATATTAAGGACAAAATATCTAAACACAAGTCCACTATAAGATCATGCAGTAACCTCATATTGCCTATACCCCACCATTTCATCATTAGCGGACACAGGATCTCACAATTATGCTTTCAAATCATTGAACATATTCCCCCCCACGACGGGGTGGTGACAGTGTTAGCGTTCTTAAACGCAGAGAGGCGTTTTGGATCCACGAACTGCAGACACTATCCCCTAGAGGCCTTAACAGGGGTATAACAGGCATTTATTGCATTACAAAATACTGTATAACTATTTGACTCTTTATTTATGTTTTATGCATTTATACAAAAAAATCCTTTATATATTCCATGTTTTGTACAATAATCATTGTTGTGATACTAATTGTTCATATCATATCCTTTTAACAGAGTCGCCGATACTGAGCATGAAATCACCCTTGATGACTCTTCCCTCGGACCTTCCTATTCCTCCTATCCTGCTCGGCTGTCATATAGTTCATCACCATGGATCCTTACATAGTTTGTTATCTCCTATATGAACACCGCAGTAGAACTTCCGGCCTGTGACACGCATACACCACACACGCTGGAATGCAATTCCTTCTTCCTGTAAGGTGGAACGTAGGTACCTCTCACCTCCAGTCACTAGAACGCACATGAATTTCACATCCGGTGACATCATTTCCGGGTCTGCTCCACATCACCGGCAGCACGCGTACATATTTTCTATATAAACGGCACTACGGGCACTAACCACCAGTATGACAAGTGGAGGACACCGCATTTTACTGATCCTTCAGACCATATAAGGACAGGGTAGGTGCCGATTTTTCTTAAAGTACCGTCACACTCAGCGATGCTGCGGTGATATAGACAACGAGCCGACCTAAACTAGATCGCTGGAGCGTCGCTGTTTAGGTCGCTGTAGAACGATGCAGGAGCGATCCAGTGACGTAACGGCGACTCACTTCTCGTTCTCGCTGGTTGTTAGCTCCATGTCAAACAGCCGGAGTGTACCGACTGGCTAGAAGGAGACGCTGCGACGCCCCCTATGCTCGTTGCTGGCGTCGTTGCTTTTTATGTCAAACATGACGATACACGCCGACCTGGCGACGAAATAAAGTTCTGGACTTCTAGCTCCGACCAGCGATGGCACAGCGGGATCCAGATCGCTGCTGCATGTCAAACACAACGAGATCGCTATCCAGGACGCTGCAACGTCACGGATTGTTGTCATTCTCTTTGCAAAGTTGCTGAGTGTGACGGTACCTTTAGACGCTGTCCACCTACAGACACTACTGGATCTTGCTAATACTTAATGGTCTATACCTCACAAGTTCCTACAGCTACCCATACCTGGTTCAAATACCCAGGCTAGGCTAACGCACGTCTAGTCTAACCCCATTGGTATGTTGCCCTCTTACCAGCACGTTTATATATATATTTTTTTTTTTAAAAAGGTCACCATACTATTATTGTGATTCTTCACCCACCCAAGGTTACTAACTCCAGGAGAAAACTTCCCCCATCAACACTCCAAACATATCAGTTGGGTAGGTCCTACCTCTCCATTTACCCATCCTTCATTTCCCCTTTTTTCTTTCCTGTTTCCCTCTATCACTGCTTCTTTTGTGAGCTATGGTCCTACAACTGATGTACTGTTCAACCTATTGTTCATAAATATTAAGTATATATCTCGGTTTTGATTGATGATGGTGGTACACTCTCTTGTTAGTGACATTTTCCATATATTGACCCATACTCTATTTTGATGTATATACTTCATTTTCTTTTCTTACTTTTTATTTAAATTTTTGCTTACATTGTAGTACACTGAGTAAGGTCATTGTTAGGTGTCAAGTTCCCGCCTCTGCATAGGTGGAATCTCGAACCATCTCCGCTGCAGTCTCTCATTCTTCTCCAGCCGCAGTGGAGTCTGCTCAGCGGAGATGTCGGTCCCAGCATCTAGCTCAGGCTGATACTAGATGACTGGTTACTACTGCCCTTCCAGGCTCTGTCCTTGTAGCCAGCAATGTCCAGCAGCGAGCAGGTCTTTCGGGAATAAGTCCTGCTTTTCACATACTGAGCATGCCCAGGGTAAGATCTCTCGTTGGAGATCAAGGGTCACATGCTTAGATACTTTAGCAAATCCCATTGGTCCTCTAGGAAGGTCCTGAAGGTGCTCAACTTCTGTGGCAGCCTCCCATTGGTCTTTCTGGGAAGGTCCTGTACTTGCTGCAGCTATAAAAGGTTTGCATGACCGCAAGGCCATGCGCTAGTGTACATTTGAAAACGTGTGTGTGTTGATGAGTGCAAGTCGTTCTTTAAACATCCCCTCCCTTGTGTATGACTGCTCGCATAAGGTGGATGTCAGCTATCTAGCGCCCAGCTGAGCTATCAGAACAATAACACACAAAACAGCGTCTAAATTGCTGTGACCACCAGTGTTGCGCCGGGCGCTGTTAGAGCGCTTTCCTTACCCACGTCTGGGTGGTTAGTGGCGTCCGCCAGAGTGGCACAGTACGCACTCTTGTGCATTTAAGTTACTTTCTCAGTTATTCTGTTACCCCAATTGTGGTGTTGAGCGCAAGAGGTCTACATGAACTGTAATCCTGTGTCCTGGGATAGAGTTCTGTGATTCCTTGCTTACGCTCTTTGTGCAGTACCGCGGCCCTGTGACGCAACAGGGTTCGCTTCCTTCACACAGGGTGAAGTTAACCCATGTGTGTATCCTCATTGTACCGCCATATAGTCCATCATTACTCAGCAGCAGGTTCCATCTCTGCACCGTGGACCCCGGGCTGCGAACGCACCTTATAACATCTCTCTAATTATTTGGTGCGTTCCGCCAGCCCTAACAGTCATTTTGACCGAAACGTTTGTTGTATGTATAAACCTTTACTACTTAAAGTGGACTGCATTAAACACTTCAATTTCAGCATCTGGTGTGTGCAGCGCCCCAGAGTCCTGGTCGTTGCAGTACTGATGCTCCGCCGCTAAGGGAGGCTATGGTACGTCTGATGGCACTGAAGGAGTTCACCTGACCAGGTATCACAGACACCAATACACTTCACAGTCTGGCCTCCAGGGGGAGCTAAAGGTGCTATGTATTAGGCCACTCCTCACAATCTGGTAAAACTGGGGGTTAGATAGGAAGTTAGAGAGAAGCTGACTGGGTTGGAACCAGGCAACATCCTGTGGCAGAGGGTGTTGCAGGGGAAGATTCAGGGGGGTCCCTGTCAGGGGTGGGATCCTGACAGAGGCCTAGCGAACAGAAAGAACGTTACGGGACCGCGCCTGCACTTCATCGCGGCGGTACCCCAAGAAAGGACAAGAAGCGAGGTTTATTGTGCTGAGTGAGAAACGAGATCAATGCAACAAGGAGAAACACCAGTAGGAGTCGTGCTGTAAGACGAGGCAACATCCTACTGAGGCGCGTAGCCGGTGGCCGGAACGCCGAGGAAGTATTGAGCTCCAGGCCTTACTTCAAACCTACGGCAGGACAGTCAGTTATAGGCGGGCTGTCTCACCCAAAATCACCTAAGCAGACACGGGGCAACATCTGGAGAGGGGCGACTCTAGGGTCCTTGAAGACCTCCGAGCCTACCCGTCATACGGGTGCGTCCTAGCCATATCATCTGGGGGACGAAACAGAACATCATAATCGAGTTGTGAGGGAACTTCAGAAACAGACACAACAGTTGTGAGGACTATCCCGTAAGCACAGCAGGGAAGGACTGCAACACAGAAGCGCTAGAAGGTAGGCACAGATTTCCACCTGCAAAGGGAATTCTGGAGGTGCCATCGGACCGGCTGGACTCACGCAGCCCGGTTAACCGTATTCCAGACTGAGGATCCTGAAGCCTTCAGTAAAGAGGTAAAGAGACTGCAACCTGGTGTCCTTGTTATTTACTGCGACCGGCACGACACCACAACAGCATCACTCTCCACCTTCATTGGATGCCCCTCAGCAGGGTCACGGGCCGGGTCTAGCCACCGTGACAACCCCAGAACTGAGACAGAGAGGCCCGGTACCGGGTACCCCTCGGCCCTGTGGCAGTGGGGGTGTTCCATGTGTGCCAAGTTTACTGCACAAGAAGGGTAAATTCAGCCGCATTGCAACATTTGTAAAAAGGGCCTGCAAGTATGATGTTTAATTTATAGTACTAGTCCCAAATGGGGCAAACAACTCTGGACATTTCTTCCCTTTCGCGTTCCTTCAAATTTTACTTATTTTGTTAATTAAAATCTACCTAATCTCTAAATGTTTTTTTTTTTTTTTTTACTGTAGTTGCTGTAATGTTTCATTTGAGAGGAGTTAAAGGAGGTTGGGGCTGCACTCACTCTGTCCATTTCGCATCCTGGAACAGGACATCACAAGGGGCAGCACTGCAGTTACTCACTAGTTTCTCACATCACTACCCCCTGTTAAAACGTCCTGGATGCAGGGTGATGGACAATGTGGCAGAGGTGAGTGCAGCGCCGGCACTCTGCTTCTGTCTCCCATGCCACCTTAGCTTCTATCTGAGAGAAGAAGTCAATAGGGTTCAGAGATAGAAGCAGTGAGTGATACCCGAGACCTATTAAAAGGGTTTCTTGATGATAAGTGATGACATGTTGTGCTGCTACTGGACCTTATAGTGATCAACTATGATGACTGGGGAAATAAGCAGCAAATGCTCACTGCACCACTACCACAGGGCAAATGAAGCAATATGCAATTCAAGAGCTGTATCGTTCATGCAAGGTCCACTAGGAAGAGAGGTGCATTTTGTCGCCAGTCTTCTGCCTCATAGATCAGGTCTTTATTGAGGCACCTCTTCTATGAAAACAGGATGTATCATCATCATAAATGGGTAAAACTGCAAAGTGCTTGTAAAAACAAGTAACTATGCAATTTAGCTTGTATTAAAAATCCTTTCTGATCTCATGAAAGGAGTGGTTTTTAATTGTATTGTGTACTCAGAGGTTGTCTGTTTCATAGGGAAGTAATATAGTGTTTACAAGCTCTTGCTAAAGAGCCTGCAAGCGCTGCACTTAAAGTAACCAGATCATTGGGTCCAACCAGCTTCAGTGTCCATGCACTTTTCCAATGCTGCAGAGCCAAAGCTGCCTCAGCTTACAGCATGGGAAAGCGCAAAGTTCGGACCAGTGGCGCAACAATGTTGCTGGTCCAAACAGTCAACCAATCAGGAGTGTCCACCCTCAGCCCAGCAAGCAGAGGGTCAATCATGCACTTCTGAAGATCAATCATGAGACCAACACTTTAACTCAGAAATCTCGAACAGGGTATTTAAGTCAGAGCACACACAGAGGATGCTACACTGTGAATTATATATGACAGAAAAATCAATATGAAGCTGTAAACTGTATCTATTACTAAAAAATAATGACTATAAGAGCAATATAAATGTTGATCATTTTGTCATTTCAGCTTGTGGCTATTCATTTAATAACAACCACTCTCAGATCTTGGACCATATGGTGAATGGGACTGGGATGAGATGACAAATTACATAATAATGTATAATGTTCTTGTTGAGTAGAAACACAACCAAGAGGTCATTTAAAAACTCCTAAACCTGCGTCAGAGCCCTCATAGACTACAGGATCTTCCTTTCTTCCACATGCATGCCCCATGTTTGAATAATGACTTAAACTGTTAATGAGATTTCTTCAAGACTAGAAGGCAATAATTTATTGGGGTCATACATTGATTGAATGGAGCAAATTTGCATTTGACCTCCCAGCTATAAAAGTAGAGTGATATGTATCTTTGTCTTGAAAACGATGATTAATTGATTTGACGTTGCTTCCATAAGATCTTTTTTCAAAAGTCTTCCTTTTTTGTTCTTTACTCTTGAATGTAAGAAGCCTGCTTGTTAAATGATTGTTTCAAGAATATACTGGTATCTGTTGGATGATGCTACAAATGTACCAAACCTGGGTAAAATAGCTGCCTGTGAACTGCAGCTAGCATTTTTATTAGTATTGATTAACCATTAAAAAGTCAAAAACCTAATAAAGCAGTGGTAGTAATTATGCTTTATCTGTATGGCTGCAACATATTGCACAGCATTGTACACAGAATGTAATAATAATAATCTTTATTTATATATAGCGGTAACATATTCCGCAGCGCTTTACAGTTTTGCACACCTAATTCTTATACTTTACCTCACTATGTTTCACGTAAAATAGATAAAGGCAGAGTAGGACCGGGTCCCGACCGTTCACACACTTGTCCGTGGAAAGTTATATAAACAAAATGAACAGCCCAAAAATGGGGCCCTACTCTGCCTTTATCTATGTTTACTTCTGCTGACACATAGTGAGGTGAACTACAAGAGGAACTGGCGTACACCTTGTACCTAACATACCAACAACCTTTATACCAACATATGCTCTGGATCAATTTTTGTAAGGTTTTGTTACAGAATTTATCCAGTCCAGTTTAGCCCTAACCTATTATTTTGCCTTTTTTTAAAGTGACCTTAATGACAGGGTTCAGTTCATGTGAAAACGGGGTTTATGGTACATAATAATCATTAAAAGTACAAAACAAGTACAACTAAACATGGCTGAAGCTGCATTTACAGCGAAAGATAATTGAGCACAAACGATCTTAAGAACCATTGCTTCACTATTTTCTTGCTGTGTAAACAGGCTGCTGAACATCCGGTGAAGAAGCAAAATGCTCATTCATTGGGTGAAGTGATCTCTTGCGGAGATCAAAAGATCATCTTTCCCGGCAGTGTGTTATCCTGTGTAAAGAGGACTCGCACTGCCGTGAATAATGGCAGCCTATTCGCACTGAGCGACCTATTGCAGATCATTCAGTGTGCATCATTTACTGTCTGTGTAAACAGGCTGCTAAACGATCGCTGATCAGTAAAGGTTTACTTATTGGCAGTCGTTTAGTGCCACCGGTCAGTCCATTAAACAGACGCTTAGTTACAAGGAGTAAAAATGGGAGAGAAGATTCTGCCCGAGAGACCCAATAATCTATAACAATCTACAGGACAGGTAGAAAAGAGGAGAGTAGGTGGGAGTATAGGGTAGAAACTGCTGATATGACACTGACCAGTCAGTATTGTTATTACAGGTTGTAGGCTTTCCCAAAGAAATGGGTTTCCAGTTTGCATATTGAAACTACATAGGTGGGATAGAGTCCATTTCAGGGGCGGACATACCATTAATGCAACTTGTGCAGCCTCACAGGGGCTCAAGTTGAAAAGGGGCCCACTTGCACCTCTAAAATATCATGCAGCTTCTGTCACAGCCACAAAGAGAGGACTATATACTGTTCTTGCACAGGACCCCTCTTCTGCCTGCGTCCATCACTGGTCCATTTGATTGGGGTAAGATATCAGGAGTGGAGGGGAAGCACAGATGAAATGTTGGAGATGGATGTGTGAGGAGTAGACAAGCAGAAAAAGAGGTCTTGTGAAGACCAGATAATACACATGGGGAGGTACTGGGAGGTTAGGTGAGAGATATATGAAGGGGGCCATGTAAGTTATTGTTAGCATTTTAGTATTTTGACCTGGTAAAGGGATTGTCAGAAGAGTAACGAAGGGAGAGGTAGATGATTCTGGCAGCAGAGGTAGGATGGATTGGAGTTGTGCAAAAGTGTCAGATGGAAAGCCCCAGAGAAGGATGTTACATTAATCTAAGTGGGAGATAATAAGCTCATGAACTGACATTTATAGTTGAGAAAAAAACGAATGAAGACATGTTTTTCAGTTAGAGGCAGTAGGGGCTTGAATGTGCGGTTTTAAGGACAGAGCACAGTCAAAGATTACCCTGATGGGTTTTGTTTTCCATCTTTTTTCCAGGTTTGCTAACAATAAAGTGGCCATTGGGTGTCCAGCCTCTAGCAACCACAGCTATCACCCTATGATCTGCTCAACTGCTCCTCACAACAATCCCTCCTCCTCACATGTAAAGCGCCATGGAATAAATGGCGCTATAATAATAAATAATAATAATAACTGGCATCACTTTCGTTGCAGCGTCAATACTGGGAAAATTAAGTATTACACAGTACCTAGTGAAATTAATGAGCTGAATTGCATGCATTCTTTATAGCTTGTATCTACTATGGCAAGTAGAGATATTACAGTAAATATATTCTGATTTCTATGCAATAGCGACCAAAATATAAAATCATTATAATTGCACTTTAGTTTTACTGAGTAGTTGAAAGTTGTTTAAGTGCTTCCAATTACCATTATAGTAAGGAGGGTAATTTCCACCTTAATAATTTAGTCTAATTGAATGGGGCAATTTTCTACATAATTAAGATAAAGCACCTGACTTCTGGCATTCATTACTTTAAATGCAGAGGCTTTGGTAAATGTTACATGGAGCTAATTCTTCTAAAGTTATGTGAAGCTCAGTGATTTCATAAAACAGGCCAGTTGCAGTCAATATCTGCAGTCCATGTTCATCTACCTTATGGGACTAGATTCCAGTACATGTAAGAAGAAGTTCAGAAGAATGAAAAAGGAGAACCTCATCCTGCCGAGAACCAATTTTGTTTTTTGGCATAAAGATAAGGAATGGAAAAATACAGTCATGTAACAATTTCTTAGGTTTTCCAAGAAAACCTTCATTTCTCCTTTGTCACGTACGTCAGACAACACAGGCTCAAATAGACTACCTTGGAAAGGCTTGGCACAAGCCATTGTCCATTGTGTCAGGCAGATTCCAAAGGAATCCAGACTTTCAACCATTAATCCCCTGTACAGGTATCTGGTCTTACAACAGGGTCCACTGGATTGGTTCCACGAAAGCCTCTCCTCAGTGCAAGACATAGGAAGGCATAGAGTTTGCTAAAAAATGCTTGAAGGACTCCCAGACTATGAGAAATAAGATTCTCTGGTCTGATGAGGCACAGATAGATCATTTTGGTTAAAATTCTAACGTGTGGAGAAAACCAGGCACTGCTCATCACATGCCCAATACAATTCCAACAGTGAAACATGGTGGCGGCAGCATCATGCTATGGGGTGTTTTTCAGCTGCAGGGACAGGATGACTGGTTGCCATTGAAGGAAACATGAATGCGGCCATCATTCCAAAGAATTCTCAATACTTATGACCATGTGATATTTCAGTTTTTCTTTTTTAATAAATATGCAAAAATTTCTACATTTCTGTTTTTTTCAGTCAAGATGGGGTGCAGAGTGTACATTAATGAGAAAAAATGAACTTTTTTGAATTTACCAAATGGCTGCAATGAAACAAAGAGTTAAAAATTGAAAGGGGTCTGAATACTTTCTGTATCCACTGTATATTATAGCAAAAACATGAACATAAAATAGAAAGTATTTGCAGGTACTTTGGCAGTTGTATTTGTTTTGTATCTTGTAGTAAATTCTAAAAAGGGAAAAAAATAATTTAGCATTATCATTACATTATTACATACCATGTACATACTGTATGTTCACATTTTTGGGAATTTACCATTTCTGGGGACATTTGTTCTGCCTCTTGATGTATGTTATGGGTTTTACATATAGGTTGTTACTGTAGCGCCCCCCACTGCCGCAGGGCTGAGGGGTACCCGGTATCAGGCCTCTAAGTCTCTGTTCTGGGGTTGTCACGGTGGCTAGACCCGGTCCGTGACCCTGCTGAGGGGTGTACAATAAAGGTGGAGGGAATGGTGATGATGTTATGGTGGTGCGGTGCAGGTCGCAGTAAATAACGAGGACACCAAGGTGCAGTCTCTTTACCTCTTTACTGAAGACTTCAGGATCCTCAATCCGGAATACGGTTAACCGGGCTGTGCAAGCCTGGCCGGTCCGATGGCACCTTCAGAGTTCCCTTCACAGGTGGAAATCTGTGCCTACCTTCTAGCGCTTGTGTGTTGTGGTCCTCCCCTGCTGTGCTCACGGGATAGTCCCCACAACTGTTGTGTCTGTTTCTCGTGTTCCCTCACAACTCGATTCTGATGTTCTTCCACGTCCCCCAGATCTTATGGTTAGGACGCACCCGTCTGACGGGGAGGTTCGGAGCTCTTACGGAACTCTAGCGTCGCCCCACTCCTGTTGTTACACCCCCTGTGTCTTCCTGGGTCAATTGGATGAGACAGCCCACCTATAACTGACTGTCCTGCCATAGGTTTGAAGTTTGGCCTGGAGCTCTATACTTCCTCGGCGTTCCGGCCACCGGTTATGCGCCTCAATAGGATGTTGCCTCGTCTTACAGCACGACTCCTACTGGTATTCTCCTTGTTGCGTTGATCTCGTTTCTCACTCAGCACAATGAACCTCGCTTCTTGTCCTTTCTTGGGGTACCGCCGCTATATCATGCAGGCGTGGTCCCGTAACGTTCTCTCTGGTTGCTAGGCCTCTGTCAGGATCCCACCCCTGACAGGGACCCCTCTGAATCTTCCCCTACAACACCCTCTTCCACAAGGTGTTGCCTGGTTCCAACCCAGTCAGCTTCTGTCTAACTTTCTGCCTAACCCCCAGTTTTACCAGATTGTGAGGAGTGGCCTAATACATAGAACCCTTAGCTCCCCCTGGAGGCCAGACTGTGAAGTGTATTGGTGACTGTGATACCTGGTCAGGAGAACTCCTTCAGTGCCATCAGACGTACCATAGCCCCCCTTAGCGGCGGAGCATCAGTACTGCAACGACCAGGACTCTGGGGCGCTGCACTCCCCCCCGGTTAAATCCAGTACTCCTGGACTGGGAAGAAAACAACAATACATGTCAGCAAAAAGACATACAATTTTTGAAAATGCAAGTACAAGTAAACTTTTTAACAGAGCTTCCCTTTATGGGAGGTGAGGACACTTGAACGTTACAAACATGGTTAAATACTTTAAATAACATACTATAAATAACCTTCCTTACCCATCCAGGTATTCTACTAAGTGCAAGATTTTTGAACAATAGTTTAACATTGCCTTTAAGGACGTACTCGCTGAATCCACTAAAGACCTTCTTATAAAACATTATAAGGCTAATCAACTTTTCTGCATTCTCCTTCTTTACATCTGCAGGACCGCCTGTCCTATCTGCTCCAGGCCTACTGCCTCTCCTTTCTGTTACAGGACCGCCCCTTTCTGCCCGGGCCTACTGCCTTTCTACTACTATACACGGTATAGAACTTATCATCCATCTTTCAGTTCAGGAATACTGAGCCATCTCTATATGGCTCCTAGGAGGACTCACTGACTAACCCCGTACGGGTTCACTTTCTGTCCTCATTCTTCTATCAACATCATTAAACATTTCTTACAATTTAACTAGCTTGCTACATATAACTTTTACATATCAGCATTATTAGTACTTTCTTTCAAAACATCATCATTCTTTAAGTGCTTTTGATGAACATCCCCTTTAAGAAGGGACTAAGTCTCTAAGAGCTCTTCCGGGACTCTAGCGTCGCCCCACTCCTGTTGTTACCCCCCCTGTGTCTTCCTGGGTCAATTGGATGAGACAGCCCGCCTATAACTGACTGTCCTGCCGTAGGTTTGAAGTTTGGCCCGGAGCTCTATACTTCCTCGGCGTTCCGGCCACCGGTTATGCGCCTCAATAGGATGTTGCCTCTTCTTACAGCACGACTCCTACTGGTATTCTCCTTGTTGCGTTGATCTCGTTTCTCACTCAGCACAATGAACCCCGCTTCTTGTCCTTTCTTGGGGTACCGCCGCTATATCGTGCAGGCGCGGTCCCGTAACGTTCTCTCTGGTTGCTAGGCCTCTGTCAGGATCCCACCCCTGACAGGGACCCCTCTGAATCTTCCCCTACAACACCCTCTGCCACAAGGTGTTGCCTGGTTCCAACACAGTCAGCTTCTGTCTAACTTTCTGCCTAACCCCCAGTTTTACCAGATTGTGAGGCGTGGCCTAATACATAGAACCCTTAGCTCCCCCTGGAGGCCAGACTGTGAAGTGTATTGGTGACTGTGATACCTGGTCAGGAGAACTCCTTCAGTGCCATCAGACGTACCATAGCCCCCCTTAGCGGCGGAGCATCAGTACTGCAACGACCAGGACTCTGGGGCGCTGCATTACCACCTGTATATTTTTGGGGTAATAAATGGGTATCCCAAACCATCACAATATTTTTGATATAAACCATACATTCTATACTGGGTAGGAAAAATGTATCATATACAGTACATATGTCTATGAAGCATTGTATGTAGCATTGCTTGTTAACCCAATACTGACCCAGTCCTGTAAATGTACAGCACTTGTTCCGGGGCTTTAACCCCGCATCATTGTAAATTTATATCACTTGGTTAAAGATTCTGCAATCTGGCAGGAGCAGGTCTGATCCCTGGCTGTCAGTCACAGGACCTTGGGGAGAAGATAGAAGTGGTTTTTTATACCTCATATCTTCTCCCTTGCTTTCTGCATAGTGTTCAGTGAGTGCTATGCCGCAAACAGAAGAATCAGTGTTGACAATGCACCTATAGTAGCTACACATGATCACTAAGTCTCTGCCTGGCATTGCATTGCTGCTCAGTCCTGGCAAACCCATTTTCTGACTTCTGTCACTATAGGGCACTATTTAACCCTGTAACTGGGGTTCTAATGGATGCCCAAGTTACAGACGAAAAAGTAAACAATAAAGAAAAAAACATAGTTTCCACAGATCTCTTATGATCTCTAGGCGTAAAAAAATTATGTTTGAAATTATAATTTATAATTATTTTTTGCCCTTCCCCCAAAATGATGTAAATTACACAATAATTTATATGCACCCCAAAACAGCGCTAGCAAAATAATACAATTTGGACACACATACTACAAAGCCTCATTCAGCAACATCAATGAAACCCCATTGGGCCTGTTCACTAAGAGGTTAATCTATAGGCAGGATTATTGCCCTCTTGGAATGTTTTTGGTGGGCTTTACATAGTAAGTAATCTTTGAAGGCATCTCCAAGGACTGTGATTTATAAAATCCTTTAAATGTCAATATGTTTCATGAGACTTACAAATCAGTGCCTCTTTGCTGGTTTTATGGCCTGTCAGAGTGGTGTAAATTACTTTAATGTATTTCATTTTAGTTTCTTTTTAGCTCCAGCACAAGTTGTCCATTGCAGAAGCATAAAAGCAGATGAGGTAGAAATTAATATTGACTATGCAGATACACTCTTCATTCTTTATGTATTTTGGGTGTGGAAAAGTTGTATAGAAAGAATTGATGAGATACCAGAAGTGTAGCTTTAAGCACTCTGCAAAAGTTATACTTGTGCCAAGTTACTAAGCAAATGTTAAAATGTATTGGAGGTGTGTGGATATTTTCTGCGCTTCCGCAAAAATATAATTTCAAGACTTGATGAGGTAGTAATGGTGGTTTATTCAGTGGCTTTCAGGGTCTCAATGACTCCTTCTTCAGGAATGCCACACAAGAACTTTTGTGTGGCATTTCCTGAAGAAGGGGTCATTGAGACCCTGAAAACCGTTGAATAAACCACCATTACTACCTCATCAATTCTTGAAATTATATTGTTGCGGCAGCGCAGAAAATATCCACACACCTCCAATACATTTTAATATATGGCCGGTTACTGTCCCGTGGATCTGCAGCAGCCGACAATTTGAGCGTGTGTTTCCCATCAACAAGGTGAGCAGTTTTATTGAAATATACTATCCTTAGTCTGTGGGATAAGACCTTAATGCGCTTTTTTCTCCTTCTTGAAACACAAGTTACTAACCAAAAGGGACATCACGTGCTGCCTTATATGATATACACCATGTGGTCAAAAGTATTCGGACTACTTCACATTACATCAACAGGACAGAGCTTTTATGACCTTCCATTCTAACTCCATAGGCATTAATATGCAGTACATCTTACCTTTGTAGCTAAAACAGCTTCCACTGATTTTACAACATTTTTTAGGTATCTGCAGGAATTTTTCACCATTCCTCTAGAAGAGCAAGAGGTCAGGCACTAATGTTGGATGAGAGGGCCAGGTCTATCATCTCATCCCAAAGGTGTTGAATGGGCTTTAGGTCAAGGCCCTAATTAGGCAGTCATGTTTTTCCACACCATACTCCGCCAACCATGCCTTTATGGATTTTGCTTTGTGCATCAGGGCACAATCATAGAGAACAGAACAGGGATAGCCTCAAACTGTTCCTATAAATTGGAAGCACAATTGTCCAAAATGTCTTTGTATGTTGAAGCATTAAGATCTTCCTTCGCTAGAACTATGGAGCCTAACCCAACCATTGAATAAGATTATTATTATTACAGTATAATACATTTTTACAGCGCCATTTATTCCATGGCACTTTAAATGTGAAGTCGGGGCAAATATAGACAAATACATTAAACATGAGCAAAAAACAAGGCACACAGGTACATAAGGAGGGAGGACCCTGCCCGCGAGGGCTCACAGTCTGCAGGATCCCAAAGCATTATTTCTTCTCCACCAAACTTTACAGCTAGCACAATGCAGCCAGGCAGGTAAAGTTCTCCTGTCATTTACCAAACCCAGACAAGTCCATCAGATTCCAGATAGGAAATTTGTGCTAATGATAATGCCAGAGGAGGTTTGCGTTTATGGAGACAGCAGAGCGTTGGTGACATTTCTGCCCTCTGCTCGTCAGCACTCAGTGACTCCACTCTACAACTTATGGAGTCTCCACTTTTCAAAACTACCACTCAAAGGTGATGGGGGAATATATAGGAGGGAAGAAATGTCATGAACTGAATTGCTACATTGATGGCATACTAATCCAGGACCGCGCTGGTTTCAGTGAGCGCTTTACCACCAGCCACTCTGTCACACATTTGTAAAGGCAGATGGCATGGCGAGGGTTGGATATTATACACCTGGGGATTTGGGGCCGGATGTTATACACTAAGGGCAATTTTGGACTGCCGATCGCATTCTTCTCCTGGAGATAAACCGCCTGTAGAAATGTCTGTTGGCGGCTCGCTCATAGAGAATACAGGAGTGCTCTGATAAACGAGAGCTCCTGTGTAGGGAAGAAATAGCCAAGATGACTGTTGGCTGAACAGAATGTTTATGGTGGACTTTAGTTTAAACAAGCATCTGCCTATCACTTCTTCTAACAGAAACTGTTTTAAGGGTGAAGGGAGGAAGATCAATCGATCGTGAAGAATGTGAACATTCTTATAAAAATCTTACAATTATTGAAATATATAAATTCTATTTTGTTGATTGCCGCTCAATACAGATAATTTATTTGGCATTGTAAAGTCACCCTTAGAGTTTAATATCAAATGTGTTTCAGAAGTTGAAGTGGAAAACCCCTTTACATATATCATGTCCTACTCATTCTCCATTCCCTCGGGTTGTTATAAGTCCAGATGTTCTTGAGCCCAGTATACTTAGTATCTATGGGCTTATAATGAAGTCTCTTTCATTTCTTTTCTGTACATATGTCGACTCTTTTGAACTCGACTTGTCTGAAATTAAATACTGTTATGGAAACAGCCGGAGCAGCCTGATAATTTGATTCTATTCTCTGTGCTTATTTAATTTTAAAAGTGAGAAAGGTGCTTGGGAAATGCCATTCAACCCTGAAACCACATGTGGGCTAAGCCTATCTGTCTCCTATCTCATCAGGGATCTCAGGTCATTTGTCATGTCTCCAAGGCTGCTCTCAGTTTCTTTTTCTTGGTTATATGGGCGAGAATCATGCACTAAAAGATTTGCCATGGAAGTCTGGTGGGGGTCACCCAAGAACCAGTGTGTTTTGATTCTTGTTGAAGTATTGATAACATCAATCGCGCAGTGGTAGAATTGGCAGACTGACCAGTCAGTGATTACAGTAGTACTTAGAATCTCAATCAAAAGGATGCAACCCATATACATTAGACTAAAGGTACCTTCACACGAAACGACATTATAACGATATCGCTAGCAATCCGTGACGTTGCAGCGTCCTCGCTAGCGATATCGTTTCGTTTGACACGCAGCAGCGATCAGGATCCTGCTGTGATGTCGCTGGTCGCTGAATAAAGTCCAGAACTTTATTTGGTCGTCCGATCGCTGTGTATCGTTGTGTTTGAAAGCAAAAGCAACGATACCAGCGATATTTTACACTGGTAACCAGGGTAAACATCGGGTTACTAAGCGCAGGGCCGCGCTTAGTTACCCGATGTTTACCCTAGTTACTAGCGTAAAATGTAAAAAAAACAAACAGCACATACTCACATTGCGTCCCCTGCAGTCTGCTTCCTCCTCTGACTCAGCGCCGCAAAGTGAAAGTGAAAGCAGCACAGCGGTGACGTCACCGCTCTGCTCTCACTGTACGGCGCTCAGTCAGTCAGGAAGTGGACGCAGGGGGACGTGAATGTAAGTATGTGCTGTTTGTTTTTTTTAGATTTTACGCTGGTAACCAGGGTAAACATCGGGTTACTAAGCGCGGCCCTGCGCTTAGTTACCCGATGTTTACCCTGGTTACCAGGGGACCTCGGCATAGTTGATCGCTGGAGAGCGGTCTGTGTGACAGCTCTCCAGCGACCAAACAGCGACGCTGCAGCGATCGACATCGTTGTCGCTATCGCTGCAGCGTCGCTTCGTGTGAAGGTACCTTAAGTGTACCGTTACACTAAACGACTTACCAACGATCACGACCAGCGATACGACCTGGCCGTGATCATTGGTAAGTCGCTGTGTGGTCGCTGGGGAGCTGTCACACAGACAGCTCTCTCCAGCGACCAACGATCAGGGGAACGACTTCGGCATCGTTGAAACTGTCTTCAACGATGCCGAAGTCCCCCTGCAGCACCCGGGTAACCAGGTTAAACATCGGGTTACTAAGTGCAGGGCCGCGCTTAGTAACCCGATATTTACCCTGGTTACCATTGTAAAAGTAAAAAAAAAAAACAGTACATACTCACATTCTGATGTCTGTCACGTCCCCCGCCGGCGTCCACAGGGTTACGCGCTGCTGCTCAGAGCTTCCTGCACTGAATGTGTCAGCGCTGTGCTCTGCTTTACGGCCGGCGCTGACACAGTCAGTGCAGGAAGCTCTGAGCAGCAGCACGTAACCCTGTGGACGCCGGGGGACGTGACAGACATCAGAATGTGAGTATGTACTGGTTTTTTTTTTTACTTTTACAATGGTAACCAGGGTAAATATCGGGTTACTAAGCGCGGCCCTGTGCTTAGTAACCCGATATTTACCCTGGTTACAAGTGAACACATCGCTGGTTCGACGTCACACACGCCGATCCAGCAATGACAGCGGGTGATCTAGCGACGAAATAAAGTTCTCGACTTCTAGCTCCGACCAGCGATATCACAGCGGGATCCAGATCTCTGCTGCGTGTCAAACACAACGAGATCGCTATCCAGGACTCTGCAACGTCACAGATCGTCGTTGTTCTTGCTGCAAAGTCGCTTAGTGTGAAGGTACCTTAAAATTGACCGAATTCTTGACATCAGCAGGATCAGCAAACAGTCTAATGTGTATGGGGGTCTCCGACTCTTCTCTGACAGATAATGCCATGGAAGAGAAGGATTTTTCCACATCAGACCTGATCGCTTGCAGCGGCTCTTATAAAGAACACAGAAGCTCTCAGCTGAGCCAAGAGCTCCTACATGTAATTCTGTTTGATGCTGTAATGACCTACTGCTAGCCAGCAAGAGCAGTGTGTGGGTCACACTTGGCAAAAGCCGTCGGACTGCTGCATACTGTGAGGGCTGGGAATACTCTTCACCCATCTACCAGTCCTGGCAAGAGGGGACTTTAGCAGAGTCCTTCCCAGGTGAAAAGCAGCAAGGCCTCCAAGCCTCCCTGCAGTCACCTGACCATGCTGGGGTAATGCCCAATGTTTACCCTCAGACCACAGAGACACTGGAGGAAGATAGACAAGACTGGAGGGAACCTCCCACAATCTGACAGCCCCAGCAGGTACGGAATCCCGCACCCGCTGGCAGCAACTAATACCAGGGGACTCAGTGTCCCAGAGTTCCCACAGAGCACAATTGCTGGGAGCGGCAGCGTACTGCCTCCCAGCGATGCTAGGTCCACATCTCCTACAATATGATATCCAGACTGAGCGAGCACCCCCACAAGCTCCGCCCCAGAGGTGACATCCTGTCCTCCATGGCCAGTGAAGGGCAATAGGTGACCCACCTGAGCCCGCCAAGGAGCACGAGAGGTCCGCTCAGGTATAGAGCTACCATTCCTGACACTATGTATGCGGGAGTGAAGAGAGAGCTATCAGACAAAAGATTTTTCAGACGACTACTATCTAATGTACATGGGGGCCTTAAGTGAAGCACTGCAAATTGTAATAATTATAGGAGATAACTGAGGAGACTCTTTGCTTGGAACAAGACAACTACAGGACACAGTTTTATAAGTGGTAAAGTCTATATTATCACACGGTGATTCAAACAGGTGTAGAAAGAAACTCAAGTCCACAACACTTGGTGTAAATATTAAATGCAGCTTAACAGTCTATAGGGAACTTCAGGGGAAAATGCAGTCACGCAGAAAGTCTATGAAGCACAATTATTCTTGAGGTTACTTGACACGAATAAGTCCTTGTTTAGTCCAAACACAGATAGATATGCTTATAAGGCAGTTCAAATAATATCTTAGCTCAACCAGGGAGGTCTGGGTAATAGTCTCAGGTTTTTGCAGAGGAGCAACAGCTTACATGTCCAACAAATGCAGATGGAAAAAGACACAAGCAGCAGATGAAGGAGGATTACTGGAAACTGGTGTATGCAGCAGGAACTCAGAGCAGAGTAGCAGGATCACCACACGTAGCAGGATCACCACACAGGTTCACAGGAGAAGGTATATAGCCAGGGAGTCACCAGGGTCAGGAGCTGGATGCAAGGCAGAATACTCTAGCACAGACTGAATGCTGCAGAGGAGTTTTATAGCAGGAAGACACAGTGCACATGAGACCAAAGACGCCATCTTGGAAAAGGGCAGTAATGCACAAAAGGTAATAAAAAATGTTCACAGTCCTGACATTACTCCCTCCTTAGAAGCGGCCTCAGGACAATCCTGGACCTGGTTTCTCAGGGAATCTCTGATGAAAACGAAAAATCTTCTGTTGGGCATTGATGTTTTCTACAGGTTCCCAAGTGTCTTCCTTAGGGGGATATCCCTGCCATCTTATCAGATATTGGAGCCGATTCCTGCGAATCCTGGAATCAATAATTTCCTCCACCACAAATTGTTCTTGCCCATCAATCACCACAGGCTGCGGAGGTGGCACAACACGTCCCTGGAAGGTATTAGGAGATACAGGCTTTAGTAAAGATACATGAAAAACTGGGTGTACCTTCATAGCCCTAGGCAGCTTCAGCCGGCAGGCCACTGAGCCAATGAATTTCTGTCCAAGTTTTTGTGAAGGAATGTTTAACTTCAGATTCTTAATGGCTAACCACATGGAATCTCCCACCTTGAACATGGGTGCAGGTTTACGGAATCTATCAGCCGATCTCTTATAACGTTCTTGAGCTGTGGTCAGGGATTCCTTCAGAACCTCCAGATTTTGCCTCATCGCAGTCAACCTTTCCTCCACTGCCGGAACCGGAGAATTAATTGGAGACCTAGGTAAGATACACGGATGATAACCCAGATTGGCAAAGAAAGGTGTAAATTTAGTGGAGGCGCTCTGAGAATTGTTATATGAAAATTCGGCTAATGGCAACAACTCCAACCAATCATCCTGGAGATGGCTGACATAGCATCTTAGATATTGTTCCAGAGTCTGGTTGGTAAGCTCAGTCTGACCATTTGTCTGGGGATGGTAAGTGGAAGAGAGACAGACATTAATATTGAGTGCAGAGCAAAACCCCTTCCAGAATCTTGAAGTGAACTGTACTCCACGGTAAGAGATAATCTCATGCGGGACCCCATGCAACCAAAAGACATTCTGTATAACCAAGTTCACTGTATCTTTAGCTGAGGGGAGGCCGATGCACGGAACAAAATGAGCATCTTTAGTCAGGCGATCAACTACCACCATGATTGTATTCATGCCCCCCGATGTAGGCAGCTCCACATTAAAGTCCATTGATATAGACCCCCAAGGGCGGGACAGAACAGGTAATGGTTGTAGAAGACCCGTAGGTGCCACATGAGGAGTCTTGTAATGAGCACATACCTCGCAAGAGAGAACATAGTCCTTGGTATCCTTCAAGCACGTTGGCCACCAGAAGAATGGGCTCAGGAACTCTTGTGTCTTCTGTACCCCCTGTGACCAGCCAACTTGGAGTCATGTACCAACTTGAGGATCTGCAGATGGACGACCTCAGGGACGTAGATACGTCGATCTCTGAACCACATGCCACCCTTAAAGACAAGATTAATATCCACAGGTGGGTTGGCCAGAAATACATCACCGTCATAAGCCTCCCTGCACTCCTTCCACAAGTCCTGATCATGGATAACTCCGATGAAATTGGCATCAGATAGAATGGTCTTGGACAGGGCTCCAGGTACGGAATCCGCAGCATGGATTTGGGATAAAGCATCAGCCTTCCCATTACGAGAACCTGGACGGTACAAGATAACAAAGTTAAATTGATTTAAAAATAAGTTCCAATGAGCCTGACGAGGAGAAAGACATCTATCGGAAATGAGGAACTCTAAATTGCGATGGTCAGTTAGCACTATGATCTGTTGTGCAGCTCCTTGCAGATGATGCCTCCATTCTTTGAAAGCCGCAATAATAGCCAACAATTCCTTGTCTCCCACATCGTAATTCTTCTCTGCTTAGGTTAGTCTATGGGAAAAGAAAGCACAAGGATGTAGCAGACCCTTCTCTCCAGTTCTTTGGGAGAGAATAGCCCCAAAGCATTATCAGAAGCATCCACCTCCACAATGAAAGAAAGTGTTGGATCTGGGTGTATCAACAGCAGTGCTGAGGTGAAACAGATCTTAAGCCGATCAAAAGTTTCTTGAGCCTGTGATGACCACTTAAAGGGCTTTTCCTTCTTTGTCAAGGAAGTAATGGGATGGACAATATCAGAAAAATTTTGAATAAAGCGTCAGTAGAAATTTGCAAAACCAATAAAACGTTGGACCTCCTTAACGTTCTTGGGTACCGGCCAGTCAAGGATAGCCTGAATCTTACCAGATTCCATGTTCAGCCCCTGGGGAGAGATGATATAACCTAAGAACTGTATCTCAGAACGATGAAACTCGCATTTCTCCAGCTTAATATACAGATGGTTCTCTTTCAGACATCTTAAAACAGTTTTGACATGTTCTTCATGTTCCTGTAAAGAGTCAGAAAAGATTAGTATATCGTCCAAATAGATCACCACAAACTGGTCCAACAAATCTCTGAAAATGTCATTAGCAAGGTGTTGAAACGTTGCAGGGGCGTTACAAAGCCCGAAGGGTATCACAAGATATTCAAAGTGTCCATACCGGCATCTGAATGCTGTCTTCCACTCATCCCCTGGACGAATACGCAACAAATTATAAGCTTGAAGCTCAGGTGCCGCCAAAGGGTATACGTTACCAAAAGGAATAGCTGCCCCAGGAAGCAGCTCAATGGGACAGTCATAATGCCTGTGTGGAGGAAGCTGATCTGCGCTCTTCTTGTCACAGATGTCAGAGAACTCTTTATATGCTGGAGGTAAAGAAAATACCTGTACATGTGGTTCCGTAGCCGTGGACTCAGGGACAGCTTCTGTTAAAGCTGAGCTGCTCCTTGTTGGAAAGATAATCTCCTTGGTCTCCCAGTTGATAATTGGGTTCTGAGAACGCAACCAAGGAATGCCTAAAATCACAGGAAAATGAGGAGAAGAAATTAGCAAGAAAGAAAGTTGCTCCTGATGATTAGGCTCCAACAAAATTTCAAGGGGTACAGTCTCCTGATCCACAGGCCCAAAGATTAAAGGTGACCCATCCACTGTTTCATGGTAATTGGAGAGGCTCTTTTCTGAATTTCAATACCATGTTCCTTGGCAAATGCGATATCCATGAAATTGCCACCTGCACCAGAGTCAATCATAGCTGCATTGGAAATCCACTGTCCTGAACACAGGATCTTAATAGGGAGAGAACAGTGAGAGTTCTTTTCCTTAAGCTCCTTGGGGGTGAAGTCATAGAAAGTGAATGGAATACAGCGTTTAAAGACAGGCTACATTCAGAGATGTCAGATTCATCATCACAGTTGTCATACTCCCCTACTGCTGCTAGCACCTTGTTAGACCGTCTAGGACACTTAGGACAATTGATCAAGAAGTGGTCAGACTGGCCGCAGTAGAAACATAGACTTTCACGAAGGCGATGCTCCCTGCGCTCATTGATCTCGCGCCTCTGAACGGAATCAATTTGCATGGGCACCGCCTCCTCCTCCCGAGATGTTTTACCTGCAGGCTCTTTGGAAGGAAGGGAAAAGTTAGAAATACGGTTATATGCAGCAAGCTTCTCCTGCCTACGCTTAGTAAGGCGAATGTCTATGCGCACACAATGCTGTATAAATGTCTCTGGCTCTTGCGGTGACTCAGAGGGAGCTAGTTCATCTTTTACAATACTAGACAGACCCCTTTTAAAAATAGGCAATTGTGCATAACTGTCCCAATTGGTATCTACCGCTATTCTCCTGAATTCAGTAGCATACTCAATAACAGAATGTTTAGCCTGGCGTAAAGACAATAAAGCAGATTCAGCAGATACATGGTGATTAGGGTCATCAAACATTAATGCCATAGTGGCCAAGAAATCATCCAAATTATTTAACCGTGGGTCACGAGACTCAATCATCGGATTCGCCCAGGCGAGCACTCGTGCGGTCAGCAGCATTATTACACACAATACTTTGGATCTATCATTAGGAAAACGGTCAGCATGCATATCAAAATATAGCGTACATTGATTCACAAAGCCACGAAATTTGTCGCGATCACCATTAAATCTGAATGGGGGCAACTTAGGTGGGCTAGCTGGTGGCGGTTGCCCAGAGGGTAAAGTCACTTGTGCAGCTATTTGCGTGCTTATGTGCTTATGTCCTGAAAAGCCCGTCCATACTGGGACTCTATGCCAGCAAGTTTGTTTTCCTGGGCTGCCATGCGGGTGCTTAAGTCCTGCAAAGTCTGTCCAAACACTTGTTGATTGTGTTCAAAGCTTCCAAACTTCTTTTGCAGACCTTCCACATCTTTCTGCAGTGATCTAATTATGGAAAGCACCTGCTCTAATCTGCTCTCTGCAGTCATTGTTCCAGCAGTTTCCTCTTTTGAGGCTAGAGTATCCTGTAATAATTATAAGGGATAACTCAAGAGACTCTTTGCGTGGAACAAGACAACTACAGGACACAGTTTTATAAGTGGTAAAGTCTATATTATCACACGGTGATTCAAACAGGTGCAGAGAGAAACTCAAGTCCACAACACTTGGTGTAAATATTAAACGCAGCTTAGCAGTCTATAGGAAACTTCAGAGGAAAATGCAATCACGCAGAAAGTCTATGAAGCACAGTTATTCTTGAGGATACTTGACACGAATAAGTCCTTGTTTTAGTCCAAACACAGATAGATATGCTTATAAGGCAGTTCAAATAATATCTTAGCACAACCAGGGAGGCCTGGGTAATAGTCTCAGGTTTTTGCAGAGCAGCAACAGCTTACATGTCCAGCAAATGCAGATGGAAGTAAACACAAGCAGCAGATGAAGGAGGATTACTGGAAACTGGTGTATGCAGCAGGAACTCAGAGCAGAGTAGCAGGGTCACCACACAGGTTCACAGGAACAGGTATATAGCCAAGGAGTCACCAGAGTCAGGAGCTGGATGCAAGGCAGAATACTCTAGCACAGACTGAAGGCTGGGGTGGAGTTTTATAGCAGAAAGACAACAGTGCACATGGGACAAAAGACGCCATCTTGGAAAAGGGCAGTAATGCACAAAAGGTAATAAAAAATGTTCAGAGTCCTGACAAACAGCTTACATGTCCAACAAATGCAGATGGAAGAAGACACAAGCAGCAGATGAAGGAGGATTACTGGAAACTGGTGTATGCAGCAGGAACTCAGAGCAGAGTAGCAGGATCACCACACAGGTTCACAGGAGCAGGTATATAGCCAGGGAGTCACCAGGGTCAGGAGCTGGATGCAAGGCAGAATACTCTAGCACAGAATGAAGGCTGGGGAGGAGTTTTATAGCAGGAAGACACAGTGCACATGAGACCAAAGACGCCATCTTGGAAAAGGGCAGTAATGCACAAAAGGTAATAAAAAATGTTCAGAGTCCTGACAGAAATGCTATTTGCTAACTCAACTTTATCATGGCTCCAATGGCTGGCAAGCCCATGAAATTTGGGTTCCAAACTAAGTGGTGGCCAATAGCTATAGTGGAACAGGTACAGCATTACATCCAGTTTAATTTCCTTCATATCAATTTATTGCTTAACTAGGAATCAGGAACAGAGACTTATGGTCAATGCCGAGGTCATAGTAACATAGTAACATAGTTAGTAAGGCCGAAAAAAGACATTTGTCCATCCAGTTCAGCCTATATTCCATCATAATAAATCCCCAGATCTACATCCTTCTACAGAACCTAATAATTGTATGATACAATATTGTTCTGCTCCAGGAAGACATCCAGGCCTCTCTTGAGCCCCTCGACTGAGTTCGCCATCACCACCTCCTCAGGCAAGCAATTCCAGATTCTCACTGCCCTAACAGTAAAGAATCCTCGTCTATGTTGGTGGAAAAAAGTTCTCTCCTCCAGACGCAAAGAATGCCCCCTTTTGCCCGTCACCTTCCTTGGTATAAACAGATCCCCGAAGAGATATTTGTATTGTCCCCTTATATACTTATACATGGTTATTAGATCGCCCCTCAGTCATTTTTTTTCTAGACTAAATAATCCTAATTTCGCTAATCTATCTGGGTATTGTAGTTCTCCCATCCCCTTTATTAATTTTGTTGCCCTCCTTTGTACTCTCTCTAGTTCCATTATATCCTTCCTGAGCACCGGTGCCCAAAACTGGACACAGTACTCCATGTGCGGTCTAACTAGGGATTTGTACAGAGGCAGTATAACGCTCTCATCATGTGTATCCACACCTTTTTTAATGCACCCCATGATCCTGTTTGCCTTGGCAGCTGCTGCCTGGCACTGGCTGCTCCAGGTAAGTTTATCATTAACTAGGATCCCCAAGTCCTTCTCCCTGTCAGATTTACCCAGTGGTTTCCCGTTCAGTGTGTAATGGTGATATTGATTCCTTCTTCCCATGTGTATAACCTTACATTTATCATTGTTAAACCTCATCTGCCACCTTTCAGCCCAAGTTTCCAACTTATCCAGATCCATCTGTAGCAGAATACTATCTTCTCTTGTATTAACTGCTTTACATAGTTTTGTATCATCTGCAAATATCAATATTTTACTGTGTAAACCTTCTACCAGATCATTAATGAATATGTTGAAGAGAACAGGTCCCAATACCGACCCCTGCGGTACCCCACTGGTCACAGCGACCCAGTTAGAGACTATACCATTTATAACCACCCTCTGCTTTCTATCACTAAGCCAGTTACTAACCCATTTACACACATTTTCCCCCAGACCAAGCATTCTCATTTTGTGTACCAACCTCTTGTGCGGCACGGTATCAAACGCTTTGGAAAAATCGAGATATACCACGTCCAATGACTCACCGTAGTCCAGCCTATAGCTTACCTCTTCATAAAAACTGATTAGATTGGTTTGACAGGAGCGATTTCTCATAAACCCATGCTGATATGGAGTTAAACAGTTATTCTCATTGAGATAATCCAGAATAACATCGTTCAGAAACCCTTCAAATATTTTACCAACAGTAGAGGTTAGACTTACTGGCCTATAATTTCCAGGTTCACTTTTAGAGCCCTTTTTGAATATTGGCACCACATTTGCTATGCGCCAGTCCTGCGGAACAGACCCCGTCGCTACAGAGTCCCTAAAAATAAGAAATAATGGTTTATCTATTACATTACTTAGTTCTCCTAGTACTCGTGGGTGTATGCCAGAGATTTATCTATTTTAACATTATTTAGCCGGTTTCGCACCTCTTCTTGGGTTAGATTGGTGACCCTTAATATAGGGTTTTCATTGTTTCTTGGGATTTCACCTAGCATTTCATTTTCTACCGTGAATACTGTGGAGAAGAAGGTGTTAGCCTTTTCCTCGTCATCTACAACCTTTCTTTCCTCACTATTTTTTAAGGGGCCTACATTTTTAGTTTTTATTCTTTTACTATTGATATAGTTGAAGAACAGTTTGGGATTAGTTTTACTCTCCTTAGCAATGTGCTTCTCTGTTTCCTTTTTGGCAGCTTTAATTAGTTTTTTAGATAAAGTATTTTTCTCCCTATAGTTTTTTAGAGCTTCAATGGTGCCATCCTGCTTTAGTAGTGCAAATGCTTTCTTCATTCTATGGCTCACGTAAAAGCCCCATTAATAGTATTTCCATCACTGAAGGTAGCGACATTTTCATTAATTTCCATATTAATGCATTATTGTATATAGTAACATATTGTAAATTATTTTTTATGGTATCTATGATTGTTGGTGTACCAGGGGGATACAGTTATGTCCATATATATTTGGACAGAGACACCATTTTTCTAATTTTGGTTATAGACATTACCACAATGAATTTTAAACAAAACAATTCAGATGCATTTGAAGCTCAGACTTTCAGCTTTCATTTGAGGGTATCCACATTAAAATTGGATGAAGGGTTTAGGAGTTTCAGCTCCTTAACATGTGCCACCCTGTTTTTAAAGGGACCAAAAGTAATTGGACAGATTAAATAATTTTAAATAAAATGTTCATTTCTAGTACTTGGTTGAAAACCCTTTGTTGGCAATGACTTCCTGAAGTCTTAAACTCATGGACATCACCAGACGCTGTGTTTCCTCCTTTTTGATGCTCTGCCAGGCCTTCACTGCAGTGGTTTTCAGTTGCTGTTTGTTTGTGGGCCTTTCTGTCTGAAGTTTAGTCTTTAACAAGAGAAATGCATGCTCAATTGGGTTGAGATGAGGTGACTGACTTGGCCATTCAAGAATATTCCACTTCTTTGCTTTAATAAACTCCTGGGTTGCTTTGGCTTTATGTTTTGGGTCATTGTCCATCTGTAGTATGAAACGACGACCAATCAGTTTGGCTGCATTTGGCTGGATCTGAGCACACAGTATGGCTCTGAATACCTCAGAATTCATTCGGCTGCTTCTGTCCTGTGTCACATCATCAATAAACACTAGTGACCCAGTGCCACTGGCAGCCATGCATGCCCAAGCCATCACACTGCCTTCGCCGTGTTTTACAGATGATGTGGTATGCTTTGGATCATGAGCTGTACCACGCCTTCGCCATACTTTTCTCTTTCCATCATTCTGGTAGAGGTTGATCTTGGTTTCATCTGTCCAAAGAATGTTCTTCCAGAACTGTGCTGGCTTTTTTAGATGATTTTTAGCAAAGTCCAGTCTAGCCTTTTTATTCCTGATGCTTATGAGTGGCTTGCACCATGCAGTGAACCTTCTGTATTTACTTTCCTGCAGTCTTCTCTTTATGGTAGATTTGGATATTGATACGCCTACCTCCTGGAGAGTGTTGTTCACTTGGTTGGCTGTTGTGAAGAGGTTTCTCTTCACCATGGAGATTATTCTGCGATCATCCACCACTGTTGTCTTTCCGTGGGTGCCCAGGTCTTTTTGCATTGATGAGTTTACCAGTGCTTTCTTTCTTTCTCAGGATGTACCAAACTGTAGATTTTGCCACTCCTAATATTGTAGCAATTTCTCGGATGGGTTTCTTATGTTTTCGCAGCTTAAGGATGGCTTGTTTCACCTGCATGGAGAGCTCCTTTGACCGCATGTTTACTTCACATAAAAACCTTCCAAATGCAAGCACCACACCTCAAATCAACACCAGGCCTTTTATCTGCTTAACTGAGAATGACATAACGAAGGGATTTGTAGCGCCCCCACTGCCGCAGGGCCGAGGGGTACCCGGTACCGGGCCTCTGAGTCTCTGCTCTGGGGTTGTCACGGTGGCTAGACCCGGTCCGTGACCCTGCTGAGGGGCGTGCAATAAAGGTGGAGGTATGGTGACGATATTATGATGTGGTGCAGGCCGCAGTAAATAACGAGGACACCAGGTTGCAGTCTCTTTACCTCTTTACTGAAGGCTTCAGGATCCTCAGAACGGAATACGGTTAACCGGGCTGCGCAAGTCCGGCCGGTCCGATGGCACCTCCAGAGTTCCCTTTGCAGGTGGAAATCTGTGCCTACCTTCTAGCGCTTGTGTGTTGTGGTCCTCCCCTGCTGTGCTTACGGGATAGTCCCCACAACTGTTGTGTCTGTTTCTGAAGTTCCCTCACAACTCGTTTATGATGTTCTTCTCCGTCCCCCAGATGATATGGCTAGGACGCACCCGTATGACGGGTAGGCTCGGAGCTCTTCCTGGACCCTAGTGTCGCCCCTCTCCTGTTGTTGCCCCCTATGTCTTCTTAGGTGATTTGAGTGAGACAGCCCGCCTATAACTGACTGTCCTGCCGTAGGTTTGAAGTTAGGCCTGGAGCTCTATACTTCCTCGGCGTTCCGGTCACCGGCTGCGCGCCTCAGTAGGATGTTGCCTCGTCTTACAGCACGACTCCTACTGGTGTTTCTCCTTGTTGCGTTGATCTCGTTTCTCACTCAGCACAATAAACCTCGCTTCTTGTCCTTTCTTAGGGCACCGCCGCTATCTCGTGCAGGCGCGGTCCCGTAACGTTCTCTCTGTTTGCTAGGCCTCTGTCAGGATCCCACCCCTGACAGTGACCCCCCTTAGTCTTCCCCCGCAACACCCTCTGCCACAGGATGTTGCCTGGCTCCAACCCAGTCAGCTTTCTCTCTAACTTCCTCTCTAACCCCCAGTTTTACCAGATTGTGAGGAGTGGCCTAATACATAGCACCCTTAGCTCCCCCTGGAGGCCAAACTGTAAAGTATATTGGTGTCTGTGATACCTGGTCAGGTGAACTCCTTCAGTGCCATCAGACGTACCATAGCCCCCCTTAGCGGCGGAGCATCAGTACTGCAACGACCAGGACTCTGGGGCGCTGCACTCCACCCCGGTTAAATCCAGTACTCCTGGTGTTATGGAAATACTTGGGTTGGATAAATATATCTCTGTGTGTGCTGTGGCCGCTCCCAATAAGACTGAGTATTTTGAGCGCTCAAGGAAGAATGAGACTGCACAACATCATTGTGTCAATAACATTCCATCAATACTGATCCTTTATTGTACATACATAGTTTTTATGATAGCATATAGAAAGGAGTGGTTAGGGGTTGTTAGGGGTGGTTAGTTAATTACCATATTGTCTAGCTCCTCTGTCATTGGTTATCTAAACATATATGGAATATTGTGATTAATGCTCATATGACTGCTGATCAAGCTGATTAAGCAACTAGAATTGAGCTCTCTGCATGTAGGACAGAGTTGAGACATCTGACACTGTTGGTCTGCCGTTTCAGCAAGATTCAGCTATATTCTAGGCATTATTTCAGACATCTGACCCGAGTTCCTGTTTTTAAGATGGAAAAACCCTATACAATCTGTCTGGCTTATATCAGTTTGTCAGCCATTTTAAACCATTGATTATAATGTATATATTAGCTGTGAGTATATGAGTATTTATGATTATAGAGGAGTATACATGCAAGTGAGATCTACGTGATATATATATTTCTATCACAAGCCCCCCTTAGATATCACTTGCCCTAATCCTAGTCTCCTGTCCCAAAGCGCTGCAACTCTTTTGTGCTGTCGGTGAACTGACACAAGCCTAACGCCTGTGCCCCACTCCGTACAGACTTTTCGCAAATGGGCGGTCAGGAGATCTGTCCCTAACGGGGGTTCGTTGCAATCAGTCTCTTAGTCAATAGCATGTGTAGTGAGCGATGTGTAGTCTTTATCAGGTAGGTCATCTATTCGGTCAGACAGGGCATCCACAACATCATTCTGGCTTGGATGTCATCTTCTGGTAGGGGAGCTTTCTTGCAATGCGATGAGTGGATCCAAGCGGGTCTTCCCTCCAGTTTCACAGAGTTTGGTGTCATCAGCAGCACTTGAGCAGGACCATCAAATCTGGGATCGAGTGGTGTTCTCCTTACAAACTTTTTCACCAACACCCAGTCTCCTGGCTTCTAGGAGTGCATACCGGACACTGAATCTGGATCTGGCAATGAAGAAAAAAACTCGAGAATGGATGTTAGCAAGTTTCTTGGTGATTTCAATTACATAAGCAGACAAAGTATCATATTGCATAATCAGCTGCTAAGGGAAAGGATACCCCTAACCTGGGACTAGACACAAACAAAATTTCATACGGTGACAGCTTTTCTGGGCCTCTGGGAGTGTGCCTAACACTGAGTAGTGTGATTGGGAGTGTGTAGGCCTAAGTCTGACCCTACTGCTGACTAGATCTCGCGTGTGAGATTTGCTGTGAATGCGGGTCCCTGGTCACTCTCTATCACTTCTGGGACCCCATAGCTGCATATCTCGTCTCTGAGAGTAGCTTCTTTGCAGTAGTCTTTGCTGACTGGATCCTCACTGGGAAAGCTTCTGGCTGCCATCCTGAGAACATATCCACGGCCACAAGGGCATATTTGAAACCTCCTCTTGGCGGAATTTGGATGTGGTCTATCTGGATCCTCTGGAAGGGGTACAGTGGTCTGGCAAGATGATGTGTGGGAACTTTCTCCATTCTTCCGGGGTTGCATTTGCCACAGGTCAGACAGCTGCAAGTGAACTTGGCTGTTAGGGTGGGGATCCCTGGAGCGAACCAGTAAGCACCAATCGGATCATTCATCTGTGTCTTTAATCTGTGTGTGGGCCCATGTGCCCACTAGACCACCATAGGGTACATGCTTCGGGGTAAACAGGGTTTGTAGTCCATTGAGTATACCCTTCCTTCTTCATGTGTTGCTCACTTCTGCATCCAGCATTCCTTCTTGTCCTTTGGGGCTTGCTCTTGCAGCTTTTTTGAGCAGATCACAGGACGTCATTTGGTCAGGCTTCTTGTCTTCAGTCGTCATGTTGTAGCCGTCCGGCTCTACGACCTCTCCCACTTTTCCATATTGTCTTCCTTTGACGGCTTCTTTGGCTGCCATGTCCACCATGTTGTTGCCTCGTGCCTCTACTGTGCTTAGTTTTCCATGCACTTTGACTTTTAGTACTGCCACCACTTTTGGAAGTTGAAGTGCGTTTAGCAGGTCCTTAATGGCTGCATGATGCTTCACGGTTGTTCCACTTGCTGTGATGAAGTCCCTTGCAGCCCAGATGGGTCCAAAGTCGTGTGCTATGCCATGCGAGTACCTCGAATCGGTATACATTTTATCAGTCTTGTCTTCTGCCATCTGGTAGGTCTTCATCAGCGCTATCAGTTCTGCTTCCTGGGCTGACAGACTGGGCGGCAGACTTCTGGACCACAGGATCTCTTGATTGCTGGTCACTGCACATCCCGTGTGGAATCTTCCTTCATCATCTGCAAATCTGGAGCCATCCACTGAGAGGATCAACTCTGGGTTGATCAGTGGCTCTTCTGCCACCTTGGGTAGTCCTGCTGTTTCCTGTTGCATGATGCTGAAGCAATCATGGTCATCCGTCCGGAGCAAATTCAGATCCCTGCAGAAGGTATCATGCAGATTTTGATCAGACTTTTTATCTGAGGATCCGTATCTGTATCCCCCCTTGGGAGTGGGAGTAGAGTGGGCGGATTGAGGACTGTGCATCTGGAGATGGTGACATTGTTGGGCAGGAGTAGAGAGCACTGGAGGCGAAGATGCCTGGCGGTGGAGAGATGTTTTAGCTGGGTTTGGTTGAGGATTGCTGAGATGTCATGCAGAGCCAGGATTTCCAATGGTTTTTCCACTGATGTCAGTAGTCCTGTCCAGGAGGGCGTGTGCTGCAACTGCTGCTCTCATGCGGGAGGAAGAGGCTTCCCTTGCAACTGGATCCAGGCAAGCTGAAAAGTAGTCCGAAAGTCTCTGCTTTCCCCCCGAAGCTGTGTCAGGACTCCAGTAGCAAGGCCTTCTTTTCTCATCAAGTACAGACGGAATGGCTTCTCGTAGTCAGATGGGCCTAGTGCTGGCGCTGAGACTACTGCGCCTTTTAACTTTTTGAAAGAGCTGAAGGCTGCATCAGTCAGGAGGAACGGGGCCAAGGAAGGCCTGTAGAACCATCTTCTCCACTGTGGTCTTCCGGTCATCTGTCAGGTGTTTCGCCTGGTGAGCAATACAGTGTCTCTGGAACGTAACTTGCTTCAGACACCACTGGACTTTGTTCTTTGAGATCTTGCAGTGCTGCTCCGCCAGGTAGAGTAGGAGATACAAAGAATGGGCTTTACACGTGTCAAAGTCAACTGCACAAAGGAGTAGATCGTCCACGTATTGTAGCAGGGTTACTTCTGCTTGTTCTGTGACTCAGTTGGTGAGAACTGTGGACATTGCTTTGGTGAAGTGTGAAGGGCTGTTCTGGGCCCACTGTGGCATCACTGTCCATGTGTGGTGTCCCCCCCTGGTGCATTAAGGCAAACAGGAACTGGTCTTCCAGATGAAGGTGAACACTGGAGAAAACATTAGCCAGGTTGTTCACTGTGAACACTTTTGCTGTGGCAGGCACATTTGAGAGCAGAGTGTGCGGATTCGGCATAATTGCAGTTTCAAACACTGTGGCGTCATTCACAGCTCTCAGGTCATATACCATTCTGAACTTGGCTGGCTCTCCTTTTACAGTCTTTTTCTTGACGGGGAAAAGCGGGGTATTGCAAGGCGATGTGCGAGGAACAATGATTCCTATTTCCAGGTAGACCTTCAGTTGGTAAGAGGCAGCTTGACTCTAGGCCTGGCCTGGGCCTTACGAGGGTACGGTGTATCTGTCTTGAGTGACACCCGTACTGGGGCAACTTGAGGTTTTCTCACGTGCTGGGGTCCCTTAGACCGTAGACTTTCTGGTACTACGTCCAGTACCTCCTTGAGTAGGCCTCATTGGTTGCTTAATGTTCTTGTAGGGCCGCCAGCATGACTCTTCTTGGGTCAGGGATGAAGAAAGTGTCACTGTCCCATCTTCGTGGAACACTGTGGTTGCCTTCAGCTTCTGCAGTAGGTTCGCTCCTAGCAGGTTGAGTGGCAGGTCCTTTACACCACAAACTGGGACAGGATAAAGTGTCCTGGCTGAGTGCACACGCTCAGTGGCTTTGCAAGCTGAGAATGTCTGACTTGACCATATATGCCCATGCGAGACACAGAGGATTCTGATAGGCAGGTGGGATCAGCGAGTTCCACAGGTGTCATCACACTTCTGGCTGCACCACGTTGGATCTGACAACGCCATCCATTTTAAGGGTAATTTGAGGTATTGGTCTTGCAGATGAAGTTTTACATGTCAGGAGCGTAGTGTCTTGCGGACCTGGCTTGCTTGCCTCCGTCCTATGGACGAGGTACTTCATTGCTTTCTGCACTTCTTCCTTGACCGGTTTCTCTGGACCAACTCTTGGGTTGCATGGGTCCAGTCTCTTCGGGGGCGAAGGTGCCCTGCACTGGTTCTGGTAATGGCCAAACTTGCCACAGATGTAACACTTGACACTTCTTCTGTCTTTGTAGGGTGGTTGCGCTTCCAGGTTAGTAGTCACCATGAGAGGGGCCGTCCTCTGCACTCCTGGTTGGGACTCGGTCCCTTTGGCTACTGTGGACAACATGACGGGTACTGTAGCGGCAGCGGGGTCCGGCCTGCTGATTGAAGCTGTGGTGGTAAGATGGGGCCTGCAGGTGCATTCGTGGCGAGGCCCGGGGGTGCCATGAGACCGGCGGCTGCATCCAAACCCAAGGTCTGGGGGCATTACAGGGGCTGTGGCTGCATCTGCCATCACTTCTTCCCCCTGCTCCGACATAGCTTCTCCCCTTTGCTAACCTTATTGAGGTCGGTGTCTCCTCTCTGGAGTCTGCAGCGGTTCTTCCGGTGTGTTGGTCGGCACTTTGCAGCGTCTTCACCTCTGGCTCCCCTTCCGGCGTTGTCAGCAGCACGGCACCCTTTTCCTTCTTTGCGCTCTTTTGTGGTGCTATAATGGTGGCAATTTTGGTGACAATCGGCAATAAACAGTCTCCTATGCGCACATAAAACATTTTTTCTGGGTCAGTCCACTGCTATTGACCTGTTCCTAGGCCTAGCCACTATCAGTGGTTTCCTGATTGGCTGTCTCAGTCCATGCACGAAGGCCTGTGCCAACATTTGCCTGTGTATCTGGTCATGAATGGTGAAGCCCAAGTCTTGGGATACTTGCATTACTCTGCTATGAAACTTCTTTACAGACTCTGTCTTGTCTTGGCTCATGTCATGGCTTGTCCTGTCAATCTGCCTTTGGCCCACTCTCTGAGCTGTTCAATTAGCTGTGGCCCTGACTCCCAAGCGTGTACGTCTAATTCTGCTGGAAGTTTGAATTGTTCCTTCATGATTGGCCAGAGTGCATCACCTGCTTCTATTTTCATTTATGGCCCAGAGATCATTCCAGGTGGCTGCATATTTTCACTGGCTCTGCTACATTCTTCGGTAAAATGGCATGGGATGCATCCCTGGGTCTGGAAGATTGTCACCTGACTTGAAGTGCAGTGCACATAGTGTAATGATGGTGCCTCTATCTGCCCTTGCATTCTTGGTGCCTGTGGGTTTCTTTCCTAGTACTGGACAGCATGTATGATGTTCCCTCTTCATCTTCATCAGAGGAATAGTTGTGATAGCTTGTACTGGGGTCGTACACTGACTGATATTGGACTTATAAGTTGCTTTTTTTTATGTGAGGATGTCTCCCCCCTTGCTGAAGCTGTGATGGATTAGGCTTATAGTTTCATGTTGGTGTGAATGTAGGCAGCTCTGACTGGTGCTGAAGTTGTACATTATCAATACATGGTGATATCATTCCTCCCCCCTCTGCACCCAGGGCTGAGCTGTCTGCTGCCTGATATGTCTGGGGGCTGCCCACTGCATTGTGTGTAGGGGGATTTTCACCTTCTTTCCCCGATATCACAACTGGCAATGGCTGGACTGTGCCAGGGGCATAGAAAGGGAAACCTTGTGCTGTAAGCACCATATTGTTCGAATTGGGCGTTGGCCCAGCCGGCAACGAAGAGGAAAAAAGAGGAAGAAGAAGGAGGAGGGGTTGACGAGTGAGACAAAGGAATAGTAGGAGGGGAGAGAGAATGTGGACAAGAGGGAGGAGAAGATGGGAGGTGTGGAAGAGAGAGGGAGGAGAAGAGAGGAGTGGAGAAGGAGGGGAGAGAGAGGGTGAGGAGAGATGGGTGTGGAGAAGGAAAAGAAGGAGGAGAAAGGTGTGGTGGGGGAGTGGAGAAGGAGGGAGGAGAAGATGGAGGGTATGGAGGAGAGAGATAGAGAGGGGGAGAGAGAGAAGAGAAAAGTGTGGAGGAAGAGGAGAGGAAAGGAGAGAGAGAGAGAAGAATGTGGAGAGAAAAGACTGACAGAGAAAAAGGAAGATAGAGGAGAACAACAAGAATAATAGAGAGGAGCAATTATGCCTTCTCCCTGTAGGGAGAGACGGGGCGCGCCACATACTGTGCAAAAAATAACTACCTACTGCGCAGATTCTCCCGTCTCATACCCACAAAAATCACTTCCTGGTTTGCTCACATAACTTTCTGTACCACCTAAACGATGTAAGCTCTGCTGCCACTTCATACAATGTATTAGTATTCAGCAATCTAACATCAGCTAACTTCCCTTATTTTCCTTTCTACGTCATGCCAATCCGCAGCTTGAAATCTGCCATTCTAATGAATTTCACGTACTTTATACCTTCCAAAATCTTCACATACTTAACACCTTCGTGTTCTGCCACTATCTAGGGGCTGTTTGCTCATCAGGAAATAAAAAGACTTTCCTGTTGCTCGGCCACTTTATTCCCCATGGCAAGAGTAAAAAATGAAAAACACACAAAAATGAAAAAAACGGTACTAAAAAAACCTTCTAAAAATGAGTATATAAAACTCTAAGAAAAACCCAAAACGATAAGAAAAACCGTCAAAAACTTAGTTCACAACCAAAAACTCAAAATTTTGATACAAAAGGAAGGAAAAAAAAACTTTTTCCCAAAAAAAAGTAAAAAGGTAAAGAGATTGAAGATTGAGGAAAACTTAATTAAAAAACTTTAAAATGCCACAAAAAGAAAAAGACCCTTTAAGAGAGTAAAAAAAAAATTAAAAATTAAAACGGCTTTTCTCTTCTCCTTCCCTCTTTTAGAATCTCTGCGCTCAAATACAGTCAGAGACACACCTCCTCCTTTTATATGCTGCTGTATCCAATATCACTAAAATAACGTATCTGAAAACACGTATGTCGCATCAAAAATGATAGATACAATTTAAATTTCACTTCTTCACAAATATATGCTATACCATAGCCAGATTGCAAAAGAAAACAGCCAGGAAAAAAAAACAGATGTGACAGTGTGATTTACAATACATCTCTGCTCGCAGCTGAAAAAAGAGGAAGTTCAAGAGAGAGGAAAAAAAAACAAAAAAAAAACACCTTTCTTTTACTATTTCATGCTTCTTAAAGCGGCAATAGTACATGACACAAACAGAAACAGATACAGATAGAGACATCCGGGAGAATCACCCTTTTTAATTCTGTGACACGTGCAGGTTGCGCTGGGAACAGACTACTGCCAATCGCACTGGACGCACCTGCGCCCGGGCCGCCTGAGTGCCTGAGAAGCACAACAAGCGGGAAATCTACCACCCCGGTCCGGACGTCCTAACTGGATCGCCGGCACTACGGGAATCTGCAGTAGCCCTCTAAGTTATCACTACCCGTGCCTGGAACATGGGACTGCCCCAGGACTACCTGTCCTTCCTTTGCACGGGAATCCTGCAATAACTTATCGAGCGATTTGACCTCCTGTGGTCCGTTACCCAGCCACCAAAAACAAAAGTCACTTTTTCCTTCCTCTCCCGGATTTTACTCAAACACAGAACACATACACGGCACACAGCAGACACCTCCCAGGGCTAGGATTCGGCTTCGGACTTTTTACGCTACCTGGGAATTGGTGACCACACCTGACCGACAAGAGGTATAGACCCGGACTGGGCACAGGGGACTTTCAGGTAAGATGATAACATTTTCTTACCTTACTTATGGAGCTGCGCAGTCTCCTGCCCCTGTGCCAAGGCCATGGCTAAAACCTCCGTATCTCCGGTCAGAAGGATCCCGTGCGTTTCATCCGTGCCCCACGTTGGGCGCCACTATGTTATGGAAATACTTGGGTTGGATAAATATATCCCTGTGTGTGCTGTGGCCGCTCCCAATAAGACTGAGTATTTTGAGCGCTCAAGGAAGAATGAGACTGCACAACATCATTGTGTCAATAACATTCCATCAATACTGATCCTTTATTGTACATACATAGTTTTTATGATAGCATATAGAAAGGAGTGGTTAGGGGTTGTTAGGGGTGGTTAGTTAATTACCATATTGTCTAGCTCCTCTGTCATTGGTTATCTAAACATATATGGAATATTGTGATTAATGCTCATATGACTGCTGATTAAGCTGATTAAGCAACTAGAATTGAGCTCTCTGCATGTAGGACAGAGTTGAGACATCTGACACTGTTAGTCTGCCGTTTCAGCAAGATTCAGCTATATTCTAGGCATTATTTCAGACATCTGACCCGAGTTCCTGGTTTTAAGATGGAAAAACCCTATACAATCTGTCTGGCTTATATCAGTTTGTCAGCCATTTTAAACCATTGATTATAATGTATATATTAGCTGTGAGTATATGAGTATTTATGATTATAGAGGAGTATACATGCAAGTGAGATCTACATGATATATATATTTCTATCACACTGGACTGAGAAGAAAACAACAATACATGTCAGCAAAAAGACATACAATTTTGAAATGCAATAACAATAAGCAAGTTTGAACAGAGCTTCCCTTTATGGGAGGTGAGAACACTTGAACGTTACAAACATGGTTAAATACTTTAAATAACATACTATAAATAACTTTTCTTACCCAACCGGGTATTCTACTAAGTGCAAGATTTTGAACAATAATTTAACGTTGCCTTTAAGGACGTACACGCTGAATCCACTAAAGACCTTCTTATAAAACACTATAAGGCTAATCAACTTTTCTTCATTTTCCATCTTTACATCTGCAGGACCGCCTGTCTATCTGCCCCAGGCCTACTGCCTCTCGTTCTGTTGCAGGACCGCCCCTTTCCACCCGGGCCTACTGCCTTTCTGCTACTATACACAGTATAGAATGTATCATCCATCTCTCAGTTCAGGATCACCGAGCCATCTCTGTATGGCTCCTAGGAGGACTCACCGACTAACCCCGTATGGGTTCACTTCCTGTCCTCATTCTCTAACACATTATTAAACATTTCTTACTATCAACTGTCTAACAACACATAACTTTACATGTAAGCATTATCACTATTTCTCTTAAGGCATCATTATACTTTAAGTGCTATGGGTGAACGTTCCCTTTAAGAGGGGACCAAGTCTCTATGAGGTAGTGCAACTTCTCAAGCTGCAAGTCCGTATGCAGTAAGGACTCCGGTGCTGTTTCCAGGAACAGTTTCTTCGCAAACAGTACTTTCTTTTGTAAAACCAGTAGAGGGCACCTTTAAGAAGGTGCAAACTATTTACAATGAGTTTGTAATCATGCAGTGTTCATGATCCAGCAGTTCTTTCAACAATGATAAAACAGGAAACAAAAGCAAAAGCAGAAGAAGGGATCCCGGGTAAACAAAGGGATCCCTTTAAGAGTTACCCTGATCGGGTTGTAGCAGCAAGAAGACAAACAGTTAACTATTTACATTTTCATGGTATCGGGGTTTATTCCTCTAAGTCTGGGGGTGGCTCCCGTGAGGACTGCCCTCCACCTACTACCACATAGAGTGCGTCCGCACCCTGGATAGGGGTTTGTGTACTCACAGTTCTCCTCGGGGTGATGGTCCGCAGGCATTTGGCACACAGGGAGATTGGAGCGATGACTGCTGGTCCCGGGGAGTCGCCGGATGGTGGCACAGTCACTTCCAGCTTGTATTTGTGCACATGCAAGCAGGGCCGGCGTCAACACCCGGCCTAGCCGGGCAAGTGCCGGGGCCCTGATGAGACAGGGGGCCCACTCACACAGTCATAGAGCCATCTGGCTGCTTTAACCCTTTCTACCCTTTCAATTTGCGCTGGCACAAGCATCTTCTCACTGTCAGTGCAGGGCCAGGCACACATAGGGGTTAATTAAGGACACAGCCAGCGTGACATTGTGGGCGGAGAGTTCTCCTGCTCTGAATCTCCTGACTGTGTGCACTGCTGAACTTATCAAGGAGACGGAGCTCCTACCAGCACCTGAGTGAGTGCAATGCTATATTGCTGTATGTTCTGACAGTCTGGGACTGGGTGACCTGGGGCGGCCATGGGCTGGGCGGCTGCAGCTGATATATATATACTACAGCAGCCTCCCAGCCCAGGCCCCCAGCACAGCCTGTATAGATACAGTGTATATAATATATATACAGGACAGGTGCTGGGGGCCTGGGCTGGGCGGCTGTTGAAGTATATACACTGCACAGTACCACTCCTCCTGTATATATACACTGCACAGTACCACTCCTCCTGTATATATACACTGCACAGTACCACTCCTCCTGTATATATACACTGCACAGTACCACTCCCCCTGTATATATACACTGCACAGTACCACTCCTCCTGTATATATACACTGCACAGTACCGCTCCTCCTGTATATATACACTGCACAGTACCACTCCTCCTGTATATATACACTGCACAGTACCACTCCTCCTGTATATATACACTGCACAGTACCACTCCTCCTGTATATATACACTGCACAGTACCCTCCCCCTGTATATATACACTGCACAGTACCCTCCCCCTGTATATATACACTGCACAGTACCACTCCTCCTGTATATATACACTGCACAGTACCGCTCCTCCTGTATATATACACTGCACAGTACCACTCCTCCTGTATATATACACTGCACAGTACCACTCCTCCTGTATATATACACTGCACAGTACCACTCCTCCTGTATATATACACTGCACAGTACCACTCCTCCTGTATATATACACTGCACAGTACCCTCCCCCTGTATATATACACTGCACAGTACCACTCCTCCTGTATATATACACTGCACAGTACCACTCCTCCTGTATATATACACTGCACAGTACCACTCCTCCTGTATATATACACTGCACAGTACCCTCCCCCTGTATATATACACTGCACAGTACCACTCCTCCTGTCCTGTATATATACACTGCACAGTACCCTCCTCCTGTATATATACACTGCACAGTACCACTCCTCCTGTCCTGTATATATACACTGCACAGTACCACTCCTCCTGTCCTGTATATATACACTGCACAGTACCACTCCTCCCGTACTGTATATATACACTGCACAGTACCACTCCTCCTGTCCTGTATATATACACTGCACAGTACCACTCCTCCCGTACTGTATATATACACTGCACAGTGCCACTCCTCCTGTATATACACTGCACAGTACCACTCCTCCTGTATATATACACTGCATAGCACCACTCCTCCTGTATATATACACTGCACAGTACCACTCCTCCTGTCCTGTATATATACACTGCACAGTACCACTCCTCCTGTCCTGTATATATACACTGCACAGTACTGCTCCTCCTGTATATGTATATATACACTGCACAGTACCACTCCTCCTGTCCTGTATATATACACTGCACAGTACCACTCCTCCTGTACTGTATATATACACTGCACAGTACCACTCCTCCTGTATATACACTGCACAGTACCACTCCTCCTGTATATATACACTGCACAGTACCACTCCTCCTGTATATATACATTGCACAGTACCACTCCTCCTGTCCTGTATATATACACTGCACAGTACCACTCCTCCAGTCCTGTATATATACACTGCACAGTACCACTCCTCCTGTACTGTATATATACACTGCACAGTACCGCTCCTCCTGTCCTGTATATATACACTGCACAGTACCACTCCTCCTGTATATATACACTGCACAGTACCGCTCCTCCTGTATATATACACTGCACAGTACCACTCCTCCTGTATATATACACTGCATAGCACCACTCCTCCTGTATATATACACCGCACAGTACCACTCCTGCTGTATATATACACTGCATAGCACCACTCCTCCTGTATATATACACTGCATAGCACCACTCCTCCTGTATATATACACCGCACAGTACCGCTCCTCCTGTATATATACACCGCACAGTACCACTCCTCCTGTATATATACACTGCACAGTACCACTCCTGTATATATACACTGCACAGTACCACTCCTCCTGTATATATACACAGCACAGTACCACTCCTGTATATATACACCGCACAGTACATCTCCCCTGTATATATACACACTGCACAGTACCACTCCTCCTGTATATATACACCGCACAGTACCACTCCTCCTGTATATATACACTGCACAGTACCACTCCTGTATATATACACTGCACAGTACCACTCCTCCTGTATATATACACAGCACAGTACCACTCCTGTATATATACACTGCACAGTACATCTCCCCTGTATATATACACACTGCACAGTACCACTCCTCCTGTATATATACACTGCACAGTACCTCTCCCCTGTATATATACACTGCACAGTACCGCTCCTCCTGTATATATACACTGCACAGTACCTCTCCCCTGTATATATACACTGCAGAATTTAAAATAGCTATCACTCATGTAAGAAGTGAAATCTGGCATTGTACTATACCTATATTTCTCCGCTGTATCTGGGCATCATGAATCGTGGTATATTTTAAAGGGGGGGGGGGCCCACTGAGACTCTTTCGCCCGGGGCCCTCAAAAACCTGGAGCCGGCCCTGCATGCAAGGCATACCACCCTTTGTCTCCCCAGTGGTGGGTGTACCGGACTCGGTCCCCCGGGTAAAGATCCCGGCCTGGGTGTCCCTCGATGAGGTGCGCCTCCACATCCCACCGGTTCACGAATACCTCCAACGCAAGACCGGGCTCTTTGATAAAGCCTCAACCTCCCTGCAGCCGGAAGGTACTGATGACTCCACAGCGCCGCGGGCCCCAGTCCTCCTCAGCAGCTTGCCTAACCCGGGCTTTAGCCTGAAGGTCCTTTTCCCGCTCTGCCTGACGCCGTAGCTCCTTCTTGCGGGCCCACTCCTCCTCCTGCTGGTGCAGCTGCTGATGATATTCCCTCTGACGGATGACCTCGATACTCTCCCCCTTCTCCTGGACTTCCCCTGGGAACCCAATCAGATCGGTGGTGGCCGCACGGGTCCACTTGAAGGTCACCCATTCTCCCTGGAAATTTACGGGCTGCTTGGTGGGTTGCAGGGGGTTGTCGGCCGTCTGCAGGGTTTCCCAGGGCCTCTCGCATTCAATGCGACTACACACCCGTCCGGGTGGTCGTGGGGGAGGTGAGTCCACATCCACCAGCAAGGACTCTTCGGTGGCCGCGGCAGGGTCGGCGCTGTTACCTGCTTCCGGAGCATCTTCGGCGTCGGCCTCCTCTGCTGCCGGTTGCGGTACCAGTGCCGGGTGATGACGCGGTCCCTCACCTGCGATGGCCGCTCGCTGGCACAGACTCCGGAACTGCCGGCACAGCTCTTCCACCTCCGCTCCGAGGATTTCCTGGTCTGCGCAGCCTGGTAGGAACTCTCTCGGCTCCCATTGGCGGGGACTGGTACGGGTCTTCTCCCCCTCTCCTGGGTCACTTCCATTCGCCATGCTGCCAACCAGATTCTGCCTCGTGGCATCCAGTGGTTCTTGCTCCTCCCCGTCCGGGGGGCGGCCTCTCTCTCTCTCACCATCCCACACTAGGAGGCGGACCTTTCTCGTTGATGGACATATCTCCCGGGCATAGTAGTATCTGTGAGGGGCTGGCTCCACCTTCGTGCCACTCTTCCAGGCTACGCCCACGATGATACGCCCCACTCTTCCTGCACGCCACATGG
Organism: Ranitomeya variabilis; assembly: GCF_051348905.1. Lineage (NCBI taxonomy): Eukaryota > Metazoa > Chordata > Amphibia > Anura > Dendrobatidae > Ranitomeya > Ranitomeya variabilis. The sequence continues at coordinate 678,466,624 of NC_135232.1, read as the reverse complement.
TACTACAATGGCGGCGGTTTTGGCGGCAATACGCAGTCTTTGCAATAAGTCACAGTCCAAGTACAATAAATCACAGTTCCAAGGCACACATGACCTGATTCTTCAGGCTTAAGTAGATCCTGTTCGTGACGCCAAGTTGTAGCGCCCCCACTGCCGCAGGGCTGAGGGGTACCCGGTACCGGGCCTCTGAGTCTCTGCTCTGGGGTTGTCACGGTGGCTAGACCCGGTCCGTGACCCTGCTGAGGGGCGTGCAATAAAGGTGGAGGTATGGTGACGATATTATGATGTGGTGCAGGCCGCAGTAAATAACGAGGACACCAGGTTGCAGTCTCTTTACCTCTTTACTGAAGGCTTCAGGATCCTCAGTCCGGAATACGGTTAACCGGGCTGCGCAAGTCCGGCCGGTCCGATGGCACCTCCAGAGTTCCCTTTGCAGGTGGAAATCTGTGCCTACCTTCTAGCGCTTGTGTGTTGTGGTCCTCCCCTGCTGTGCTTACGGGATAGTCCCCACAACTGTTGTGTCTGTTTCTGAAGTTCCCTCACAACTCGTTTATGATGTTCTTCTTCGTCCCCCAGATGATATGGCTAGGACGCACCCGTATGACGGGTAGGCTCGGAGCTCTTCCTGGACCCTAGTGTCGCCCCTCTCCTGTTGTTGCCCCCTATGTCTTCTTAGGTGATTTGAGTGAGACAGCCCGCCTATAACTGACTGTCCTGCCGTAGGTTTGAAGTTAGGCCTGGAGCTCTATACTTCCTCGGCGTTCCGGCCACCGGCTGCGTGCCTCAGTAGGATGTTGCCTCGTCTTACAGCACGACTCCTACTGGTGTTTCTCCTTGATGCGTTGATCTCGTTTCTCACTCAGCACAATAAACCTCGCTTCTTGTCCTTTCTTAGGGCACCGCCGCTATCTCGTGCAGGCGCGGTCCCGTAACGTTCTCTCTGTTCGCTAGGCCTCTGTCAGGATCCCACCCCTGACAGTGACCCCCCTGAGTCTTCCCCCGCAACACCCTCTGCCACAGGATGTTGCCTGGCTCCAACCCAGTCAGCTTTCTCTCTAACTTCCTCTCTAACCCCCAGTTTTACCAGATTGTGAGGAGTGGCCTAATACATAGCACCCTTAGCTCCCCCTGGAGGCCAGACTGTGAAGTGTATTGGTGTCTGTGATACCTGGTCAGGTGAACTCCTTCAGTGCCATCAGACGTACCATAGCCCCCCTTAGCGGCGGAGCATCAGTACTGCAACGACCAGGACTCTGGGGCGCTGCAGATTGCCCACACCTGTCCATGAAATAGCCTTGGAGTCAATTGTCCAATTACTTTTGGTCCCTTTAAAAACAGGGTGGCGCATGTTAAGGAGCTGAAACTCCTAAACCCCTCATCCAATTTTAATGTGGATACCTCAAATGAAAGCTGAAAATCTGAACTTCAACTGCATCTGAATTGTTTTGTTGAAAATTCATTGCGGTAATGTCTATAACCAAAATTAGAAAAATGTTGTCTCTGTCCAAATATATATAGACGTAACTGTACAATGGTTATTAACTTTGGCAGAAGAGGATGACCTATTGGGGCAGACTTGCCAAATGCACACTTAAGGCTGAGTCACACATAACGATATCGTTAACGATATCGTTGCAACGTCACGCTTTTGGTGTCGTAGCAACGATCCCGCTAACGATCTCATTATGTGTGACAGCGACCAACGATCAGGCCCCTGCTGGGAGATCGTTGGTCGATGGGAATGATCAGGACCTTTTTTTGGTCGCTGATCACCCGCTGTCATCGCTGGATCGGCGTGTGTGACGCCGATCCAGCGATGTGTTCACTTGTAACCAGGGTAAATATCGGGTTACTAAGCGCAGGGCCGCGCTTAGTAACCCGATATTTACCCTGGTTCCCATTGTAAAAGTTAAAAAAAAACCACTACATACTCACATTCTGATGTCTGTCACGTCCCCCGGCGTCCACAGGGTTAAAACTGCTTTCGGCAAGAGCGCTGCTAATATGCACGCGCTGCTGCCGAGAGCTTCCCTGCACTGACTGTGTCAGCGCCGGCCGTAAAGCAGAGCACAGCGGTGACGTCACCGCTGTTACTGCCGGCGCTGACACATTCAGTGCAGGGAAGCTCTCGGCAGCAGCGCATGCATATTAGCAGCGCTCTTGCCGAAAGCAGTTTTAACCCTGTGGACGCCGGCGGGGGACGTGACAGACATCAGAATGTGAGTATGTAGTTTTTGTTTTTTTTACTTTTACAATGGTAACCAGGGTAAATATCGGGTTACTAAGCGCGGCCCTGCACTTAGGCTGGTTTCACACTTGCGTTTTGATCTGCAGCATTTTAGCGCTAAAAAACGCATGCGTTTTCTTTTTCTATACTTAACATTAAAAACGCATGCGTTTTTTAGCATGCGTTTTGACGCGTTTTCGGCAACGCATGCGTTTTTTGACGCGTGCGTTTAGTTGCAGAAATGCAACCTGTAGTAATTTCTAGCGGCGTTTTTTTGCCGCAAAAAAACGCATGCGTTTATTCGCGGCAAAAAAAATGCATTGCTGTCTATGTAAACGCATGCGTTTTTAAGCACATGCGTTTGCTTGCGTTAAAAACGCATGCGTTTTTATATAAAAACACAAGAAAACACAAGAAAAAACAAGGAAACCCTAACCCTAACCCTAAACACAAGAAAAAACAAGAAAACCCTAACCCTAAACACAAGAAAAAACAAGAAAACCCTAACCCTAACCCTAGGGTTACTAGGGATCCTAACCCTAACCCTAACCCTAAGGTTAGGATCCCTAGTAACCCTAGGGATCCTAACCCTAACCCTAACCCTAGGGATCCTAACCCTAACCCTTAGGGTTCGGGTTAGGATCCTAACCCTTAGGGTTAGGGTTAGGGTTAGGATCCCTAGGGTTAGGGTTAGGGTTAGGGTTTGGGTTAGGATCCCTAGGGTTAGGGTTAGGGTTAGGATCCCTAGGGTTAGGGTTAGGGTTAGGGTTAGGATCCCTAGGGTTAGGTTTAGGGTTTGGGTTAGGATCCCTAGGGTTAGGGTTAGGATTAGGGTTAGGATCCCTAGGGTTAGGGTTAGGGTTACGGTTAGGATCCCTAGGGTTACTAGGGATCCTAACCCTAACCCTTACCCTAACCCTAGCTATTTCTGTTTATAGTGGGTTTTCTAGTTGATTTTGATGATTGGCAGCTGTCACACACTTCTCAGCATGTGTTTAAAAAACGCAAACGCAGGAAAAAACGCATGTAAACGCGGCAAAACACCGCGTTTTTTTTTCTGCATGCAAAAATGCATGCGTCTAAAAAACACGGCGTTTTGCCGCATTTACATGCGTTTTTTCACCACATGCATTTTTTTAAAAAATGCTACAGATCAAAACGCAAGTGTGAAACCAGCCTTAGTAACCCGATGTTTACCCTGGTTACCCGGGTGCTGCATGGGGACTTCGGCATCGTTGAAGACAGTTTCAACGATGCCGAAGTCATTCCCCTGACCGTTGGTCGCTGGAGAAAGCTGTCTGTGTGACAGCTCCCCAGCGACCACACAACGACTTACCAACGATCACGGCCAGGTCATATCGCTGGTCGTGATCATTGGTAAGTCGTTTAGTGTAACTCCAGCTTTACTGAAAGCAATGAGTGAAGATTAAAGGTACCTTTACACTAAACGACTTACCAACGATCACGACCAGCGATACGACCTGGCAGTGATCGTTGGTAAGTCGTTGTGTGGTCGCTGGGGAGCTGTCACACAGACAGCTCTCTCCAACGACCAACGATCAGGGGAACGACTTCGGCATCGTTGAAACTGTCTTCAACGATGCCGAAGTCCCCATGCAGCACCCAGGTAACCAGGGTAAACATCGGGTTACTAAGTGCAGGGCCGCGCTTAGTAACCCGATATTTACCCTGGTTACCATTGTAAAAGTAAAAAAAACAGTACATACTCACATTCTGATGTCTGTCACGTCCCCCGACGTCCACAGGGTTAAAACTGCTTTCGGCAGGATTGCTGGTAATGCACGCGCTGCTGCCGAGAGCTTCCCTGCACTGAATGTGTCAGCGCCGGCAGTAACAGCGGTGACGTCACCGCTGTGCTCTGCTTTACGGCCGGCGCTGACACAGTCAGTGCAGGGAAGCTCTCGGCAGCAGCGCGTGCATTACCAGAGCTCCTGCCGAAAGCAGTTTTAACCCTGTGGACGTCGGGGGACGTGACAAACATCAGAATGTGAGTATGTACTGTTTTTTTTTTAACTTTTACAATGGGAACCAGGGTAAATATCGGGTTACTAAGTGCGGCCCTGCGCTTAGTAACCCGATATTTACCCTGGTTACAAGTGAACACATCGCTGGATCGGCGTCACACACGCCTATCCAGTGGGTGACAGCGGTTGATCAGCGACCAAAAAATGGTCCTGATCATTCCCATCGACCAACGATCTCCCAGCAGGGGCCTGATCGTTGGTCGCTGTCACACATAACGAGATCGTTAGCGGGATCGTTGCTACGTCACCAAAAGCGTGACGTTGCAACGATATCGTTAACGATATCGTTATGTGTGACTCAGCCTTAAGACAAATTAAGTTATACCCTCATTTCCTCAACCTAATTTTTTGCCTATTAACCATGTTCCTTTTGATTGCCCTAAAGTTTGAATATCACACATATATTGACTGAGATAGACATGCATGTTGATTGTATATTACTATTTTACTGTTATTCTTGCATATACAAATTGCATTTGAAGGATATTAAAGTTTCCATATTTTACTCTACTAGTAAGTAGATTTTATCATGGCAGATATGAATCTACATTGGAAAGAGAGAAGTAATTTATAAATGTCTATATAACCCAAGAAAAGGAATTTTGCAGCAAAACAAAAAACAGTAATCTATACATTTTCTGTTAACCTATTATGCACATTTTCCTGGGCAAACTAGGCAACAGAAAAATAACCATTTTGCCCCTACACATCTACCTACTGTTATGAATGTTCAGCCCTTAGGACTTCAATTTGGTAGCGTTACCATGATTGGTATATTCAGACAGATATACGTCTGGTAAAGGCAGTCATCTTCTGGACTGCCTTAAAACGAAGAGGTCTAAGGGGTAACGTTTCACCTTATGGAGAATAACATGCATGGCATGCAAGTGTAAGGAGGCTTATGAGGATATGTAAGGCTCCTCTGGGAAATTAAATGTCTACCTTTTCTATTCAGGGAAGAAGGTTACTTGAACTCTAGTGCCTCCCGTATGAAGTAGCAATCCTAAAAGTCAATATTAACCCTTTAACAAGGCTTGCCACATTACTTAGGATAAAAGCCAAACCATAATCTCAATTTGCAGACACATCTTTCGAGGTGTTGCCCCTCCTCAGGGCAAAGCATGAGATCTGATTTGGCTGTATGAAAGGCCTGTGACTGGGTTATAACTGACAAAGTTTCTCTGTATATCCTCAAATTGAGATCTTGGTCATTTTCAGAGCACATATGTTGCAATCTTAGGTCAACATAGCCTAATATCAATTACATTTCTACCTTCATTTTTCACTGCAAATATTCAAAAATACTATCAATAGGCATAAATAGCATGGAGACAGAGTAAGAAATTGAAAAATGGTAGTATGACACAGCCCTTGTTGCTCCCATCCCCCTTGCTACTGGTTAGCAAGAACCTGTGTATGACTTTCATATTAAAATAAACAAGTTTAGCAAACAAGGTGGCACGTAATTGTTAAAAAGGAATGGATGAGAAAACAAGCACCAGACACCTCTAGTTTGGGTGGAAATTCCAACACCATAAAGGGAAGTGGACAATTTTGATCTTTGTTTGAAGCCCCTTCTCTCGGTAAAGTAGTGGTTTTCAACCTGTGGTTCCTCAGCTCTTACAAAACTATTACTCCATGCATATCTCAAGATGTTAGAACATTCAAAGCTAGAGTGCCACAGGCTGGAAACCAGTACATAGCTTAAATACAAATATACTTTCCATCTTACTACTTGCTATTGTTACCATGTTTGTTATTGTCTATTAGGTATTATTGCTTCTTTCCAGTGAGAAACATCACAAAGTCCAATCCATATCAGTTCAGTAAATCCCAGATACTACAACTATGCTCTACAGAAGTAAAGAAAATAAAATCCATTCAATATATTACTTTTCATCCTGCCTTTCTAGATGCTTTACGAATCTTTTTTTATTCTTTAGTTTCTAAATAAATCTTTTCCTATAAAAAAAAACCTATATTATTGCATAATCCTTACAAGTATCAGGAATGTAACATTGGGAAACTGGCAGAGCATTTTGATGGTTGTGTAGATTCGTCTAAGATAACATTTACACTGAAAAGAATACACATTACAGACAATTACTCAATCTCAAAGATGTTTATTTTGTATTCTAGGCTCATTCTACAAGAAAGAATCATCTTATCAGAGACGTGTCTTCCAGTAAACAAGTCCAGCTGCTCTGGCCATTTCTAGGATAGAGTGACTCTTTCAACTTGGACAATTAATGAGCCACCAGGGAGAGACCCTTCACACATACCAATAGTTTTACTATAATCACTTTCTGTTTGGTAAAGGCCACATCTAAATAGACACTGCTTGCATCCTCTTTTAGTTCTCTGATATCCAACCTTCATTAAAATCCTGCAATCAAAGAAGAATAGGGGTATTATCGCATAAAGATGCATCTACACTGGCCGATTACTGTGAATGATTCCTAGGAACGCTTGTTTCTTGATTATGCTGTTATCAATCACCAGTCGAAAGAGAAAAACACTTGTTCGTCAGGTGAAATGATTTTGCTTAAAAATTATCAATCTTCACAGCACATCATCCTGTTTAAAGATGACATGTGGTGCCAAGAACAATTACAGTCTATGCGCAGAGAATGATCTACTGCTGATCGATCTGTTCTCATTAGAATTGCGGTCGGCCTCTCTAAACAGGTTATTAAACAACCTTCGATCACAAAACATGTATTAGCTATAATTTAACGGCTTCCATAGTTTTTCAAGTATAATCCGTCTTTTCTTATTTTTATGGTATAGATGAAATTTGCAGAGAAACATATCAACTACAGTACAAGTTAATTTTCGAACTGAAGTAGAAACACATTGTAACATGTGTGTCACGTCCTCCTGGGAGATCTGGGGTTAGGAAATGATTACATATTGTGAATTGCAAGTGTTCCATGTAGCCTGTGTGTTTTGTTCCCCATATTAAATGGATTTTGTTTCCTTTGGTGCTGAAGAAGTTCTATGCTGGTTAGGATCATGCATATAAATCTCACAGCTGCTCCTGACCTGCTCATTTCCTCTCTCTATAAAGTGTGATAAAATCTGGCCAGACCTTCTCTTCTTCATTACTGAAAGTTTACTTCCTGGTTTGCTGGAGTTGCTGTGCTACAGTTGGGTATCGTTGTTGCTGCTGGAGATTGTTGTGTGCTGTTTTTGGATGTATGCTTCATTATGCCATTCCCACTTGGTTTGTACATTACTACCCTTCCCAATATTCCTCGCTACCTTTGAATGTTTTGTCTTACATGTTTATACATTAGCATTTCCGTCCAAGGCCTCCTGGGGGAGGGAGAGTGGACAGCTTAGGGTATAACAAAAGAACAGTAAAGCTGGTGGCCCAAACCTCCTCATCTTTAGAGGTACCTTTGATTGCGGGTATAGTTAGGGCCCCAGCTACAAGGACGGTGCAGGGCCCCTTTCCCTAATCTCGTATAGCCACAGCATGACACATATATATTTATTATGACAACTTGCTAAGGAAGTAAAAAATCTAAGCATATCTCAAAAGAATTAGCTTATAGAGCACTTAGGGTCACTTAATGTGGTGCATTCTTGAAACTGTAGGTCTGCAAGAGCAGCACAGACTGGAGGCATTGAGCAAGGTTTAGCAGAGCTGAATATGCAGGAAAGTAGGTGGAACAGCAGAGTTGGGCTGGCACCTGGAGCATTGTGAAACAGTGTTGCTGGATACAATGGGCACCATGTGGAACAGCTGGATATGCTGGATGGCACCTTGGATGTGACTTGAAAAAGTTGGGTGGGAATGCAGGATGGTCACCTTGGAACAACAATTGAGTATGCATATACTGTAGGCACTTGTGAGTAGCAGAGCCAAATACATGGACAAGCACCTTGGAACATATAGTCCAAGGGTGCGGGCAGGTGCTTTGGACAGCAGTGGCAAGTATGTAGTATAGCAAAAATAAGTTTATCAGGAGGCTCACTTTGGGAGAAATGTAGTGATTAGATAAAGCTGTGTTTGTTTCAATACACAGTTAACAGAGTACTGGAAAGTGGTAGCGGCGAGAACGCTGAACTACCTGAATACTCAGGCAGCATATTGCCACCTGAGCAGGGCTATAATGCCCTGGGGTGGCTTTAATAGCAATTCAATGTGCACAGAAGGAAAAGGAGCTGTGAATCTGAGGATGCCAATCAGCCTGTCAATCAACTCCATCAGCGGAAAGGGATAATTGCTTCTGTAAGTCAGAACTTCGGACAGGATATTCAGATAACAGATTCACTTTTAGTACCAGTACCTAAACCAGAAGAGCTACATTGCTAGATAGTAGTATGTGAATTCATTGCATATGCGGCAGTTTCACAATAAACATCTATTGCTTTTTCCATTTGTTTCATCTGTCCATTGTGCAGTAATGTCTTTCCTGCTAATTGTTCACCATGCAAAACAATTAGCAAAATAAAGGCTGCAGACATACAGTCATAAAGCGCCCTGCATGTACTTATTAGCTTCAGGTAAGGCATTTCCTAGCTTTATTATCAAATTCTTCCTGTTTATAAAAGGAGTAATTACAATATCAGATAAGACTGAATTATAAGGAGAGCAAAAGAGGCTATTAACATGAATTATCCACAATCTTTTTGTTCTGAAAGATGGGTTAGAGCTTATTTTCAGGGGAAGTCTAATTTTTTCCCATCAACAACAATCTACATTTATTCTTGAACAAAATCAACATTTATTCAAATGTAATCATGTCATCATCACACACACAGTACACGTACTGTATATACACACACTGCACATACATATGTATATACACAGCACACTGCACATAGACATGTATACACACACACTGCACATACACATATATACACACACACACACTGCACATACACATGTTTATATGTAAGGGGGAAGACTGGGCTGCAGATACCTGCTTGCCGGGTCCGCAACTGTTGAAGTTGTATCCCCTGTTGCCTGGCGGAAGAAATGAGAAGCCGGACCAACCTCCTGACCTGGGGAGGCGGGGTGACAAAAAGGAAAAGTGCATGCAGCAGCAGTTTTGGCGCCAACCGCAGCAGCACGCAGTCAGGTAAGTGGTATGCTCTGTCTACCCCCCAAGTACCGCCGCTGCAACAGGCCACATTGGTTGAACCCCGCTGCCTGCAGAGGGACCGCTGCGCTGAGATGTGCTGTGCATTCTGCAGTAGCCAGAGAGAGGAGTGCTCCATCCCACAAACACCGGCATTGCGCAGGGCAGCGTCGGTTGACTCCCTCCGCCAACTGCGGGGAATTGAGAGAGGTGAAATGTGCCTGGTGACTACCAGAGAGCAAGGTGCCGTACGATCCGTGTCCATGAGTACAGTGCATGTGCCACATAAGAGAAACCAGGTATGAGACAGACACTTGCGCCCTGATTTGCCAGTTTATACTTGCCGGACTACATTGGACTCGGACAGTGCTGCGATCTTAATTGTCTCGGCCGCTTATGGACTAGGGGTTCAGCGGAAGGTGCCGGAGACCGACCACTGCCGCCAGAAGACGGATCACCGTTGCCTACAGGACCTTCTTGTACAAGCACCGTGCCAGCCGTTGTTGGTGCTATTGATTTCCCGCAGAATTCATAAGAACTGCCGTTATCTGATTAATTACTTCTTAACTCCACATATCCTTTACAATTAACCTGTTTATTCCCTCATTTAACTGTTTACCTCCCTGTGTGAAGTATCCCATTTTTAAAGTAAAATTGTTAACCCTTGCTATGCCTCCTGACCGTCACTGCATCCCGCAACCTGCTTACACTTACACACTGCACGCACACACATATATATAAATGCTGATTATATACATGTGTACACACTGCACATAAGGTACATAACAGCCTGTCTCCTCTTCAGTTCCTCTAGACACCTGCAGTTAAATGACCTTTTGTGACATCATGGTCACATATCTATGATGTCACCAAAGGTTCTTAAGCACTCTTAGCCTCGGAATAGAAACGCTGGGGCCACTAAGATAGTGGGGGCCCTGAGAAATTTCCCAGTTTTCCCGCCTTTCTGCCTAACGCCGTCCCTGCATACCAACCTGTCTCCTCTTCAGTTCCTCTAGATTCCTGCAGTAAAAGGACTTTGGTGCCATCATTGTCACATGACCATGATGTCACCAAAGGTCCTTAAATAGTCTTAACCTTGGAAAATGAAGATTTGGGACCCTTAACAGAGGTGGAAGCACAGATAATGGCCCAGTCCCCTCCCTGTATCACCAGCCCTGACTTTAACCAAGGCTTATTTTTGGCATAGAGCTTATATTTCAAGCATAAAATCATATTTCCTAGCTTAAATGCATCTTACGGTTTATTCTGGGGGTAGATCTTATTTTTGGGAAAACATGGATTTATGACAAGTGACAAGTCGCCTTCAAATAATGATTTAAAGCATCAAAAAATCATATAGGAGACCATACTAAGCAATTATCCTACTGTCAATCAAACACCACCTTACCACCTTCGCTAGGTGGAACTACAATGCAGCGTGCTATTAAGACTTTAAAGTAAAGTGCGTCATAATTAGTGTTGAGCATTCCGATACTGCAAGTATCGGGTATCGGCCGATACTTGCTGTATCGGAATTCCGATACCGAGATCCGATATTTTTGTGATATCGGGTATCGGTATCGAAACAACATTAATGTAAAAATGTGTAAAAGAGAGAATTAAAATAAAAAATATTGCTATACTCACCTCTCCGACGCAGCCTGCACCTTACCGAGGGAAGCGGCAGCGTTCTTTGTTTAAAATTCGCGCTTTTCTTTCCTTTACATGAGTCCCGGCTTGTGATTGGTTGCGTGCCGCCCATGTGACCGGCACGCAACCAATCACAGCAAGCCGTGACGTAATTTCAGGTCCTTCAGGATTTTAAAATTACGTTCCGGCGTTGTGATTGGTTGCGTCGCAGTCACATGGGAGACGCAACCAATCACAGCAAGCCGTGACGTAATTTCAGGTCCTTAAGGATTTTAAAATTACGTCCCGGCTTTGTGATTGGTTGCGTCGCAGTCACATGGGAGACGCAACCAATCACAAGCCGTGACGTCACGGGAGGCTGGACTCGCGCGCATTTTAAAATGGGCGCGTGTCCAGCCTCCCGTGACATCCCGGCTTGTGATTGGTTGCGCCGCGGTCAACCAATCACAAGCCGGGAGGCTGGACACGCGCCCATTTTAAAATTTTAAAATGGGCGCGTGTCCAGCCTCCCGTGACGTCCCGGCTTGTGATTGGTTGCGCCGCGGTCAACCAATCACAAGCCGGGAGGCTGGACACGCGCCCATTTTAAAATTTTAAAATGCGCGCGTGTCCAGCCTCCCGTGACGTCCCGGCTTGTGATTGGTTGCGCCGCGGTCAACCAATCACAAGCCGGGAGGCTAGACACGCGCCCATTTTAAAATTTTAAAATGCGCGCGTGTCCAGCCTCCCGGCTTGTGATTGGTTGACCGCGGCGCAACCAATCACAAGCCGGGACGTCACGGGAGGCTGGACACGCGCCCATTTTAAAAAGCGCGCGTGTCCAGCCTCCCGTGACGTCACGGCTTGTGATTGGTTAATGGCGGCCATGTTGCCGGGACGCGGACCAATCACAGCAAGCCGTGACGTAATTTCGTCACGGCTTGCTGTGATTGGTCCGCGTCCCGGCAACATGGCGCCATGACCAATCATAAGCCGGGACGTCACTGGAGGCTGGACACGCGCGCTTTTTAAAATGGGCGCGTGTCCAGCCTCCCGTGACGTCCCGGCTTGTGATTGGTTAATGGCGGCCATGTTGCCGGGACGCGGACCAATCACAGCAAGCCGTGACGTAATTTCGTCACGGCTTGCTGTGATTGGTCCGCGTCCCGGCAACATGGCCGCCCTGACCAATCACAAGCCGGGACTTCACGTAACCAAGTAAAAGCGCGAATTTTAAACAAACAACGCTGCCGGTTCCCTCGCTGAGGTCCAGGCTGCGTCGGAGGGTGAGTATAGCAATATTTTTTATTTTAATTCTTTCTTTTACACATTTATATGGATCCCAGGGCCTGAAGGAGAGTTTCCTCTCCTTCAGACCCTGGGAACCATCAGGATACCGTCCGATACTTGAGTCCCATTGACTTGTATTGGTATCGGGTATCGGTATCGGATTGGATCCGATACTTTGCCGGTATCGGCCGATACTTTCCGATACCGATACTTTCAAGTATCGGACGGTATCGCTCAACACTAGTCATAATGTTATAATTTTTCATCCTGTTTTTTCTGTGCTAAGCTTGGAGTCAAGCAATGGAAATCAAATCAGCCATTGTGATAAGGTATTCTGTGGATGCCTGAAATGCGCCATTAAACATTGTTATGAAAATGAATCATGATTACATCTTCCTTGCTGCAGCAATTTTCTCACCATGCAGTACGGAAATCCCCGGAAGCTGGTAAAATATAGAGTAGTCCAACACCCCATGCTATTCATCCAGTACATTCATCTATCAGTAGGACATTGCACTTTGCTAGGAAAATAGTGCATATAATCATATTACAATCATATGATATATATACAGCTCTGGCAAAAATTAAGAGGCCACTACAAAATGTTCAGTTTGTCTGATTTTTCTCTTTATAGGTATATTTTTGAGTAAAATGTAAATTGTTCCTTTAGTCTATAAACTTCTGACAATATGATTTCGAATTTCCAAGCAATAAATTTTGTGGGGGGGGGGGTTCAAAAAAGAAGAAATGGTCAAAATTTGAAAAAAAACCTGTGCTTTCAGACCTCAAATAATGCAAAGAAAACAAGTTCATAATCATTAAGAAACAACAATATTAATGTTTTAACTCAGGAAGAGTTCAGAAATCAATATTTTGTGGAATAACCATGATTTTTAATCACAGCTTTCATGCGTCTTGGCAAGATTTCCACCAGTCTTTCACACTGCTTCTGGCGCAAAAATTTAAGCAGTTCTTCTTTGTTTGATGGCTTGTGACTATCCATCATCCTCTTGATTACATTCCAGAGGTTTTCAATGGGCTTCAGGTCTGGAGCCCGCCCATGACAGGGTTTTGATGTGGTGGTCTCTTTATTTTTGGCAGAGTTGTATATATACAGTACAGACCAAAAGTTTGGACACACCTCTCATTTAAAGATTTTTCTGTTTTTTCATGACTATGAAAATTGTACATTCACACTGAATGCATCAAAACTATGAATTAACACGTGGAATTATATACTTAGCAAAAAAGTGTGAAACAACTGAAATTCTGTCTTATATTCTAGGTTCTTCAAAGTAGTCACCTTTTGATTTGATGACTGCTTTGCACACTCTTGGCATTCTCTTGATGAGCTTCAAGAGGTAGTCACCGGAATGGTCTTCCAACAATCTTGAAGTTCCCAGAGATGCTTAGCACTTGTTGGCCCTTTTGCCTTCACTCTGCATCCAGCTCACCCCAAATCATCTCGATTGGGTTCAGGTCTGGTGACTGTGGAGGCCAGGTCATCTGGCGTAGCACCCCATCACTCTCCTTCTTGGTCAAATAGCCCTTACACCTGGAGGTGTGTTTGGGGTCATTGTCCTGTTAAAAAATAAATGATGGTCCAACTAAACACAAACCGGATAGAATAGCATGCTGCTGCAAGATGCTGTGGTAGCCATGCTGGTTCAGTATGCCTTCAATTTTGAATAAATCCCCAACAGTGTCACCAGCAAAGCACCCCCACATCATCACACCTCCTCCTTAATGCTTCACGGTGGGAACCAGGCATGTAGAGTCCATCCGTTCACCTTTTCTGTGTCGCACAAAGACACGGTGGTTGGAACCAAAGATCTCAAATTTGGACTCATCAGACCAAAGCACCGATTTCCACTGGTCTAATGTCCATTCCTTGTGTTCTTTAGCCCAAACAAGTCTCTTCTTCTTGTTGCCATTCCTTAGCAGTGGTTTCCTAGCAGCTATTTTACCATGAAGGCCTGCTGCACAAAGTCTCCTCTTCTCAGTTGTTGTAGAGTTGTGTCTGCTGCTAGAACTCTGTGTGGCATTGACCTGGCCTCTAATCTGAGCTGCTGTTAACCTGCGATTTCTGAGGCTGATGACTTGGATAAACTTATCCTCAGAAGCAGAGGTGACTCTTGGTCTTCCTTTCCTGGGGTGGTCCCCATGTGAGCCAGTTTCTTTGTAGTGCTTGATGTTTTTTGCCGCTGCACTTGGGGACACTTTCAAAGTTTTCCCAATTTTTCAGACCGACTGACCTTCATTTCTTAAAGTAATGATGGCCACTCATTTTTCTTTACTTAGCTGCTTTTTTCTTGCCATAATACAAATTCTAACAGTCTATTCAGTAGGACTATCAGCTGTGTATCTACCAGACTTCTGCACAACACAACTGATGGTCCCAACCCCATTTATAAGGCAAGAAATCCCACTTATTAGACCTGACAGGGCACACCTGTGAAGTGAAAACCATTCCCGGTGACTACCTCTTGAAGCTCATCAAGAGAATGCCAAGAGTGTGCAAAGCAGTCATCAAAGCAAAAGGTGGCTACTTTGAAGAACTTAGAATATAAGACATAATTTCAGTTGTTTCACACTTTTTTGTTAAGTATATAATTCCACATGTGTTAATTCATAGTATTGATGCCTTCAGTGTGAATGTACAATTTTCATAATCATGAAAATACAGAAAAATCTTTAAATGAGAAGGTGTGTCCAAACTTTTGGTCTGTACTGTATATATATATATACATACTTTTAAGAGTTTTTCCTTTTTGGGATCTAGAATGTGAAATGCAACAAATATAAATAACTGATATAAAAAAATAGATTTTTTTCATATTTTACAATGCCATATGACAAAATAGTTAATATCATATTGCACATTTATATTATAAGTCACCTATAATATTTAAAACCTGCTTTGTTAATTCTCACCACTCCGATTCCCAAGCAATACAATTAGTCCGGTTGATACAATTACATGCCAATGATATCTTCAGTTCATTGTTACCTTTTCGTTCTGCCGCCAATTAAACCCCGTCTTTGATGATTTGTCTCCTTTTTTTGCTCCCTGTCTTAGATAAAAGGTGCAAATAGTGCATAACTTCTAACTGGCCATCTGTTCATAATAGAGCTTTTTACCTGCAAACGAAACAGCTTATTACTGTTGCCACAGGCTCCCTGATAAAAATCTGGACTTTGTTGTCACTTTTAACTTGGCTCTTTGATGCATAAATGGCTCTGGCAGCAGCCCACTTCACAAATCACACAGAGGTCTATCCAATACCATCACCAGTTGCCCAGGTATTAGGTTCTCCCATCTTGCCTTAGGGCAGGCTTGCTGCATCTAACCCCTCACTGTGACCTTTAAAGGGAACCGGCTGTTGCTTGCGTCTCTTACAAGGGGGTGCAGTGTTATCTTAATGAACATGTGGTCCATGTGTTACTTAAGAGAACCCGAAATTAAATTATAATGTAATAATATATGGAATATACAACAGTTTACAATTCAAGAAATCTGAAGCTGTATAATCATCTCCAATGTAAATATAGGAATCAGTGACCTAGGAAAAATAACAATACGACTTATTGGACAGTATAAACATTTCAACATACTTAGACAAAATAGAGATCATAGAAAAATGCCTTCAAAAACAGAGGTAGAACTCAGGTTTTGGATGGTATGGTGCATATTTAAAGGGTGAGACTATATACAAACTTTTCACTAGAAAAAAGGACATAAAATCCAAAAAGCATCACAGAAAATAAAGCAGTCACATTTACCAATTCCTGGCCACAATTAGGGATGAGAGGACCTGTGGAAGTTCGGGTTCTGGTACCTGACCCAAATGTTATTTCAAAGTTCAGTTCTGGGACCAGAACTGTACCCGAACTTGAACTAAAACCCAAACCCCATTGAAAACAATGGGGAACCGAACTTTCGATCTGGAGATTTCTCTCTCAGAAATAGACTTTCCCAGGAACTCTGAACATTGCAACAGATTTCCGGGAGAAGTTCATGTTCGGCATTGAGCAACAGATACTAACTATCAGGTACGAACCCTAAACTTTTATGTTCGGGATTACTCATCTCTAGTCACAACTGTCATGATCTCCATGGCCAGAGAACTAGCATAAGCCTCTATAGGAACAAGCTCTTGGAAGATGTAACTGTACTGACCATGAACTAAACCTACCGCATCATCTAGAAGTAGCCAGGTAGCATGTCCTACTTTTTATCCCTATATGCCCAGCGCCGGCCGGAGAACTAAATAATGCTAGCAGAGGGAAATATAAGACCTGACTCACCTCTAGAGAAATGCCCAAAAAGGAGACAGAAGCCCCCCACATATATTGGCGGTGATATGAGATGAAACAACAAACGCAGCAGGAAAATAGTTTTAGCAAATTTGAGGTCCGCTTTCTAGATAGCAGAAGACAGAAAGCATACTTTCATGGTCAGTAGAAAACCCTAACAAAACACATCCAGAAATTACTTTAGGACTCTGGCATTAACTCATAATACCAGAGTGGCAATTCCTGATCAACAAGAGCTTTCCAGACACAGTAACGAAACTGCAGCTGTGAACTGGAACCAAAATACAAAAACAAAACATGGACGAATGTCCAACTTATCTAGTAGATGTCTGATTCCTGATCAACAAGAGCTTTCCAGACACAGTAACGAAACTGCAGCTGTGAACTGGAACCAAAATACAAAAACAAAACATGGACGAATGTCCAACTTATCTAGTAGATGTCTGGGAGCAGGAACAAGCACAGAGAGGCTTCTGATAACATTGTTGACCGGCAAGCATCTAACAGAGAAGCCAGGTTATATAGCGACACCCAGATCTAATCAGAACAGGTGAACAGGGAAGATGATGTCACAAGTTCAATTCCACCAGTAGCCACCGGGGGAGCCCAGAATCCAAATTCACAACACACAATACTAATGCACTGCAGGATGGAGCCAGCCTCAACGATAAAAAGGAGTTGACAGAACAAGTGCAAAATACTGGTAAAACAACCTCTAATACGTGTAGGGGTTGCCTTGCATTCTAAATTCACACAGGGGTGCCATATAGGCGCCGTTCACACCTACTGTATGTGTATTGCACCATGCCGGCTTACCACCTATTAGTCACGCCCGTACTATTAGATCAGGTAACTCTATAAGTGCACCCCACAGGGAGACACAGCCCAATTCCTCTGACCAATATTATAGGGCTTGGCTGCACACTACAAAAGATGACAAAATACATGAGGTATTGCTTAATATTTTGGCCAAAATACGCAACCACATATGTGTGGCTGGCGCCCTATACAAGCCTTATCTGTGAGCATGTGAGGTGAGTGAGTGGGTGTTTTATCAGTATTTTACACCTTCACTAGCTCTGCCTTTTGGGTCTTGCTGCATTATGTAGTGCATTAGCGTTGGGGCCAGGTTAGGGTAAGTGTCGCTGCTTTTGTTTTTTTAACCGTAAACTTTGAAATTATTTTTTATATACTGTAGCCCCTTTTTGAGCACATTTTAGTGGTCCTACTAATCAGTCTCCCTCTCACTAAGCTCTACCATCTAACCTTAATACAACAGCCAGACTCCTATTTCTGTCCAGCTGCTACACTGATGCCTCTATCCTGCTCCAGTCATTACACTAGTTCTCCAGCCACTATAAAATTAAAATACAAGTTAAAATTATCATCTCACACCCATAAAGCTCTCCACAGTTCTGCATCATTCTACATCTTCTCCTCATGTTGTCTACCACCCAATCCAATATAAAGCTTCCTATTTATAGAAAATAAAACAGAGACAACATTGGTTGTCTAATGGAAGCTGATAATATCATTTTACGACAGTAAAATAATTACTAATTATTGGATATATATGAAGGCGTCAGAGATGGAGTTACTGTAAGAGTGTTGAAAACTAGGGTAAGAACTTTGGATTAACGACTCCACAGCGGGGCTGAAACCGAAAAGCGGAAACACTTAACTTATGCTTGAGCATGAACAGACCAGTATAAGGGGTCAATAGAAGGTCTGTCTACCAGTCTGTGCATTTTCAAAGGAGGTGTCAGGACCCAGACCCCACCACCAATCAGCTGTGCCAATAGGGGCTACAATCTATCCAAAATGATTTGTAAGTTTAGTTACCCAGGTTTGAAGCCCAGGCACAATGTATTTGAATCCTCACCCCATTACACAAGATGTCACAACTAAACTTGTCTGATTTGTAGTTCTGTAAAATCAGGACTTTTGGCAAGAATCCATGGTGGCTCTTTGGTTTATAGTGTTAATTTGTGTTTCAGGAGTCCTGAGTTCAAAGTAGATGAGGGTAACCTGTCTTTCCATCGTAACTGAAACATTACAATTTACTACAATGCTTTAATACCATGCTTAGGTTAACCGGACTCCTATGAAATTTGTAAGGCTATGTGTTGATGCGTTATGTAAATTGAAGGGTTATTCCCGCCTTCATAAATGGGCATTGTTAGATAGTCTCTAAAAATTCAAGCAATTTTGCAGTGTATTGCTTTTTAAAAGTTTCAGCCATTATTAAGTTGTTAACTCTTTCCTTTTGTTTTTAGCTTGTTGCCTTGGAGACCGACCACTACCAATTACCAGAACTTGCACGGTGTTTACAAATTCTTTTTAATTGATCTTATAAGCATTATTTTGAATCTGGACAGAATTGTTGGAGCGCCCTTTTATTTCCTAACCACGGTCAGCTTCAGCGCAGCGCTTGCAAGCTAAACAGCAGCAGCGGTCTCCTAGTCAATGAGCTGACTACAAAAAAAGTGTTACTATCTCAAGAACATCTGCAAATTTTAATAAGCAGTAAATTGCAAAATTGCTTGAATTTACAAGTACTATCCAACAATATCCATCTTTGAAGAGGGGAATAATCCTTCAAGTGCTGATATAAAACAGAAACATGATAAAGTTACTGATTATGAGACTCGATAAAGATGAATAAAGGTTTATGAAACTTTTTCCAGATTTCTCCAAGGAAGATTAATCCACTTTGATAGACTTCTAGGAGTTGAAAGGTTTAAATAACTTATTTAAAAAAAATCTATAATATTGTTATGCGTTAACAGAATAGAATCCCTTATATCTAATATCAACCATTCAGCCAGAATGAAGAGTAGATCCAAAGATTGGCTCTTTCTCTTTCAAGAACCCAGTACATCTATGTGTTATATATAGAAACCAAACATTTTAATGGTTACTAGTGATGAGCGAATATACTCGTTAATCGAGATTTCACGAGCATGCTCGGGGGTCCTCCGAGTATTTTTTAGTGCTCGGAGATTTAATTTTTCTTGCCGCAGCTGAATGATTTACATCTGTTAGCCAGCATAAGTACATGTGGGGATTCCCTAGCAACCAGGCAACCTCCACATGTACTTAGGCTGGCTAACAGATGTAAATCATTCAGCTGTGGCAAGAAAAACTAAATCTCAAAAAAAAAAAAATACTCGGAGGACCCCCGAGCGTGCTCAACAAATCTCGAGTAACGAGTATATTCACTCATCACTAATGGTTACCATGTAATGCTTCTTTTCCATACAGCATGGGTGACCCTGTGACTAAGTGATAGCTTCCAAGCTGCTAAAAATGCCTTCTATGACTTAGCTACTTCGTAGACCAGCTCCAATGGAAGAAAAAGTCATTAGCATAATTTGCAGATAACAAGATAATACAGCACAGGAAGAACAGTATATGTCACCTACATTGTAATTTTTAAGAATAGAATACCTTAAAGCAGGAATGGGGAACCTCAGGCCCGCGGGCCCTTTACGGCCCTTTATGACCTTTTATCCAGCCCCCCTTGGTAGATTCCCAGGGACCGCAGTGCTTGGGTCAGCATCTGTATTTTAACGACCCCCAGACCATTAATTTCTTCTTTCTCTGTCAGACTACTTCCTGACACCAGTGCCAAGACATAGTTTGTGGGAGGAGTTGGTGCGCAATTTGTACGGCCCCCGAAGGATGATATAAATATCCAAATGGCCCTTGGTAGAAAAAAGATTCCCCACCCCTGCCTTAAAGGGACTCTGTCAACACAGGATGACTTCAAACTAAGTCCCGCCACTCGGTGCATCATGGCGTGGCCAAACATTTTCATACCCCTTCCCACCTGATTATTTTCCCTCAATCTCCTCCCTTCTCCCCTCTATCTTCTCCCTTCATTCTATACTTACAAAGTCCTGATAAAGGATTATTACCAAAATTAACATTTTTCCGTAGAATGAGACAGCTTATTGATACCTGGGTGTCTGACTGCTGAGACCCCCAGCAATTCCTAGAATGGGGCTCCACTTCATTTTGATTGGAGATGCACATACTCCCATGGTCAATGGGACTGCCAAAGAAAGCTGAGCAAAGTATTTTGGGCAGTCCCATAGACAGTGAAAGGAGCGGAGGTCGAGCATGTGCAGCTGTGTCCGTTTGGAAGAGGCACTGCAAAACCCAGTTTCTGGGATCTAGATCCTTATTTTCTGGATTGCTGGGGTTTCCAGTGGTCGGACCCCCATTGATCGGTAATTTATTGCCTATCTTACGTGTAAAGAACAACCTTCCAATTTGGAGATAACCTGTTAATATGGGGTGTGAGCTTCATTGCGGATCAGGAGTTTTAAATTGGGATTGAAGTAACCGTTTGTTAAAAAAAAATTGTAAAATGTGTTACCTCTTCTTACAGACGCCTGCTGGCAAGCATCTTTTCCTTTTTAACAAATTAACAGGCTTAACATATAATTCACATCATGTATGTTAATGTAAATTGAATTTTAACCCATATTTTTTTCTTTTGCTCTAGGCTAATTTAACATAAAAGAGAACCTAGTAGCAACATTATGTTTTATTCCATTAGGTTCCTTTTAGCCATTAGCAATGTGTAATTTTTGCTTTATTGAATAAAGGCTGAGGTTATTAAGCATTATGCTACCCAGAAGCCAGTCAAATGACAGGCCCTAAATCTTATGGTCAGATTGCCATACCTCCCAATAATGAGGTTAGGAGTCGGACATAAATTTGTTTTCCTGGATATCTCCTTTCAGCTACGCATCTTCTATACTCATGTCCAATAAGTAATTTTTTATTGCAATTTATAATATAAATAGACTAATATGTATTAAAACTGAACCTCCAAAAGTAATACATACCCTACCAGTGGGACATATTATCATATAGTCATCATATCATACTAATTAATTAATATCAGAGCCTAAAGAAATTGCAAGATCTGGTGCATCCAAAATGAAATATTAGTCAATTTTGAGCAATTTGTTTAAGGCTTTCATACTAGAGGACCCTCACTGCAAAAATCACAAAAATAACTACAAATAGAGACCCTATTTATTTGGCTGAAATGCAGTCTCGTTGCAATACACATTGCAGACACAATTCCTGGACTGAACCCATCTTCTTACGATACTACACCATGTTCCAAATTATTATGCACATTACATTTTTATCAGATTTTCCTAAATGGTTGGTGCAAATGACAGTCAGTCCAATAAAAGTCATCACCCGTTAGATTATACATCGAATTTTATTGAAGAAACCTCCCAATGATAACAGTATAATCTCCAAAATGAAGAAAAACTCAAAATGCACTGTTCCAAATTATTAGGCACAGTAGAATTTCTAAACATTTGATATGTTTTAAAGAACTGAAAATGCTCATTTGTCGAATTTGCAGCATTAGGAGGTCACATTCACTGAACAAAAAAGCTATTTAACGCCAAAACATCCCAACAGGCCAAGTTACATGTTAACATAGGACCCTTCTTTGATGTCACCTTCACAATTCTTGCATCCATTGAACTTGTGAGTTTTTGGAGAGTTTCTGCTTGTATTTCTTTGCATGTAACAAGTGATTGCGAAGATAAATTTGGAATGGGAATGAAAAGCTTATGATTACTTTGGTGTCGCTAAATAATGCACACAGTAATGCGACAAAAGTGGGATAATGTACACAGTAAAGTTACGGCCCAGAAATAATGCAAGTTGTGTCAATGTACAGGATTAATCTATATAGCGAAGTCATGGGACAAGAAAAATCCACAAAATAATGCCACGTTAATGGGATAATGCACACAGTGATGTGACATTACAACAATGATACACACCATGATATAATATTACAGAAATAACACACATAACACTGGTCAACACAAAAAAAATAATCAGCAAAGGTAATATCTCTGTTTATGGAGTTTTATGGAGTTTCCAAAGATATGCTCAGTTTTTCTCTATAACATAAAGTTACTGAGTTAGAAGTATTTTTTTGTATTTTTGTTATTACAGTATGTTATTTCTGCATTGTCAATGTATGTGGTTTTTCCTATGTTATTCCTATTTCTTTGCTTGTCTTACTTAATTGTGAATTTTCTTACAGGGACAACATCAGTAAAGGTTTTAGTGAGTTTTATGGGAAGGAGTATCGACAGTGCAGTCAACCAATGACTGCTTCGCGGATATTCACATGTTATGGGGAGAGGGTTAACTGTTATGAGGTGGTAAGATTTGAGTCAGTCAGAAAAGGATGGTGATGGCAGCAAGGACTGGTATGTGAGATTCTGACAGGAGACAGGCCTCTACCGGGAGATAATAATAAATAAATAATAATCTTTATTTTTATATAGCACTAACATATTCCGTAGCGCTTTACAGTTTGCACACATTATTATTGCTGTCCCTGATGGGGCTCACAATCTAAATTCCCTATAAGTATGTCTTTGGAATGTGGGAGGAAACCCACACAAACACGGGAAGAACATACAAACTCCTTGTAGATGTTGTCCTTGGTGGGATTTGAACCCAGGACTCCAAGGCTGCAGTGCTAACCACTGAGCCACCGTGCCACCAGATAGAAGGGAAGGCAGCGGACAGCCACCATTGTGAGAGGATTTTCACTGCATTTCTCAGAGGGCAAGTTACCTCTGAGGGAAGAAAACAGCTCAGCCACTGAGGTGCAACTGAGTGAGAGTCTACACAGAGAGAGAACCTGAAAGCAGCCAATATCACACTGAGAAACTTCATGTATGCAAATCTGTAAGGAATAGGCTGACCCATTTACCTCACAACTGTATATAGTTACAGTATCCACCAGATTACCTCCAGTAAAATCAGTTCTAAATACAAGCTGCCTCTGTCATCTCTGGGGAAATATCTACATATAGTCGGTCGGATCATCGCATTTTTTTTAAGTTTGTCATTACCATTGAACTGAACTTACTCTACTGTTTGATCTAATTTAAAGGAGAAAAATGCCCCGACAGTGTATCAATCCTCCGAACAGATTCTGCTATGTGTGTGGTTCTTTTACACCAAAAGGCCAAGTATGTTCAATCACTCATGATATTAAAAAGATGTACTTAAGTGTCCACTTGGTGATCAAGACAAAAGCAGGGCCCCTCATGTGATAAGCGCAAGTTGTTCAAATGGTTTTTGTGACTGGTTGAATATGAGGAAAGTGGCTATGCCATTTGCTGTTCCCATGGTTTGGAGAGAACCCAAAAATCATAGTGATGATTGTTTTATCAAACTGAATGGCTTTTCTACAAAGAACAAACATAAGATTAATTACCCTGAACTTGAAACTGCGATTAAGCCAGTTCCACAAGATGGTACCTTGCCAGTTCCCGTACCACCGTTGTCTGGATTGGATGTAAATGAAGTAAAATATGAAGACTATGGAGCTATTGGCAAAGACCTCAAGTCAAGATGAGTATGTACCTGATGGAGCAGCCAGAACGCTTTATTCAACATGAATTAAATGATCTCATCAGAGACCTTTCATTGTTAAAAGATAAAACTGAACGTCTTGCATCTAGGTTGAAAAAGAAGAATCTTCTTCATGATGATGTCAAAGTGTGTTATTACCGAAACAGAAGTAACACTTGAACACAATTTTTCACAGTTGATGGACCAATGGTGTACTGTACCAATGTGAATGGCCTTTTTGAAGAACTGAATCAAGAGTATTTTGTTGCAGATTGGCAATTGTTTATTAACTCATCCCAGAGAAGTTTGAAAGAAGTGTTGCTTCCCTATTGCTCACTCATATCATCTAAAGGAAAGTTATGAAAATCTGTCAGTTGTTTTGGATGCTATACAATATAAGCATCATCAGTGGAATATCTGTGGAGATTTGAAAGTGATTGGTCTGCTAATGGGAATTCAAGGAGGTTTCATAAAATATTGTTGCTTCTTGTGTATATGGGACAGTAGAAATACAGTAGAGCATTATGACCGATTGGGGACAGAGAAACATCTATGCTCCAGGAAGAGACAATGTTAAGCATAATCCATTAGTTGTTCCCCAAAAAATCTTTCTTCCTACACTACATATAAAGTTGGTATTGATTAAAAACTTTGTGAAAGCCATGGCAAAGACAAATTCAGAAGGGTCTCAGTACATTTCACAGAAATTCTCCAGCATTTCACCAGCAAAACTAAAAGAAGGGGTATTTGTTGGTACTCAGATCAGAGAGCTTATGAGAGATTTTGTGTTTGAATGAACTCCAAATGATAAGGAATTGAGATCTTGGAAAAGATTCAAGTGGATCTGTGAAAACTTATTAGGAAAAAAAAATCTCCAGAATATGTTGAGGAACTGCTAAAGGCATACCAGTGTCTTGGATGTCGCATGTCTCTGAAAATGCACTTTTTGCATTCATATTTAGATTTCTTCCCTCAAAATCTTGGGGATGTAAGCGATGAACATGGCAAGTGGTTTCACCAGGACATTAAAGTAATGGAACACCGCTACCAGGGTTTTGGGAATGACTCAATTATGGCAGATTACTGTTGGATGTTATATAGGGACAACCGTGAAAAATCCTATCCACGACAGTCTAATGTCAAGCACTTTTAATTTCTGCTCATGTTTTGGTTTCTATTTTGCATGTGAAATTATTTTGGTTCAATAAAAACTGTTTTGTAAGGTGAAGCATTTTTTTCTGTTATGTAGATTACTGTTTTCTTAATGTCTCCAGTACATTTCCTATACCTTATAGTAATGATGCTGCTCCATGGAAACTATACGTGCTACAGAAAAACTATATACATTTTTGAAATCAGGACAAAAAGATGATTCAGAAAAGTACAAAGTCACCTGCGGAAAAATATATATTTTTTGTAGACCTGTGTAATTAAAGAATTAATATTTAAAAAAAAAAGAAAGAAGCAGTGGCATCACTAGCGTCAAGTCTAGAGTCTCAATCCCAAGACACAGATGTGCGTGTTTTAATGGGCCTTAAATAGGCATAGGGAGATGATGTAATTGATCCATGCCACGCAACTTGCAAATCCCGAAGTAGAGCACAGTGAACTCAGGAAGAAAGCAGAACCTAGGATACCTGGGACGGGTGTGTAATAAGACCGAGGTTACTGCATTATGCCACCTAAGCTGGTCTGTCCTATGTACAAGGGAGAAGAGCACTTGGTTGCTCGGGTTAGGGAAGTATAAACTCTATTTTTTTGTAGGTGGTGGTACAAAGGTGTCACGCTACAGACGAGGCTTAGCTTACTTAGCTTACGCTCCCACGTCGCCAGGCCATGATGATGTGGGGTGTGCGTCCCAGGTGGTAATAGAATTTGGACCCACTGGACCACAAGGGGGGGGGACCCGGGCCTACCCAGACTAGGGAAGGGCAGCGACCAGGGTCTGTGGCAGCTGAGCATGTGGGTAAGGTGGTAACATACAGGATTAGATGACACCGCACAACTTCAGGTATGAAGAAACATAAAGTTTACTAAATAAAGTCACAATACAGAAACAATGCCAGGCTCTCGATTCTGCACATCAAGCACGGGTGAACATCACAGGACAGCAGACGTCAGACGATGGCAAGAGGTCATCACGGGTTTATGCAATCCAGTGGTCATCTGGCATGGGCATATCAGGAGAACCTCTCTCTCAGGCCTCAGGCATAGCACAGGCACAGCAGGAGAACATCAGACACCACCCTCAGACAGACATCATCACAGGATCACAGGATGGACCCCAGGGAACAGGCCAGACATCTGGACACAGGCAAAACAGCACAGGTCCTGGAACATCGATATAGCAACTCAGGACATCACTTTGTCAGATCCAGGACACACAAGCAGAGCCGTCACCGGGAAACAAGGCTGGAGACTCCCCAAGAACATGGAGGAGGAGCCTGTCCAGGAACACAAGTGGGACCGACTCAGAAACACAGGCTGGACCACCAGGACCATGGACTGGATATCTGGCCACAGGCTGGACATCTTGAATGAAGACAGGACATCTGGACTCCGGACAACAGACCCAGCTCCAGGAAGAGAATGGCAGGACATTACGGACACCAACAGAAAATCAGGGAAGACTTCAGGCACCAGACGACGGTCATCAGGCACCAAGCAGCAGTTGTCAGACTCCAGGCCCCAGGTGACGGTCATCAGGCTCCAGGCACCAGGCAGCAGTCGTCAGGCTCCAGGCACCAGGCAGCAGTCGTCAGGCTCCAGGCACCAGGCAGCAGTCATCAGGCTCCAGGCACCAGGCAGCAGTCGTCAGGCTCCAGGCACCAGGCAGCGGTCATCAGGCTCCAGGCACCAGTTATCAGACTCCAGGCATTAGCAGAGGTAGTCAGGCTCCAGACACCAGGCAGCGGTTGTCAGACTCCAGGCACCAGGCAGCGGTCATGAGGCTCCAGGCACCAGGCAGCGGTCGTCAGGCTCCAGGCACCAGGCAGCGGTCGTCAGGCTCCAGGCAGCAGTCGTCACGCTCCAGGCACCAGGCAGCAGTCGTCAGGCTCTGAAGAACGGACACGACCTAGAAAGGAACTCAGGCGGTATGGTGCAAGCAAGCAGCATTAGACCGGAGCTGGACGGAGCTAGAACTGCATAGTAGGCTGAGCACAGTGTAGTAGACTCTCCGCAGGAACACAGGACCCCATCTTCAGAAGACGAACACAGGTTTATTTTCAAGACACAGGTTACAGGAAACTCACAGTCACCGGGTAAATGGTTCAAGACACAGAAGGACGTCAGGAACATCACACAGCACCAATTCCCATTCAAGGGCAAGGACTTTGGTACCAACACATAGACAGGATGGGTCCAGGGACAAAGACATCAGCTTTCCCAGAACTGGTAGCAGACACAACAGGAGCTGAAGACAAGGCAGACCAGGAGCAACATGCTGGACCAAGCACACATTGCCAGATTCTGCAACCTAATGAGAAGCTCTGGCCACGCCCAACAGGAAAAAGGAACTTTAAATAGGAGCTGCCTCTCAGCAATAGGCTGGGGAAAGCAATTCAAGCACACACTGCCCCTAATAAAAGCGGGGAAGTTATGGCCGCGTGCACCCTAAGAATAGACAGAAACCAGTACAGCATAGACAGCACAGGAACTGAGGCCTAAGGCACCTGGCTGCGGCTGCAAGCCTGGACACACGTGGAAAGTCATGCACCAGCTGCAGAGGACCTCGCAACCCGTGGATAGCTTCCACAGCGGCAGCCAGGGACCGCACACGCAGATGGTCATGCAGGAGAGAAACAACTCTACAACACATGTAGGGAACTGAGCAGAATCCATACAGGTAACAGTCAACAGTATCCCAGCTGATTAGAGGAAAAGGAGCAAAGGGTAAGAGCACAGACATGCAGAGTAACACCGGGAAAACAAGGTACAAACACATCGGCGTTACAAAAGGTAATATTTTTACTTTTGGAGTGGTGCACTCAAGGGGCATTGTAATGCTGCTGCCGGCATCCCCACTTGTCTCCCCTTTGCCCTCCATACAGGGACACCAGCATACACACCGCCCCTCCCGAACGGCGTGGTTCCTTGTGTGCTCATGTCTTGTTCTGAGTCCCGGCAGCTCGCCTACTGTATGTGCAGCGCCCCAGAGTCCTGGTCATTGCAGTACTGTGGCTCCGCCACTAAGGGGAGCTATGATACGTCTGATGGCACTGAAGGAGTTCATCTGACCAGGTATCACAGACACCAATACATTTCACAGCCGGGCCTCCAGGGGGAGCTAAGGGTTCTATTCACTAGGTCACTCCCCACCATTGTGGGTAAACTGGGGGTCAGGCAGGAAGTTAGATGAGAAAGCTGACTGGGTTGGAACCAGGCAACACCTTGTGGCAGAGGGGGTTGTGGGGGAAGATACAGTAGGGTCTCTGTCAGGGGTGGGATCCTGACAGAGGCTTGGCAACTTGAAAGAACGTAACGGGACCGTGCCTGCTCAGCATAGCGGCGGTGCCCAAGGAAGGATCAGAAGCGAGATAGATTGTGCTGAGTGAGAAACGAGATCAAAGCAATAGGAGAATACCAGTAGGAGTTGTGCTGTAAGACCGAGGCAACATCCTACTGAGGCGCACAACCGGTGGCCGGAACGCCGAGAGAGTATTATAACATTCAGCTTCAAGCAATACTCTAAACAGCGGCAGGACAGTCAGTCTAAGGCGGGCTGTCTCACTTAAATCACCTATGCAGTCTTGGGGGGCAACTTGTGGAGAGGGGCGACTCTAGGGTCCCGGAAGAGCTCCGAGCCTACCCGTCAAACGGGTGCCGTTCCAACCAGAACATCAGGGAGGGACGGAGGATTAGCAGAACATCATCTAATCGAGTTGTGAGGGAACTTAAGAAACAGACACAACAGTTGTGGGGACTTTCTGTAAGCACAGCAGGGAAGGACCACAACACATAGCGCAAGCAGGAAGGCACAGATTTCCACCTGTGAAGAGAACTCTGGAGGTGCCATTGGACCGGCCGGACTTGCGCAGCCTGGTGAACCGTATTCTGGACTGAGGACCCAGAGATCTTCAGTAAAGAGGTAAAGAGACTGCAACCTGGTGTCCTCGTTATTTACCGCACCGCACCACTACAGCCTCACCACCACCACCATCCGTCATACCTATCACCGTACGCCCCACGGCAGGGTCACGGACCGGGCCTAGCCACCGTGACAACCCCTGAGCAGAGACTCACAGGCCCGGTACCGGGTACCCCTCGGCCCTGCGGCGGTGGGGGCGCTCCAACTTGGCGTCACGAACAGGATCTACTTAAGCCTGAAGAATCAGGTCATGTGTGCCTTGGGACTGTGATTTACTGTGCTTAGACTGTACTGTATTGCAAAGACTGTGTGCTGCCATTTATCGCCAAAAGTTCCCGCCAAAAGTCGCCGCCATTGCGGCGCCACGGGGAGTGCAGAGGAAGAAGGGCGTGCCATGGGAGGAGATTACCAAAGCGGCGCCAGAAGTAGCGACCGCCCCCTCCGACTCCTGCTGCGAGAGGACAACCTACCCAGCAGCAGAGGAGAACCGCCCCCTGACTTGCAACGGCGGGAACGAGGTGAAGAAGGAGCCCGACCTCGGAGAAATGGCGGAGCCAGGTGTATGCGTTGCGCCGAATGCCCGACAGCGATGATGAGCAGCAAGTGCCCAAGCGACGGCAAGGTGATCCCGGCCTGCCCTTAGCTATCAGAGATGGACTCGCGTCTACCGCCGGTGAAGGACCTGAACTCCTTGGAGCCGCCAGTGGAGGAGCCGAACCTACCTATCCCAGCCACGGAACCATGGAGGGCGGAGCCGCATCAAGAGGTGACTCCAGAAGAGCCGCGGTCCGGGTTGCAGCCGATTCCAGCATCCTCGTCAACGGACTGGAGCAACATCGGTGGAATCACATCAGGCGCAGGTATGGACGGCGCCCCTACTTCCCCGGCCGATTCTGCTCTCCCGACCGATCCGGCTCCCCTGGCCGATCCCGCTCCTGCGACCGCTCCTCACCCCAGCAACAATAACCGTTTCTTCTCGGTGGAGCGGGTAGTCCTCACCCCCGACGCGATGGGGAAGCTGTTACCTCCACTACCGACCAAGATGGGGGAACCCATAGATGTAGGCCCAGACGGGGTGATCCTCCGGTGGGACACCCCCTGGAACGAGCCGTATGGAGCTCCGGGGGAGAGCCTCACCCTTGCGGTACTTACCTGGGAACAGTATAAGCAGTGCCTGATCCAACACTGGAAAAATCGAGACGAGACTGAACAGCATAATACACAACGTAAAAAGTCTGCGCACGGTCGGAAAGACGTGGTAAAGCGGGGAACTGTGCTGGCCTATCACCCGAAGAGGGGATGAGGCTCCATACAGGAACCGGGACTACCAACTGATGTCTTTGTTACTAGTTACAACGTAAAAACTCCATGCTGCAGTCGAGATGGTGACCCATTGCAAAGAGGGGATCAGGTGACCTACACTCACCACCGGAATGCACAAGGATGGTGCGCTCGGAACGTCCACCGGTGTGAGCCTGAGGGAGCGTCACCTGTTGCCCCGATCATGATGGATCCAGATTTGCCAGATCTTGTTACTGTCACCACCGTACGCCTTGTCGCGGCCCCTGAACTTGCGAGCAGGATTAGCCTTCAAATCCAGACACCGGCTGATCTGATGGCACCTGAGAGACCAACTGCCAGCACAGGTGCTGCCTCAACCGGGGGTGGGAGACCACCCCCAGACTTAGAAGAATAAACCTCGATACCATGAGTATGTAAATAGTTACTGTTCTCCTGATTTTTGCTGCTAAAACCCGTCCAGGGTTAACTTTTAAAGGGATCCCCTTGTTGACCCGGGGTCCCTATTGTTCTTTTTGGTTGTTTTTTCCACTTTTTGTTTCCTGTTGAAAAGAACTGCCGCAATCATGAACAGTGCATGATACAAACTTTTTGTACATAGTTTGCACCTTATTAAAGGTGCTCCCTACTGGTTTTACTTCAAACAGGACTTTTTGTGAAGATACCACACTGGAACCTTTGCTGAGTAAGGACTGGTAGCTTGAGAAGATATGCTACCTCATAGAGACTTGGTCCCCTCTTAAAGGGGATGTTCATGTGTTGCACTTGAGAGAATCGTATTGCTTTAAGACCGAGAGATAGCAATAATGTTTTGATAAAGAAAAAGTGATGATAATGTTTGTGAGAGAAAGTTATATGTATCTAACTAGTTAATTGTAAAGAAATGCTGAAGATGTTTCCCGAAAAGAAAGTGAAGGCTAGGAGAAGGATGCAGTGGGCCCGTGGGGGTAGCCGTAGTGCCCAGCATACATGTCAGTGAGAAAATAATGGGAAGGTTTGATGTTCTATAGAAAATGTTTGATAATGTTGATAGATAATGAGGATAGAAGGTAAACCCTGAGTCCTCATAGGAGCCATATAGAGATGGCTCAGCGCTCTTAAATTGAAGGTAATGTTATGTTCTATACTGTGTATAGTAGTTGAAAGACAGAAGGCTCGGGCTGAAAGGAGCGGTCCTGTGAGAAAGGAGAGGCAGTAGGTCTGGTGCCGATAGGACAGGCGGTCCTGCAGATTTAAAGACGGAGAATGTAAAAGTTAAATTGCCTTATAATGTGATTATAAGAAGGTCTTTAAAGGATTTCGAGTGTACATCCTTAAGGGCAATGTTAAATTATTGTTCAACAAATTTTGCACTTAGTAGAATACCCGGTTGGGTAACAGGAGTTATTTATAGCCTGTAATTTATAATGTTAACCATGTTTGTAACGTTCAAGTGTCCTCACCTCCCATAAAGGGAAGCTCTGTTCAAATATGCTTATTATTATTGCACTCAACAAAATTGTATGTCTTTTTGCTAACCTGTATTGTTGTTTTCTTCCCAGTCCCGGAGTACTGTGTTTAACCAGGGGGGAGTGCAGCGCCCCAGAGTCCTGGTCGTTGCAGTACTGTGGCTCCGCCACTAAGGGGAGCTATGATACGTCTGATGGCACTGAAGGAGTTCATCTGACCAGGTATCACAGACACCAATACATTTCACAGCCGGGCCTCCAGGGGGAGCTAAGGGTTCTATTCACTAGGCCACTCCCCACCATTGTGGGTAAACTGGGGGTCAGGCAGGAAGTTAGATGAGAAAGCTGACTGGGTTGGAACCAGGCAACACCTTGTGGCAGAGGGGGTTGTGGGGGAAGATACAGTAGGGTCTCTGTCAGGGGTGGGATCCTGACAGAGGCTTGGCAACTTGAAAGAACGTAATGGGACCGTGCCTGCTCAGCATAGCGGCGGTGCCCAAGGAAGGATCAGAAGCGAGATAGATTGTGCTGAGTGAGAAACGAGATCAAAGCAATAGGAGAATACCAGTAGGAGTCGTGCTGTAAGACCGAGGCAACATCCTACTGAGGCGCACAACCGGTGGCCGGAACGCCGAGAGAGTATTATAACATTCAGCTTCAAGCAATACTCTAAACAGCGGCAGGACAGTCAGTCTAAGGCGGGCTGTCTCACTTAAATCACCTATGCAGTCTTGGGGGGCAACTTGTGGAGAGGGGCGACTCTAGGGTCCCGGAAGAGCTCTGAGCCTACCCGTCAAACGGGTGCCGTTCCAACCAGAACATCAGGGAGGGACGGAGGATTAGCAGAACATCATCTAATCGAGTTGTGAGGGAACTTAAGAAACAGACACAACAGTTGTGGGGACTTTCTGTAAGCACAGCAGGGAAGGACCACAACACATAGCGCAAGCAGGAAGGCACAGATTTCCACCTGTGAAGAGAACTCTGGAGGTGCCATTGGACCGGCCGGACTTGCGCAGCCTGGTGAACCGTATTCTGGACTGAGGACCCAGAGATCTTCAGTAAAGAGGTAAAGAGACTGCAACCTGGTGTCCTCGTTATTTACCGCACCGCACCACTACAGCCTCACCACCACCACCATCCGTCATACCTATCACCGTACGCCCCACGGCAGGGTCACGGACCGGGCCTAGCCACCGTGACAACCCCTGAGCAGAGACTCACAGGCCCGGTACCGGGTACCCCTCGGCCCTGCGGCGGTGGGGGCGCTCCAACTGTGCGTGCTTCCCTGCTCTTAAAGGGGCAGTATACACATAGTAAAATGCTCCCAGCCAATAGCTGAGAGGCATTTAGTATAAGAGTGCACCTGCAAGATGGCACCCAACCAATAGCTGGGAGGCATCTTGTTTAAAAGGCACCTTCTCCAATATGGAGGTGCCAAGCATCAAAGTATCAGTAGGTAGTGTGTAGTCTACTTGTGAGTTGTGCGGTCCCCTGGTCCTGGCATGGCCAGTGTCCTGAACCCATAGTCCCTGGTCCTTGTGTAGCCAGTCCTGAATCTGAAGTCCATTGTCCTTGCGTGGCCGATCCTGAACCTGAAGTCCCTGGTCCTTGTGTGGCCATTCCTGAACCCGAAGTCCCTGGTCCTTGTGTGGCCATTCCTGAACCCGAAGTCCTATCTGAATGTGTGCCTATCCGAGTATTTCATGTCAGTAACCGTTCTGCAGAGGATCCACAACCTAGTAGTCAGAACGGATCCCGAGTCAATGTCAGTAACCGTTCAGCAGAAGATGAGAACTTAGTATAACTGAATGGAGTCTGAGTCCGTATCCATGTCTGCATACCTGACCCTGAGGTCAGCAGCGGAAGTACCTTGGACTGCCTGGCAATGGTAACAGGTGGCTACCTGCAGCTCAAGCCTGACTCCACCATTAAGAGCTCTAGCTACGCCCCTCCTAGGTAATCCCAGCCCTGTGGCACAGTGGGCGTCACCTGCATGCATTACAAGTGTCATTACTTTTTTAAGGGGACTCTAATGCTTTCTAAAGGGGGCACTCAAAAGGCATTATTTGTTTTAAGTGCGGCACTCAGGGGCATTTTTACTAGGTTATATGATGCAATACTTGCTGGAATCCCACACTATGCAAGTGAGAAGGGATAATGCACAGAGCAGTGATAATCATGAGGTCCTATAATAAAGCATAAGAGACATTCACTCTGATATTTCAGTGGAGACCCCCCCATAAGTCCCATAGCAGCTTCTATGTCTTCCCCTTTCATTTTGCTCATGCATATGATGTTGTAAGACTGAAATTAGACTCATGGTTGGGCCAAGACTTGGTGTAGTAATTAGTGATGAGTGAGTATGCTCATTACTCGAGATTTCCCGAGCATGCTCGGATGGTCTCCGAGTATTTTGACGTGCTTGGAGATTTAGTTTTTGTCGATGCAGATGCATGATTTGCGGCTGCTAGACAGGTTGAATACATGTGGGGGTTGCCTGTTTGTTAGGAAATCCCCACATGTATTCAAGCTGTCTATCAGCTGCAAATATTGCAGCTGCGTTGACAAAAACAAAATCTCCGAGCACGCCAAAATACTCGGAGACCACCCGAGCATGCTCGGGAAATCTTGAGTACCAAGTATACTCACTCATCACTAGTAGTAATAAGTAAGTTAAAAATGTGGCCCATGATCGATATCATTTGCAAAAAGGCACCCCTAATAATAAACATTACAGCCAAAGCTGAATATTTCAGTTGTTTTTCTTTAGTATTTGCACAAAGAGCAGGATGACACAAAAAGTTAATTGTTCATTTAAACAGTAAAATAATATTGAGGGAAGACAGATGAAAAATCATTATATATTTTACATACACATTTTAACATTGACTGAGATAGGGGCCATGGAAGCGAGATGATGACATGTGTCCTGTGCAATGTTTAGTATACAGTGTCAGTTTATTTTGCAAGTGAATAGAACACAAAAGGAAGTGTAGGGTGAAGACCAGTGTGTCGGGTATCACTAATTGTGTGAAAAGGTTGCTGGCAGAAAATACATAGTAGGAAAAACAATATGTTAGCAAAATCCACAAGATGAAGGGAATCCTATAATGATCTAACCTGGGAAGCAGCACAGAAGGGGTCCCTGGGGTGTCACTAAGCCTAGGCAGGCATACATTGAGCACTTTATCAAACATGGCCTTCAGTCTTCTTCTATTGAAGGTCATTAAAATTCAGCCTAATGAAACAGTTCTAACCCTGGGACTATTACTGACACTATAAAAAGGTCTATAAAAAAATAAAATTGCTTGTAAAATAAAATAAAACGTATAAATATTAACCAGTTGGATAGGTAGTGTGGCTACGAATGGAAAATATATATTTGATAAATTATTTATCTTGTTTTAAATTGTAATTGTAAAGTGCTATGGAGAATATTTTATCTTATTAATAACTAATGAGTAAAACAACTCTGGAAATGTAATTTAAAAAATTTATTTAAAAAATTGAAAGTAAATCTGAAAAGAACCATGAAACAAAAATCCCAAGATTCATAGTTAAGTATTTTATTTTAACATTTCATTAAATTTTATTAAGTAACATTTGCGTGTTCTACAAGAAAAATGACCACGACACATCAGCCAAATTTTCACCAGACACATAAAACCTTGGATCTGCTCCAGACGTGATCTGCCAGCTAGGAAGTACCTAATGTATGACCTGCCTTTTATGTAACTTCTTAGACAAAGGGATTCTTTCTCCTAGGGAAACCAGTCAAGAGACAAAAGGAGGCAGCAGATTGATTATGTCAAACATGCGATTGAACTGCAATTAGGGTTACTAAATTGTACCAATAAACTTCAGCTTCCATGTACAGGAGCCAAACATGAATACATATAAAGCATCTCTCCCCCCACTCTTCCATCTAATACATTTCACTCTGGAAACAATCCAGGAAAAAAAAAAGGAAAATGTCCATAGTACTATTGTATAACATTGCATAGCAATCCCTGAGGACACACGGTCCACATACATTATTCATGAGGGTTCAGCAAGGGCAAAAGGTTTGGTCATTTCTAAGGACCAGCGAGTACAATATATAATAGCTTGGACTTGTTTACATGGTTATGTTTGTCTATGATTATAGATTCTTGAAAGCACATAATTCCTAAAAAAAACCCGAAAATATATATATAAAAAAACAGCTTTGACTCCAGCAGAATAAAAACACAAAAAAACCAAGGAGAATTTATTGATTTTTTTTAATTATTATTTATTTTTTGGTCTTCGGCTCGATCTCGATGATGACTTGATGGATGAACGATCTGTAGGAAGATTGATCTTGTGCAAGCCTAGATAGGTCCACCAGGGTCTTCTCCGCTGTTATCTTGATA
This sequence comes from Ranitomeya variabilis, assembly GCF_051348905.1. Classification (NCBI taxonomy): domain Eukaryota; kingdom Metazoa; phylum Chordata; class Amphibia; order Anura; family Dendrobatidae; genus Ranitomeya; species Ranitomeya variabilis. The sequence continues at coordinate 678,430,365 of NC_135232.1, read as the reverse complement.
GTATAAGGCCATCAGGTTGCTGGTCTTCCCCCTCGCCTTGTTTCTTTTATGCTCTTTTCATATGACTATGATGTCCTTCTCCAATGATTGCTCTCTTCGTATGACCATGATGTCCTTCTACAGTGATTTCTCTCTTCGTATGACCATGATGTCCGTCTCCAGTGATTGATCTCTTTGTATGATCATGGTGTCCTTCTCCAGTGATTGCTCTCTTCGAATGACCATGATGTCCTTCTTCAATGATTGCTCTCTTCGTATGACTATGATGTCCTTCTCCAATGATTGCTCTCTTCATATGACCGTGAAGTCCTTCTCCAGTGATTTCTCTCTTGGCATGATGTGTCCAAATAGACAAGTTGTAGCATGGTGATCCTTGCTTCGAGTGACATGTCTGGTTTGATTTCTTCCAAAGTTGATTTGTTTCTTCTTCTGTGGTACTGATAACATCAATATCGATTGATGACAGCCAATTTGGTAGCCATTACAGGTCTCATTCTGAAAGTGAAAACATAACACATCCATGTACAACTTGGCCTTGAATTGTAGTTCACTAGTAAGTTTAGTAATGACAAATGTTGGAGCCATGACAGCATTATCATGTTTTGCAGGTTTTTTCTCTTTAGCTGGAGTTTTCAAGCATCCTTCCCCAAAACACCAAACAGTAGACAGCTTTTATAGTTTAGGATTATATTATATTTAGTGTGTTCTTTTTAATAAAATTATCATATGAAATTAAAATTATTCTATCAGCACAAAATAACTGGTCAAACCAAACTCAGACCTTCAGTGCACCAACCAATTCAGTGCACCTTCCCATCTAATTGTTTTTCACCTATCGCTGATCCCCTTTTTCTTGATTGACAGTTCTGACTTTACAGATAGGCAGAGGTAGATAGAAAACTAACATGCAGAAGGTGCACTGAACTGCTTGGATAAACCAAGGGTGCACTGAGCACCGATGCTTAGTTTGAACAGTTATTTTGTGTTGATTCTTTTTAAGGCTTTTATTACATTGCATACAGGCGGAGTGATGTTTATTGTAGCATCTGCCTTTCACTGCTCATAAACTCAATAGACTAGCATAGCGTCCAGTAAAACAGCAGGGTTATAGACTGAGCTGTGTTCATGCATATTATTATGTAAGGGGAATATTGCACAGGACATTCCAGGTAAGCGATCTGGTGGGTTGCTAGGGCAGCTCCTTATATTAGCTTTTAAAGAAAATGGTCATGTCTACATGCTTCATATTTGTTAACAATACTGTATTGACGATAAGGACCTATGATGTTAAATCTAATTTTATTGAGTTATTTTTAAAACAATTATAGGTCATAAAGGACCAAATAAGGAATAGAAATAAAAACATTGAGAAAAAGGGGTGGGATGTGGCACAATACAGTGCATAAATAATGTCATAAAACTTGGGCATAACAGGCTTTTCTTCTGGTGTGTTAAGACATAATTCCAAGATATTCAAGTAACACATGACCATACAAATCAGACGAGTGCTATTCTTCATTTTGATGAAGAACACTCGTCCCTATGTTATTGTATAAGTCTGTGCACAAGTCTAAAAAAAATTGCAACATGTATGAGTTCCATCTGATTATCGGATCACACTCATGTCTACAGGTTCGCTGTGACGTGGCAGTGGGCTCCATACAGTCTGATCAGATTGTTAAACTAAGAACCTCATGTTCAGTTATATATATTTTTACCTACTGGCATTATAGCAATGTCTGATTTTTGGAGGTGCTGTCCATGCTCTTTTTTAGAAAATTGGATCGCACCCTGTTGGCATCTGAGTGCGGTACGATTTTCACAGACTGACAAAATGGAGGAATTTTTTTTTTTATCCTCCTCATCCAAGAAAATCGGATCTCACTCTGATCACACTCTGGTCAAATTCTGATCAGAGTGTGATTGGCATAATCAGACCTATTTTTTTTATAAGAGAAAAAACAATTGTGTGACCCTAGGCTAAAAAAACAAAAGGCCACTGCATGTCTGAGACTGAAAGGTCACAAGGTAGAAGAAAAAAAAACTGAAAAATTACATAGCAGATTTAAAAAGTAAGAAAATAAAAATTTGAATTGGGGCTGATGAAGGAAAGGGGAGGTGCTGTGATTACATCCATCTCATCATATCTCAAGACAATAAAGTATGGAAATTATCTAAGTCTCTAAATTTCATCCAAGAATGCCATATTAGCCAGAATTTTTCATATTCTCCAGAGTTCTCCGCTGCTCCATACTATAAAGAGGTGACAGTTCCTGCTGCCACTCTAACAAAGAAGGAGGGTTAGTGGAGTGCCAGTGGCATAAAATTATTGTATTGGCAGCAAGACAATGCCATAGGATGTTCTTCTTTTGAGTTCCAATAGAACCGGGGGTATAGAAAGTTACAAGTTGGGCGGCTTTGGAAGTATCCCATGCTGTAATGTCTGTATAATCGTTTGCTTCCTCCCCTACTCAGGAGCTGTGGTAATGTAAGGAGGTGAAGCACAAGAAGAGTCCGGGGGCAGTTACCTTCTCGGCTCTGTGCCTGGAACCATTGAGCTGTGCTACAGGTTCCCCAGGGGGCAGACTTAGAGACTGGGACAGGAAGGAAGTGGGCAGAGAGCGGGAAAGGCACGCGCGCAGGGGACAGAGCAGCGAGAGCAGCGTGCAGAGCAGGGTGCAGCTGCGCTCCGGGAGAGAGAGCTCCCGGTCAGAGGACAAATACAGGGAGATTGCCCAGAAAGACTACATCTTGTGAGAACATAAAGCAGACTGTGCTGTGACTGGAGAGGGGCGCTTTTAGACCCGAGTAGAGACATTGGCCCGTGCAGAGACTGCAACCCCCTGGTACCCATGGTATCAGTACAGAGACTGTGACCCCTGGTACCCACAGTATCAGTGCAGAGCCCCTGATTCCTGGTGAGAGACTTAATAATAAACTGACCATTGTTTTCCCGGGATAGGCTGTGCTGTAAAAGCTAAAGACTCAGAGCCTGTGCATACCACATTAACTCCCGAAACCCCAGGCAGCGGGCTCCTAGAGACTACTCAGCCCACAGACCACAGAGGGACGACAAGTGCAGCTGTTTCTCGGCGCCTACGTTGGAGAAGACTATAAATGTAAGGATGAATGACTTCGTGGAGATCAAAACATCCAACACCGCGGAGACATCATCACGTGTTTCTCAACGCAGCGATCCAGAACACTGCCCCCATCCCTTATGGGAAATATGCAAATGCATGTAGAAAAGCCACGGAGACACCATCATGTGTTTCTCAACGCAAGCAATGAATAGCCAGGTCTTTCACCGGGAAGGAACAACCACGGGAAGGGCAGCATCCAATAAAGGAAAACCACCTATGCCAAAACATGGTATCCATCCACAGACAGCTGTTTCGGGGTATTTGCCCCTCATCAGTGTGGAGTAGGAAACTGGCTATTAGGAGCAGTGCCTAGTGAAAAGGCTATAAACGTAAGGATGAATGACCTCGTGGAGATCAAAACATCCAACACCGCGGAGACACCATCACGTGTTTCTCAATGCAGTGATCCAGAACACTGCCCCCATCCCTTATGGGAAATATGCAAATGCATGTAGAAAAGCCCCAGAGACACCATCACGTGTTTCTCAACGCAAGCAATGAATAGCCAGGTTAACCTAGCTATTCATTGCTATTCATAACCTGGCTATTCATTGCTTGCATTGAGAAACACGTGATGGTGTCTCCGCGGCTTTTCTACTTACGTTGGAGAAGACGACCCTTCAAGCAAGTCCTCATTACACTGATAAGTGTTCTTTTCTCAAGAAATCCTGCTTACTTCTGTTACACTGTTTGACTCCTATATTTTTGCACTGTTTTATTGTTAGTTATTTTCTATTGCTTCCTCCCTGTGAGGAGAACCTTATTCCTGTTATTAAACCCCTCAACTGTTGGTCTGTCTGTTCCATGGTGACATACTCAGTACCTGCATACTATTACAGTAAGGGTACCGTCACACAGTACCATTTTGATCGCTACGACGGTACGATTCGTGACGTTCTAGCGATATCGTTACGATTAGTGTTGAGCGATACCGTCCGATACTTGAAAGTATCGGTATCGGAAAGTATCGGCCGATACCGGCAAAGTATCGGATCCAATCCGATACCGATACCCGATACCAATACAAGTCAATGGGACTCAAGTATCGGACGGTATTCCTGATGGTTCCCAGGGTCTGAAGGAGAGGAAACTCTCCTTCAGGCCCTGGGATCCATATAAATGTGTAAAAGAAAGAATTAAAATAAAAAATATCGCTATACTCACCCTCCGACGCAGCCTGGACCTCAGCGAGGGAACCGGCAGCGTTGTTTGTTTAAAATTCGCGCTTTTACTTGGTTACGTGAAGTCCCGGCTTGTGATTGGTCAGGGCGGCCATGTTGCCGGGACGCGGACCAATCACAGCAAGCCGTGACGAAATTACGTCACGGCTTGCTGTGATTGGTCCGCGTCCCGGCAACATGGCCGCCATTAACCAATCACAAGCCGTGACGTCACGGGAGGCTGGACACGCGCGCTTTTTAAAATGGGCGCGTGTCCAGCCTCCCGTGACGTCCCGGCTTGTGATTGGTTGCGCCGCGGTCAACCAATCACAAGCCGGGAGGCTGGACACGCGCGCATTTTAAAATTTTAAAATGGGCGCGTGTCCAGCCTCCCGGCTTGTGATTGGTTGATCGCGGCGCAACCAATCACAAGCCGGGACGTCACGGGAGGCTGGACACGCGCCCATTTTAAAATGCGCGCGTGTCCAGCCTCCCGTGACGTCACGGCTTGTGATTGGTTGCGTCTCCCATGTGACTGCGACGCAACCAATCACAAAGCCGGGACGTAATTTTAAAATCCTTAAGGACCTGAAATTACGTCACGGCTTGCTGTGATTGGTTGCGTCTCCCATGTGACTGCGACGCAACCAATCACAACGCGGGAACGTAATTTTAAAATCCTGAAGGACCTGAAATTACGTCACGGCTTGCTGTGATTGGTTGCGTGCCGGTCACATGGGCGGCACGCAACCAATCACAAGCCGGGACTCACGTAAAGGAAAGAAAAGCGCGAATTTTAAACAAAGAACGCTGCCGCTTCCCTCGGTAAGGTGCAGGCTGCGTCGGAGAGGTGAGTATAGCAATATTTTTTATTTTAATTCTCTCTTTTACACATTTTTACATTAATGTTGTTTTGATACCGATACCCGATATCACAAAAATATCGGATCTCGGTATCGGAATTCCGATACAGCAAGTATCGGCCGATACCCGATACTTGCAGTATCGGAATGCTCAACACTAGTTACGATATCGCAGTGTCTGACACGCAGCAGCGATCAGGGATCCTGCTGAGAATCGTACGTCGTAGCAGATCGTATGGAACTTTCTTTCGTCGCTTGATCACCCGCTGACATCGCTGGATCGTTGTGTGTGACAGCGATCCAGCGATGTGTTCGCTTGTAACCAGGGTAAACATCGGGTAACTAAGCGCAGGGCCGCGCTTAGTAACCCGATGTTTACCCTGGTTACCAGCGTAAACGTAAAAAAAACAAACAGTACATACTCACATTCCGGTGTCTGTCCCCGGCGTCTCAGCTTCTCTGCACTGTGAGCGCCGGCCGGAAAGCGAGCACAGCGGTGACGTCTGACGTCACCGCTGTGCTTTCCGGCTATGGCGCTTACACAGTGGAGAGAAGCAGAACGCCGGGGACAGACACCGGAATGTGAGTATGTACTGTTTGTTTTTTTTACGTTTACGCTGGTAACCAGGGTAAACATCGGGTTACTAAGCGCGGCCCTGCGCTTAGTTACCCGATGTTTACCCTGGTTACCGGGGACTTCGGCATCGCTCCAGCGCCGTGATTGCAACGTGTGACCGCAGTCTACGACGCTGGAGCGATATTCATACGATCGCTGCGACGTCACGGATCGTGCCGTCGTAGCGATTAAAATGGTACTGTGTGACGGTACCCTAAGATCAGACCATGTTCCTGCACAGTCAGACATAGCCATTACACAGTAAGTACACAGCAGGGGGCACATTTATAAGATTATCTCAGCACAGGAACATTTTTTTTAAATTACATCCAAATGTGAAACTTTTTTCATTCCAAGATCTAGTGAACAAAATGAACTTTTGTTCAAGGGAAAACCCTTTTAATTCTAGGGCAACTCTGCCAAACATTTGTCACTGACCATGCTGGAGTGAATAAAAAATAGGGTATTACCCTAATGGGAGATAACAGAAATTCGAGAAGTTGTGGTCACCTGGAGATGTTGTGATAAGGCACAACTTCTGTAAAGACATTAAAATCAGCTGCTGCTGCTCCATGACTTGAGGTTGATGTCCAAGATATATTGCAGACATGGATGAAACATGGTTGGAGGGGCTGCACTGCTTGAATAAAGGGTCCTCAGTTGAAATAGAAGGAAGGTTTTCATTGCTACGTATTTCGCCCCGGACTAGCCCCTTTTTTAAGAGAAGAAAACAGACTCAAAAGGTCTGTTTTTTGTCTTGAAAAAGGTCCCAGGTACGGCACAAAAACGCGTAGGATATAAAAACCTTCTTGTTATTTTTATTTTGTCTGATGACACTTTCTCACAGCATACCTCTTCCAACCATGTTTTAGCCATTTCTGAAAATATTGGTCATTGTCCCAGTGCCAACACATGTCTATTACATTGGGGTATATTGTATGTAATCACGAGGGGCATAGGCACCATGGTATGTATCTTGATTATCGTCGATTGTATCTTTCAAACTTACCTAAAAAGTTTTGTGGGTTAGCATTACATTCACCTGGTTCAGCAGGAAATACGCCAACGACAACGATATAGAAGTAAACGGACACCAATCAGTCGCCTATATTATTGATCAGCCCTTGTTACTGGCAATTCATGCGCCCATGTGAAAAGATCTAGCATTAGTGGTGTGGCTTTTCAAGAAATTATTATTTATTATTATAGCGCCATTTATTCCATGGCACTTTACATGTGAAAAGGGGAATAGTAAAAAAAACAATTACAGTAATCTTAAACAATACAAGTCACGACTGGTACAGGAGGATAGAAGACCCTGCCCGCGAGGGCTTACAATCTACAAGAAATATACCCTATAGATCAAGCCCGAGGCTGCATCATATCTTCATATGTATGGAGGTACGAAGAAGTATTGTGCCTAGAAAAAAAATAGACTGTTTCTTCCTGTCTATTCTCAAGATGGTTCCATAGTATAAATTCTGGACACATACACAGAGGCACTATGAAAATAAGAAAAGGTAGTCACATGGGTGCAGGAGCATAGCACAATATTAGGGGAGAGCACACAGCATGTCCACATGTGCAACGCAAATGAGCAGGTTTCCACCTAAATGTCTGATTTGTGTTTGTTTCATACTAGTAACTAGGGTTGAGCGACTTTCATTTTTTTAAGGTCGAGTCGGGTTTTGTGAAACCCGACTTTGTCCAGAGTCGAGTTGAGTGCAGTCGGCCGACTATCGCTAAAAGTCGGGGATCGACCGAAACACGAAACCCAATGCAAGTCAATGGGGAACCATAGTCGGCAGTGAGTGGAGGCCAGGAAAACACCTACAGTGCCCATTTTAATGCCAAAAACATCCATTCTTGTTTCTGAAGCTTGTCAATCTAAATTAACTTTATAATAATAGTTGGGCATAGGAAATTGGGGGTCATTTGGCAAAAGTTGTGGGGGGTAGGGCTGGTTCAAGGCTTTAGTGGGCCCAGGAAATGTGGACTACGTCACGGCGGTGGAGCAGGGAGAGGTAAGTATTTCAACGTTGCAAGTGCCGTGATCCTGGGCAAGCAGGGGGGGCCCACTCGTTCGCATTGGCACTGGCACAGGGCCCCTCAAAGTACAGCGGTGTGTTTGCACGGTGGGGGCGCCTCCCACCAGCAGTGACACTTTTGCGTACTCTGAGGGGCCCTGTGCCAGTGACGTCGCCAACGAGTATGCCCCCCCCACCTGATGAAGGAACCTGCACTTTCATCTGCACCTTCCTCTTTGTCCCTGTGTAAGGTGGTTTAACATGCGGTAAGGGGGACCTTACTTCCAGCAGGGTCAGATTCTGGCTGTGTAGAGTGCAAGGGGAATGTAATGTTCTGGGTCAATGTACCAGCAGACTCATCTAGCAGTGGCTGGGCAATGGGCAGGATGAGGAGGAAACAGATATAGGGCCAAAGAATAAAGTAGGCTAAATGCAGTTCAAAATTGGTAACAGGACTAAACAGGCAGCACTGCTTTGTTCAGTGGAGTAGCAAACCCAAGAGCAGCAGACACTGTTTTAAGGGCCCAACCACACTAGTAGGCCAAATGCAGTTTAATATCTGATACTATAGGCCGAAAGCCAGAAGGTAGAAGCTCAGCTGTATTCAGTTGAGGGCAACACCAGGGAGGGGCAGACACCGTTAGTAGGCCTTAACCACCATTTTTTTATTTAAAAACAGCACTTAATGAGAGCCAGAAGGTTGAGGCTCAGCTGTATTCAGTTGAGGAAAAACACCAGGGAGGGGAAGACACCGTTAGTAGGCCCTAAACACCATTTTTTTATTTAAAAACAGCACTTAATGAGAGCCAGAAGGTTGAAGCACAGCTGTATTCAGTTGAGAACAAACACCAGGGAGGGGCAGACACCGTTAGTAGGCTAGGCCCTAAACAACATTTTTTTATTTAAAAACAGCACTTAATGAGAGCCAGAAGGTTGAGGCTCAGCTGTATTCAGTTGAGGACAAACACCAGGCAGGGGCAGACACCGTTAGTAGGCCCTAAACACCATTTTTTTTATTTAAAAACAGCACTTAATGAGAGCCAGAAGGTTGAGGCTCAGCTGTATTCAGTTGAGGAAAAACACCAGGGAGGGGCAGACACCGTTAGTAGGCCCTAAACACCATTTTTTTATTTAAAAACAGCACTTAATGAGAGCCAGAAGGTTGAAGCACAGCTGTATTCAGTTGAGGACAAACACCAGGCAGGGGCAGACACCGTTAGTAGGCCGTAACCAAAGTTGAAGGCCAAATGCAGTTTAATTTCTGATACTATAGGCCGAAAGCCAGAAGGTGGAAGCTCAGATTTAGACAGTGGAGGACAATTAGAATTAGGGACTGCAGACAGACTTAGTAGGCTGTCCCCTGTAGACCATGCATCCAACACATTAACCCATTGCGCCGTAATGGACACGTAATCTTCCGTGGCCTGTTGTGAATTTGGATTTTGGGCTCCCCCGGTGGCCACTGGTGGAATTGAACTTGTGTCATCATCTTTCCTGTTCACCTGTTCTCATCAGATCTGGGTGTCGCTATATAACCTGGCTTCTCTGTTAGTTGCTTGCCGGTCAACAATGTTATCAGAAGCCTCTCTGTGCTTGTTCCTGCTCCCAGACATCTACTAGATAAGTTGGACTTTCGTCCATGTTTGTTTTTGCTTTTTGGTTCCAGTTCACAGCTGCAGTTTCGTTACTGTGTCTGGAAAGCTCTTGTTGATCAGGAATTGCCACTCTGGTATTATGAGTTAATGCCAGAGTCCTAAAGTAATTTCTGGATGGTGTTTTGTTAGGGTTTTCTGCTGACCATGAAAGTGTTCTTTCTGTCTTCTGCTATCTAGAAAGCGGACCTCAAATTTGCTAAAACTATTTTCCTGCTGTGTTTGTTATTTCATCTGAAATCACCGCCAATATATGTGGGGGGCCTCTGTCTCCTTTTTGGGCATTTCTCTAGAGGTGAGCCAGGTCTTATATTTCCCTCTGCTAGCATTATTTAGTTCTCCGGCCGGCGCTGGGCATATAGGGATAAAAAGTAGGACATGCTACCTGGCTACTTCTAGTTGTGCGGTAGGTTTAGTTCATGGTCAGTACAGTTCCCATCTTCCAAGAGCTTGTTCCTATATAGGCTTATGCTATGTTCTCTAGCCATGGAGATCATGACAGTTTGACCGGCCTACTAAAGGGTTAATTCCTTGGCTGAGAAAGGAGTGAAATAAGAAGTCTGCTGAGAGTTTTTTTTTTTTTTTTTTTTTTTTTTTTTTGTGCTCTTAATTGGATCATTTGCTAGTCTGTCTATGCTGCAGTCTTTCTTTTTTTTCTCTCTCCTTCTAATCTTTGAATGGCTCTGTGTTCACCTGTTTATTATGGATCTTCAGAGTGTAACTGCAGGTTTGAATAATCTCACCACGAAAGTACAAAATTTGCAAGATTTTGTTGTTCATGCTCCGGTATCTGAACCGAGAATTCCTCTGCCGGAATTTTTCTCGGGGAATAGATCTGGTTTTCAGAATTTTAGAAATAATTGCAAGTTATTTTTGTCCCTGAAATCTCGTTCTGCCGGGGACCCTGCACAGCAGGTTCGGATTGTGATTTCTCTGCTCCGTGGCGACCCTCAAGACTGGGCTTTTTCATTGGCACCAGGGGATCCTGCGTTGCGCAATGTAGATGCGTTTTTTCTGGCCTTGGGGTTGCTTTATGACGAACCTCATTTGGAACTTCAGGCAGAAAAAACTTTGATGTCCCTATCTCAGGGGCAAGATGAAGCTGAAATTTACTGCCAGAGATTCCGTAAATGGTCTGTGCTTACTCAGTGGAATGAGTGTGCCTTGGCGGCTACTTTCAGAGAGGGTCTCTCTGATGCCATTAAGGATGTTATGGTGGGGTTCCCTGTGCCTGCGGGTCTGAATGAGTCCATGACAATGGCTATTCAGATCGATAGGCGTCTGCGGGAGCGCAAACCAGTGCACCATCTGGCGGTGTCCACTGAGAAGACGCCAGAAAGTATGCCGTGTGATAGAATTCTGTCCAGAAGCGAGCGGCAGAATTTTAGACGGAAAAATGGGTTGTGTTTCTATTGTGGGGATTCTACTCATGTTATGTCAGCATGCTCTAAGCGTACTAAAAAGCTTGATAAGTCTGTTTCCATTGGCACTTTACAGTCTAAGTTTATTTTGTCTGTGACCCTGATTTGCTCTTTGTCATCTATTACCACGGACGCCTATATCGACTCTGGCGCCGCTTTGAGTCTTATGGATTGGTCCTTTGCCAATCGTTGTGGGTATGATTTAGAGCCTTTGGAGACTCTTATTCCTCTGAAGGGGATTGACTCCACCCCATTGGCTAATAATAAACCACAATACTGGACACAAGTAACTATGCGTATTAATCCGGATCACCAGGAGATTATTCGTTTTCTGGTGCTGTATAATCTACATGATGATTTGGTGCTAGGATTGCCATGGCTGCAGTCTCACAACCCAGTCCTTGACTGGAGAGCTATGTCTGTGTTGAGCTGGGGATGTAAGGGGACTCATGGGGACGTACCTTTGGTTTCCATTTCATCATCTATTCCCTCTGAAATCCCTGAGTTCCTGTCTGATTATCGTGACGTCTTTGAAGAACCCAAGCTGGGTTCACTACCTCCGCACCGTGAGTGCGATTGTGCTATAGATTTAATTCCGGGTAGTAAATACCCAAAGGGTCGTTTATTTAATCTGTCTGTGCCTGAACATGCTGCTATGCGAGAATATATAAAGGAGTCCTTGGAAAAGGGACATATTCGTCCATCGTCATCTCCCTTAGGAGCCGGCTTTTTCTTTGTGTCAAAGAAAGACGGCTCTTTGAGACCATGTATTGATTATCGGCTTTTGAATAAAATCACGGTTAAATATCAATACCCATTGCCGTTGCTGACTGATTTGTTTGCTCGCATAAAGGGGGCCAAGTGGTTCTCTAAGATTGATCTCCGTGGGGCGTATAATTTGGTGCGGATCAGGCAGGGGGATGAGTGGAAAACCGCATTTAATACGCCCGAGGGCCACTTTGAGTATTTGGTGATGCCTTTTGGTCTTTCTAATGCCCCTTCAGTCTTCCAGTCCTTTATGCATGATATTTTCCGCGATTTTTTGGATAAATTTATGATAGTGTATCTGGATGATATTCTGATTTTTTCGGATGACTGGGACTCTCATGTCCAGCAAGTCAAGAGGGTTTTTCAGGTTTTGCGGTCTAATTCTCTGTGTGTCAAGGGTTCTAAGTGCGTTTTTGGGGTTCAGAGAATTTCCTTTTTGGGATATATTTTTTCTCCCTCTTCCATTGAGATGGATCCTGTCAAGGTTCAAGCTATTTGTGATTGGACGCAGCCCTCTTCTCTTAAAAGTCTTCAGAAATTTTTGGGCTTTGCCAACTTTTATCGTCGATTTATTGCTGGTTTTTCGGATGTCGTTAAGCCATTGACCGATTTGACTAGACAGGGTGCTGATGTTGCTAATTGGTCCCCTGATGCTGTGGAGGCTTTTCAGGAGCTTAAGCGCCGTTTTTCTTCTGCCCCTGTGTTGCGTCAGCCTGATGTGGCTCTTCCTTTTCAGGTTGAGGTCGACGCTTCTGAGATCGGAGCTGGGGCAGTGTTGTCGCAGAAAAGTTCTGACTGCTCCGTGATGAGGCCTTGTGCCTTCTTTTCCCGTAAATTTTCGCCCGCTGAGCGGAATTATGATGTTGGGAATCGGGAGCTTTTGGCCATGAAGTGGGCGTTTGAGGAGTGGCGCCATTGGCTTGAGGGGTCCAGACATCAGGTGGTGGTATTGACTGACCACAAAAATTTGATTTATCTTGAGACCGCCAGGCGCCTGAATCCTAGACAGGCGCGCTGGTCATTATTTTTTTCTCGGTTTAATTTTGTGGTGTCATACCTACCGGGTTCTAAGAATGTTAAGGCGGATGCCCTTTCTAGGAGTTTTGAGCCTGATTCACCCGGCAACTCTGAGCCCACAGGTATCCTTAAGGATGGAGTTATTTTGTCAGCCGTTTCTCCAGACCTGCGGCGGGCCTTGCAGGAGTTTCAGGCGGATAGACCGGATCGTTGTCCGCCTGATAGGCTGTTTGTTCCTGATGATTGGACCAGTAGAGTCATCTCTGAGGTGCATTCTTCTGCATTGGCAGGTCATCCTGGAATTTTCGGTACCAGGGATTTGGTGGCAAGATCCTTCTGGTGGCCTTCCCTGTCACGAGATGTGCGAGGCTTTGTGCAGTCTTGTGACGTTTGTGCTCGGGCCAAGCCTTGTTGTTCTCGGGCTAGTGGATTATTGTTGCCCTTGCCTATTCCTAAGAGGCCTTGGACGCACATCTCGATGGATTTTATTTCAGATCTGCCTGTTTCCCAGAAAATGTCTGTCATCTGGGTGGTGTGTGACCGTTTTTCTAAGATGGTCCATTTGGTTCCCCTGCCCAAATTGCCTTCTTCTTCCGAGTTGGTTCCCCTGTTTTTTCAAAATGTTGTTCGTTTGCATGGTATTCCTGAGAATATCGTTTCTGACAGAGGAACCCAATTTGTGTCTAGATTTTGGCGGGCATTCTGTGCTAGGATGGGCATAGATTTGTCTTTTTCGTCTGCTTTTCACCCTCAGACTAATGGCCAGACCGAGCGGACTAATCAGACCCTGGAGACATATCTGAGGTGTTTTGTGTCTGCTGACCAGGATGATTGGGTTGCTTTTTTGCCATTGGCGGAGTTCGCCCTCAATAATCGGGCCAGCTCTGCCACCTTGGTGTCCCCGTTTTTCTGTAATTCGGGGTTCCATCCTCGATTTTCCTCCGGTCAGGTGGAGTCCTCGGATTGTCCTGGAGTGGATGCGGTGGTGGAGAGATTGCATCATATTTGGGGGCAGGTGATGGACAATTTGAAGTTGTCCCAGGAGAAGACTCAGCTTTTTGCCAACCGTTACCGTCGTGTTGGTCCTCGGCTTTGTGTTGGAGATTTGGTGTGGTTGTCTTCTCGTTTTGTCCCTATGAGGGTCTCTTCTCCTAAGTTTAAGCCTCGGTTCATCGGTCCGTATAAAATATTGGAGATTCTTAACCCTGTTTCCTTCCGTTTAGACCTCCCTGCATCCTTTTCCATTCATAACGTTTTTCATCGGTCGTTATTGCGCAGGTATGAGGTACCTGTTGTGCCTTCCGTTGAGCCTCCTGCTCCGGTGTTGGTTGAGGGTGAGTTGGAGTACGTTGTGGAGAAAATCCTAGACTCCCGTGTTTCCAGACGGAGACTCCAGTATCTGGTCAAGTGGAAGGGATACGGCCAGGAGGATAATTCTTGGGTCACTGCATCTGATGTTCATGCCTCCGATCTGGTTCGTGCCTTTCATAGGGCCCATCCTGATCGCCCTGGTGGTTCTGGTGAGGGTTCGGTGCCCCCTCCTTGAGGGGGGGGTACTGTTGTGAATTTGGATTTTGGGCTCCCCCGGTGGCCACTGGTGGAATTGAACTTGTGTCATCATCTTTCCTGTTCACCTGTTCTCATCAGATCTGGGTGTCGCTATATAACCTGGCTTCTCTGTTAGTTGCTTGCCGGTCAACAATGTTATCAGAAGCCTCTCTGTGCTTGTTCCTGCTCCCAGACATCTACTAGATAAGTTGGACTTTCGTCCATGTTTGTTTTTGCTTTTTGGTTCCAGTTCACAGCTGCAGTTTCATTACTGTGTCTGGAAAGCTCTTGTTGATCAGGAATTGCCACTCTGGTATTATGAGTTAATGCCAGAGTCCTAAAGTAATTTCTGGATGGTGTTTTGTTAGGGTTTTCTGCTGACCATGAAAGTGTTCTTTCTGTCTTCTGCTATCTAGAAAACGGACCTCAAATTTGCTAAAACTATTTTCCTGCTGTGTTTGTTATTTCATCTGAAATCACCGCCAATATATGTGGGGGGCCTCTGTCTCCTTTTTGGGCATTTCTCTAGAGGTGAGCCAGGTCTTATATTTCCCTCTGCTAGCATTATTTAGTTCTCCGGCCGGCGCTGGGCATATAGGGATAAAAAGTAGGACATGCTACCTGGCTACTTCTAGTTGTGCGGTAGGTTTAGTTCATGGTCAGTACAGTTCCCATCTTCCAAGAGCTTGTTCCTATATAGGCTTATGCTATGTTCTCTAGCCATGGAGATCATGACAGTGGCCATGCCTACAGGTCCATGCGTCTGTTGTCAGGTGCACCTTTGTACTCACAGATTGCCAGAGTGCATGGACAATGCGGTCTTCTACATGCTGGTGGAGGGTTGGGATGGCTTTTCTCGCAAAAGAAGTGTCGACTGGTTAGCTTGTAGCGTGGTACAGCGTAGTCCATCATGGCCTTATTAATAGTAAATAAAATATATAACTAGGCTCTATGAACTTTTAAATAGGTTCCAGGGGTACACGGGCAGCATTGTGGTCAGTGGAGGAGTATTGCAAGTAGGGGCCGCAGACAGGCTCACAAAGGCCTAAAATAACAAACAGTAGGCAGTCATGGCAGTTTTACATCGGTTACATGGATTCACAGGCAGGCACTCCAGGCAGCATTGTGGTCAGTGGAGGAGTATTGCAAGTAGGGGCCGCAGACAGGCTCACAAAGGCCTAAAATAACAAACAGTAGGCAGTCATGGCAGTTTTACATCGGTTACATGGATACACAGGCAGGCACTCCAGGCAGCATTGTGGTCAGTGGAGGAGTATTGCAAGTAGGGGCCGCAGACAGGCTCACAAAGGCCTAAAATAACAAACAGTAGGCAGTCATGGCAGTTTTACATCGGTTACATGGATACACAGGCAGGCACTCCAGGCAGCATTGTGGTCAGTGGAGGAGTATTGCAAGTAGGGGCCGCAGACAGGCTCACAAAGGCCTAAAATAACAAACAGTAGGCAGTCATGGCAGTTTTACATCGGTTACATGGATACACAGGCAGGCACTCCAGGCAGCATTGTGGTCAGTGGAGGAGTATTGCAAGTAGGGGCCGCAGACAGGCTCACAAAGGCCTAAAATAACAAACAGTAGGCAGTCATGGCAGTTTTACATCGGTTACATGGATACACAGGCAGGCACTCCAGGCAGCATTGTGGTCAGTGGAGGAGTATTGCAAGTAGGGGCCGCAGACAGGCTCACAAAGGCCTAAAATAACAAACAGTAGGCAGTCATGGCAGTTTTACATCGGTTACATGGATACACAGGCAGGCACTCCAGGCAGCATTGTGGTCAGTGGAGGAGTATTGCAAGTAGGGGCCGCAGACAGGCTCACAAAGGCCTAAAATAACAAACAGTAGGCAGTCATGGCAGTTTTACATCGGTTACATGGATACACAGGCAGGCACTCCAGGCAGCATTGTGGTCAGTGGAGGAGTATTGCAAGTAGGGGCCGCAGACAGGCTCACAAAGGCCTAAAATAACAAACAGTAGGCAGTCATGGCAGTTTTACATCGGTTACATGGATACACAGGCAGGCACTCCAGGCAGCATTGTGGTCAGTGGAGGAGTATTGCAAGTAGGGGCCGCAGACAGGCTCACAAAGGCCTAAAATAACAAACAGTAGGCAGTCATGGCAGTTTTACATCGGTTACATGGATACACAGGCAGGCACTCCAGGCAGCATTGTAATCAGTGGAGGAGTATTGCAAGTAGGGGCCGCAGACAGGCTCACAAAGGCCTAAAATAACAAACAGTAGGCAGTCATGGCAGTTTTACATCGGTTACATGGATACACAGGCAGGCACTCCAGGCAGCATTGTGGTCAGTGGAGGAGTATTGCAAGTAGGGGCCGCAGACAGGCTCACAAAGGCCTAAAATAACAAACAGTAAGCAGTCATGGCAGTTTTACATCGGTTACATGGATACACAGGCAGGCACTCCAGGCAGCATTGTGGTCAGTGGAGGAGTATTGCAAGTAGGGGCCGCAGACAGGCTCACAAAGGCCTAAAATAACAAACAGTAGGCAGTCATGGCAGTTTTACATCGGTTACATGGATACACAGGCAGGCACTCCAGGCAGCATTGTGGTCAGTGGAGGAGTATTGCAAGTAGGGGCCGCAGACAGGCTCACAAAGGCCTAAAATAACAAACAGTAGGCAGTCATGGCAGTTTTACATCGGTTACATGGATACACAGGCAGGCACTCCAGGCAGCATTGTGGTCAGTGGAGGAGTATTGCAAGTAGGGGCCGCAGACAGGCTCACAAAGGCCTAAAATAACAAACAGTAGGCAGTCATGGCAGTTTTACATCGGTTACATGGATACACAGGCAGGCACTCCAGGCAGCATTGTAATCAGTGGAGGAGTATTGCAAGTAGGGGCTGCAGACAGGCTCACAAAGGCCTAAAATAACAAACAGTAGGCAGTCATGGCAGTTTTACATCGGTTACATGGATACACAGGCAGGCACTCCAGGCAGCATTGTGGTCAGTGGAGGAGTATTGCAAGTAGGGGCCGCAGACAGGCTCACAAAGGCCTAAAATAACAAACAGTAAGCAGTCATGGCAGTTTTACATCGGTTACATGGATACACAGGCAGGCACTCCAGGCAGCATTGTGGTCAGTGGAGGAGTATTGCAAGTAGGGGCCGCAGACAGGCTCACAAAGGCCTAAAATAACAAACAGTAGGCAGTCATGGCAGTTTTACATCGGTTACATGGATACACAGGCAGGCACTCCAGGCAGCATTGTGGTCAGTGGAGGAGTATTGCAAGTAGGGGCCGCAGACAGGCTCACAAAGGCCTAAAATAACAAACAGTAAGCAGTCATGGCAGTTTTACATCGGTTACATGGATACACAGGCAGGCACTCCAGGCAGCATTGTGGTCAGTGGAGGAGTATTGCAAGTAGGGGCCGCAGACAGGCTCACAAAGGCCTAAAATAACAAACAGTAGGCAGTCATGGCAGTTTTACATCGGTTACATGGATACACAGGCAGGCACTCCAGGCAGCATTGTGGTCAGTGGAGGAGTATTGCAAGTAGGGGCCGCAGACAGGCTCACAAAGGCCTAAAATAACAAACAGTAGGCAGTCATGGCAGTTTTACATCGGTTACATGGATACACAAAAAGGCACTCCAGGCAGCATTGTGGTCAGTGGAGGAGTATTGCAAGTAGGGGCCGCAGACAGGCTCACAAAGGCCTAAAATAACAAGATAATTTTGCACGTGGTAGAGCACAGTTTGAGCTGGGGGGGGGGACTCTCTTGTGGCCGGCGGTACCGCCCCAGGGCCCCTCATGTTACAACGGTGTGTCTGACGTTGGGTGCGCACCACCACCGCCAGAGACACTACATTGTACTATGAGGGACCCAGTGGCAGTGCCGTCGACCAAAAGCGGGCACACCCACCTCTTCAGACAATCAGCACTGTAACGGGTGATTGCGCCAAGTGGCGAGACAACGGCCCCGTGGGGGGATTTTTCCCATTGGGGGAGGTGTAAACATGTCGTATGCTGGACAAACAGCTGCTGCAAATTAACAGATTGGAACACTCAGTAAGACCAGTCCACAAGCAAGACCTTTTTATAGGAAAGCTAGGTGTCAGCCGGGAAAGGTGGGGCAAAATAATTTGAAATCCAGGAGTGGTTCATTTTAATGAAGGTGAGATCATCCACATTTTGCGTAGCCAGACGAGTCCTTTTTTCGGTTAATATTGAACCAGCAGCACTGAATACTCTTTCTGATAGCACACTAGCTGCTGGGCAAGCAAGCTCCTGCAACGCATATTCTGCCAATTCAGGCCAGGTGTCTAATTTTGATGCCCAGTAATCAAATGGGAATGACGGTTGAGGGAGAACATCGATAAGGGAAGAAAAATAGTTAGTAACCATACTGGACAAATGTTGTCTCCTGTCACTTTGAATAGATGCTGCAGTACCTGTCCTGTCTGCGGTCATTGCGAAATCACTCCACAACCTGGTCAGAAAACCCCTCTGTCCAACGCCACTTCTGATCTGTGCACCTCTAACACCTCTGCCCTGTAGCCCCCTGCAGCTCGTGTGAGAACCATCACCGCTGCTGTGTGCTGGGAATGCCTGAATCAAACGGTCTACAAGAGTAGCTTGTTTGGTTGCTAATATTTGTTCGAGGTTCTCATGTGGCATAATATTTTGCAATTTGCCTTTATAGCGAGGGTCAAGGATGCAGGCCAACCAGTAATCGTCATCGCTCATCATTTTAATAATGCGTGTGTCCCTTTTGAGGGTACGTAAGGCATAATCCGCCATGTGTGCCAAAGTTCCAGTTGTCAAATCTGCGGTTGTGCTGGTTGGAGGGGCTGTTACAGGCAAATCTACGTCACTTGTCTCCCTTAAAAAAACAGAACCCGGCCTTGCAACGCCACTAATTTCTGTTGGCCCAGGAGAAGCTTCCTCATTCAAAAAGTACTCATCCCCATCATCCTCCTCGTCTTCCTCCTCCTCTTCGCCCGCTACCGCGTCCTCTACACGGCCCTGACCAGACAATGGCTGACTGTCATCAAGGCTTTCCTCTTCCTCGGCTGCAGACGCCTGCTCCTTTATGTGCGTCAAACTTTGCATCAGCAGACGCATTAGGGGGATGCTCATGCTTATTATGGCGTTGTCTGCACTAACCAGCCGTGTGCATTCCTCAAAACACTGAAGGACTTGACACAGGTCTTGTAGCTTCGACCACTGCACACCTGACAACTCCATGTCTGCCATCCAACTGCCTGCCCGTGTATGTGTATCCTCCCACAAAAACATAACAGCACGCCTCTGTTCGCACAGTCTCTGAAGCATGTGCAGTGTGGAGTTCCACCTTGTTGAAATGTCGATGATTAGGCGATGCTGGGGAAGGTTCAAAGACCGCTGATAGTTCTGCATACGGCTGGAGTGTACGGGCGAACGGCGGATATGCGAGCAAAGTCTGCGCACTTTGAGGAGCAGGTCTGGTAACCCCGGGTAACTTTTCAGGAAGCACTGCACCACCAGGTTTAAGGTGTGAGCCAGGCAAGGAATGTGTTTCAGTTGGGAAAGGGCTATGGCAGCCATGAAATTCCTTCCGTTATCACTCACAACCTTGCCTGCCTCAAGATGTACAGTGCCCAGCCATGACTGAGTTTCAGTCAGCAAGAACTCAGACAGAACTTCCGCGGTGTGTCTGTTGTCGCCCAAACACTTCATTGCCAATACAGCCTGCTGACGCTTGCCACTAGCTGTCCCATAATGGCACACCTGGTGTGCAACAGTGGCAGCTGCGGATGGAGTGGATGTGCGACTGCGGTGTGTGGACGAGCTCTCGCTTCTGCATGAGGAGGAGGAAGAGGAGGAGGGGGGGGCTAACGCCTACAGCCAACTCTTTCCTTGACCGTGGACTAGGCAAAACTGTCCCAATATTGCTGTCCCCTGTGGACCCTGCATCCACCACATTCACCCAGTGTGCCGTGATGGACACGTAACGTCCCTGGCCATGCCTACTGGTCCATGCATCTGTTGTCAGGTGCACCTTTGTAGTCACAGACTGCCTGAGTGCATGGACGATGCGGTCTTTAACATGCTGTTGGAGGGCTGGGATGGCTTTTCTAGAAAAGAAGTGTCGACTGGGTAGCTCGTAGCGTGGTACAGCGTAGTCCATCAGCGCTTTGAAAGCTTCACTTTCAACTAACCGGTAGGGCATCATCTCTAATGAGATTAGTCTAGCAATGTGGGCGTTCAAACCCTGTGTACGCGGATGCGAGGATGAGTACTTCCTTTTCCTAACAAGAGTCTCATGTAGGGTGAGCTGGACTGGAGAGCTGGAGATCGTGGAACTAGCGGTGGTGCCGGTGGACATGGCAGACTGAGAGAGGGTTGGAGATGGTATTCTTGCCGGTGCCCTACATGCAGTGTTTCCTACTGCAAACCTGGTGATTCCCTGACTGCTTTGGCCTGGCGACGAAAGCTGCACAGATACTGCCGGTGGTGCGGGAAATGGTGGGTTTACAGTGAGGGAAGGGATGTAGCGTTGCTGACTAGCTTCATTGGCCGAGGGTGCTGCAACCTTTAGGGACATTTGGTAGTTATTCCAGGCTTGCAAATGCATGGTGGATAAATGTCTATGCATGCAACTTGTATTTAGACTTTTAAGATTCTGACCTCTGCTTAAGGTAGTTGAACATTTTTGACAGATGACTTTGCACTGATCATTTGGATGTTGTTTAAAAAAATGCCAGACTGCACTCTTTCTACTATCGGATAACTTTTCAGGCATTGCAGACTGAGCTTCTTTAACCGGATGGCCACGCTGTCCTCCAACAGGTTTTGGTTTTGCCACGCGTTTTTGGCCAGATACGGGCCCGGTAGATGGAACCTGTTGTGATGTTGATGCCTGCTGCGGCTCCTCCTCCTCCGCTTCTGAACTACTGCCGCCTGCACCCTGTTCCCCCAATGGCTGCCAATCGGGGTCAACAACTGGGTCATCTATGACCTCCTCTTCTATGTCGTGTGCAACTTCGTCTGTGTCACCGTGTAAGCCGGTGGTATAGCGTTCGTGACGGGGCACCATAGTCTCCGCTGGGTTTGATTCTGCCTTAGTACACTGCGAGGGCAATGTTCTTGTCTGAGTCAAAGGAACAGCATAGTAATCTGGCTGTGGCTGTGCATCTGTGCACTCCATGTCCGATTCAACTTCTAATGGGCATGGCCTGTTAACTGTTTCACTGTCTAACCCAGGAACGGTATGTGTAAAGAGCTCCATGGAGTAACCTGTTGTGTCGACTGACGCATCCTTCACTGTTGTTCTGGGTGAAGGACACAAGGAAGCGACTTGTTCCTGACCGGGAGCATCCACTGATGATGCACTGCTCTGACATTTGGCACTTTCCCAGGAGGAGGCGAAAGAGCTAGAGGCAGAGTGAGCAATGAAAGCCAATACTTGTTCCTCCTGCTCCGGCTTCAAAAGTGGTTTTCCTACTCCCAGAAAAGAGAGCGTTCGAGGCCTTGTGTAGGCAGACGACGTTTTTGGCTCAACAACTCGAGACTTAGGGGCTGTACTGCTTTTACCACGACCACCTGATGCTCCACCACCACTACCATCATTACCAGCTGACAATGACCACCCACGGCCACGACCTCTTCCACTAGACTTCCTCATTGTTTGCAAAACGTAACCAAAGTAACGCTATTTGTTACTGTAAAACAACTTATAAGGTGAACTCAAACTTCTGTAGAATTTATATATACCTTTATAGGTGCCTGACACTGAAAGGAAAATCAGCCCCAATGTTACACACTCGGTTTTCTGTGCCCCAATAATTTGAGACAGATGGCACACACAGGAGCAGCACTCAAGCAGACTTGCCAATATTTATCTCCCACTAATTTTTTTTTTTTTTGAAAAGGGAGAATTTACCCCAAAAAAACAAAAAGGCCCAGTATTACACACACACTGCTTTTCGGTGGGACACAATGAGAGACAGAAGCCACACACAGGACTGGCACGGAGGCAGACTTGCCAAGATTTATCTCCCACTAACTATTTTTTTTTTGAAAAGGGAGAATTTACCCAAAAAAACCAAAAAGGCCCAGTATTACACACACACTGCTTTTCGGTGGGACACAATGAGAGACAGAAGCCACACACAGGACTGGCACGGAGGCAGACTTGCCAATATTTATCTCCCACTAACTATTTTTTTTTTGAAAAGTGAGAGTTTACCCCCCCCAAAAAAAAAAAAATGGCCAAGTATCACACAGTGGTTTTTTCGGTGCCAAACAATGATAGTGAGATGCCACCCACAGCAATGGCACGGAGGCAGACTTGCCAAGATTTATCTCCCTGCAGTTCTCAGAAAAGTATGGCAGGCAGCTAGAAAAAGGACTGCTGCACACAAAAGTGTGGACAAACACACAAGATAGCTGTGCAGAAAGGAAGGAAATACAGGATTTGTGCTTTGAAAAAAGCAGTTGGTTTGCACAGCGTCGTACACACACAGGCACAGCAACGCAGCTATCAGGGTCAGGGAGCCTTCTAGGGCAGCCCAATGAGCGATAGCGCTGAGGAAAAAAAAAATGTAGCTTCCACTGTCCCTGCAAACAAAAGGTGGTGTTGGACAGTGGAAATCGCTACAGCACAAGCGGTTTGCAGCTTTATGTACCCTGCCTATCACTATCCCTGCTTCTGAAGAAGCGGCAGCAACCTCTCCCTACGCTCAGATCAGCAGCAGTAAGATGGCGGTCGGCGGGAACGCCCCTTTATAGCCCCTGTGACGCCGCAGAAAGCAAGCCAATCACTGCAATGCCCTTCTCTAAGATGGTGGGGACTGAGATCTATGTCATCACGCTGCCCACACTCTGCGTCCACCTTCATTGGCTGAGAAATGGCGCTTTTAGCGTCATTGAAACGCGACTTTGGCGCGAAAGTCGCGTACCGCATGGCCGACCCCACACAGGGATCGGCTCGGTTTCATGAGATGCCGACTTTGCCAAAAGTCGGCGACTTATGAAAATGAATGATCCGTTTCGCTCAACCCTACTAGTAACAGAAAAACAGAATTCGTATGGAATACAGATCCATTACAAAACAGATGCAAACTGTTCCATTGACAATAGTGGTATCTGTCTGGTTTCTTTGCATTTGTTTTATTTAGTAGAACAAAAAAGTAGCATGCAGAACCAACGAAAACCAGACAGAGCCCATTTTATCCAATATGGGCCCTTGTGCTTCCATTTGCATTCATTATTTAAAGAGGTTGGCCACTACTTTAGCATTGATGACCTATCTGTAGGATAGATCATCAATGTCTGATTGGTTTGGGTCTGACGCCCAGCACACTCTTTGATAAGCTGTTACCGGTGTCGGTCACAGGCCAAAAATTCTCACTTTATGGAGCTGCTCTGGCTTCTGATAGTAGCCAAGGCAGGGTACTACACATCCGCCTCCTATTCAAATCAATAGGCACCCCCTCAGCTGATCGGCGGGGGTTCCAGGTATTGGACCCCGACCGATCAGTTAGTGATGACTAGGGTTGAGCGAAAAAACAGAGGAAAGTAGAGGTCATGCAAATGGGGATCACCACACAAAGGATTTAGCAAAAATAAACGTAATTTTATTGATATAATACAATACATGGGAAACAAGTAATAAAGAAAACACACATTAAAAACAATTAAAAAGGAAACATACTTGTTCCTTAAGACCACAGCCCATAATAGGGCTTACACCTGCGCCAAAAGTGATGGGTCAATGTCCAATAAGATAATGCCTATATGAACATCACTGTGCATGCAAATATAAAACCATAGGGCAAATGCATTTATACACCATGGGGCAAATACATAAAGATTAGTTCAGATGGACAGAATGACAAGAATTACCATCAATGCGCAGCATATGCACAGTTGGTGCCAAAATAGTTGCTGCAAATGAAGCCCAAAATGCTAACTCTAAATGGAGGCATGTACCTAACTTAGGCATATACAGAGGTGAAAATCCTAACTCGCATCACCGTATCAGGCTGAGAGCGAGTGAAAGTACAAAGCGCCCCATGTGCAACCATGCAATATAATACAATACCCAGAACCAATATGATGTGACCCAGTCAATAAAGCGCAGGTGAAGCGGAGACCCGACGCGTGTCGCCCCTCAAAGGAGGCTTCGTCAGGGGTCAGGGGTTGAGCGAAACGGATCGTTCATTTTCATAAGTCGCCGACTTTTGGTAAAGTCGGCGTCTCATGAAACCCGACCCGATCCCTGTGTGGGGTCGGCCATGCGGTACGCGATCTTGGCGCCAAAGTCGCGTTTCGTATGACACGTTTAGCGCCATTTTTACAGCCAATGAAGGAGCGTGGGCAGAGTGATGACATAGGGGTTAGGGCGTGCACGCCTATCATCATTTTATCGCTTGTGCGCAGTAGCGATTTGGAATGTGTAAAACGAAATTTTCTGTGCTGGGACAGAGAGAGAGAGAGAGAATAAAAAAAATAAATAAAAATAAATAAATCCCCATTGACGTGCATAGGGTTTCGTGTTCCGGCCGATCCTCGACTTTGCGCAGTAATCGGCCGATTTCGCCCGACTCGACTTTTCCAACAGTCGGGTTTCGTGAAACATGACTCGACCCTAAAAAAGTCAAGGTCGCTCAACCCTAGTGATGACCTTATCCTAAGGATAAGTCATCAATTCTAAAGTACTGGATATTCTCATTAACGGATCCTTATTCAGCTTTTCCTTTTCTAGAATGGGACACCATAATGCATATGTAAACTGACTGAAAGCATATGGACAAGGAGGTCCCGGTTCACCAAGAACGGTGATTTTCTTGGTGGTTCTGGTGAGGGGTCGTGTTGGAGTCAGAGGTGCAAAAGGAATCTGAAGTGTCTATCAAGTAGCATCCTATTGAATGTAAGTCTGCAAGGACAGGGTCCTCTCCCCTCTGTACCAGTCTGTCATTGGAAATTTGTTTACAGTAAACGATATCTATAACTCTGTATGTAACCCCTTCTCAAGTACAGCACCATGGAATTAATGGTGTTATATAAATAAATAATAATTTGACCCTGTGTGCTTCACCAAAAATCTTATTCCAATCCCTGCAAAGAGTAAGATTTCTAACTTTCCATCACGCCCTCGCCCCACCCATTTTGGCAGAGCTGGGAAAAAACAGTAAGGAAACGCCAAAAGCCACAATATTTTTGTGCAAACCCAAGCGGTTACAAATTTTCAGAGAAATTTATTCCACAATTCTGATTAAATTACTTTGATGAATTGTAGCCTAAATTGTTATTTTTAGATAAAATCTATAGGTCAATTTGCAACAACAAAAATATTCTATATATTAAGAAAAAAAATTCTACAGCCTCAGCACATTTGGCGAAGCAATATCTTTTGTCAACATGAGCATTCATCTTTTAATTCCATGCGTAGGGCATAGATTCATTTAAATGTTATTGCATCTTAGGGTATGTGTCCACGTTCAGGATTGCATCAGGATTTGGTCAGGATTTTCCATCAGTATTTGTAAGCCAAAACCAGGAGTGGAACAATCAGAGGAAAAGTATAATTGAAACATATGCACCAATTCTGCATTTATCACCCATTCCTGGTTTTGGCTTACAAATACTGACGTAAAATCCTGACCAAATCCTGATGCAATCCTGAACGTGGACACATACCCTAAGGACAGGGTTTCCAATATGCAAAGGGAGACAGATTTAGGGTACCGTCACACAGTGCAATTTTGATCGCTACAACGGCACGATTCGTGACGTTCCAGCGATGCATTTACGATATCGCTGTGTCTGACACGCTACTGCGATCCGGATCCCCGCTGAGAATCGTACGTCGTAGCAGATCGTTTGAAACTTTCTTTCGTCGTCTAGTGTCCCGCTGTGGCGGCATGATTGCATCGTGTGACACAGGTTGTAAACGATGTGCGCACAGTAACCAACGGCTTCTACATCGCAAATACGTCATGAAATTATCGCTCCAGCGCCGTGTATTGCAACGTGTGACCGCAGTATACGACGCTGGAGCGATACTTATACGACGCTGCAACGTCACGAATCGTGCCGTCGTAGTGATGAAAATGGCACTGTGTGACGGTACCCTTAGGAAATGTATTCACTTAGCCCATCCCCCAACAAAACTCACCAAGTTTCACCTTGGAGAGGAGACACTGACTCAGTCATCTCTATTCTTCCTTCAAAGCTTTTGAACTACATTTAGCTGTGAAAGCTTGTGTAATTGGTACATGGGTTTAGCAAATGAGCAGCATAACAGAACAAAATACTATTTAAAAAAAAAAAAAAGCTACTTTGTTTGTGCTACTTCTTGGCTTATATTTTTCAGCTTTCCAAACGGTGACTGCAGGTTCTAAAGAATAATTTCAATGGGCTAAAATATTTTATAAAAGTTACATTTAAGGCTTTGAGCTCATTTATATTAATAGTTTTCTATCTCATAGAACTCAGATTTGCATGTTATTTTAGTAACGTGCCCTTCCCTTTCTACTTACAGCTACATTTCTGTCATTGTGTCCTCCAAATTATTGTCTGCCAAAAGGCTCTTGGACGGAAAAGAGGGAAAATCAAAACCAGACACATCCAATTTTTTTTTTTCTAAGCTAGGATTAGATCCAAAAGGTGTGGGCCTGTGTGTTCTGTGCATGGTTGCAGACTACATTTCGTGCCTGTTTGAAAGAATAGGCCGGAAAAAAAAACAAAAAAACACCAGAGTTCATGTCATAGCAGCCCATGACTTTATGGGAAGATGATCTGATCCCCAAATTTTAGCAAAACTCTCCTCAAGCACTATAGAAGCACAGTATGAACAGAGCCTCGGAAGAGCTGCCATGGCATATGAAGACATCACTAGGAAGGACACAGCCTAAAGGCCTCCTGACATTTTAGATTAAGGGACTGGCAGCACAGAATTACTGTTGAAACCCAAGTACAGGAGCTCCTTTCACCCTTGTTGTTGCCAAACTATTCAGAGCACCTTCCCACCTACTTATTTTCCATCTGTCTCCATAAAGCCAGAGATATCAAAAAAGCGCCTTCACTTAGTTTGAACAGTCATTCTGTGCTGACAGTACTTTTAAAGTTGTCCAAGCCCACCAATATTATAGTCGTCGGTGTGTGAAGACTTTCAGAGTCAGGAGACGACAGGAGAGAAGGATACAGACAGCGAGATTTCCAATGGACAATCCATTTGCTTTCCAGGAGATAAACCATGGACAGAAGGTTTGCCAGCACACAGGAGTGCTTGGCCGAACCGAGGGTTCCAACATATGGCAGACAGACCAACATTTTTATTAATTGGTGGTTATCTAAGGGTATGTGCAGACGATTAGTAAACGCTGTGGGTTGGATGCTGCATACATCCGCATCGTCCAACCTACAGCATCCAGATGTTACAGCATAGTGGTTGGGATTTCATGAAATCCCCATGTCCACAGACGCCCGCAGCTCACCCACAGAGACGGATATGTGGCACATATCTCCAGACCGCACCACGTCAATTTCTCTTGCGGGGACACTGGCCTCCGCAAGATATTTCACCAGTGGAATGTATTGGACGTGGTGAATCCACACAGTTCAGTGATCACATGTGGATTCACCTGCGTTCAATAGACAGCAGAGCTTTGGACGCAGCGAAAATGCGCTGCGTCCAAAGCGCTGCCACTTCCAGATCATCTGCTCATACCCTAATGTGCACGGGAATCTTTACAGTACAAGAAAAATACGACCAATATGTATTAATACATGAAGACATCTGTGTAATTAGATGGCAAACATATAGAAACAAATCTATTTTTCATTCTGTGCATTATTTTTCTAGTGGCAAGCGAAACGCAAGAACATACAAACCCTATGAATTCAATCCACATCCTAAGCAAGCAAACAGTATTCAGGGTTTGAAGGAATTTAAAGAAAAAAAAAAAAAATGTATATATGTATATATGTATATATATATATATATATATATATATATATATATATATATATATATACACACACACACACACACACACACATACATATATATATATACATATACACACACACACACACACACACACACACACACATACATACTCTATCATTGGCAATTTTTATAATCTTCCATTATCCTGTGTGCTGTTTTTTCTTCCCTTCCTCCTATGTTGCATGGAAGAGGTGTTAGGGGGTGGAGGGAGTCAATGGTAATTTATGACCTGCTATATGTGAGAATAGCCTAAAGGCAACAAATTCTTCTACAATTGACAGGAAATCTAGGTCTCCTGCTGGAGTATAGGATTTCCTAGGAAGTGGTAAGGTAACATTTGGTGGCAAGGTTGATAATGTGAACAAACTACAAGATTTGCCTAGTGATGAATTATCTAGAAATCTTTTTTCTTGCACGTTTACATAAACCCCCCCCCCAAATAAGAACTGTAGATATACATCTCCTAAAACAGAATACACGTCAAACCTTTGCAGCCTAATAAAGTAATTCTCAAACTTGCTCAGAGAACATCTGTGTGCTTTCCATATGCAGAGCAAGACATATGGACAGAACATGGACCGATGCAAGTTGGGTTCCTGCAAGTCTTTTGAACAAACCAGAACAGAGGGTTTAATTTTCAGATCACTCTCCCATTATAAGCGATTATCCACGATTATTTTTTCTATAATGTGACTAAAAATTAACTTGGTTAGTTGCTAACTATCTGCCTGTTCCACCCGGTGCCAGCACATAACAGTCACCAACTGCTCCCACTGGCGATTCAGCTGCTTTTTGTCAACAGAGCAACTCTTCCTCTTCTGATCTGTCAACAGGGAGTGACTGCTGGTGTCATGCTGATTGACAGCCACCTCCCCGCAGTTAGGCAGTGGGGAGCCAGCTGTCGATCAGCAAGATATCGGCTGACACACCCAGTCAACACAGCAGAGCTGACAAGAAGCTGCTGCTCTGTGGACATTACGTCACTGGAATCATCTGTAGGAGCAGTTAGTGACCCCGCTCTATGCCGGCAGAGATAAGCGCCAGGCACAACACGCAGGTAGGCAGCAGTTGCCTGCCTGTTCGTTCTCTTTTAACCTTAGTGAACCTGTTAAAACCATTGTATTTGTTTTTGGTTTCCCTTTTTGATGTATAAAACAGATACCGTATAGATGTAAGAAAGATAGTTGATTTTTAACGCACTCATCTAAAGTCAGCCCAACAAGCAAGGTATGTAAATACTGTAAGTTACAATTCCAAATGACTGCATAGTTAGTAGAGTAAAGTCCCAACGCAGATCAACGTGGACCACACACCCCCTCAAGGTGGATCCATCACACATACCTCAAGGCAATCAGACACAAACTCAAAAGGAGCTCTCATCACAGACAACCTTTGGGAAAAAAAAAAAATCTCCATTGTATTGGCCAAGCTAATAATCATAAGAATGACAGCCGTCACTTCACTAGAAACCAGTGGCATCATTGAGACATGAGCCATTTCCTGAAAGAGAGACAGCCTTGTTTACGACTGACCCACCTTACATGCTTCCTTTTTGTATTTTGCATTTAAATGAACAAAAAAAAGGCGGCTGACAGGATATTGGTCTTCCTTGAGATAGAGATCAGATTTAATTAAAAAAAAAGCTTCAAGACAAGATTAGAGGAGCCTTGTTGTTTCCAATTTAATCAGCATTAAAGCAGACAGTTTATTACCATGTAAAATGTGTTATATAATTTACAAAATATATAAAATACATAGGATTACAGTATACATAGGGCCCATAATAAAAAGGCATATGGGAATCATTTTCCATGCATAATGCATGCAAACAGATAAAAGAAGGGACTCAACCATTATACTGAAAGACGGTCTGATATGTCCCCGGCAAGTTCTATATGCATCTGTGGATTCACAATCCTTAAAAAAAAATAATATGTAGCTGGAAAGATGCAAATTTCTTCCAACGGAATGTTAATACATCATCCTAAGATGTTCTAAGGTTCCAAACTGAAGAGACGATCTTAAGTAACCATGTTGATGGACATGCCTTTCTTTTGCCAGAGTGGTTACTGAAGACGTTGTCATGGTCTACATTGAACAGCTATCAAATTTAGAGCTTTCAGAAGTAGCAAGATAAAAAATAAAAAAAATGTTTTCACAAGTAAACATAAGTTACTGTAAACTTTTTAAATATTTGCACAAAAATTATACAAATTTATTTACAGAGTGTAAAACTGGGTCAAGGACAGTCAGAAAACATTTGATGTTTCAAACTGTTGTCATCAATTTTAGCGACCCAGATCGAAAGCGAAGAATTTTCTTCTTAAGATTGTGTGAAGCTTTTATTTTGACAAAGGCCTTGGCTGTGGTTTGTAGGTCAGCAGCCGTGGCTGCCTGCATGGGAAGAGTATGGACAAACTGAGACCAAATCAGTCCTCCGCTCTCATCCGTATCACTTGACGTTGTACTCTCACCAACAAATTCCACCTCACTTAAACTGGACTCACTGTCCCCAAAACAGTTTGTGGTGTAGTTACTTTGTTCATCTTCACTAGTATCTACAACAGTGGAATGAAACAGAGACTCACATTCTGCCGAATACTCAGAGTCACTTGCTATACAAGTATAGGGGCTGGCATATGGAAGAGGTACTTGACCATAAACTCCAAGCATCTCTCTCTGGTTTCGCCGTCTTGCTCTCCGTAAAGCTTCTTCATATGATATCTCAGCTGATGACTTCCACCTTCGATAATCCCCTCTTTTATGTCTAGGCTTAGCCAAAACCACATCTTTTGCATGTCCATGAGGCCTATTGCCAGACTTACTTCCCCCTGGACCTTTAACTAAAATACCAGTCTCTACTTGCGAATGGACAATCTTTTTACCTCTCGGAGAAACTTTCCTAACTTTTTTATTCACTTCCAAGTCATCCGGAAACCTACATTTCTTTGTAACAGTCTTCCCCTTTTCCTTCAAGGTCTGAGAGCCATGATCCATGACATTCTGTACATTTGACTTCTGTTTTAATGTGGAGCTCTTAACAAGCTTTACATTTTTGGTACTTTTATGAAGTTTAACACCCTGTTGTTGTGCAGGAATATAGTGTGCATTGACCAACAACCCTTCATCCAAGCTTTGAGAGGAGGATCCTTCACTCTTGAAGTCCAACGGAGGTCTCTCGTCATGAGATGAACCATGGTAAGAGTTTGTGTTTTTGGGCGAAATCCTTTTTGGTGGTGGCACAATTTTAATCTCCTGGGGAAGAGGGACAATAGTGAGTGGTTCCTTGAGGGATCCGTTACAAAGTGGATTGGAAATAACAGGGAAAGGATTGCCAGAAGGATTGGGATTTACATGCATTTCCTTTGAAATATTTGATGCTCCAACCAAAGAGCCTCTTCCAAGAGTTAAACAGATGGACTTTACAGAATTTCGCGAATTGTTTTGGCTTTGTAGTTCATTAATATTACTTGGCTGGTAACTTTGCACCAAAGGCATCTTTTTACTTTCCAGCTGTTCACTTTGAGATTCTTTAGCGCACGGTTTAAGAGGTGGGTAAGTGCTATTATCCACAGAGGTTATTCCAGAGGAATGTAAACATGGCTGTTTGGGATTCTTCACGCTAGTGGTGCCGTTATGAGAGATGCCAGTCTGTTTGACACATATACTCCCATGTCTTAAAATACTTTTTCCCGGGTCTACATTTACACTTGTTCTGGGTTTGTTAGTCCTTATGGGGTGTGCTTTTTTCTGAATTATACCTAAAATGTAACCATCCAGTTTTTTACTGGAAGGAAGAGGAGCAGGACAGAAATTGCTCTGCTGTTGAAACGATTCTTCATGTCTTAGGCAAACCAGTTCCGGCACTAAACAGTCATTCATGTTTGCTCCCATTTCACCCTCTTCCTCCTCCACTTTTACGGTACCCATGACTGATAACAAAAACATAGGACTCTGAACTGCCACAGCATGAAGAGGGCTTGGATATCTGTATACATCATTGCCATTTTTGGAGACGAGATCACACTGATACTTAGGATGTACATCAGCAACAACTTCAGGGGCATTAGAATGAGGTGCCGAAAAAGACCGACGCACTGTGCCAGTGCTTTCACTTTGGCCTTCTCTGTAGTCCAACCATTCAAAGAAGTCATCTGGAATAGATGTTGGAAAAATATATATATGTTACAACTCATTTTATTAAAGATACAAAACAATTCTAATTTACATCAAGTCACATTATACTTA
This sequence comes from Ranitomeya variabilis, assembly GCF_051348905.1. NCBI lineage: Eukaryota > Metazoa > Chordata > Amphibia > Anura > Dendrobatidae > Ranitomeya > Ranitomeya variabilis. Next base: position 678,397,913 of record NC_135232.1, on the reverse strand, counting down.
GGATAGGGCATCAATATTGGATCAGTAAGGGACTCTCAGCAACCCCACTGATCAGCCTCTTGCATTTTTCGATTGAAAGCAGTTTGCACTCCTCTAAGCTGTACTTGGTAGCATCGGTGCAAGGTATTACAGCTTTGTCCCATTCACTTGCTAGGGCCGTTTTAATGGAGTTTAAAGAATCGCTCCCTTCAAAAGTTTATCCTCTTAATATATTGCCATCCTTATATTATATAATGGCACTACATATTTAACATTGCCAATTTTGCCTTTCCACACAGTCAATTATTTTTCATGTAGAAACAGGAAGTCTCTTTTCCCTGCTTGAGTCATCATCGCCCTCTCCCGCCATGGACTTTGACTCATGCAGGGAAAACTGACCTCCTGTTTCTACATAGAGCTTAGAAGGATTCACCTAGTCTGTTTTTAATCAAGTGAGGTCACAGCCCTAATGGAAAAGAGAAGCATTAACTGGGTAGAAAGGCAAAATAAGCAATTGTACACAGAAATAGGATACATGCAATATATTAAGAGGATAAACATTTTGATGGGAGGAGGAGTGCCTCCTTCTATTACATTGGAAGAAAAAAAAGAAACAGACAACTGCAGGTATGTCCAAAAGAAAAAGCACAACCTCAAAAGTTATCCAAAACTTTCTAAATAACACACCCAATGGGGGAAGGGAAGTAGGAGAAAACACCAGAAAAACCCTTACCTGTTGATCTTGGTTGACCATCTGGGATGTTTAATGATGCTTCGAGGGGGCTGCAAAAGCAGGTGCTTGACTGACAGCTGGATAAACACTCACTGAAGACAGAGTTTGAGGAATTGGAGAGAGATCCCGATGTCCCATCACTCAACTCATAAAATCCTAAAAATAAAAGAATAAGAGAAAATTCATTGCAGATGTACAAGTAAGTTTATACAGAAATATTTATGGTTGAAACTGCAATGCTGTCTGGGTGTCAGCCATTGGCCTACAGTACATCATCATGTCTAAAAATTTCAACCTGACGTGAAAAGAAAAAAAAAAAAAAAAAAAAAACACACGACATGACAAACATTTGTTATTGGATTTTGATTATTTCAAAGAGGCCTGAAAATTTCCTTTTAAATTACCTGAACTGGGGCGGCTATCCGTTTCCAAATGCTCTTCAGAAGTCTTTTCCACATCGATTTTTAAGTCATTTATCTGTTTGTCAAGCTCATGCAGTTGAGTTAATAAGCCAGCGTCTCTCTTCCTCAAGCAATTCTGGGAAAATACACAAAATTAAATATTTAAATAGGTGTGAAAAAAATAGAGATAAAAGCTAAATTCAGACATACAGAACTGCTTGACAACTGGAGTTAGCGGGGAACCAGATTTCACATCTAGTATGTGCACACGTTGCGGATTCTGCTGCGGATTTTTCCGCAGCGGATTTGGAAAATCCGCAGTGCAAAACCACTGCGGTTTTCTCGCGGCTTCTTCTGCGGTTTTTCAACTGCACTTTTCTATTGGTGCAGGTTGAAAACCGCTGCGGAATCCGCACAAAGAATTGACATGCTGCGGAAAATAATCCGCTGCGTTTCCGCGCGGATTTTTCCGCAGCATGTGCACAGCGGGTTTTTTTTCCCCATAGGTTTACATGGTACTGTAAACTTTGGGAAAACTGCTGCGGATCCGCAGCGTCAAATCCGCTGCGGATCCGCAGCAAAATCCGCAGCATGTGCACATACTCTAAGACAAAGAAGAAAAAAAATGTATTTGAGGCATTTTGAACAGGTTATTGTATAACAGTCACAAACTAATGCTAAACAAGTATAAGATTGGGTTTATGTTTTCGCATTGTGCATTTGATTCTAGATACGCAATGTGCTGTAATAAAGAAATTGTAGAAGACTAAAGAAATCGTAACACCATATTTTTTATTTATGATTTTGTTTGTTTGTTTTTAGGGGGGCAGTGCTCCCCTGATTTATGAATGAATTTTCCTCCATAAAACATCTGATACATTCCGTGTAGTGGCACCATATGGCAGCACACTGCTTCTTAGGACTGCAGGAAATAAATATTCTCTATACATGCTCCTCTATATGCATGATGCCCAGATTCCTTCGTTCCAACTAAATCGTCAAAATCTCCCAAATGTAAAAAAAGAGAGCAGCTTGTTTTTAAGGCTCTAAAAATCGATTATTGCAAGCGACAAATAAATCAATCCTAGACTCAAGGCGTTGACTGTCTTCTGTCTGCCCTCCTTTCAGCTGACACAGGACCTCATTGATAGAAGTGCCTAGGGCAAACAGGCTCAGGAGCCTTATTGCAAAGGGTAGAGCTAAAGCAAACTCACCCACGAGCGCCCTCTGGTGGCTATACTGTTCATAGCTTCCTCCCTCCCCTAAACAAGGACTCCGTTTTTTCTTTTAAAGAAAAGATCTCAAAGCAGTTACCCCAAGACAATACTTCAACATACAAAAATCGCACAGCATGTGCTATTAGACAAAGAAGAAAAATAATCTTTTGTGGCTTTAATAGAGGTACAAATCCCTCAAATGGTCAGATTACAGCCTGCCTGGCTTTAGCAGCTTGCAGTACAGGACTGCTGGGCGTCAGTGCTAACCTTAGGATTACAAGGGGAACAACTGAAAGGATCATGTAGGGACAGAGGGTCACTGAGAAAGCAGACTAGAATGTGAAGCTTTGCTTGAGGGTTCATTGCTCAAAGCTCATTGTTTGGCCATGAATACCTGGCACTTGATAATGCACCAACCACTACCCCAAAAATTAATCTGGCACTACATTAAAACCCCAATGAGCCTCCCCTTCCCACATATTTGGCTATACTACTATATAAAACCAATCAGCACCTACTTCCTCACCTGGTCTTAATCCTCAGGGGGGAGAAAAAGGGATACAATTGACCTAATCAGTGTCCATCTCATTAGGAGGATGCTTATATCAGATACATCCTCTTATTAATGAAATGCAGATCTCTCACCAAATTCTATATAAACCCCCTGTCCTCTCCAATTAACAGAATGTCAATATTGACGCCCTCTTAAAATAAACGGATTCAATACATTTTTGCATTTCCTCTATTTGATAAAACACATTCCTGGGGCATTTCATGGTGCCAGACAGGAGTGTTCCTGGAAGGCGTTGTATATGGCTCTATGGCTAGGGTGCAGTTTATTCTCTCCACTAGCCAAAGAAAGAAAGTGAACTCATCATCACCAATAGGATATGTATTCCGAATTCTACTGGATCCACTTCTACCATCCAGACAGTAATAAAAGATACAGTATTGGAGGAGAAACACTACATCTCATAAAATCAACCCAGTACAATACACATGCAGACCCCAGCCCTACTGCAGTCGGTGCTCACATTGCATATAATCCCCCTAACAGCAAGACCCCAGGATTGTAGTAACCCATTCTTATGGCAGATATTAAAACCAAGGTAAGACCCCAGTGTCCTATATCCTTATTTTCTATGACAAAGATTCTAATACAGTGTATGGCTCCCCCAGCATTGTACCCGAGCCCAATACTGTGCATGCCCCCTTGGAAGCCCCCAATAGTGGCTGTAGGCACACTCTGCTGCAGACATACCAATTGCTTCTTGAGCAGCAGGATATTCTCCTCCAGGAACCTTTCCTCCAGGCTCCTGGGACTGTCTCCTTTAGTGGCAGCAGGGGCATCTCCAGGGCTCAGCGCAGCCTTCACCAGGGTGTCCTGCCGGTGGCGCAGGTATGCCAGCTCGCCCAGCCCGGCCAGGGTGGCTTCCAGGCGCTCCCGGGTCCTCTGGCGCTCAGCCTCAGCCTCACACTTCTCCTTGCGCCTCGGGGAGCTCTCCTTGGCCAGGTCAGAGGTGGCTACAAGAGGCTTCATCCTGGGAAGTCCGGCGCAAAGCAGCAGCTACACCATCCACAGCGCCTCCAAGAGCTGGCAATCACGGTCCTGTGTGCAGCATGTCGCCCCCTCCTCCAGGAGCTGCCTGTCACAGCCCTCCAGGGCTCCAACTGCTCTGCCCTTCTGCAGAGCAGCCTCAGCCCCAGCCAGGCTAAGTAATCAGAGCTGTGACGTCACCAGAGTCCTGCCCCTCTATCCCCCACCAAACCTGCCCCCCACCAAAGGTGACAACTCCATTCATCGCTACAGAAAGAGGGTATCCCAGTCACCAGGACCACTCACAATGGGTCCAATTTTCTATGTAGAGTCATTCTGTCATATCAGGTTGAGGGGATACATGTCTGTTTGCTGCTTGTTTAATCCCTTAGTAAGCAGTTGATTTTTTTTTGATTTTTTTTTTTAGATTTTTTTTCATAATCTATTTAGTTTAGTGATTTTTGTCTCAAGGTTTCATGACAAATCGGAAATTATTTAATCCCCTAAAATTCGCTTTCTAGCAACATATAAGGGACTGGATTCATGGGGTACTGTGACCCTCAATAAGGAAGTCGCACAAAATCATACCCGGTTGGATTGTTTGGGACTTGATTGTCGGGGTCGCAGTATCCTCGGGGTCACATTACTGCCCCATTTACTTGTGCTGCAATGCCGTCATGTAGCTCCCCCAGCCTTAATGGATGAAAAAATAAAAATATCATCTGTTCCACAAGTTATCCCCTGTCTGAAGGGCAGAGAATAACTCACTGATTGCTATGGGGCCAATAACTGGGACTCACAGCAATTCTGAAAATGAGGCTCTGTAGGGGATTGCCTGGAATGGAGCAGAGGTGCACAATTGGAATTTTTTTCCAGGTGTGCGCACAAATAATTTTAATAACTGTTTATGACATGTCCAAAGCATATGCCCTTTGACACAAGACCTTTACAAAAAATACCCCATGGATTTCTGTTTTCCTCCCCATGACAAGGTAAATTTGCAACAGTGCACAAACCAGTCAGTCTACAGGTCCTTCTCAAAAAATTAGCATATAGTGTTAAATTTCATTATTTACCATAATGTAATGATTACAATTAAACTTTCATATATTATAGATTCATTATCCACCAACTGAAATTTGTCAGGTCTTTTATTGTTTTAATACTGATGATTTTGGCCTACAACTCCTGATAACCCAAAAAACCTGTCTCAATAAATTAGCATATCAAGAAAAGGTTCTCTAAACGACCTATTACCCTAATCTTCTGAATCAACTAATTAACTCTAAACACATGCAAAAGATACCTGAGGCTTTTAAAAACTCCCTGCCTGGTTCATTACTCAAAACCCCCATCATGGGTAAGACTAGCGACCTGACAGATGTCAAGAAGGCCATCATTGACACCCTCAAGCAAGAGGGTAAGACCCAGAAAGAAATTTCTCAACAAATAGGCTGTTCCCAGAGTGCTGTATCAAGGCACCTCAATGGTAAGTCTGTTGGAAGGAAACAATGTGGCAGAAAACGCTGTACAACGAGAAGAGGTGACCGGACCCTGAGGAAGATTGTGGAGAAGGACCGATTCCAGACCTTGGGGAACATGAGGAAGCAGTGGACTGAGTCTGATGTGGAAACATCCAGAGCCACTGTGCACAGGCGTGTGCAGGAAATGGGCTACAGGTGCCGCATTCCCCAGGTAAAGCCACTTTTGAACCATAAACAGCGGCAGAAGCGCCTGACCTGGGCTACAGAGAAGCAGCACTGGACTGTTGCTAAGTGGTCCCAAGTACTTTTTTCTGATGAAAGCAAATTTTGCATGTCATTCGGAAATCAAGGTGCCAGAGTCTGGAGGAAGACTGGGGAGAAGGAAATGCCAAAATGCCTGAAGTCCAGTGTCAAGTACCCAGTCAGTGATGGTGTGGGGTGCCATGTCAGCTGCTGCTGTTGGTCCACTGTGTTTCATCAAGGGCAGGGTCAAAGCAGCTAGCTATCAGGAGATTTTGGAGCACTTCATGCTTCCTGGCACCTGCTCACAGTGCCAAAACCACTGGTAAATGGTTTACTGACCATGGTATTACTGTGCTCAATTGGCCTGCCAACTCTCCTGACCTGAACCCCATAGAGAATCTGTGGGATATTGTGAAGAGAAAGTTGAGAGACGCAAGACCCAACACTCTGGATGAGCTTAAGGCCGCTATTGAAGCATCCTGGGCCTCCATAACATCTCAGCAGTGTCACAGGCTGATTGCCTCCATACCACGCCGCATTGAAGCAGTCATTTCTGCCAAAGGATTCCCGACCAAGTATTGAGTGCATAACTGAACATTATTATTTGATGGTTTTTTTGTTTGTTATTAAAAAACACTTTTATTTGATTGGACGGGTGAAATATGCTAATTTATTGAGACAGGTTTTTTGGGTTATCAGGAGTTGTAGGCCAAAATCATCAGTATTAAAACAATAAAAGACCTGACAAATTTCAGTTGGTGGATAATGAATCTATAATATATGAAAGTTTAATTGTAATCATTACATTATGGTAAATAATGAAATTTAACACTATATGCTAATTTTTTGAGAAGGACCTGTATATGTCCATGAACACTCCTGACTGCCATGCTCTGTAGCTTTCCATACTTCCATTCTGGGCTTGTGCACACTGCTGTTTAAATTGGACATGTGCCTTCCATAGTTTTGATAGATAGCACTCATACCCATGTTATTCTATGGGCTGCGCACATGTCCGTTTTTTTTTCATGTGACCAACTGTATGCACAATTTGGCCGGGATCAAACATACGAGAAACACAGCCGAGTCTCACATGGTAATACCCGGCACCCGGCACTCAGGAGCGGAGAGCAATCCATGGAGCCGCACGCTCCACTCCCATGTGCCGGGTGCAGTGCCGGGTATTAACATGCGAGACTCAGCCGTGTTTCACGTATGTGTGATCCCGGCCTTTGCCTCCTAAAATTAGATACAGTACCACTCACCCATTCAAGTCTATGGGTCAGTGTAAAAAAATTGGACCACAATCGGATGATGTCCTTCAAGTACTGACATAATGGAGAAGGTGGAGAAACTTCTCTTTTGCTCTCCGCCTTTGAGAAATTCAGATGATGGACACCGGGATGGACACAGTGGTGGCATCATTGCCACTAGTCTATCCCATGGCAGTGGACGGGTGGACATCAAGTCAGACGTCTCACAATATTACCCTAGTGGAAGCCATTGTGGACACAGAAAAAGTGGCACCAGTGGTTAGGAACAGCGGTATTAATAGGTGGACACCAAGTATGGTGACTATATATTGGTATACAAATTGCCTCTTCAGAGAAAAATAGGACTTGAACTCTATAGCGCCACCTTTTGGAAGTAGCGATCCTACAAGTCACAATCAACCCTTTAACGAGTCTTGCAATATGACTTAGGATAAGAGCCTAAACTGTAAAGCGCTGCGGAATATGTTGGCGCTATATAAATAAAGATTATTATTATTATTATTATTATTATTATTATTAAGTGCCAAATCAGTATCTCAATTCGCAGACACGGTGTTTCAGGCTGTTGGCCCTCGTCAGTGCGAAGCATGAGAACTGATTTGGCTAGGTGAGCGGCTCTGGACTGAGGTCTAAGGCCGGGATTAGACCTAACGTATTAAAATACGGTCCGTTTACAGGCAAGATACGCAGAAATGTTCCCTGAACAGTGTTCTGTATGTAATCCGTTTGCAAGGTGTGGCAGCGTATTTTTCGCATGTATTCCTCCGTATGTGATCCGTATGACATCCGTACTGCATTTTTTTTTCGCAACATTCCAAAATGGACATTTAACTGTTTTGAGGCCTGAAATCAATTGAAATCATCATCAGCGACCCTATTTAATGCCTCTACAACAGGCGGCAGCCTCCAATCTGGCCATTTTGTTGCTATGCTTCTGTTTGTGTGTTGGTGGTTTGTTGGCAACATGTCTGACCTACTGCATTTCACCCCAACTGGGGGTGTCTTATATAACTGGGTTTTGTCACGCCACTTTGGCCAGCCATACCCAGTGATAGTGGATCCAAGGAGGAGAAGAATGTGGGTGCATCCGCTTTTGAGGCAACGCCTCACTAAAGGCCATTTCCACCAGCTATTTGCATCTCTGCGGACACATCCCGACAAATTTTTCCACTATTGTCACATGAGTATTGCCATCTTTGATATTTTGTTGGAGACAGTGCGACCTGGGATAACATTTCAGGACACCAGGATGCCGAAATGTATATCTGCAGAGGACCGTCTTCTCCTTACTTTACGGTATGTATTCCTCATCCTCACATACTCTATATTGATTATGTGTTTCTAATAAATGGGTTATTTATTTTTGCTTAGCAGCTGATGTAAATTTAGTATTAATATATGTACAAACTCAACTAAAATATTACCGTATATCTCAAGTATAAGCTGAGAATTTCAGCCCATTTTTTTAGGCTGAAATTGCCCCTCTCGGCTCATACTCGAGTCATTCCCATGGGTCAGCAGGGGAGGGGGAGCGGCAGCTGTCTAATAATACTCACCTGCTCCTGGCGTGGTCCCTGCATGTCCCTGGTTCTCCGGGCGCTGACAGCTTCTTCCTGTATTGAGCAGCCACATGATACCGCTCATTACAGTTATGAATATGGACCCGACTCCACTCCCATAGAGGTGGAGCCGCATATTCATTACTGTAATGAGCGGTACCATGTGACCGCTCAACACAGGAAGAAGCTGCCAGTGCCCGGAGAACCAGGGACGTGCAGGGACCGTGCCAGGAGCAGGTGAGTATAACGGGGGCATATTTACCTGTCCCTCATTCCACCACTAGGCTCCTTCTTCCGCGAGTGATGCTCAGGTCAGAGGGCGCGATGACGCGATTAGTGTGCGCACCGCCCTCTGCCTGAACGTCAGTACAGAGGACGCGGAAGACACAGCGGTGCCCAGCAGTGGAACGGGGAAAGGTGACTATAGCAAGTGCCGGTGCCTGAGCGACGAGAGGTGAGTATGTGATTTATTTTTTTTTAACAGCATATGGGGAAAATGTCTCTATGGGGCATCTTATAGGGCCATAATCAGCATTTGTGGAGCATTATACGGGGCAAGTGTGTCTATAGAGCATCTTATGGGGCCATAATCACTATTTGTGGAGCATTATATGGGGCAAATATCTCTATGGAGCATCTTATGGGGCCATAATCAGCATTTGTGGAGCATTATATGGGGCAAATATCTCTATGGAGCATCTTATGGGGCCATAATCAGCATTTGTGCAGCATTATTTGGGGCAAATGTCTCTATGGAGCTTCTTATGGGGTCATAATCAACATTTGTGCAGCATTATATGGGGCATATTTTAATATGAAGCATCTTATGGGGCCCATCATGAACTGTATGGAGCATTATATGGGGCTCCTGATTCAATATGGATATTCAAAAACACTTAACCTACTGATATCTCAATTAATTTTACTTTTATTGGTACCTATTTTTATTTTTGACATTTACCGGTAGCTGCTGCATTTTCCACCCTAAGCTTATACTCGAGTCATTAAGTTTTCCCAGTTTTTTGTGGCAAAATTAGGGGTCTCGGCTTATAGTCGGGTCGGCTTATACTTGAGTATATACGGTACTTAGAATATGTAGTTAATGTTGAATTCACATAGCCAGTGTTAATTTTGGAAGGCACTGCTAGCCTGGCTTGTTAGTTCCGCACAGTACTTGTGTTGTATAGGAATGTTCTAAGTCATTCAAACCTTGTAATTGTGTTTTTTGTCTGCTTTCAGATTCCTGACAACTGGCCTTTCCATTGCTGCCCTACATCTGGAATTTTTGATTGGGAGGTCAACTATCTCTGGCATAGTCCGGGCTACCTGTGTGGAAATCTGGTCCAGACTACATGAACTGGTCATGCCTGTGCCCAAGATGGAAGACTGGATGCAGATTGTGTGTGGCTTTCGGGAGCATTGTCAATTCCCAAATTGCATTGGAACCCTTGATTGAAACACATCCGTGTGCGTAAGCCGCCGAATTCAGGGACCCAATTCTGTAATTATAAACAATATTTTTCGGTAGTGCTGTTAGCTGTGGTTGACAGCGACTACAGGTTCATACTTGTAGATATTGGGGCCTATGGGAGAACTGGAGACTCTAGAGTCTTCAATTCTTCCATTATGGGTCGGCGGCTGCGCGATAACCAGTTGGATTTACCACCACCACGTCAACGTCCAGGCTCCAATGTAGAAGCTGTGCCGTATGTCCTTGTGGCAGATGAGGCGATCCAGTTAACAAGACATGTCATGAGGCCATATCCCCTTCGAAACCTGGACCACCGGCGGCGGATATTTAACTTACGTCTATCACGGGTACAGCGACTGGTGGAGTGCGCCTTTGGCATTCTTTGTGCCAAATGGCGGGTCCTCCAGTCAGCCATTCAGTTGAGTGAAGGCAACGTCAATGAAGACAAAGCTTGTGTAGTACTACATAATTTCACCAGACTACATGAATGCTCCTCATCTGATGGTGCTGAAGGTGTGTTGCCCATTGTGGGTAGGCCTTCACCACATGTCATCCCTCAGCGTCGGCCACTTTCAGGACTCAAAGTCCGTGATATCTTTACAAATTATTTTCTTACACCTCGGTGCTACTCCCTGGCAAGATCATGCTGTCTCTGTTATAATTTATAAATTTGATTCTATATATAAATCAGTTTTTCTGTTAACTTACTGTGTGTTGATTTTACTTATTTAAGAGATGGTTTTTAATCTAATTAGGTATGGTGTATTATTTATTGTTAGAAGAAGCATAAATTGGCTTTGAAAACTTTTCTACAGCTCCAAAAACAAATTTGGTATTAACTAAAACCATATTCAAGTCATATGGCTTTTGTGGCCATAGAAATTTAGCCATACAAACTGTATTTGGAACATATACACTGTGTTCCAAATTATTATGCAAATAATATTTCCTCATATTTTCTCTAAATTACCTATCTGAATTGCAGTCACTGTTATTTTCCAGTCATCTACTATTCTAGTATAATTGCAATGTTTTGGAACAAACTGCCTATGAAAACAGTATCTTTTTAAAAAAAATAAACACTCAAAATGCATGTACCAAATTATTATGCACAGCAGAGTTTTCAACCTTTTTTTTTATTTTGAACAAAAAAATGGTCAATTGAGAAGTTATAAGCATTATCAACTTATTACAAAATGAAATCAAACAGTTTTCAAGTGAGAACTTTATTCTAGGTGATGTTACATTTGCACATAGGACCCCTTGTTCGAAAGAAGCTTCTGAACTCTCTCGTCCATTGAATTTGTCAGTTTTTGGATGGTTTCTGCTTCAATTGTTTTGCATGTGGACAGAATACCCTCCCAGAGCTGTTGCTTAGATGTGAACTGCCTCCCGCCATTATAGACACTCCTTTTGATGATGCTCCAGAGGTTCTCAATGGGGTTGAGATCAGGGGAAGATGGTGGCCACACCATAAGTTTGTCCTCTTTTATGCCCATAGCAGCCAGAGATGCAGATGTGTTTTTGCAGCATGAGACAGTGCATTATCATGCATGAAAATGATCTTGCTGCGGAAAGCATGGTTCTTCCTCTTGAACCATGGCAGGAAGTGTTGTTTTAGAAACTCCACATAGATTATGGAGTTCATCTTTACCCCTTCAGGGATCATAAAGGGGCTGACAATCTCTCTCCCCATGATTCCAGCCCAAAACATTACTACACCTCCTCCTTGTTGGCGCCTTAGCCGTGTTTTCATGGGGTGTCCATCAACCAGCCATCCTCGACTCCATCCATCTGGACCATAGAGCGTTGCACGGCACTCATTGGTGAACAAAACAGTTTTGAAGTCAGTCTTCATGTATCGTTTGGCCCACTGGAGCCGTTTTTGCTTGAGTGCAGTGGATAGAGGTGGTCGACAGGATGGCTTACGAACCGTTGCAAACCTCTGAAGGACCCTGCATGTTGTTGTTCTGGGGATGTTGGAGGCACCAGCAGCTTCAAAAACTTGTCTGCTGCTATGACAAGGCATTTTTGCAGCTGCTCTTTTAACCTTACGCAATTGCCTGTTGGAAAGAGTCCTCAATTTTTCCTTATCAGCACACACACGTGTGTGCTGGGAATCAGCTACATACTTCTTGATTGTGCGATGATCACGATGAAGTGTCTTGGCAATGTTGATTGTAGTCATACCTTGACCTAAATACTCCACAATTTGTTGCTTCTCAGCAGCCGACACATCCTTTTTCTTTCCCATTTTGGCAAAAAATGTAGGCTGCTTAATAATGTGGAACAGCCTTCTTAAGTAGTCTTGCCTTTATTTGGACAGACACACCTGCCAAACTAATTTGCACAGGTATCTGCAACTGCTTTCAGTGATATAAAGAGCCCTGACATACATCACCATCAATGAGTTTAAATGACAATCAAAAAAATTCTAACCTTATCACTCCTAAACTCTTTGTGCATAATAATTTGGAACACAGTGTACATTAACTATCAAAGCAGAAAACAAAATAGTTTTGCATCAGCAAAAAACATAACCAAAACAAAATTAAAGATTATGAAACGTTGGTGGAGGTGATGGCGGCTGTTGTGAATTCTGTTGTGGGTTCTGCTCTTAGGCTCCCTCCGGTGGTTATAAGTGGTAGTGCTGCTGTTTGTCCTTCACAGCAGTCATCAGGTGCTTCCACTTTGGACGGGGCTATTTAGTCTGGTTTCACCCTTTAGTGAGTGCCAGTTGTCCATTGTTTTTCTGGAGGATTCACATCTCTGCTTGGTTTCTCCTGCTGGATTGTCCAAATCATCAAAGATAAGTCCTGGCTTTGTTTTTGCAGTCCACATGCGGTGGACTTTATAGTTCAGTGAATTGCTATGTTTTTTCTTGTCCAGCTTTGTCTGTGTAAGGATTTATTCAGCCAAGCTGGAAGCTCTGGAGTTGCAGAGTTACCCTCCATGCCTTTAGTTAGGTGTGGAGATTTTTGTATTCTCTGTGGTGGATTTTTGTAGTATTTTAATACTGACCGCACAGTACTCTGTCCTGTCTTTTCTTTCTAGGTAGCGTGGCCTCCTTTGCTAAATTCTGTTTTCAGTCTGCATTTGTAATTTCCCTCTCCTCTCACAGTCAATATTTGTGGGGGGCTGTCTTTCCTTTGGGGATTTTCTCTGAGGCAAGATAGTTTTCCTGTTTCTTTCTTTAGGGGTAATTAGTCCTCCGGCTGTGACGAGGTGTCTAGGGAGTGACAGGAACATCCCACAGCTACTTCTAGTTGCGGTGTTAAGTTCAGGGTCTGCGGTCAGTATAGAGGACACCTACTCCAGAGCTCGTCCATGCTGCTCCTAGGCCACCAGATCATAACAGGCGGCAGTCCAGATTCTGTATCTTGCTGCCTTTGTTGAGCAAATTGTACTTCAACCTGTGTGGGAACATACTCTTGCCCATGCTGAAGATGTTGGCCATGGTCTGACTGGAGACTTGCCAAGTGACCATACCGATATTGTGCATGTGTCTCCGGGGGATTATATAAGCCACGTGACTCATGCCTCCCAATATGGCCATGTCGTCCAAACCCAGGTTGGGACCAGCCTCCAACACTGGGTCTGTACAAGTGGTAATATTGGGAAGGTTGGTGGTAGGATGGCATTTGTGGCTGTTGTGGCAATGGTTGGTTTTTTGGGGGAATGGGTTGAGGTGTAGGCACACATGGAGGAGGTGCATCAGATCTCTGTTGAGCATGCACTTGTGGGGTTGTTTGAACTCATGAGGTTATGGGGTGATAGCTGCCACCTCTCCAAGAATTCAAACACCTCATATGGGGTATTGAGGGGTGTATGCATCAATAAGGATCTGAATACACCCTCTCACATGTAGCCTCACCTCACGGGGTAGGGGACGGAGGTACCAGGCAGGCTGCGGGAATATGTCTCCTCACCCTCATCCTGGGCAGCCCTGGCCAGATAATTAAGAACCCCCGTATCCACATGCCTCCTTGTATCATGGAGCTCTCTTCTTCGTCGCCCACGGCGAGATATCACAGCAGGGAGTGGAGAGGCCTCCAGCGGTACATTAAGGCTGCTGCTGTTTGCAGGATCTTCCAGGCTGACAGGTGCTGGTGCAGCTGTGGGTGCTGGTGTAGCATCTGGGCCTGTTGTTGGAGAAGATTCTGGTGGTGGTGCAGAAGGACCTGGAGGCATGCAGCTGGAAGGCTCAGAAGATGGGCCAGCCACCTCTTCACCTTCCCCAACCGGATCAATTATGGCCTCTGAAGCTGAGCCTGTCTCCCTCTCAGTGAGGTTGGACTGAGTTCTGTTATGAAAGTGTGAAATTATAAAAAAAAATTCAATATACTGTATGAGCATAAAATACATATGTGTTATGTGGTGTGATATATGAACTTACGGTCTGAGATCCATACTGGGATCAAGAAAAGACAGGCGGTCATAATAAATATATTTTCTTGTTTTAGGTGCGGAAGCACCACTCCTGGCCCGCTGCTGTCTTTCCCTCCTATACTGGTCGCATATGCTGCGCCAGCATCTCATAACATCTTCCACTGCAATGACAGACAATAAAATAATGTATAAGGACATTGCACACAGTAGTACAACAAGTTTACAGAGATTTTACATAGTCATGTGGCCTAGTAAGCTGGATTTTTTAAACATTATCTTCACTCATAATAATTTGATTACAAACATCAGACTAGGATTTAATGGATAGTGTGAAAATCTGTTATTTAGTGTAGTTTACAATATTATTTGAGAAACATGAGTGAACTTACTTAGTTTCTGCTGTCCCTCAAAATCCTGAAAAAGAAGTCCACATATACTCCTCCATGCCGCCTCTTTTCAGGCCCGGTTGGAGTAGTGGGCATCCCTCTGGTCCCAGATTTCTGGCCTTTCTTGGACCAGGACAAGAAGCATTTCACCGTTTATGAGAAAAGCCTTGCTGCAGGATCCGTGGAGGCGTTCTTCCAGGATGTGTGGAGCGTTTTTTGAGCTAATTAGCATGTCTAAGCTTCCTGACAATGGCTTGGCCAATTTCCTGTCACCTGGAAAAGTCTTGCGTATTTCTCGCAAGTCACACGCATGGTCCGTGTAATCCATATTTTTCTCACCCCCATAGACTTTCATTGGTGGATTTTTTGAGCAATACGCTGACAAACGCAGCATGCTGCGATTTTCTCAGCCCGTAAAATACGGCCAAGAAATATACGGCTGATGGAAGCTGCCACATAGAGAATCATTGGTCCGTGTGCAATGCATTGTTTTTGTGCCTCTCGCTGGTCCGTATTTCTCTCTAGTGTGACCCCGGAATAAGGGGTAAGGTTTCTCCTAGTGGAGAGGGACATACCAGCTCCATATATTGGTAATATGTAGGAAACCTTTATGTGTAGGGAGGATGATTGCTTTAAGGGCGCAGTCAGACGGTCATATAAATCGGAGCGAGATCGGACCACATTGCACGGACTGGCCGGCAGCTCTTCTGATCCAAGTGTAACAGCTGCATCTAAATATATGTGCAGCACCCTAGAGTCCTGGTTGCTGCAGTAATGTCATTTTTCCACCAGGAGGAGTGATATTACGTCTGATGGCACTAAAGGAGTTCATCTATCCAGGTATCACGGCATCACAACACACTTCACACTCCAGACCACCAGGGGGAGCCATGCTCCTATCAAGTAGGGCACTCCTCACAGAAGGGTAAAACTGGTGGGCTGGATAGGAAGTTAGGGAGAAGCTGGCTGGAGCTTTGCCCAGGCAACACCTGTCAGGCAGACAGGGGGAAAGGAGGAACATCTGAGCTGCAGACAGAGGGTCCCTGTCAGGGGTGTGATCCTGGCAGAGGCCTAGCATGAGATAGAAAGCTATGGAGCTGCGCCTGCCCCACGTGCGGCAGTATCCTAAGAAAGGACACGAAGAGAGGTGTATTGTAGAGAGTGAGAAACGAAGTCACAGCACGAGGAGAAAACACCGGGAGGAGTTCTGCCCCGAGACAGGCAGCCTCCTTCTGAGGCGGGTAGCCAGTGGCCGCAACACCGAGGGAGTAATAGACTCTACGCATTACTTCAGAGACCGGCAGGGCAGTCAATTCCAAGTTGGCTGCCCGACCTTAATACCTAAGAAGACACGGTGGCAAATTGTGGGGGTCGGGGCGTCTCTAGGGTCCCTATAAACAAGCCTCAGGCCATCCCAGTCAAACGGGTTTGTCCTATCCATACCATCTGGGGGACAGAGAGGAAGAAATAACATCTAGAAGATCTACAAAGGTTGTGAGGACTATCCCGTGGTGCTCAGCAGGGAAGTACTACAACACACAGGCGCTAGTAGGAAGGCTACTGATTTCCACCTGGATAAGAGAGCTCTGGATTTGCCTTCAGACCGGCCGGACTCTGCCTGCCCTGTGAACGGTACTCTGGGCTGTGGATGCTGAAGTCTTCAGTAAAAGGTAAAGAGACTGCAACCTTTGTGTCCTCGTTATTCATTGCGCCGTGCAAAGTCCATCATCACTATCTACACATCTGGGAAGCCCTGGGGACATACTTCACCTGTGGGAAGGTATACCATCTAGCTGCCATTCCATCACCCCAGCGAATCCCTAAGCAGCGTCGGTCACCCTGACCGAACACCACAGGTGGCGTCACGAACATCAGACAAACTACACCTTTAATTGGACGTCCCTCACAAGGGCCACGGACCGGGTCAGGCCACCGTGACATTCCCTGAACCGAGAAGGACCCGGTGCCGAGTACCCCACTGCCCTACCCTGGGGGGCGATCCAAATGTATCTGCCACACTCAGGTCAGGGAAACCTCCAGCTAGTCCGTGTACTGTGGTTTGACCTCGTTCCGATTTCTGACTGCGCCCTCATGTAGATTTAAGGGCAACACGGTGGCTCAGTGAATAGCACTGCAGCGCTGGAGTCCTGGGTTCAATTCCCACCAAGGACAACATCTGCAAGGAGTTTGTATGTTCTCCCCGTGTTTGCGTGGGTTTCCTCCGGGTTCTCCGGTTTCTTTCCACATTCCAAAGACATACTGATAGGGAATCTAGATTGTGAGCTTCATCGGGGACAGCGATAATAATGTGTGCAAACTGTAAAGCACTGCAGAATATGTTAGCGCTATATAAAAATAAAGATTATTATTATTATTATTATTATTATTATTAACCCAAACTTTAATTAGCAAAGATTTTTTTACATATTTTTATGCAAGCAATATGGTATGATGTGCCTAATGATATATTGTATTGATATGAAGTAGCAAATTTCTATATTTCAAAGACAGTGTCTTTAAAGGGAAAGTGTCATGTCATAAATGCAGTCTGACTTGTAGACAGCACAATATAGAGATGGAGAAGAATGATATATAGGATTGTAGGAAAGTGTTTAGTATAACCTGTATTTATTCATTAAAATCCCTGGTGCTTGTATCCATGGTTCAGTGGGCGGTCCTAGTCTTATTAGTCCAGTGGGCAGTCCTAGTCTTATTAATCCAGAGGACAGTCCTAGTCTTATTAGTCCAGTGGGCGGTCCTACTAGTGATTGACAGCTATCTCTGCATGCAGTCATACAGGGAAGACTGTCAGTCATTTGTAGGACTGTCCACTGGACTCATATGCTACAAACACCAGGAATTTCAGTAAATAAAAGGCAAGTTTTACTGAAACTTTTTCCATAAAAACTTGTATCAATCCGATCAGCTCCTCCTGTCCTATAACATCCCGCCTGCAGACCAGATACGTTCTCAACCTGACAGGTTCCCTTTAAACCCGGCTTTTTTATTCTGTGCTTGTTCATTCAGGTTTACCAATCTTAGGAATTATAATCCATATAAAGCCGGGGAATAACTTCTCACTCTCTTTCTTCACACTCGGGAGACTCCGCCGGTTTGCCTTTTTTTTGTCATATTTTTCTTGGCTGTTTCTTTTGTTTCCATAGAAACTGTCTTCACGCTATTTCACGTAAAGGATGGTTTAGCACCTCTTGGTGTTTCACTGGCCGGCCACCACCCAGGCATGCCGAGACAAGGCAGAGGAAGCCTCGGTGATATATAATGCGAGTGTCATGTCTCCCTGTAATATCACAGCGGCTCCAGCAACAACTGCTGATCAAGATGAGGAACAAATGACCCCCTATTCATATACATGCTGTGGGAGCTCACATTTGCATTGTAAATGTCCTACTGTATAGTCTCAGATCCGGAACGTGACGTGATTTGATAAATCGGAGGAAATTCATTTGATGAGTGCTATAGTTGTGAAAACAAAGCATTACAGCTTATGCCTCTAAATTAAAAGGTATTTGTCACTTGGATACACTGCTTTAATTAGAGCACGACTCTATTCCAAATTTTAAATGCAAGTCGGGGACAAATTACTGCATCTGACCTCCGTCTAAAGCTAGCCATATACATGAGATGTATGATCACACGTGCACTCCTCTTTGCTGAGAGTGTTCGTGATTTTTCTACGGGGAAACAAAAGGATCATGAGTTGAAATTCCGGCTGCCTCATCGTTCTCTCAATAAAAATCATCTGTCGGGGAGAGTCAGGAGACCCCCATACACATCAAATGGTTGGCTGATCCCAGCAAAATTTACTGGGTTGGGCAACTTTCATCTAATGTCTCAGCAAGACAGATCGAGAATTCTCATATAAACGTTATTCAAAGACTGTGTTCAGATGAGAGTATTTTACACTACGTATATATGCTGAGACTGACATCAGGTCTTCCTACTCTAACAACCTCAAAGACACGTATGAGACTTAAGTTCAGGTCAGGAGACCAGCGGTAAGCAGGGGCTTTGTGGTCTGTATATATGGACTGTGAAACGCCCATCTGAACCCTGCCATATGTTGTAAGTCATCTAAGTCATCTAAGGGCTCATTTAGACATCCAATATTTCCATGTGCGAGAAAAACGGACAGATTATTCTGAACATACTCTTATTAGAGTTTGATCAAAGAGTGGTATGAGTGTCATCCGATTTTCTTGTATGTGGACATTTTATAAAAATAACAATTCTCCATCTTCTCCATTCTTACAGTCTGTGAAATTCAGACTTCACTTGGATGTAATCCTAGTGCAGTCCGATTTTTTCATGGACTCATTCACTTGCATTCCTGATTTTGATCCAACACAAAATCAAAATGGAATATGTCTCACCGATTCTCTGCGGACTTCTGGGTCCAAGAAAAATTTTGTGGGGAATAATCCAGCGGGGGTGCAGGTACTTGTATAAAAAATATAGAATTTATTTATCCATGATTAAAAGAATATTCCGTAGGTGTACCGTAAAAAATATATTCGGTGAACATCAATACATTGAGCTATGAATAAGACGTTTGTCGAAACGCGTTGGCTAATGTTGCTGTAGTGTCATATGCTGCTATGTGTTGATGTTCACCGAATATATTTTTTATGGTACACCTATGGAATATTCTTCTAATCATGGATAAATAAAATGACAGATGGAACTTGTATGCAAAAATCGGACATCTGAATGAGGCTAAGGTTGGGGAATCATTAGCAAGAACCCTTTATATGAATGGGACTAAGCTGCATTGCCCATATGGACAAGCTACTAGACATGCTATAACAATGAAGGAGAAACAGCCATTTTACTGTGCCTATAACTATTGCTCGCAGAGATTGTGCTTTACCAATTAAACACTATTGGCCAATCCTCAGGATAAGCCATCGATAGAAAAAAAAACTTTAAATAATACATTTACTTTAGGGTATAAGCTTTACAAAAACTGTAAATGACTTAAAGCTCAATCATATGGGTGTATTATAGATGCAGTACTATGGAACTATGTTATATGAGTCTTCAATATAGAACTCATAAACCTGGCTACACTTACAAATCCAGTTTGAAATAAAATATTTGCTGCAAAAATACAATGCTGAAACTTGAATTCCTGCCATGGATGTGCAATCTAATACACATGTGGCTTATCACAGTTGTCATTTACTGGTGCTAATTAGCAGCATTCTGTGCAAAATCCATAAATAATGAACATTATGTAGAATTCAAAATCCACATGTCACGACACAGTTGCAGGATATCCCAATGCTAGGGGCTCCTTCCCTAGTTATCCCTGCTCCCCAGATTTCTTCTGATGGTGAAGATGTTGGGGCCTCTTGCCTTACTAAGCTCCTAAATCAGCCCGTATCTGTCCCGTCCGCTACCTAAGGAAGTGGGGAGTTGTAGTGTATAAGGATACACAAACCACACTAACAAAGGAAGATGTACAGGGATAACAGAGACTCGCCTGTTCAAGTCTGTGGGTGCAGAACAAAATTGGATGCCACACGGAGACACAGTATCTGATTTTTATGGATACATTGCAGTTCTGTAACATATGAAACTGTAAATGGTCTTGTTAATGATTAATAACTGCTGCTGCGGTTAAAAAAACGGACTGTGCACAGATGACAAGTGAAAAAAAAATCAGACCACTATTATGGGTGAATCTCTTGATGATTTTTTTTATTCTCATGTGAACCTACTCTGACATGCACACTTAGCTTTGCCGAGCATGCATTACCCACGTCTGTGTGTATAATCATATATGTACAGTATATATGGTTGTGCTATCAGTGTCAGTGCAAATGAATTTTTGCATTTTTCTATACCTTTAAAGGGAACCTGTCAGGTCCCCATGCCCTCTAACCCAGTAGCATTCACCTATGTTTGAGCAAATTCCCTTGGCATTAGTTGCCCCAGACTAGTCGGCCCTCTTTCCATGTTATCACACCCCTGGGCATGATAACACAATTTGCACAAGCAACGTCATCGCCACTCATGCACATCTAGCCCATGAGCGTTGCTCATTCTGGCATGTCTGGAAGTTTAGAAGATGGCTCGCGGTTATGCGCAGTGTGCCTCTGGAGCAGTGAAGCACTAGATGTGTGTGGTGCCCCTGCGTTCCGGCTGCCACAATGATATCGCCTCCCTAACCAGTGTTGGTATCATGTCTGGAGGTAAATGGAGCTCCCTACACTGAGTAAACCACACATCCACACACAAGTCTGATCCCTGACCAGAAGGCGGAGCACAAGCCCCTAGTTTGTAGGGTGACTGTCATTTCTGGCTGGGGGAAGGAATTAGAGCAGTGCAGTATAGTGTGAGGAAGGGAAGAGTGAGCACTAGTGTTGAGCGATACCGTCCGATACTTGAAAGTATCGGTATCGGAAAGTATCGGCCGATACCGGCAAAGTATCGGATCTAATCCGATACCGATACCCGATACCAATACAAGTCAATGGGACTCATGTATCGGACGGTATTCCTGATGGTTCCCAGGGTCTGAAGGAGAGGAAACTCTCCTTCAGGCCCTGGGAACCATATTAATGTGTAAAATAAAGAATTAAAATAAAAAATATTGCTATACTCACCTCTCCGACGCAGCCTGGACCTCACCGAGGGAACCGGCAGCGTTGTTTGCTTAAAATGCGCGCGTTTCCTTCCTTCCGTGACATCACGGCTTCTGATTGGTCGCGTGCCACCCATGTGGCCGCGACGCGACCAATCACAGCAAGCCGTGACGTAATTTTGAGGTCCTGGATGCCTAATTCTAGGCATTCAGGATTTTAAAATTACGTTCCGGCTTGTGATTGGTCGCGTCGCGGTCACATGGGCGATGCGACCAATCACAAGCCGTGACGTCACGGGAGGCAGGAGACGCGCGCATTTTTAAAATTACGTCACGGCTTGTGATTGGTTGCGTGCCGCCCATGTGGCCGCGACGCGACCAATCACAGCAAGCCGTGACATAATTTCAGGTCCTGAATGCCTATTTCTGCATTCAGGACCTGAAATTACGTCACGGCTTGCTGTGATTGGTCGCGTCGCGGCCACATGGGCGGCACGCGACCAATCAGAAGCCGTGACGTCACGGAAGGAAGGAAACGCGCGCATTTTAAGCAAACAACGCTGCCGGTTCCCTCGGTGAGGTCCAGGCTGCGTCGGAGAGGTGAGTATAGCAATATTTTTTATTTTAATTCTTTATTTTACACATTAATGTTGTATTTTACACATTAATGTTGTTTCGATACCGATACCCGATACCACAAAAGTATCGGATCTCGGTATCGGAATTCCGATACCCGCAAGTATCGGCCGATACCCGATACTTGCGGTATCGGAATGCTCAACACTAGTGAGCACATGAAGTTTCCAGGGGTTGGAGCTATGGAAAGCTCACCCAAGGATTACAATGAGAACAGGGCATGAGAGCCCTAGGCTACCAGAGAGTTCAGAGCTGGACCGAGAGTACAGCTTCCAAAAGGGGCTCGCAATGTATGCTGGCTGGAGGTGCTGCAGAATAGACAAGCAGGGAGTACAGATCAGCTTACAAGCTGCTGAATCTCCAAAGAGACAAGATAAGACACAGAAAGGAAGGCTCATTCTACCCACTTGGTGGAGCAGACTCCAGTTGCTTCCAGACCAGCCAGAGCTTGTACTTAATGACCAGTACCCCTGGATTCAACCTGCATCCATCATCAGTAAAGATAAAGACTGAATTCCTTTGCCTCCTTCTTTCTGCTGCACTGCTCATTACAACTCCCATCATTGCCCCAGGGACATGCTCCTGCTGAGGGGAGTGATCCATCTTGCTGCATTAACATTAAACCCCTGGGGACCCCACTTGCAGCACTGGCCATCCCTGGCCAGACACCTCAGCTGGCGTCACGATACAACCATAAACTATTATCCTCTGTAAATATTCCCCTTTTCGTTTGTCCGGTCAGGGCCATGGTGCTGGGCAATTGCCACTGTGACATCCCTGATAGACTACCTGCCTGGCTACCAAGTACCCCGGCCCACGCCACTGCGGCATGTGCATGACGCCGCTCGTGCAAATTGTTACTATGCCCATAGGGGGTGATATCATAGAAAGAGGGCTGACTAGTCAGGAGCAACTAATGCCCCATTGACTAGTCAAAGACATGTGAGGCAGTGACTGGTGTCACAGGTAGGGGTCGCTGTATGTTCTCCCCAGTATGTGCACAGAGGCGTATGGAGGCATAGCTATGATTGCAATGCAGACTAAAAATAGGTGTTAGTATGGGGCAAGTTAGTGTCCAAGGCAGAGTTGGGAAAACCTGCTCTGGGGTTTTTGTGTTTGGAAACAGATTGCAGGATGGTAGTCGTGCAGTCCATTTCATTCCAGGCCCCGGGTTTTCCCATGTGGCTAAAGGCCACAGATTGATTGTAAAAAGCCCTGCAGGAAAGGGTTGGGTGTGTCAGTATCCGAGTGGAGTTTGCAGCAAGCAAAGCAGACGGCTCTGCAAAAGCTCAGCTCTGTGTGAGAGTAAGGCCGGGGTTACACTTGCGAGTTCAATGCGAGAAACTTGCTCAAGTCTCTTGCATCAAGTCCCGACACTGCCGCCGGAACTCGGAAATGGAGCGTTCAGCTGCATGTATTTCTATGCAGTTGCATGCTCCGGTCTCACGTGCCGGCGGCAGTGTCGGGACTTGATGCAAGAGACTCGCGAGTTTCTCAAATTGAACTCGCAAGTGTCACCCCAGCCTAATCCAGAGCCCAGCAGAGCGAACTACTGGCACCCACAGCATGCACAGCGGTGCAGTCGCCGACGGTAACTGGTCAGAGGAGGACTGGTGTGTTTAGTGACTGTAAACTGAAGGATATCATGTACTGTGGAAAGCTGTGAGTAAAGAGACATTAACTCAGTGGTGCAGTCGCCCATGACAACTGGTCTTGAAGGTGGACTGTCTTGTGCCCGGCAGTGAACCAGAGCTAGACTGTCCTGTGCCCAAAGGAGGACTGGCTTGATTAATGTCTGTAATCCGGAGTATATGGTTCCCAGCACTGGCAGAGATCCAGAGGATACCGGGTACTATGTAATGCTGTGAATTGGACTTTAATGATACATGCTTGTGTGAACTGGACATGCTGTGACGTTATCGCATTAAAGAGACTTTGTGTTGAAACCTTGTTGGGTCACTTCATCCTCACTGCATAAGTGTTCTACCGTTGACCTACAGCCCTAGTTAAGGCTACTTTCACACATCAGTTTTTTGCCGCCATATCCGTTTTTTTCTCATAGACTTGTATTAGCGCCGGATTGCGATGGATGGCCTCACGTTTCATACGTTTTTTGCTGGATCCGTTGAAAATTCGTTTTCCGGCGGCTGAAGCAAACGGACATAGTAATGTTTTTTCTGTCCGTCTAAAAAACGGACAGCGACAGATCCGGCAAAAAACTGATGAAACGTGAGGTGAAATGATGGAATCCGGTGACGGATTCTGTTTTTTTAAACAAATCTTGCATTTTCCATTCTGGGGTCTTCTCTCTTTCCCTCCCTCTCTCTCTCTCTCTCTCCTCCTCAGAATCCTAAATGGCCGGCAGATCCACTCGGATCCGGCGAAAAAATGGATCCGTTACATCAGTTTTTCACAATTTGCAATGGATCTGTTTTTTCCAAAATTCGCCGGATTCTGCCTGACGGCAAAAAACTGATGTGTGAAAGTAGCCTAAGATATAAAACAGGGACAATTAAAAGGCTTTTTTATACCTTGTCACTTAGTAACGTTATATAAGGCTGGTTAGGCAGGGAATTTGCTCATACATAGGTGAATGCTGCTAGGTTGGAGGGGAGGGTAAGGGGGACGTGACAGGTTCCCTTTAATAGTTTATTCCAGTTTACAACTAAAATGCAAAAGAGGGAAAAAAAATTCCCCTCTGATGATCCTTACAAGAAATGAAGAAATGTACCCAGTTCTCTTCTTCAGTAATCTCTGCCTTGCACAGCAGCCCTGGCACTCAGCAGGAGGGCAACCAGCAGAGTATACCCTTAATTAGCACCACATAATCTCTAAGGGGCCTGGCTCAACATGGGAAATGGATTTGTAATGGCATTACAAACAACTATCCTTCTGGGAAGAGAAATCCTCACTTCTCTATCATGGATTATATCCCAAGACTCCTAATCTTCAAAAAGGCACAAAAACGGAGAGAAAAAAGCAGCTAAGTTACAAATTGAAAAGCGTGGTAAAACGTTGTGACTGGTACATTGAAAACACCCACAGAATAACTTCAGCCGATTAGCTGGTAATGAGTTGAATTTGCCAAGTAAAATTCAACGGACCGTGCTCCTTAATAAATATACGCCAAAGTGTGGAGTAACAGGGTTATTGCTGTAGTAGAATGAAAAACAAAAAGGTATTTTTTTTTTGCAAATTCTCAATTTATTACAATTTGAATATCCAAAAATGCAAAATAAGTGGTTGCAATTATAGCAAGCAACACACATAAGGAGCACATGTGGACACAGGGTATCTTCATAATGACATAAAACCACAATCTCTAAGGAAGATAAAGCTACAGTACATTGACTGCTTAATAATGGTGAAAACTGAAGGTCGGAGCAGGGAAGTCAAAGTAGCCAAGGACAAGAGGCGTTATGCTACAGATCCATGATAGTCTTTATGAAATTACTCTTTAATTAATGGCAATTAATTCATTGAGAACTCAAACAAATTACTGGAGGGGAAGTTTTGCTAACACCTGTATTGGGTAGTTTGGCACCCAAGAGAAGCACCGCCCAAGTAGCCCATTGCAAACAACAGGACCAAAGACATCGATGACACCATGACACGTTTGGCATATGAAGGTGACATGTAAAGGCTCCATACAAATAAGACAGTCTCATTTTTATGAGGCTCTCCTGACTCTCCCCCAACAAATGATGTCAGAGTCGGGCAGTTTGAATTTTGCTGTACAATGCTTTTGTTCTTCGGCAGCAGCTTTCTCAGCTATCTTCTTTGACAACACAAGTTCTTGGCCAAACTAAACAGTCAGTCCAGCTGATGGCAAAAGTGCACTTGTGGCAACCCTGACCTGCGGCTTCATAAGTCCATCTTACCAGGTGAGGCTTACTCTAACAATACACAGTAGATAGCTATGCCTTTCTTCGTGATTAGCTTTGCTATTCCAAGGTACTGTTATTAGCACACTCGGGTCAGCAGTATAAAAGTGCCAGTATGTATACTTGGCACTGGTGTTCCAAGGTGCTTAACGCGCACATGGCTCTTCTGTATCAAGGTACCTTGCTGAATATCCAGCTCCACTCTTTCATGTGCTGACCAGCATTTCCAGCTCCACTGTTCTATCTGACTTCAGGTGCTTGCCCGAATATCAAGCTCTGCTGTTTGACATGCCGTATGGGTTATACAGCTCCTTGTATTTCGCTGCTCCAATATCTTCTGTACGATCTATGGCTTAACAAATCTACCTCACCAGATGAGCCATAACAGCCACCAGACGTGTATGAATAAAAAGCTTACTACCTTCTCCCCATTAAAAACCTATAGACATTCAGCCAAAAATACTGTGTATGAGGAAAGTTGGCCACAAGTTCAGCGGACAGTTATTCAAAGGTATTTCGGCACTTTTATAACTCTTTCTTATTCTATAACTGTAAATGTTGATTTTTTCCATACAGTTGAGTTTTGCTCCTCCTTAATCTGTTATTCTTTCTATTGCGGATCAACTATATAATTTATATCAACTATTTTAGCGACAATAGTGCTATGTGGTGGTCACAGAGTCATCTTGGCTTCATATAAATGGATATCCCCAGCTCACTTTTCTCCTTACTGTGGCTCATACTGCCCTATGTTCAATATATCACAGTGTCTGATCTGGGACAGTCTGTCCTCACCACCATGGATGATATAACCATACAGATTAATGAAAAATGCTCTTGAGTTATGTCTTTATTACATAATTTCCAATGCCTCGATGGGTGAACTGATTACCGTATGTAAATTATGTTAATATAGTAAGTGATCAAAGCCTAAATGTAAGAACACAGGCATATGAAGCAGCTATGTGCCACTAATTACAGTTAAATAGTTCCTTTAATTATTTCATTTAATAAATTGCTCTTTGTTCTAGCTTTTATTGCTTCAGGAGGCTATATTCAAGTCTTTCCTGAATGCGTAATTAATTATCCTATAAAAAAAAGATTAAAAATTCATGATCTAATATTAGGTGGTAAATATAAAGATTTGTGACCGGAAAATAGATATCGCTCTTATTATTGTGGATAGGAAATGGAGTAATTAAAGAGCATATACCTATGGCTTACAGGCATTTGTGGACAGAGGTCCTATAAACCAGAGGTGTCAAACTGCATTCCTCGAGGGCCGCCAACATGTCATGTTTTCAGGATTTCCTTGTATTGTACAGGTGATAATTTAATCACCTGCACAGAATGATTCCAGCACCTTGTGGAATGCTAAGGAAATCCTGAAAACATGACCTGTTGGTGGCCCTCTAGGAATGCAGTTTGACACCTCTGCTATAAACCATTTGCCAATATTGACATTGGAAACTGGGAAACTGTGTAGCGCCCCGTCCCTTTACCCGGGGCTGCCGCTTCGGTGCGGTGCCTGGCGGGGACGCCGGTCTCCTGGGGCTCACCTCCCATGTCCCGCATAGCCTGCTCCTGCTGCTGCCTCTGGGATGCTGCGAGCATGCCGCAGGTCCACTGGCACGCCACTAAGGGCGCGCACACACTCCAGGTCTGTTAAAGAGACAGAGCGCCATTTTCTAAAATACGTTTCAGCCAATGGCTAAGTGTCTCGTACTATTTCAGCCACCTCTACCCTTAGATAGGTGCCTGAGCAACAAGTGTTTCCCGTTGCTAGTTCTCAGGTTCCCAGTGCCTGTGTGTTTTGCCCTGCTTGCAACTTGCTAATACTGGTTTCCTCAGTGTTCCTACCGGGCTTTCCCACACCTTCCGAGACTACGCCTGCTCCACCTGCTTCTCTCCGTGCCAGCTGTCGTCCGCTACCCGTTTGGGCCGCTTACCTCCTGCCTGGTTCATCTGCTACTCGCAGTACCTGCCTGCCCGCCAGTCTGGCCGAGTCAGCTACCAGGTTCCCAGGGTCTAACTGGAGGAAGCACCTTGCGTCCCCTGAACTCCCATTCTGGTCCTGTTTGAGGGGTCTTACTACGGGGGTCCGAGGTTCGCTTAGTCAAGCCCCCTTCGGATCCCCCTGGGTAGTGGTCCGGTGGTTTCACGAAAATTTTAATAAACGAATGTGCACTTCACCATCTGTACCTCCGTTTCCATTTGTTACAAACTGTATTTGGTGTTGAAATTTTATTAATTATAAAAATTGATGCCATACGGAGGATTGATGTATAAATAGCATGCGGATGGCAATGTAGATGAAAAGTCATTTCCTTTTCTTGAGTGAAAATTGGACGATTTTTTTTGTATGCTCCTGTGAACTTAGCCTGATGCTACCCAAACCAACGCCAACATGAAAATTTGACATTGTGTTACTCACCTGTTTTGGTTCCAGCTCCAGGCTCAGTGTCCTCCTTCTTTTGACAGCTCTCTATCCAACATCCACACTTTGACGTTACTTTCTCAAGCCTTAAAAGCTGGTTCAGGCAGTGGAACATCACCTGAGTATTCAAGTAGTTTCTGTCCACACCAACATGGTGGCTTGTTACTTAGTCTTGAACCTTAGGTCGGGCAAAAAGGTTTGCAGAACCCTGGTCTAATGATTAGGATCTACCGATGTGGCCGCTGGACTATGGATCTGCAAATTTGTAGATTGTGTAGAGAAATCTTGAAAAGACTGCAGCATAGCGCTATTACAGCTAAAAGTAACAGGATGACGTAGCCTAATGCTGATTAACTATGCTACTTCATATGGCCTGCTCTGCTCCAAAATCACCTGTGCAACTCAACTCTGACGATTCGTCATTGCTAAAGTCCGCCATACACATTAGATGACTGTCGGCCGAACACTCCTGTGTTCTCAATAAAAGAACTATTGCCTGACATGTTGGATAGACATTTCCCTGGAAAATAAACTGTCTGGGTCTTCTATACACATTAGACCGTTGGCCAAACCTGTCAATATTGTCAGCTTAGGCTGACATTAGTCCCTCACTACTTTCAAGACCACACTCGCCACAGCAAAACAAACCTACTTCTCATCTCTCATATCCTCCCTGTCTCACAACCCTAAACAGTTATTCAACACCTTCAACTCTCTCCTCCGTCCCCCAGCACCTCCTCCCTCCCCACTCATCTCAGCTGAAGACTTTGCCTCATTTTTCAAGCAGAAGATTGAGAACATCAGAGACAGTTTTAGTCGACAACCCCCAGAGCCCTTCCTCCCAACTACCCAGCCCTCCACCTCCAAAACCAACTTCTCCACCATTACAGAAGATGGACTCTCCACTCTACTCTCAAGATCGCATCTCACCACCTGTGCATTTGACCCGATCCCTTCCCACTTCATCCCAAACCTCGCCACAGTCTTCATCCCAACTCTAACCCATCTCTTCAACCTATCACTAACAACTGGTGTTTTCCCTTCAAGCTTTAAACATGCCTCAATCACACCTATCCTCAAAAAGCCCTCTCTTGACCCATCCTCTGTATCTAGCTATCGCCCTATATCACCTCTCCCCTATGCCTCAAAACTACTGGAACAACACATCCATCTTGAACTGTCCTCCCATCTCTCTTCCTGCTCCCTCTTCGACTGCTTACAATCAGGCTTCCGGTCACACCACTCCACTGAAACTGCCCTAACTAAGGTCACCAATGACCTATTAACCGCCAAGAGCAAGCGACACTACTCTATCCTCCTCCTCCTGGACCTGTTGACACAGTGGATCATTCCCTATTACTACAGACCCTCTCATCCCTTGGCATCACAGACTTGGCCCTATCCTGGATCTCGTCATACCTAACTGACCGAACATTCACCGTCTCCCATTCACACACCACCTCCTCACCTCGCCACCTATCTGTCGGAGTCCCGCGAGGTTCAGTTCTAGGGCCCCTGCTCTTCTCCATTTACACTTTTGGCCTGGGACAGCTCATGGAATCTCACGGTTTTCAGTATCATCTCTATGCTGATGACACACAGATCTACATCTCTGGACCAGATATCACCACCCTACTAACTAGAATCCCTCAATGTCTGTCCGCTATTTCATCCTTCTTCTCCGCTACATTTCTAAAACTTAACATGGACACGACAGAATTCATTGTCTTTACCCCATTTCACGCGACCCCCCCAACGAACCTATCCATTACAGTAAACGGCTGCCCACTCTCCCCAGTCCCACAAGCTCGCTGCCTCAGGGTAATCCTTGACACTGATCTCTCCTTCAAACCGCATATCCAAGCCCTTTCCATTTCCTGCTGCCTTCAACTCAAAAAAATATCTCACGGATCCGTACATTCCTAAACCAAGAATCTGCAAAAACCCTAGTCCATGCCCTCATCATCTCCCGCCTTCACTACTGTAACCTCCTGCTCTGTGGCCTCCCCTCTAACACTCTCGCACCCTTCCAATCTATTCTAAACTCAGCTGCCCGACTAATCCACCTGTCTCCCCGCTATTCCCCGGCCTCTCCCCTCTGTCAATCCCTTCACTGGCTCCCCATTACTCAGAGACTCCATACAAGGCCATCCACAACCTGTGTCCTCCATACATCTGTGACCTCGTCTCCCGGTACTTACCTGCACGCAACCTCCGATCCTCACAAGGTCTCCTTCTCTACTCCCCTCTTATCTCCTCTTCCCACAATCGCATACAAGATTTCTCTCGTGCATCACCCTTACTCTGGAACTCTCTACCACAACATATCAGACTCTCACCTACCATCGAAATCTTCAAAAAGAACCTGAAGACCTACCTATTCCGGCAAGCCTACGACCTGCAGTAACCACCGATCCACCAAACCACTGCAAGATCAGCTCTATCCTCACCTACTGTATCCTCACCCATCCCTTGTAGATTGTGAGCCCTCGTGGGCAGGGTCCTCTCTCCTCCTGTACCAGCTGTGACTTGTATTGTTTAAGATTATTGTACTTGTTTTTATTATGTATACCTCTCCTCACATGTAAAGCGCCATGGAATAAATGGCGCTATAATAATAAATAATAATAATACTATATATTGCTTTAATCTATCTCATATATTACAACTCTGCTACACCAGTTGGTACCATGTACAATAGTATCCATTGTTCTAACTGGATCACCCTACTGCACCAATGGTACATGTCTGTGCTGTATAGCAACTGCTCATCTGGACCAAGGGCTTCGACGATCCACCTCACCAAGTCAGACATATTACAGGATTCATTATTACGCAAAGCTATATTTTACTTTGAAATGCAGCAGTTTCACAGAAAACAGTTTTGAAAGCAGAGACAAATTCTTTCCAAGGCACCAGAGAGATAATTCAATTCCTTTATTTATCCAAAATGCATCATAAAAGCAAAGTTTTGGGCAACAAGCAGGCTTATTCAAGCACAAGCAAATTGGCAGATAAAGCTTATGCTTGAAAAAACTTTATGCACCATTTTGCTTATGCTTGAAGAACACCCATCCCAGGTATCCCAGGCTCCGCTACCTTCTCCTGTGTCTGCTGCCCACTGTTGTGCTCCACATCAGTTTTTGCAAGTTGCACGGTGTGGATCAATAATATTATCTCCCTATTTAAGGCAAATTGACAGACACCTGTGTCTTGGGATTTAGATTCTAGTGTTCCTTGTTTGGTTTGCTCTATTATATGTACTACTATGTTTCAACATGCATCCATCCTTGTTGTGTTCCGATCCATCTGTCCATCTGCTTCTGAGTTTCCAGTTAGTTCTAGTGTCCACAATTCCACATGTCCTCTGGAAACTGCACCAATGCCTGTGCCCAGGGCCGTTTCTTCAACAGGGCGGGCAGGGCGGCCACACGGGGCGCCGTGGGGCCGGGGGGCGCAGGAGAGGCCTCGGGCCCCGGTGGTCCCCTGCCCGCTGCTGCTGCTGTTTAAGGGCTGTCAGGGGCGCGGATGCCGCGCTCAGTGCTGAGCGCGGGCGCGCCCTGCCCGAACTCAGCTGCAAATCTGACAGCTGAGCGGTCAGATCATCGCCTCGCGTCGCCGCGCCCCCCCCCCCGCACCGCACATAATGGTTGCGGCCACCTCGGCGCCGCCACTCACCTCCGCTCCGCGCTGGTATGTGGAAACATTTAGCTCCTGCTGATTTCTACTTGGCACCAGGCGACAATGCAAAGGTGTCAGTGACAGCGACATGCCCCAGTTATCTGCCTCTTCTCTCAAAAGTGACTGCCCCGATATACTATGCCATTCACATGCCCCCCAATATACTGTACCATTCACTTGCCCCCAATATACCGTGCCGTTCACCTGCCCCCAATATACCTTGCTGTTCACCTGCCCCCCAAATTACTGTGCCATTCACCTGCCCCAATATACCGTGCCGTTCACCTGCCCCCAATATACCGTGCCGTTCACCTGCCCCCAATATACCGTGCCGTTCACCTGCCCCAATATACTGTGCCATTCACATGCCCCCAATATACCGTGCCGTTCACCTGCCCTAATATACTGTGCCATTCACATGCCCTAATATACTGTGCCATTCACCTGCCCCAATATACCGTGCCATTCACCTGCCCCAATATACCGTGCCGTTCACCTGCCCCCAATATACCGTGCCGTTCACCTGCCCCAATATACTGTGCCATTCACATGCCCCCAATATACCGTGCCGTTCACCTGCCCAAATATACTGTGCCATTCACATGCCCCCAATATACTGTGCCATTCACATACCCCCAATATACTGTGACGTTCACCTGCCCCCAATATACTGTGCCGTTCACCTGCCCCAATATACTGTGCCATTCACATGCCCCCAATATACCGTGCCGTTCACCTGCCCTAATATACTGTGCCATTCACGTGCCCCAATATACTGTGCCATTCACCTGCCCCCAGTATACCGTGCCATTCACCTGCCCCAATATACCGTGCCATTCACCTGCCCCCCAATACACTGTGCCATTCACCTGCCCTAATATACCATGCCGTTCACCTGCCCCCAATATACGGTGCCATTCACATACCCCCAATATACCGTGCTGTTCACCTGCCCCCAATAATAATTATAATTTATTAAAAAAAGGGAAGATACAAGCCTGCTCTCTATTTATTACTCAAGCCCACAAAAATAATGTTTATTATTTTCGGTGCCGGGGGGGAGAAATTTCCTACTCTCGCCCTGTGTCATTTTTGGGCTAGAAACTGCCCTGCCTGTGCCCACCCGGACCAGAGGCTTAGCGGATCCACCTTACATGGTGAGCCCTTACACATGATCCATACACAAACCCAAAAGTGTTAAGCACAACAGCGCTCCTCTAATTTAAGTGCTGATGTGAAGTTCAGCTGTCTCCTTTCACTACTCTATTTTTTTTTATATATTTTGCAAAGATATGGCCTTTGCCATTGTTTTGCTTCTAATGTCTTTGTAAAATTCCTTATTTATTTGCAACATTTGGCTCAGTCCTGTCCTCCTGTTAGAGACAGCTGAGTGGCTAATTAGACAGCTTTCCCCAGAAAGTGGTGTTATTACTAATAATGTTTTGCGCATTGTTATTCTCTAATGAATTGGAGAGGTGAGAGGTTTCCGAGTGAGGGCACCTCCACTCTAGTCGTCCCTTTCATCTCTGGATAGAATGATTGTCACCATAGCAACAAGAGTCGGCACTTAAAAAAAGGGACGGAACAGAGGATTTGAAACGTCAATAACTGTCTTCTGGGATTTTGTGGGTTAATTGGTATTAGTCTAAGCTCATTAAAATAAATGATAAAATCACTGAACACCAGGGAGCTGCTGCACAAGCCGCTGATAATCCTTAGTGCCAACAGTGTATTTACACAGCACAACAGTATCTGGTTCTACCTCTGTCATTGCCTCCACATTGCTTGGGAACAAAATACATAAGGGGAAATTTATCATTATCATTGTAAGGCCTCGCTCACATCTGCATAAAAAAAAATGCTCCCATGTTGATTCAGAAAAGCAGGACGAGTGTCATGCGAGTACAGTGCAATTTATCTAATCTATCTATCTATACAAATACATAGTTTTTTTAGTAGGCTTTTCATGAAAACAGGGTTGGCGTTAAGGGGGGAAGCATACTGGACAGTTGCTTAGGGCCCCCAGCCAGTGGGGTGCCGCTAATAGCAGCAAACCACTCGGCTGCTATGGATCTCGTGAGTCGGGCGGAACCCAGTGCCATCACCGGCTCTGAGCACCCCTCCTCTCACGCGCCCGGCATCACACATTCAACTGTATCTTGCATTCAGGATATCTACAGTATCTATCTGTTAATTATCTATTTATCTACAGTATCTATCTATCTATTTATCTATCTATCTATCATATACAGGTGCATCCTGCAAAACTAGAATATCATCAAAAAGTTAATTTATTTCAGTTCTTCAATACAAAAATTGAAACTCATACAGAGTGATCTATTTCAAGTGTTTATTTCTGTTAATGTTGATGATTATGGCTTACAGCTAATGAGAACCCAAAAGCCATTATCGCAGTAAATTGGAATACTTTATAACACCAGCTCAAAAAAATGATTTTAACATCCGAAATGTTGGCCTACTGAAATGTATGTTCAGTGAATGCACTCAATACTTGGTCGGGGCTCCTTTTGCATCAGTTACTGCATCAATGTGGTGTGGCATGGAGGCGATCAGCCTGTGGCACTGCTGAGGGGTTATGGAAGCCCAGGTTGCTTTGATAGCAGCATTCAGCTCATCTGCACAGTTGGGTCTGGTGTCTCTCATCTTCCTCTTGATAATACCCCATAGATCCTCTATGGGGTTAAGGTCAGGCGAGTTTGCTGGCCAATCAAGCACAGTGATACTGTTGTTTTTTAAACCAGGTTTTGGTACTTTTGGCAGTGTGGACAGGTGCCAAGTCCTGCTGGAGAATGACATTTCCATCTCCAAAAAGCTTGTTGGCAGAGGGAAGCATGAAGTGCTCTAAAATTTCCTGGTAGACGGCTGCACTGACTTTGGTCTTGATAAAACACAGTGGACCTACACCAGCAGATGACATGGCTTGATTGTGGAGACTTCACACTAGACCTTAAAAATCAAGGTCCCAGAGTCTGGAGGAAGAGTGGAGAGGCACACAAGCGACACTGCTTGAGGTCTAGTGTGAAGTTTTTTTTAATTTAATTTGATGTATCAGGTTGTATAACAGAAATAATAATGTTTTTATTTTTCTAATGAAATAACTGTATGTAGGCTTCGTTGGCATGGGACAAGATTTTTTTTTGAACCTTACCACCTATTCAGAGGATAAGCGACACCTTGCAGATCGGTTGGAGTCCTACCGCAGGAACCCACATTGATCAGCACGACAGGCTACTTTCATCCCTGTTAGCCTATGGTTCCCACAATGAGCATTTGGAGAGTTTTTGATGTTGCAGATTTTCTGCACCCATTAAGTAAAATAGGTTACTTGGATTTTTTTAAAAATACACAATGTAAAAAAAACTCTCCAAAAACTGGAAACATAGCCTTAGTATGAAGTAGCAGTGCGCATGCTCAACTGCCGCCCCAATCATTCCTTATGGGGCTGCGCTCAGCTTTTTCCAGCAACTACATAGAGAATGAATGGAGGGGTGGTCAAGTATGCGCACTGCTGCTTCACTTTTCATATGAATAATTGGGATGAAAGTGATCTGTCCAGTCGCAATCATATAAGATATCGCCTACCTTCACTAGACAACTCCTTTTGATTCTTATTAATTGTTTTCATGGGAATGGAAAAAACGACAATATAGTTTCAATTAATTGTTCCCCTGTTGGCTAGGGTCACACCACCGTATTTTCTCTCACCCAAGAAAATTGGGCTGATTATTATAATCACAGTGTGATCCGATTTCCGTGGACGAAAAGCAGATGGGGGGAAATCTCGATCTTCTCCATTCTGTCAGTCTGTGAAAATCGGACTATGCTCAGATGTCATTCAAATGCAGTACAATTTTTTTCTACAGACTCATTGACTTGCATGGTGGTGCGCAATCTGATTATCTGATGCGAATCGTGCATGCTGAGACATTTACACACGTAGACCCATTCACATGAATGCATGTCTGTGTGCTTCCATGGACCTTGGGTCCCAGTATCAATTCTTTCAACTCATTCAATTGAATGTACAGTATAAAAAAAAAACACATCAAAGCGCGAAATGTACAGCGTGGTGTGAACTTACTCTTAAAAAAAACCTAAAAATTATTCACTAGACAAAGTTTCAGGCTTCCTTCACACATTCATGTTTTCTCATGGACCCACACATAGACATTTCCGTTGCTTATTCTTTTTCTGGCAGCACAGATGACATTACATACTGCACATGGATTACAAGCGTGTGATATCCGTGTGACATGTTCTGGAATAAAATGCAGAATGGAAATGAAAGATTTTTAGGTGTTAAAGATATAGATACGCATGAGATATATAATTGGGGACTAGGGTGAGTAGCTTACTGTACATGTATGAACCAAATAAATTATTGACAGAAATGACGTAGGGTCCCCCCCATTTTTGGTAACAAGCAAAGGTAAAGCAGGCAGCAGTTAGCTGATATTACCAGGCTGGAAAGGTCCAGGATATTGGGCCTTTCTCAGCCTAAAAATACGAGCCCGCAGCCACCCCAGAAGTAGCACATCACGAGACGCT
Source organism: Ranitomeya variabilis (assembly GCF_051348905.1). NCBI lineage: Eukaryota > Metazoa > Chordata > Amphibia > Anura > Dendrobatidae > Ranitomeya > Ranitomeya variabilis. The sequence continues at coordinate 678,361,426 of NC_135232.1, read as the reverse complement.
CCAATTCTGGCGCTTCGCCTTCTCTCTTCCCGATTGCCCTGGTGCGGTGGCAAACGGGGTAATGGTTTATGGGATTGATGTCAATTGTCCAAAAACACTGCTGACAGCAAGCCCTGGGGTTAGTAATAGAGCGGTGTCTATTAGACACCCAGAATACTAACCCAGTAATAAAAAAACACGCAAAAAATACTTTGACCAAAAGAAAAGAATACAGATAATAAAACCCATCTCACTCTTACGTTTTCTAAGTGGATGTGTGAAGGGGGTCTTATTCTTGTGGGCTAAATGAAACAATGTGACATGAAGTGTTCAGCGATACAATACAGACAGCGCTGGTGCCACTTTGCACCAAATGTGTATACGACGTGTGTCGTCAGTTCCAAAACCTCAAGTGACAAACGTGGCTGGAGGGAACGCAAGCTACAACAAGACTCTCAGAGCACTTTGTAACAGAAGGTTCAAATGATTTATATGTGACTTGTTCTCCTAAATTGCTGCAAATTACACCCCGTTGTTGATACACATCTCTGCTCAAAGTAACTTTTTGACTTCATCAATAATTTTCATTTACTTGTTCGGCGCCAGGAATACTACAACACAGCTACAAAAGCAGAGAAGATACAAACAGCCTACAGATGTGCCGCTTGTTACTTTTCTTTCTTCTAGTAAGATAACAATAGTTTTTAGTTACACTTTGACTTTGCGAGATCAGTTTAATGCGATTCATCATCCCTTCCGCAAAAACATCCTCAACCATCTGAAAAACATCAATTTTTAGGCTAGGGTCACACCAGTGTATTTTCTCTCATTTGAAAGAATTGAACTTATTGTGCTAATCACATTCTGATCAGAGCTTGAGCGGGGTGTAATCATTGTGAGATCCAATTTTTTTTTTTTCGGATGAGTAAGAAAATTCCAGTCCGTGAAAATCAGACTGCACTCAGATGTCATCTGATTGCAGTCCAATGTTTTCCATGGATTCATTGACTTGTATGGCCGAGTGCACACCGATAATCAGATCCAACTGGGGCATGCTGAGCTTTTTTCCTCGGATAGACTCTATCTAAAGAAAAAATCGGGCATGTGCATGACCCGTAGAACAACATTGGTCGAAGTGCAATCTGATATTTTGTTGGATCACACTCGGACCGAAAATACAGTCATGTGCATGAGCACTATAGGCGTAATTTTGTCAAACTCCACTTCCACTGTCCCTTGATTCTTGATATTGGATTGTTGGCAAGTATAGATTTAGGTTGGTTTTGATGGAAGGGACAGAGATACATAATGGCAGATTATACTGCAGTTTTGGCAGTAAATTGGGGCTCAAGCTTCCCTTGGCTGTTCAGACTTATCAAGACTTTGTATTTATTTAATGGTTCTTTTCTGGGGTTTCTTTTTTAATGGTTTTGATCTTTGTTTTGGGGTCTCGTTGGGTTCTGAAACAGTTTAGGGGTCTGGTCTGACTATATAGTCTATGGGTGTCTGCAGAAGCAAGTGGCCAAAAACAGAAGTCATCATAGCAGCCTGGGCCAGATGGAAGAGATAAGGAAAGCAAAGGACTAAAATCTGCCACCTCTACTGATATGTCTAAAGCCTCATGTCGAAAAGGCTTTTCGTGTAGCCCAAGCCTAACTGACTCCTGGGTGTTACCATTCCCCATTCGAGAAGTATCTCTACACAGCCTGAGGCCAGTCTCACACGACCAGATAATTCCGGTACCGGATAAATCGGTACCGGAGTTATCCGTGTCCTTGTGTCCATGTGCTCACGTGGCACATCAGTGTGGCACACGTGCGGCAGCCGTGTGCCACCCGTGTGCCGACTGAGGACCACACGGACCGTGCAGGAGACAGCGATACTGTTAAGCTCTGTCCCCTGCTTTTGGTGCTGAAGCCGGCATTCATTCCTTCTCCCCAGCAGCGTTCGCTGGAGAGAAGGAATGAAAAATCAAGGTTTTTAAAAAAAAAATTTTGTTTAAAATAAAGTTTGGGGTCACCTCCCGCCTCCCGCCCCCGTGCGCCCGCACGCTTGCAAAGAAATACTCACCCAGCTCCCGCGATGCCTCCTCTCAGCGCCGGCAGCTTGTCCTGTGTGAGCGGTCACGTGGTACCGCTCATTACAGTGATGAATATGCGGCTCCACCCCTATGGGGGGTGGGAGGCAGGAGGTGACCCCAAACTTTATTTTAAACAAAAAAAAATTTAAAAAACTTGATTTTTCATTCCTCGGATCGGAGTGTGCGGCTGCAGGTATTCCTATAGTATACGGTATTAACATGCAAGACTCATCCGAGTTTCTCGGAGGTGAGTATGAGCCCTAATGCTCATGGTGGTGGTGTCTACAGACACCGAAAGGGAAGTAGGGGTGGGTGAAGCAAAGTTTGGGAAATAGGCCAGGAACTATGGTCCACTTAATTCCATCATACTGATACCTATAAAAGCGTGACGTGCATTGTATTAATCCCATCCCGTTCATCCCATTCACCTGAATGGACCCAAGAATAGAACATCAATTAAAAATCCTGGAAAAAAACCATCAATAACACTGGCGAATAGGGAATGCATTGCTCTCCATATGTACAAGTGTACTACCTATGCGATCATAGAATGTTCAAGCCCTCTTGGGGAATTGGTAAATATTGAAAAATAAAATGATTTTTTTTTTTATGTAAAAACATTCTCCCCAAAATCCGAGTTTCCCCATTAAAAACTAGTTTAACCTAGAAAATATAAATGTCATCCAAGGAGAGAAGAAACAAACTATATCTATTGGCAACTAGGTCATCTGTTTGTACTTGTGAGTATGAAGCAGGAAGATGAACAGATGGTGATATCATAGAAATATGTTACTATCTACCTGAACACTCATGTCTGCAAGGTGCCAGTTTTACAAGCTGTGTAATCCACACATTATGTGCTAAGGGAGTTTTTACACATTTTGAAGGAAAATATTGCAAGCTTTAACAGCTTTAAGGCAAAGCTGAGTATCCAGGCACGGAGCACATAAATATGTGGATTTCTAGTTGTGTTCTTCGCTCCAGAAATATGTGTTTCGCCAACAGCCAGCAAGGTGACTTTTTTTTTTAGAATGGGCTTTTAGCAGATGGTGCTACAAAAAAAAAGCAAGTAAACAAATACATTGTAAATGGAAAGCACTTAAAGGGTTTGTCCATGATTATAAATCATAGATTCTTTCTTCTAACCAGTACTGATACCACAAACAACCTGTACCATGTTGCTGTTTTTCTAATCCTGAACAACTCTAATCTTCTTGATAATTCTAGCTATTATCTCTTTTGACAGTACGATATTCTGCCAAGAAGTATGATTCTTAAAGGGGTGGTCCACTGCAAAGACAACCCCTTCTTTATCTAAACATTTGGAGCTGATAAAATAAAAAAGCTTATACTGGCCTCCTTTTCTGGCGCTGTTCCAGCGGTGTTGGCATTCGCGTTTCGGGGGCTCTTGTGCAGTTGCTATGACATGTGACCCCCGTGCCCCATTATTGCTGGCATCACTGTCTCCACCTTCGAACAAATTGAAGATCAAGAGGAAGTGAGAGCAACCGCAGTCCTGACTTCCTTTTGATCAATCTGTCTGAAGGTGGGGACAATAACGCAAACACTGATAGGACATGTGAGCCTGGCGCCCAATCAACAGCACGGGAGCCCAGGGAAAGCAAGTGCGACACCACTGGCACGGAAGATGAGTATAAGCTTTTAGTTTATCGGGGCCAAGCGTTGGGTGTGGGAAGGGGTTGTCCTAGTAGTAGACAACTTCTTTAAGCTTATTTAAAAAAACATGTCACCCAACGAATGAGCGTTTTGTTCATTTGTCGAATGATAGGTGACCTGTTTAACCAGGGAACTAAGGTGTTCCTAAGAATGCTTGCTCCCAATTAATGGCCTTTCTAAATAGGCCCTAGGAGTGATCTTTTGATATACATTTTCGATTGTCTACCCTTTTTAATACAAGTGTATCCCAGAAAATAAAAAGTAGACTGCACCATATGAAATTTCTCATATTAAATAGTAACCGTATACAACTATACAGGTGAGCTAAAAACTGGTGGTCCAATTCATCTACCATGTGCACCAATTTTCTGGTGTAAAAAAATGCTTGAAATGTTGCAAAATGTTTACACAATTCTTAGTTATGCAAAAATGTTGCGACTTTTGCCATTCTTGCACTAGTCCCTCCAACTTTTTGAAAATTATGGAGAGTTTTGCCAGGAGGTGGCTTGGCCGAGCATGGGCAATATTCCCTGTCCAGTAGTGAGCAACCTCTTTAAATCTGTAGAATTAATTTGGAGGAGTTTTGAAGTTTGGCAGCATGTAGATAACAGAGCGCCACGCCAGCAATCCGATGTATTTTTTAAACAAACCTGGCAGTAAATATTTCTCTTTGGCACCACCATAGGTCAAACAACATATTACACATTTCCCATTCATATCAGTGAGTTTTCTGTATAGTGAAGGACGAGTTCTCCAGTGTGAGTCCCTCTTTGTAACTGCTCTGCATCTGAACACAGGGACCCATCTATGAACACAGGGACCCATCTATGAACGCAGGGACCCATCTATGAACGCAGGGACCCATCTTTGAACGCAGGGTCCCATCTATGAACACAGGGACCCATCTATGAACGCAGGGACCCATCTATGAATACAGGGACCCATCTATGAATGCAGGGACCCATCTTTGAATGCAGGGACCCATCTTTGAATGCAGGGACCCATCTTTGAATGCAGAGTCCCATCTATGAACGCAGGGACCCATCTATGAACACAGAATTTTCTGACTAGGAACATAATATTAGGTTTTCTACATTGTACAACCCCTTAAAAGAGAAAGTGTTTTGAATGCATCAATGAACAGCTATGAGACTTATTCATATCAGTGCAAGCAACCCCCACAAGCCGGCTAGGGAAGCAAATTCTATTAAACACATTGCTATAGAACAATATCATTTCAGTAATTTGGAAATCTCTACATTGTGGTTTAATAAACTGTGGGATTTGTGTCATTTTCCTGAACTCCTGACAATAAGCTTAGCGGTATATGATAATAAGCATTGGCTGGGGGAGAGCGGTGACTCACATTGTCCATGATATTTAATCCGCTCAACACATCAATTTTTAATTGACTTTATATTTGTACGTCAATGAGGTCATCGATAATAACGATGGCTCAGCAGAAAGCCTGGCAGTGGATGCTGAGAATTGGATCTTTTATATAAATCACTTTTCATTAATGATCATTGCAGCCGATCGTCTCAGCCAACTCGCACACATTCGAGGGTGCAGGGCAAGCAGCTCCTTAATATTCAGATCAGTCACACATGGCTCTGAAAAATGAAAGCACAGAAGAACATACAAAGGAATTTTACTGATTCCGGGAAGGAATCTGCTGCATGCAATGTCAGAAACTAAATCAAGATTATTTTCTTTCTTCTTTTTCTTTCCATCCTGCATGTTGTAAATGTGTTTGCGCTAGATGAATAGATATGAAATACGTAGATAGATAGTGAATAGATGGACCATAGATAAATAATACTCCTAAATCGCAGAGGGATACGGCAGGAGAGCTGTGACATCACCTATTGTGAATGGTGGATCCTGTGTTATCTACTGTATATAGAGGTGTTATCAGTCATTGTACAGGAGGAGGAGGTGCGCTGTGAAATCACCTATTGTGAATGGTGGATCCTGTGTTATCTACTGTATGTAGAGGTGTTATCAGTCATTGTACAGGAGGAGGAGGTGCGCTGTGACATCACCTACAACCTGTGTTATCTACTGTATATAGTTACATATATAGTTACATAGTTATTAAGGTTGAAGGAAGACTTTAAGTCCATCTAGTTCAACCCATAGCCCAACCTAACATGCCCTAACATGTTGATCCAGAGGAAGGCAAAAAAAAACCATGTGGCAAAGAGTAACTCCACCATGGGGAAAAAAATTCCTTCCCGACTCCACATACGGCAATCAGACTAGTTCCCTGGATCAACGCACTATCAAGGAATCTAATATATATAACCTGTAACATTATACTTTTCAAGAAAGGCATCCAGTCCCCTCTTAAATTTAAGTAACGAATCACTCATTACAACATCATACGGCAGAGAGTTCCATAGTCTCACTGCTCTTACAGTAAAGAATCCGCGTCTGTTATTATGCTTATGCAGCGCCCCAGAGTTCTGGTCGTTGCAGTACTGTGGCTCTGCCGCTAAGGGGAGCCATGGTACGTTCGATGGCACCGAAGGAGTTCCTCCAATCAGGTATCACAGACACCAATATGTTTCACAGCTGGGCCTCCGGGGGGAGCTAAGGGTGCTATTCATTAGGCCACTCCCCACCATAGTGGGTAAACTGGGGGTCAGGCAGGAAGTTAGAGAGAACGCTGACGGGATTGAACGGAGCAACACCCTGTGGCAGGGGGTGTTGTGAAGGGAGAGACTGTAGGGTCTCTGCCAGGGGTGGGATCCTGGCAGAGGCTTGGCATTGAAAGAACGTAACGGGTCCGCGCAGGCTCCTGGAAGCGGCGGGACTCAAGAAAGGACTAGAAGCGAGATAGATTGTGCTGAGTGAGAAACGAGATCAAGCAGAAGGAGAATACCAGCAGGGGTTTTGTTGAAAGAGGCAGCACCCTGCTGAGGCGCAATACCGGTGGCCGGAACGCCGAGGGAGTGGATTAGAATACAGCTTCAAGCCATACTCCAAACAGCGGCAGGACAGTCGGTCTCAGGCGGGCTGTCTACCACATATCACCTATGAAGTCTTGGGGGGCAATTGCGGGAGAGGGGCGACTCTAGGGTCCCGGAAGAACTCCAGGCCTACCTGACAAACGGGTGCCATTCCAACCTGAATACAGGGAAGGGGTGGATTACAGAGGAACATCAAATCGAGTTGTGAGGGAACTTAAGAAACAGACACAACCGTTGTGGGGTTACTTTCCGTGAGCACAGCAGGGAAGGACTACAACACATAGCGCTAAGAAGGAAGGCACTGATTTCCACCTGTGAAGAGAACTCTGGAGGTGCCATTGGACCGGCCGGACTTGCGCAGCCTGGTGAACCGTATTCTGGACTGAGGACTCAGAGATCTCCAGTAAAGAGGTAAAGAGACTGCAACCTGGTGTCCTCGTTATTTACCGCGACCTGCACCCCACAACTGCACCGCTACACCACCGTTATCACCACCTACTTCACCGGACGTCCCCCACTGACGGACAGGGCCACGGACCGGGTCTAGCCACCGTGACAACCCCAGGACTGAGACCTAGAGGCCCGGCTCCGGGTACCCCTCGGCCCTGCGGCGGTGTGGGGGCGCTCCACTTAAACCTTCTTTCCTCCAGACGTAGAGGATGCCCCCTTGTCCCCGTCTCAGGTCTATGATTAAAAAGATCATCAGAAAGGTCTTTGTACTGTCCCCTCATATATTTATACATTAAAATAAGATCACCCTTAAGGTACCTTCACACGAAACGACTTTGTAACGATATCGCTAGCGATCCGTGACGTTGCAGCGTCCTGGCTAGCGATATCGTTTAGTTTGACACGCAGCAGCGATCAGGATCCTGCTGTGATGTCGCTGGTCGCTGAATAAAGTCCAGAACTTTATTTGGTCGTCCGATCGCCGTGTATCGTTGTGTTTGAAAGCAAAAGCAACGATACCAGCGATGTTTTACACTGGTAACCAGGGTAAACATCGGGTTACTAAGCGCAGGGCCGCGCTTAGTAACCCGATGTTTACCCTGGTTACCAGCGTAAAAGTAAAAAAAACAAACAGTACATACTCACCTGCGCGTCCCCCAGCGTCTGCTTCCTGACACTGACTGAGCGCCGGCCCGAAAGTGAAAGCACAGCGGTGACGTCACCACTCTGCTGTTAGGGCCGGAGCTCAGTCAGTGTCAGGAAGCAGACGCTGGGGGACGCGCTGGGGGACGCGCAGGTGAGTATGTACTGTTTGTTTTTTTTACTTTTACGCTGGTAACCAGGGTAAACATCGGGTTACTAAGCGCGCCCCTGCGCTTAGCAACCCGATGTTTACCCTGGTTACCCGGGGACCTCGGCATCGTTGGTCGCTGGAGAGCGGTCTGTGTGACAGCTCCCCAGCGATCAAACAGCGACGCTGCAGCGATCGGCATCGTTGTCGCTATCGCTGCAGCGTCGCTTCGTGTGAAGGTACCTTTAGTCTTCGTTTTTCCAAACTAAACAGCCCCAAGTGTAATAACCTATCTTGGTATTGCAGACCCCCCAGTCCTCTAATAACCTTGGTCGCTCTTCTCTGCACCCGCTCCAGTTCAGCTATGTCTTTCTTATACACCGGAGACCAGAACTGTACACAGTATTCTAAGTGTGGTCGAACTAGTGACTTGTATAGAGGTAAAATTATGTTCTCCTCATGAGCATCTATGCCTCTTTTAATACATCCCATTATTTTATTTGCCTTTGTAGCAGCTGCCTGACACTGGCCACTAAATGTGAGTTTGTCATCCACCCATACACCCAGGTCTTTTTCATTGACGGTTTTGCCCAGAGTTTTAGAATTAAGCACATAGTTATACATCTTATTACTTCTACCCAAGTGCATGACCTTACATTTATCCCCATTAAAGCTCATTTGCCATTTATCAGCCCAAGCTTCTAGTTTACATAAATCATCCTGTAATATAAAATTGTCCTCCCCTGTATTGATTACCCTGCAGAGTTTAGTGTAATCTGCAAATATTGAAATTCTACTCTGAATGCCCCCTACAAGGTCATTAATAAATATGTTAAAAAGAAGAGGGCCCAATACTGACCCCTGTGGTACCCCACTGCTAACCGCGACCCAGTCCGAGTGTGCTCCATTAATAACCACCCTTTGTTTCCTATCCCTGAGCCAGCTCTCAACCCACTTACACATATTTTCCCCTATCCCCATTATTCTCATTTTATGTATCAACCTTTTGTGTGGCACCGTATCAAAAGCTTTTGAAAAGTCCATATACTGTACACTACGTCCACTGGGTTCCCTTGGTCCAGTCCAGAACTTACCTCTTCATAGAAGCTGATCAAATTAGTCTGACATGAACGGTCCCTAGTAAACCCGTGCTGATACTGGGTCATGAGGTTATTCCTCTTCAGATACTCCAGTATAGCATCCCTTAGAAAGCCCTCCAGGATTTTACCCACAGTAGAGGTTAAGCTTACTGGCCTATAATTTCCGAGTTCAATTTTTGTCCCCTTTTTGAATATTGGCACCACATTTGCTATACGCCAGTCCTGTGGTACAGACCCTGTTATTATGGACTCTTTAAAGATTACAAATAATGGTCTATCAATGACTGTACTTAATTCCTGCAGTACTCGGGGGTGTATCCCATCCGGGCCCGGAGATTTGTCAATTTTAGTGATTTTTAGACGCCGCCGTACTTCCTGCTGGGTTAAGCAGGTGACACTTAATGGGGAATTTTTGTTATCACTGATCATATTGTCTGCCATGGGATATTCTTGGGTAAATACTGATGAAAAAAAGTCATTTAGCATATTGGCTTTTTCCTCATCCTCATCCACCATTTTACCCAGACTATTTTTAAGGGGGCCAACACTTTCATTTTTCAGTTTCTTACTATTTATGTAGTTAAAGAATATTTTGGGATTATTTTTACTCTCTCTGGCAATGAGTCTCTCTCTGTCTCAATTTTTGCTGCCTTGGTTTGCTTTTTACAAAATTTATTTAATTTTCTGCATTTATTTAATGCCTCCTCACTACCTACCTCCTTTAATTCTCTAAATGCTTTCTTTTTGTCACTTATTGCACCCCTTACAGCTCTATTTAGCCATAGTGGTTTCCTCCTATTTCTAGTATGTTTATTCCCATACGGTATATACTGTGCACAGGTCCTATCCAGGATGCAATATAGAGGTATTGTCAGTCATTGTGCAGGAGGAGGAGGTGAGCTGTGACATCACCTATTGTGAATTGTGGATCCTGTATAATATACTGTACATAGAGGTGCTATCAGTCATTGTACAGGGGGAGGAGGTGAGCTGTGACATCACCTATTGTGAATGGTGGATCCTGTGTTATCTACTGTATATAGAGGTATTGTCAGTTATTGTGCAGGAGGAGGAGGAGGTCAGCTGTGACATCACCTATTGTGAATGGTGGATTCTGTGTTATCTACTGTATATATAGGTATTGTCAGTCATTGTACAGGAGGAGAAGGAGGTGAGCTGTGACATCACCTATTGTGAATGGTGGAACCTGTGTAATATACTGTACATAGAGGTGCTATTAGTCATTGTACAGGAGGAGGAGGAGGTGAGCTGTGACATCACCTATTGTGAATATGGATCCTGTGTTATCTACTGTATGTAGAGGTGTTATCAGTCATTGTACAGGAGGAGGAGGTGAGCTGTGACATCACCTATTGTGAATGGTGGATCCTGTGTCATCTACTGTATATAGAGGTGTAATCAGTCATTGTACAGGAGGAGGTGAGCTGTGATATCACCTAATGTGAATGGTGGATCCTGTTTCATCTACTGTATATAGAGGTGCTGCGTATGGTGATAACAAGATTACTGAAAAGTCTCCTGTGCAGAACAGAAAGTGTGAATCTAGTAAAGGCCGTACTGGGCCCCTGGCCCTCAAGGGAGGCCAGCATGACGGGGTCACGGGGGAATGTAGAGCCCAGGGAGGTATAGGTTAATTCGGGGTTAATTCAGTCCAGACAATTTTGAATGTGGGGGGGGCGGGATCTAGAGGAGTCTGGGAGGAGTGAGCGAGGTGGAGCATAGTGTGGGGGTTTACAGAAACCGCCATTTTACATCCTTAACCGCTGCACTCACCTCACTGGTCCTGGCGCGTTCAAAGCTATTTTTGTCTTTTGGTCAATTTCACTGGTAGTAAGTGTGATATGTCTTAGTGATCGGGAGAAGGAATAATTTTGTCATAGCAGTAAGGCTGGGGAGGGAGGTCCTCAAAGTTGGTGGAAAGGGAGAAATGGCGGATTGTAGGGGGGGATCTCTAGTAGTCCGGGACTCCCCCGAGTGGATTGCGAGTGGATGTGGTAGATCAGCCCGTAGAAGGGCTGATTAACCCCTTTCTGTCATTAGACGTACTATTCCGTCCATGTGGGGTGGGCCCTACTTCCCAAGGACGGAATAGTACGTCATACGCGATCGGCCGCGCTCACGGGGGGAGCGCGGCCGATCGCGGCCGGGTGTCAGCTGACTATCGCAGCTGACATCCGGCACTATGTGCCAGGAGTGGTCACGGACCGCCCCCGGCACATTAACCCCCGGCACACCGCGATCAAACATGATCGCGGTGTGCCGGCGGTATAGGGAAGCATCGCGCAGGGAGGGGGCTCCCTGCGTGCTTCCCTGAGACCCCCGGAGCAACGCGATGTGATCGCGTTGCTCCGAGGGTCTCCTACCTCCCTCCTCGCCGCAGGTCCCGGATCCAAGATGGCCGCGGGATCCGGGTCCTGCAGGGAGGGAGGTGGCTTACCGAGTGTCTGCTCAGAGCAGACACTTGGTAAGCCTGCAGCCCTGCACACTGTCAGATCACCGATCTGTAATGTCCCCCCCTGGGACAAAGTAAAAAAGTAAAAAAAAAACGTCCACATGTGTAAAAAAAAAAATAAAAAAAAAATTCCTAAATAAATAAATAATAAAAAAAAATTATTCCCATAAATACATTTCTTTATCTAAATTAAAAAAAATGAAACAATAAAAGTACACATATTTAGTATCGCCGCGTCCGTAACGACCCCACCTATAAAACTATATCACTAGTTAACCCCTTCAGTGAACACCGTAAAAAAAAAAAAAAAAGAGGCAAAAAACAACGCTTTATTCTCATACCGCCAAACAAAAAGTGGAATAACACGCGATCAAAAAGACAGATATAAATAACCATGATACCGCTGAAAACGTCATCTTGTTCCGCAAAAAACGAGCTGCCATACACCATCATGAGCGAAAAAATAAAAAAGTTATAGTCCTCAGAATAAAGCGATGCCAAAATAATTATTTTTTCTATAAAATAGCTTTTATCGTATAAAAGCGCCAAAACAAAAAAAAATTATATAAATGAGATATCGCTGTAATCGTACTGACCCGACGAATAAAACTGCTTTATCAATTTTACCAAATGTGGAATGGTATAAACGCCTCCCCCAAAAGAAATTCATGAATAGCTGGTTTTTGGTCATTCTGCCTCACAAAAATCGGAATAAAAAGCGATCAAAAAAATATCCCGTGCCCGAACATGTTACCAATAAAAACGTCAACTCGTCCCACAAAAAAAAAGACCTCACATGACTCTGTGGTCTCAAATATGGAAACATTATAGCTCTCAAAATGTGGTAACGCAAAAAATATTTTTTGCAATAAAAAGCGTCTTTCAGTGTGTGATGGCTGCCAATCATAAAAATCCGCAAAATAACCCGCTATAAAAGTAAATCAAACCCCCCTTCATCACCCGCTTAGTTAGGGAAAAATTAAAAAAATGTGAAAAATGTATTTATTTCCATTTTCCCAATAGGGTAAGGGCTAGGGTTAGGATTAGGGCTAGAGTTGGGGCTAAAGTTAGGGTTAGGGTTTGGATTACATTTACGGTTGGGAATAGGGTTGGGATTAGGGTTAGGGGTGTGTCTGGGTTAGAGGTGTGGTTAGGGTTACCGTTGGGATTAGGGTTAGGGGTGTGTTTGGATTAGGGTTTCAGTTATAATTGGGGGGTTTCCACTGTTTAGGCAAATCAGGGGCTCTCCAAACGTGACATGGCGTCCGATTTCAATTCCAGCCAATTCTGCGTTGAAAAAGTAAAACAGTGCTTCTTCCCTTCCAAGCTCTCCCGTGCGCCCAAACAGGGGTTTACCCCAACATATGGAGTATCCGCGTACTTGGAACACATTGGAGAACAACTTTTGGGGTCCAATTTCTCCTGTTACCCTTGGGAAAATACAAAACTAGGGGCTAAAAAATAATTTTTGTGGAAAAAAAAATTTTTTTATTTGCATGGATCTGCGTTATAAACTGTAGTGAAACACTTGGGGGTTCAAAGCTCTCACAACACATCTAGATGAGTTTCTTAGGGGTTCTACTTTCCAAAATGGTGTCACTTGTGGGGGGTTTCTACTGTTTAGGTACATTAGGGGCTCTGCAAACGCAATGTGACGCCTGCAGACCATTCCATCTAAGTCTGCATTCCAAATGGCGCTCCTTCCTTTCCGAGCCCTCCCATGCGCCCAAATGGTGGTTCCCCCCCACATATGGGGTATCAGCGTACTCAAGACAAATTGGACAACAACTTTTGGGGTCCAATTTCTCCTGTTACCATTGGGAAAATACAAAACTGGGGGCTAAAAAATAATTTTTGGGGGAAATTTTTTATTTTTTTTATCTTCACCGCTCTGCGTTATAAACTGTAGTGAAACACTTGGGGGTTCAAAGTTCTCACAACACAACTAGATAAGTTCCTTGGGGGGTCTAGTTTCCAATATTGGGTCACTTGTGGGGGGTTTATACTGTTTAGGTACATTAGGGGCTCTGCAAACGCAATGTGACGCCTGTAGACCAATCCATCTAAGTCTGCATTGCAAATGATGATCCTTCCCTTCCGAGCTCTGCCATGCGCTCAAACGGTGGTTCCCCCCCAGATATCAGGTATCAGCGTACTCAGGACAAATTGGACAACAATATATATGGTCCAATTTCTCCTGTTACCCTTGGAAAAATACAAAACTGGGGGCTAAAAAATAATTTTTGTGGAAAAAAAATATTTTTTATTTGCACGGCTCTGCGTTATAAACTGTAGTGAAACACTTGGGGGTTCAAAGCTCTCACAACACATCTAGATGAGTTCCTTAGGGGGTCTACTTTCCAAAATGGTGTCACTTGTGGGGGGGTTTTACTGTTTAGGTACATTAGGGGCTCTGCAAACGCAATGTGATGCCTGCAGACCATTCCATCTAAGTCTGCATTCCAAATGGCGCTCCATCCCTTCCGAGCCCTCCCATGTGCCCAAACGGTGGTTCCCCCCCACATATGGGGTATCAGCGTACTCAGGACAAATTGGACAACAACTATTGGGGTCCAATTTCTCCTGTTACCCTCGGGAAAATACAAAACTGGGGGCTAAAAAATAATTTTTGTGGGAAAAAAATTTTGTTTTATTTTTACGGCTCTGCATTATAAACTTCTGTGAAGCACTTGGTGGGTCAAAGTGCTCACCACACATCTAGATAAGTTCCTTAGGGGGTCTACTTTCCAAAATGGTGTCACTTGTGGGGGGGCTTCAATGTTTAGGCACATCAGTGGCTCTCCAAACGCAACATGGCGTCCCATCTCAATTCCTGTCAATTTTGCAGTGAAAAGTCAAACGGCGCTCCTTCCCTTCCGAGCTCTCCCATGCGCCCAAACAGTGGTTTACCCCCACATATGGGGTATCAGCGTACTCAGGACAAATTGTACAACAACTTTTGGGGTCCAATTTCTTCTCTTACCCTTGGGAAAATAAAAAATTGGGGGTGAAAAGATCATTTTTGTGAAAAAATATGATTTTTTATTTTTACGGTTCTGCATTATAAACTTCTGTGAAGCACTTGGTGGGTCAAAGTGCTCACCACACATCTAGATAAGTTCCTTAGGGGGTCTACTTTCCAAAATGGTGTCACTTGTGGGGGGTTTCAATGTTTAGGCACATCAGTGGCTCTCCAAACGCAACATGGCGTCCCATCTCAATTCCTGTCAATTTTGCAGTGAAAAGTCAAACGGCGCTCCTTCGCTTCCGAGCTCTGTCATGCGCCCAAACAGTGGTTTACCCCTACATATGGAGTATCGGCGTACTCAGGACAAATTGTATAACATCTTTTGGGGTCCATTTTTTCCTGTTACCCTTGGTAAAATAAAACAAATTGGAGCTGAAGTAAATTTTGTGTGAAAAAAAGTTAAATGTTCATTTTTATTTAAACATTCCAAAAATTCCTGTGAAACACCTGAAGGGTTAATAAACTTTTTGAATGTGGTTTTGAGCACCTTGAGGGGTGTAGTTTTTAGAATGGTGTCACACTTGGGTATTTTCTATCATATAGACCCCTCAAAATGACTTCAAATGAGATGTGGTCCCTAAAAAAAAATGGTGTTGTAAAAATGAGAAATTGCTGGCCAACTTTTAACCCTTATAACTCCCTAACAAAAAAAAATTTTGGTTCCAAAATGGTGCTGATGTAAAGTAGACATGTGGGAAATGTTACTTATTAAGTATTTTGTGTGACATATCACTGTGATTTAATAGCATAAAAATTCAAATTTGGAAAATTGCAAAATTTTCAAACTTTTCGCCAAATTTCCATTTTTTTCACAAATAAACGCAGGTAATATCAAAGAAATTTTACCACTATCATGAAGTACGATATGTCACGAGAAAACAGTGTCAGAATCACCAGGATCCGTTGAAGCGTTCCAGAGTTATAACCTCATAAAGGGACAGTGGTCAGAATTGTAAAAATTGGCCCGGTCCATAACGTGCAAACCACCCTTGGGGGTGAAGGGGTTAAAGGATTTGGTAATCAGTTGGTTTGGCCGGGTTGGTCATTATCTGCCTCCGAGCTGGTGCATAGCGGCTGGAGGTAAAGGTACCGTCACACTGAGCAACTTTCCAACGAGAACGACAGCGATCCATGACGTTGCAGCGTCCTGGATAGCGATCTCGTTGTGTTTGACACGGCCGGCACTGACAGTCAGTGCGGAAAGCTGACGGCGGGGGACGTGACAGACACCGGAATGTAAGTATGTAGTGTTTTTTTTCTTTACATTTACAATGGTAACCAGGGTAAACATCGGGTTACTAAGCGCGGCCCTGCGCTTAGTAACCCGATGTTTACCCTGGTTACCCAGGGACTTCGGCATCGTTGGTCGCTGGAGAGCTGTCTGTGTGACAGCTCTCCAGCGACCACACAACGAATTACCAACGATCACGGCCAGGTCGTATCGCTGGTCGTGATCGTTGGTAAATCGTTTAGTGTAACAGTACCTTTAGACTAAGCCTGGAGGCCAAGGTACATAATTTGCATATCTGCAAGGTTTACTTTGAGGCTTCGAGGACCACCACTCCTTGGGGGGATATTGTTGAATTGTTGTATTTGATGTTTAAATAAAAGGTTGCTGTGGCCTTTTAATCCAAATTTGGTTTAATGTCTTTATTGGGGGGTGTATGTATCAATAGGGTAATTTCCTCTAGGTCAAGAATTATTAAGTAATTAATGGTGGGCAATTTAGGTCTGCAAAGGCAGTCATTAGTCACGTGTACCCTTTACGTCAAGTAAAAATTGTTATTTCCAGGGTATTTTCTTTATTTGGATAGTCATCTGGAGAATTAGAAAAATACCATTTAACATAAACCATATTTTTACAGCAGGTTATTTCCTGTTTTCCCATTAATGCTCCTCTTGTATCACATTAGTATAGCATTCTACATATGGGCCTACAACAGACCAGTGTGGAATATTATGTGCTCTGGCCATTACTGCAATTAGGAATGCACACTGCTGTCCCCATCATTACATGCGTTGCAGAACGCTGCCTACAATCCACTTAGGACCCAGATTTCTCTTCCTCCTGATGTGACACTGACGGCTGTCTGCACCCATATTACATTGTAATAGGGCAATAAACATAATGTAAATATCAAAATGCTTTATAAATATCAAATAAATTCAAATATTATGTGCATATGAATTATAGTTTTAAAAATATTATCCTTACTACTAGCGTTTTTGTGGCGCAGTAGCAGGTACCTGTCGTCAAACATCAAAGAGGTGCGAGGGTGTTATTCTTGACGGGAAATGAATTGCCAATTAAAGCTGCCATCTTGGATTTGCAATGTTTTCCATCACGATGCAAAGATAATTAAACCTCATGTCAACTGAAACAAAAGGCTTCACCGCCAAGGTTTATCTTCAGTGCGGGCGTTTGGCATATTAACAAAATAATTAAAATTTCAGTTTTTGATGTGCTGTCAAAATATCAGGAAAGGCTTTAACCATGCGTGCGTGAATTCTGTCGGCCTTTTGTCATCGCAGGCCTCATAGCATCATGTCATATAAAAACTAGTGCAGAAAAATACACTTTAAAAAGTGGCTGATATTACTATGGTATCCCCCTTTTCAGAAGGGTGGTTCGGCTATTCTTACATGACTGCAGATATTACTGTAGCATTCCCAGAAAATAATTCTGGAGATCCTCTTCTCCGAATTCCGCATTGTGTCGTTCCTCTGTTATTCCTCTTGGAAAATGCATGAATACATTATATCTGGGTGTTTTCATTCCCTTCTCAATGGAGCATTTCCTTACACAACCCTGAAAATGAATAAGATTAATCAATGTCCGAATAAGGAATAAATTAATGCCCATTTGTCAATTTATTCATACGTTTGCAAGAAGAATAACTCAGGAATGGCACAACAGAGTACACAGAAAAGATGCTGCAGAATTGTTATATCCTAGGAGAAGTAAGGCCCCGATTCATCAGTTTTCACTAGAATTCAGGCATAAAACTACTTATAATGTTGCAAAACTTTAGTGCAACTTGTTTAGCAGAAATTTTGCAACTTTTGACATTTTATGCAAGCCCTGGTTACCTCCGTTTACTTTTTGAACAGTGAAAAGGGGGCGTGGCTCAGCTTGACCTTTTGCACGCCAGCCAAATGGAGTGCAAAATGGAGTAAAATGCCCATTTTTTAAGAAGCATGTCCCTTTTAATTATTTTGAAGCACCTTTCAGCTGCATTGCACGACCATAAGAAAAGTACCAATACGTACACATGTATTCATTACAGTTCACTGAATAAAAATGTAAAAGATGTTTTCAGCTAGACCTGACAATTGAAAATTGTTTATTTTCTAACCCTACAGAGTCATTATTTTTCTGGTCTTGGAAATAAATTTTTCAATCTTACAAGTCCAAGGTGAGGAGGCTAACACCGAAACGGGCTGTGCAAATTGGGGGTAAGGCATCAAATTACTCTCCAGATCAGCTGCCTGGAATCTGAGTAAAGTTGGCTGAGTTTGTTGTTCCCAATGAAATTCAGGTTTAACTAGTAGTGTGCCCTTTAAAGGGAAATCAATTGAAGTGAGAAATGGGTGCTCAACCGAATGGTCTATGGTGCTCAGAAGTAAATGGGAAGCTTTTGTATGTTACATGTATTTTTTTAAAAATGTTTGGCAATCTTATTTTTTCCATATAAAACAAATAATTTTGCCATCTTTGCAATTTTCATACTGGCCACTGAGGCTTTTTTTTAGATTCATACTTCCTGTCCTTTCAAGAATAATTTTCAGCAGGCACCTTATCAGCAGAGGCAGGATTACAATGATATACCTCTATACGCAGCTGATAACACAGGATCCACCAATCAAAATAGACGATATCACAGCTGATCCTGCCTCCTTCACTGCGACTTTTGCACACACTCATTTGATGCTTCAGTAGGGACACAGCGCCAGGGACTGTTAATTGTGGCTAATGTACATGTGTTGTTTCTTAACCTAACCGGAAGCTAAGAGTCTAAAAAAAGCCCCAGTGGCCTGAGAATTGCAAGATCTCTATTTTTTATTTTTTTCATACACGTTGTGATTTGGAAAAAGAATAACATTATCAAAAATTTAAAAGAAAGTTAAAAGTAACACACAAAGATGCTTTAAACAATATATAATTTTCTGTTGATAACCTCCCTAGAGAATTTCATAAGCCCAAATTGTTCATTGATTTTTTCAAATGTGGTAAAAAGTAGAACTATCTTCTGGTCTCAATGACAATATGCATCTTGATCTGCCTCAATAATTGGTCATGTCTTGACTGTGACCATACTGATCGACAGGAGCACAGCACTAGCAACATACTGTATCTACCCAACCAGCTAAGTAACGAAGCTATGTGCACTCGTTAGATCTTTCTTAGGGTTTACTATAACCCATGTAAAGTTATCCGTTACTACAATGTATAAGGGCAGTCTATAGAAGGATGTGTGCGAAGAACCATTCATTATTAAATAAAGAACATCTCCTGGTAATTACAAAGGAGTTCTCACCGCTCTGGAGTCTTATGTGCTGCTGTGAACCGCTTCAAATTTACGCTATGAAGACACCTGTGAAACAGCACGGCAAAGATGTATAGTCTAATGAAAGTAGATACACTGAGGTTACGTTTCGCTGCTAATCCCTCCACTCCCATCTGCATCCATTGTTCTCCAGTTGACCTTATTAGAGCTTCTCAAAGGACTTTATCTCAGCTATTCTCCAACTTACATTCATTAGAACTGAAGTAAAAGGTGCCATGTTCCAGGTGCGGGTTAAACATACATAGTCAGCTGGACGTGACATTGGAGTCCATAAAGTGATTGTCTAAGTGATTGTCTATTCTTCATCTGTGTTCTGTTCCCGCGTTAATGTTTATCCATCACCTTAAATGTACTTGCTTGTCATTAAGATTACTATTATCACAAAGTGGGAAAGTAAAACTTTGGGCTTGCATCTGTGCATGGCACTGAAGGGGGCAACTGTTGTGAATTTGCTTTTTGCTCCCTCTAGTGGTTACTAGTTTTTTGACTCTGGTTTTTCTGTCATTCCTTTTATCCGCACCTGGGTCGTTAGTTAGGGGTGTTGCTATATAAGCTCCCTGGACCTTCAGTTCAATGCCTGGCAACGTAGTTATCAGAGCTAGTCTGCTGTGCTCTTGTCTACTGATCCTGGTTCCAGTTATATCAGCTAAGTCTGCCTTTTGCTTTTTGCTATTTGTTTTGGTTTTGTATTTTTGTCCAGCTTGTTCCATATCTACATCCTGACCTTTGCTGGAAGCTCTAGGGGGCTGGTGATCTCCCCCCGGACCGTTAGACGGTTCGGGGGTTCTTGAATTTCCAGTGTGGATTTTGATAGGGTTTTTGTTGACCATATAAGTTACCTTTCTTTATTCTGCTATCAGTAAGCGGGCCTCTCTGTGCTAAACCTGGTTCATTTCTGTGTTTGTCATTTCCTCTTACCTCACCGTCATTATTTGTGGGGGGCTTCTATCCAGCTTTGGGGTCCCCTTCTCTGGAGGCAAGAAAGGTCTTTGTTTTCCTCTACTAGGGGTAGCTAGATTCTCCGGCTGGCGCGTGTCATCTAGAATCAACGTAGGAATGATCCCCGGCTACTTCTAGTGTTGGCGTTAGGAGTAGATATATGGTCAACCCAGTTACCACTGCCCTATGAGCTGGATTTTTGTATTCTGCAGACTTCCACGTTCCTCTGAGACCCTCGCCATTGGGGTCATAACAGTTTGCCAGGCCAGTATTAAATGTTTAATGCATTGCAGAAGAGGGATTATAAGAAAGAAGATTCTGAGTTTTTTTTTTTTTTTTTTTCTTCTTCCCCTTTACCTCAGAGTGGCTATGCTTGCTGCAGACATGAATGTCCAGACCTTGATTACAAGTGTGGACCAGCTGGCTACTCGTGTGCAGGGCATACAAGACTATGTTATCAGAAATCCTATGTCAGAACCTAAAATACCGATTCCTGAACTGTTTTCCGGAGACAGGTTTAAGTTTAGGAATTTCGTGAATAATTGTAAATTGTTTTTGTCCCTGAGACCCTGTTCATCTGGAGATTCTGCTCAGCAAGTAAAAATTGTTATTTCGTTCTTACGGGGCGACCCTCAGGATTGGGCTTTTTCGCTGGCACCAGGAGATCCGGCATTGGCTGATCTTGATGCGTTTTTTCTGGCGCTCGGTTTACTTTATGAGGAACCCAATCTTGAGATTCAGGCAGAAAAGGCCTTGCTGGCTATGTCTCAGGGGCAGGACGAGGCTGAAGTGTATTGCCAAAAATTTCGGAAATGGTCCGTGCTGACACATTGGAACGAGTGTGCACTGGCCGCTAATTTTAGAAATGGTCTTTCTGAAGCCATTAAGAATGTTATGGTGGGTTTTCCCATTCCCACAGGTCTGAATGATACTATGGCACTGGCTATTCAAATTGACCTGCGGGAGCGCAAAACCGCAAATTCCCTCATGGTGTTGTCTGAACAGACACCTAATTCGGTGCAATGTGATAGAAAAACCGCAAATTCCCTCATGGTGTTGTCTGAACAGACACCTGATTTAATGCAATGTGATAGAATCCTGACTAGAAATGAGCGGAAAATTCATAGACGCCGGAATGGCTTGTGCTACTACTGTGGTGATTCTACACGTTATCTCAGCATGCTCTAAACGTATAGCTAAGGTTGTTAGTCCTGTCACCGTTGGTAATTTGCAACCTAAATTTATTCTGTCTGTAACTTTGATTTGCTCACTGTCATCTTATCCTGTCATGGCGTTTGTAGATTCAGGTGCTGCCCTGAGTCTCATGGATCTCTCATTTGCTAAGCGCTGTGGTTTTACTCTTGAACCATTAGAAAATCCTATTCCTCTTAGGGGTATTGATGCTACACCATTGGCAGCAAATAAACCGCAGTATTGGACACAGGTTACCATGTGCATGACTCCTGAACACCGCGAGGTGATACGTTTCCTGGTTTTACATAAAATGCATGATTTGGTTGTTTTAGGGCTGCCATGGTTACAGACCCATAATCCAGTCCTGGACTGGAAGGCTATGTCAGTCTCAAGTTGGGGCTGTCGTGGTATTCATGGGGATTCCCTGCCTGTGTCTATTGCTTCTTCTACGCCTTCGGAAGTTCCGGAGTATTTGTCTGATTATCAGGATGTCTTCAGTGAGTCTGAGTCCAGTGCACTGCCTCCTCATAGGGACTGTGACTGTGCTATAGATTTGATCCCAGGCAGTAAATTTCTTAAGGGAAGACTGTTTAATCTGTCGGTACCTGAACATACCGCTATGCGTTCATATATCAAGGAGTCTCTGGAGAAAGGACATATTCGTCCGTCTTCTTCCCCTCTTGGTGCGGGATTCTTTTTTGTGGCAAAAAAGGACGGATCTTTGAGACCTTGTATTGATTATCGGCTTTTAAATAAGATCACTGTCAAATTTCAGTATCCTTTACCGCTGTTGTCTGACTTGTTTGCCCGGATTAAGGGTGCCAAGTGGTTCACCAAGATAGACCTTCGTGGTGCGTACAACCTTGTGCGCATTAAGCAAGGTGATGAATGGAAAACCGCATTCAATACGCCCGAAGGTCATTTTGAGTACTTGGTGATGCCTTTTGGGCTCTCCAATGCGCCTTCAGTTTTTCAGTCCTTTATGCATGACATTTTCCGGAAGTATCTGGATAAATTTTTGATTGTTTATCTGGATGATATTTTGGTTTTTTCTGATAATTGGGATTCGCATGTGGAGCAGGTCAGGTTGGTCTTTAAAATTTTGCGTGAAAATTCTTTGTTTGTCAAGGGCTCAAAGTGTCTCTTTGGTGTACAGAAGGTTCCCTTTTTGGGGTTCATTTTTTCCCCTTCTGCTGTGGAGATGGACCCAGTCAAGGTCCGAGCTATTCTTGATTGGACTCAGCCCTCGTCAGTTAAGAGTCTTCAGAAGTTCTTGGGCTTCGCTAACTTCTACCGTCGTTTTATCGCTAATTTTTCTAGCATTGTGAAACCTTTGACGGATATGACCAAGAAGGGCTCTGATGTAGCTAACTGGGCTCCTGCTGCCGTGGAGGCTTTCCAGGAGTTGAAACGCCGGTTTACTTCGGCGCCTGTTTTGTGCCAGCCTGACGTCTCACTTCCCTTTCAGGTTGAGGTGGATGCTTCGGAGATTGGGGCAGGGGCCGTTTTGTCGCAGAGAGGCCCTGGTTGCTCTGTTATGAAACCTTGTGCCTTTTTCTCTAGGAAGTTTTCGCCTGCCGAGCGAAATTATGATGTGGGCAATCGGGAGTTGTTGGCCATGAAATGGGCATTTGAGGAGTGGCGTCATTGGCTTGAGGGTGCTAAGCATCGTGTGGTGGTCTTGACTGATCACAAAAATCTGATGTATCTCGAGTCTGCTAAACGCCTTAATCCGAGACAGGCCCGCTGGTCATTGTTTTCTCCCGCTTTGATTTTGTTGTCTCGTATTTACCAGGTTCAAAGAATGTGAAGGCCGATGCTCTTTCTAGGAGCTTTGTGCCTGATGCTCCTGGAGTCGCTGATCCTGTTGGTATTCTTAAAGATGGAGTTATCTTGTCAGCTATTTCTCCGGATCTGCGACGTGTGTTGCAGAGATTTCAGGCTGATAGGCCTGAGTCTTGTCCACCTGACAGACTGTTTGTCCCGGATAAGTGGACCAGCAGAGTCATTTCCGAGGTTCATTCCTCGGTGTTGGCAGGTCACCCGGGAATTTTTGGCACCAGAGATCTGGTGGCCAGGTCCTTTTGGTGGCCTTCCTTGTCAAGGGATGTGCGGTCATTTGTGCAGTCCTGTGGGACTTGTGCTCGAGCTAAGCCTTGCTGTTCTCGTGCCAGCGGTTTGCTCTTGCCCTTGCCTGTCCCGAAGAGACCTTGGACTCATATCTCCATGGATTTCATTTCTGATCTTCCGCTATCTCAGGGCATGTCCGTTATCTGGGTGATATGTGATCGCTTCTCCAAGATGGTCCATTTGCTTCCTTTGCCTAAGCTGCCTTCCTCTTCCGATCTGGTTCCTGTGTTTTTCCAGAACGTGGTTCGTTTGCACGGCATCCCTGAGAATATTGTGTCAGACAGAGGATCCCAGTTCGTTTCCAGGTTCTGGCGATCCTTTTGTAGTAGGATGGGCATTGATTTGTCGTTTTCGTCTGCTTTCCATCCTCAGACTAATGGACAGACGGAGCGAACCAATCAGACTTTGGAGGCTTATTTGAGGTGTTTTGTCTCTGCTGATCAGGACGATTGGGTGACATTCTTGCCGTTGGCTGAGTTTGCCCTTAATAATCGGGCTAGTTCCGCCACCTTGGTTTCGCCTTTTTTCTGCAACTCTGGTTTCCATCCTCGCTTTTCTTCGGGTCATGTGGAGCCTTCTGACTGTCCTGGGGTGGATTCTGTGGTAGATAGGTTGCAGCAGATCTGGAATCATGTGGTGGACAACTTGAAGTTGTCACAGGAGAAGGCTCAGCGCTTTGCCAACCGCCGCCGCGGTGTGGGTCCCCGACTACGCGTTGGGGATTTGGTATGGCTTTCTTCCCGCTTTGTTCCTATGAAGGTCTCCTCTCCCAAATTTAAACCTCGTTTTATTGGGCCTTACAAGATATTGGAAATCCTTAATCCTGTATCTTTTCGTCTGGATCTTCCTGTGTCGTTTGCTATTCACAATGTATTTCATAGGTCCTTGTTGCGGCGGTACATTGTGCCTGTAGTTCCTTCTGCTGAGCCTCCTGCTCCGGTGTTGGTTGAGGGCGAGTTGGAGTACGTGGTGGAGAAGATCTTGGATTCTCGCCTCTCCAGGCGGAGGCTTCAGTACCTGGTCAAGTGGAAGGGCTATGGTCAGGAGGATAATTCCTGGGTGGTCGCCTCTGATGTTCATGCGGCCGATTTAGTTCGTGCCTTTCATGCCGCTCATCCTGATCGCCCTGGTGGTCGTGGTGAGGGTTCGGTGACCCCTCACTAAGGGGGGGGGTACTGTTGTGAATTTGCTTTTTGCTCCCTCTAGTGGTTACTAGTTTTTTGACTCTGGTTTTTCTGTCATTCCTTTTATCCGCACCTGGGTCGTTAGTTAGGGGTGTTGCTATATAAGCTCCCTGGACCTTCAGTTCAATGCCTGGCAACGTAGTTATCAGAGCTAGTCTGCTGTGCTCTTGTCTACTGATCCTGGTTCCAGTTATATCAGCTAAGTCTGCCTTTTGCTTTTTGCTATTTGTTTTGGTTTTGTATTTTTGTCCAGCTTGTTCCATATCTACATCCTGACCTTTGCTGGAAGCTCTAGGGGGCTGGTGATCTCCCCCCGGACCGTTAGACGGTTCGGGGGTTCTTGAATTTCCAGTGTGGATTTTGATAGGGTTTTTGTTGACCATATAAGTTACCTTTCTTTATTCTGCTATCAGTAAGCGGGCCTCTCTGTGCTAAACCTGGTTCATTTCTGTGTTTGTCATTTCCTCTTACCTCACCGTCATTATTTGTGGGGGGCTTCTATCCAGCTTTGGGGTCCCCTTCTCTGGAGGCAAGAAAGGTCTTTGTTTTCCTCTACTAGGGGTAGCTAGATTCTCCGGCTGGCGCGTGTCATCTAGAATCAACGTAGGAATGATCCCCGGCTACTTCTAGTGTTGGCGTTAGGAGTAGATATATGGTCAACCCAGTTACCACTGCCCTATGAGCTGGATTTTTGTATTCTGCAGACTTCCACGTTCCTCTGAGACCCTCGCCATTGGGGTCATAACAGGCAACCAAAAGTTGGGCACTTTACAACATTTATGGTTGGCAATATTTTCTCAACTAGATTCACATTAGGATAGCTCCCTCTGCGTATACCAGATTTATCCAGAGGGAAGATGTGGATGGGACAAAGGTGCACTGATAAGGCGTAAGGAACAAAAAGGGGGTAAGGCGCTCACCTATAGGGGCTATGTTAGGACACAATACCTGTAGAAGACTGATGTGCCATCAGAATTGATTCATACAATGGATTCACCATTACTGGGCGGGTCTTATTAGGCTAGGAAGGGGCCAATATCTATGGACCTTCTCAACCTATTAATATTAGCTCACAGCTGTCTGCTCAGCCTTTGCTGGTTATTACAAATAGGAGGGCCCCACATCATTTTTTTAAGGGTCCCCACTTTTTAATCCAGAAGTTCCATGGATATTGGCCCCTTCCCAAGCTTATAAGACCTACCCCAGAAATGGCGCATCCATTAGATACACCAATTCTGGCTCTTAGCCTCGGCTCTTCCTGATTTACTCTGGTGCATTGGCAATCGGGGTAATGGTTTTGGGGTTGATGTCAGCTGGGTAATGTCCCCTGACATCAAGCCCAGGGGTTAGTAATTGAGAGTCATTTATCAGACACCTCTATTACTAACCACATAGTCAAAAATAACACACACAAGTACTTTATTTGTAAAAAGGACTCCCTGACAAATTCCCTCTTTTACCCATTTATTAAAAAAATAATCCTCCAGCCATTGAACTGTGGTAACCTTACTGACATCACCGCTTTCAGCGTTAGAATTTGCCGGCTCTCATGCAGCACAGCGTGAGAATCCGGCTGCTGCAACAAGCAGTGATGTCTGTAAGAGTACCGCAGGTCACAGCCGTTGAATTTCGGTAACCTTACTGACTAGTCACAGCAGCCGGGTTCTCATGCCCGCAGCATGAGACCCAGCAGTGGCTGCTGCTCCAGTGTATGGAGCTTCGTTCTCTTAACAAGGCTCCTTACACTGGACGAAGAAGATACATATCATCATGGGACCTCCATTTGGATTACGGCAGACCCTGTGGAATATTTTTTTATGCCAATAAATGGGGAAAAAGGGAAATTGTCAGGCAGTGCTTTTAACAAATAAAGGACTTTTGTGGGTTTCTTTTGCCTACTGTAGGGGTTTGTAATGCGGGTGTCTAATAGATGCCTCTTCATTACCAACCTTTTGGCTTGACGTCAACAGCCAATATTACACAGCTGATATGAACCCCAAAACCATTACCCCAATTGCCAACGCTCTAGAGCAATCGAGAAGAACCAATGCTAAGTGCCAGAATTGGGGCATCTAGTTGATGCACCATTTCTGGGGAGGCTGAGGGTTGATATTATTATGCTATTAAGGAGCCAATATCCATGGACCTTTCCAACCTATTAATATCAGCACCCAGCTGTCTGCTTAGCCTTAGCTGGTTCCTAAAAATAAGGTGATCCCAATGCCATTTTTTTGGGGTCCCAGATTTTTAATAACCAGCAATGGCAAAGCAAACAACTGTGGCTGATATTAATAGGCTAGAAACCTCCATAGTTATTGGCCCTTCACAGTATAATAAGACCAGCTCACAGCTGTCTGCTTTCGCTATGCTGGGAATGGCCAATAACTATGGAGGTTTCTAGCCTATTAATATCAGCCACAGTTGTCTGCTTTGCCATTGCTGGTTATTAAAAATCTGGGACCCCCCCAAAAAATGGCATTGGGATCCCCTTGTTTTTAAGTTGGTTGGTTATTAAAAAAATAGGGGGGACTGATGGTAGGGAGGGGCCTTCTTCTACTGCCTCGTCATGGCCTTACTTCAGCTACAGCGGAGGTGTAAAATGGCTCATGTAAGACCTTTTCATTGGGACAACAGATTCACTTCTTACATTCTCTTGTCGCTTGCGCTAGAATAGGTCACGGCAGTTGTGCCATCGTATGGTCAGGTCAGTCACTAGACATATGCAGCGCCCCAGAGTCCTGGTCGTTGCAGTACTGTGGCTCTGCCGCTAAGGGGGGCTATGGTACGTCTGATGGCACTGAAGGAGTTCATCTGACCAGGTATCACATACACCAATACATTTCACAGTCGGGCCTCCAGGGGGAGCTAAGGGTGCTATTTATTAGGCCACTCCTCACCGTGTGGGTAAACTGGGGGTCAGGCAGGAAGTTAGTGCAGAAAGCTGACTGGGTTGGAACCAGGCAACACCTTGTGGCAGGGGGTGTTGTGGGGAAGACTCGGTAGGGTCCCTGTCAGGTTTGGGACCCTGACAGAGGCCTGGCTACAGGAAGGAACGTCACGGGACCGTGCCTGCTCAGCATAGCGGCGGTGCCCTAAGAAAGGATCAGAAGCGAGATATATTGTGCTGAGTGAGAAACGAGATCAAAGCAAGAAGGAGAATACCAGTAGGAGTCGTGCTGTAAGACCGAGGCAACATCCTACTGAGGCGCACAACCGGCGGCCGGAACGCCGAGGAAGTATTCATATATCTAGCTCCAAGCAATACTTCAAACCAACGGCAGGACAGTCAGTCACAGGCGGGCTGTCTCACCTAAATCACCTATGCAGACTTGGGGGGCAACCTGTGGAGAGGGGCGACTCTAGGGTCCCGGAAGAGCTCCGAGCCTACCCGTCATACGGGTGCGTCCCAACCATAACACCGGGAGGGACGGAGGATTAGCAGGACATCATCTAATCGAGTTGTTGTGAGGGAACACGAGAAACAGACACAACAGTTGTGGGGACTATCCCGTAAGCACAGCAGGGGAGGACCACAACACATAGCGCTAGCAGGAAGGCACAGATTTCCACCTGCAAAGAGAACTCTGGAGGTGCCAATGGACCGGCCGGACTTGCGCAGCCTGGTGAACCGTATTCCGGACTGAGGACCCAGAGACCTTCAGTAAAGAGGTAAAGAGACTGCAACCTGGTGTCCTCGTTATTTACTGCACCGCACCACCACCACCATCCACATCCATCATATCATTTACTGTACGCCCCTCAGCAGGGTCACGGACCGGGCCCAGCCACCGTGACAACCCCAGAGCAGAGACTCAGAGGCCTGGTACCGGGTACCCCTCTGCCCTGCGGCAGTGGGGGCGCTACACATGCAAGCAGAAAAAAGGAAGAAGCTAAATGCATTTAAAAAAATATAATATACATTACATTATATATTTGAACAGTAAATGAGGTTTTGGGTTTTTTTCAAGCTAATATTGGAAGAAAAAGTCAATGGTCATGACACCAGTATCACAATTTTGCAGTATAAAATAACAGTACTTTCGTATAGATTCTTGTTCCTCTTGTGGGCACTTCGTGTAATGCCGACACATCTGCCAGCAGATGTGTTACCAGGCCGAATTACGTCTTGTGCAGTCCATGTATCCTTCACCAGCTCTATCAACTTTTCTATATCCATCTTTCTACGCATCATCTCAGTCTCCATGGAGGCGTGTTTTATTTTTTTTCCACCGGTTACCATAACATTGAGGGCTATGAACTTCCTGGGCTTGGCTGATACAATATTCTGACTCTTTGGAGCGGTATGAAATCACATGCTATACTCACGGTCCATGTGTCGTTCGTTTTTTTCTCACACCTATTGACTTGCATTGAAGCGTCTTGTTCGATATATGGAGCCATTCGCAGCATACTGCAATTTTTATCTCATCCAGATTCCAGCTTAGAAAGAAATCGCAGAACAGCACTAACTCATTGAATAACATTGGTACAAGTGCAATCCGATTTTTTTTTTTTTTTTATCGGATTGCACTTGCTCAATTTATACTCAGGTGAAAGCGAGCCCTAACTGGTTAACAACTTGTGATGTAAATTTTTTTAAATGACATAATTGTGGTATTGTAGTATATATTATAAGGGATCAAATGATTGCAGAGTCCAGTCCCCTAGGAAGACAAAAAAATAAAATAAAAAAATGAAAAAAATAAATAAAAGTTTAAATCTTCCTCCTCTTCACCCTTTAAAAATAAACTTAAAAACTGTAAAAAAAAAAATAAAAATAAATAACATTTGTTATATAAAAAAAAGTCACATCTATGAAAATATGAAACTATTCAAACTGTATGCTAAATCCAGAAAAGAATAAAATAAATGAAACTTCTTTCATTTTTTGCTTGGCTCATTTCCCCCAAAAAACTGCAATAAAAAGTTGTCAAAACGTCATATGTATTCCAAATTGTGTCAATAAAACATCAGCACAGGGTGCAAAAACACAAGCCCTCACATCACTCCATTGATGGAAAAATAAAGTTAGGGGTCTCAGAAAATGGCAACATAAAACAAAGTGTTTTTTTTTTACTCTTGGAACAAGAAAAGGAACAAACGAAAGCACAAAAAACTAAAAATATCCTGGGCATTAAAGGATTAATCAGAGTTTGTTTTGACATTTCTGCTGACGCACATTTTTTAGTTTTTGACATAAAATAAATCAAAAGTTAAGTAATCTCTCCAAACTGATCATCTTATTATGTTCTTGTCTGTAAATAAAAATCTTGAATAAGTTTTAGATCCATGCAAGTTGCAAATTCTGGCCTCTACAATGCTTCCTTGAAGTAATCCCTCTCTTTTTATTCCGTACTGTAAACAAACCATTATGTATAAAGGAGGGAAAGAAGCAATAGTGAAAGGATTGAGAGATGAAAGAAAGCAATTTAAAATGCATTAATAGCCCAAACTACTGAAAACGGCAATCTTCCCAAAGGCTCATGAGCCTCCCGAAATTAATTAACAACAGGCACACAAGTTTGTTTTTGCTCTTCCATCTGAAGAATGAAATTCGAAGAGGCTGTAACTCGACACGAGCATGGGATTTGGTAAACAATGGCTGACAATGACAGACAAATATTGCACACATGTAGGAGGAAACCAAACCGGCCCTTAATTTAAACATAGAAAACCGACACATAACTCACATCAGAGGGAACTAAACACTTACAAAAAGTTGTGGCCAGATTAGTTGGGTAGAGCACTTCGGCCATTGCTTGGGTGGCTGTTTGAAGTTGACAAGAAGCAGACCAGACAACTACTGACTGATTTTGAGGCTTGTATCTACAATTCACATAGATTGGCAAGCCTCAGAGTAGATTGCTTTTAAGTCCTGTGTTCTTCAGATAACCAATAGATCGTTATCACTGGGTTGATTCTTTCTCAATATCTAATGTATTGGTGATAAGCTTTCCTTCGAATGTCCTTCAAATGAATTAACGTTACAAGGCGAAAGAAACGTGATAGGTGTGTGCACACGGCGTCTTTTTCAGACTGATTCCGTGTGAAAAAGTGCTAAAAAAATCCACCAAAAATAATGAAAATAGTACACAGTAATATCAAAACAACTTGCTGTGCATGTTTGTCTTTTTTTCCCTGTTTTTCAGGCTTCGACAGCCATCAAGAAGCTGAAAGAATTGACCTGACCATTTTTCAGATTGCTTTCCCTTGGAAGACGCCACTATCATATATATGAAATAAAACCTTTTTATTTTTTATGTCTTGTGGTTTCTGATGTTTTTATTGCACACTTTTTTTCATGAGCTTGAGTTTTGCACAAAATAAAAAATCTTTCTATTTTTGTCTTTTGACCAGTTTTTCAACTTTTTAGCACAAAAAGTCACACATTTTGCTAAATAGTACAAAATGTGTGCCTAAGTCAACTGCTCTACATAAAATAACTCAGGAACTGAAGTACATTTTATGCAAAATTTTGCAACCTTTTAAAAAGTTGCAATTGATGAATCTGCTGAAAACATCTGAAAACTCCAAACCCCATATGGCAAACATAAAAAAATACAAAAAACACACGAACACATCGAAAATAGACTTTAAAAAAAGATGCAAAATAAAAGAATGTAGGGCAAATGAAAAACTTGTGTAAAACACCACAAACTAGACAGAAAATAGCGCAAATGCAATAATGACTCGGGCCTTTTCTACTTACCATAGAAAAACTTGAACAAAGGGTTTCTCCACACATCTGTGATTTTCTTATATAGACAATCGTTTCAAGTTTAATCAGTGTTTTTTATCAGCGTTTGGCCAGTGTCTGTTTTTACCATCTGAGTTTGGTTAGAGTTTCTCGGATGAAAAAAATGAAACTGGAGGTTTTTCAACATTCTGATATCACACAGTTGTGAAAAACAAATTGCACACGGATGACATCCAAGTGCTGGCCAATTATTTTTTTGGATTCTTTTTTTTTCTTTCACAGCTTAATCCGAGAGTCGGATAAAGTCGAATAAGTCTCCATGTTTTGGTGCCGACTACTTGGTCAGCAAAAATACACGAAATGTGAACAGCCCCATAGACTATAATAGGTAAGAGTTCTATTCGTGGAAAACATGGATATCACCAGTACGAGAAAAAGTGACATTTGAATGAGCCCTAACTTTTTTTATTAATATGTCAAGTAATACTATAATTCTGGCTACATAAATTGCAAATTCACAGCCAATATTTGGTGCCTGATGTTGATGCAGCCGGAATAACATATTGCCATTTTAGGTTTTATAGCTGTACTGGGTATCATTATTGACCAAGTGGGTTCAGGACATCTCTAGGCACTTCCTGACATTTGAATTTCTTCAAAAGCTGGACTCGTGTGAGCAGATATATATAATTTTTTACGTGCATGTCCGTTTTTCGCTAGTAGTATCTTGCCTCTACTGCATTATTGTATAGTCATTGGGAGTAAACTTTGTACATTCTTCCTTTGTATTTGGAAATTACTTCAACTGAAGGGGAAAAAAACAGCATTTTTGAGATTGGCTTATTCCGCAATCTCTAAAGTAAGCGACATATTCCATATAAATCTGCTTTCTTCTTCTCTTAGGTAGATGAGAAGATCATTTTCTACTTCTTCAGACTCTGTAAGTCATGAAGGATTCTTCTTAAGGTACCGTTACACTAAACGACTTACCAACGATCACGACCAGCGATGCGATCGTTGGTAAGTCGTTGTGTGGTCGCTGGGGAGCTGTCACACAGACAGCTCTCTCCAGCAACCAACGATCAGGGGAACGACTTCGGCATCGTTGAAACTGTCTTCAACGATGCCGAAGTCCCCCTGCAGCACCCGGGTAACCAGGGTAAACATCGGGTTACTAAGCGCAGGGCCGCGCTTAGTAACCCGATATTTACCCTGGTTACCATTGTAAAAGTAAAAAAAAACACTACATACTCACCTTCTGATGTCTGTCACGTCCCCCGCCGGCGGCTTCCCTGCACTGAATGTGTCAGCGCCGGCCGGCCGTAAAGCAGACTGTTACAATGGTAACCAGGGTAAATATCGGGTTACTAAGCGTGGCCCTGCGCTTAGTAACCTGATATTTACCCTGGTTACAAGCGAATGCAGCGCCCCAGAGTCCTGGTCGTTGCAGTACTGTGGCTCCGCCACTAAGGGGAGCTGTGGTACGTCCGATGGCACTGAAGGAGTTCATCTGATCAGGTATCACAGACACCAATACATTTCACCGCCGGGCCTCCAGGGGGAGCTAAGGGTTCTATTCATTAGGCCACTCTCCACACACTGGTAAAACTGGGGGTCAGGCAGGAAGTTAGACAGAAAGCTGACTGGGTTGGAACCAGGCAACACCTTGTGGCAGAGGGTGTTGCGGGAGAAGATTCGGTAGGGTCTCTGTCAGGGGTGGGATCCTGACAGAGACTGGGCAACTTGAGCGAACGTGCCTGCTCAGTATAGCGGCGGTACCCAAGAAGGGATTGGAAGCGAGATAGATTGTGCTGAGTGAGAAACGAGATCAAAGCAACAAGGAGAATACCAGTAGGGGTCGTGCTGTAAGACCGAGGCAACATCCTACTGAGGCGCACAACCGGCGGCCGGAACGCCGAGGGAGTATTACAATATTCAGCTTCAAGCAATACTCTAAACAGCGGCAGGACAGTCAGTCTAAGGCGGGCTGTCTCACCTAAATCACCTATGCAGTCTTGGGGGGCAACTAGTGGAGAGGGGCGACTCTAGGGTCCCGGAAGAGCTCCGAGCCTACCCGTCAAACGGGTGCCGTTCTAACCGTAACATCAGGGAGGGACGGAGAATTAGCAGAACATCATCTAATCGAGTTGTGAGGGAACTTAAGAAATGGACACAACAGTTGTGGGGACTTTCCGTAAGCACAGCAGGGAAGGACCGCAACACCTAGCGCTAGGGGGAAGGCACAGATTTCCACCTGTAAAGAGAACTCTGGAGGTGCCATTGGACCGGCCGGATTTGCGCAGCCCGGTTATCCGGATTCCGGACTGAGGACCCAGAGATCTTCAGTAAAGAGGTAAAGAGACTGCAACCTGGTGTCCTCGTTATTTACTGCACCGCACTACTACAGCCTCACCACCACCATCATCCACCATATTTATTACTGTACGCCCCTCAGCAGGGTCACGGACCGGGCCTAGCCACCGTGACCACCCCAGAGCAGAGACTCAGAGGCCCGGTACCGGGTACCCCTCGGCCCTGCGGCAGTGGGGGCGCTACAACTTGGCGTCACGAACAGGATCTACTTAAGCCTGAAGAATCAGGTCATGTGTGCCTTGGAACTGTGATTTGTTGTGCTTGGACTGTACTTTATTGCAAAGACTGTGCTGTGCCGTTTGCCGCCAAAAGTTCCCGCCAAAGACCGCCGCCATTGCTACACCAAAGAAGGAGGGGGCGTGCCATGGGAGGAGACTACCAAAGTGGCGCCAGAAGCGGCGACCGCCCCCTGCATCTCCTGCTGCAAAGTGAAGACCTGCCTCAAAGCGGAGGACGACCCCTTGATTTGCAACGGCGGGAAGTGGGTGACGGAGAAGCTCAACCTCGGAGGAATGGCGGAGCCAGGTGCATGCACTGCCACCGACTATCAGGCAGCGATGATGAACAGCAAGTGCCTGAACAAGGAAGGAGCGACCCCGGCTTGCCCTCATCCCCCAGAGGCGGACCTATGTCCACCGCGGCGGAAGGATCTGAATTCCTTGGAACCGGCCGCGGAGCTGAGCCTACTCATCCCTTCCTCGGAGCCAGCGGAGGAGGAACCATGGTGGGCGGAGCCACCTCCGGGAACCACATTGGAGGAGCCGCGGTCCGGGCTGCGGCCGACTCCAGCGTCCTCGTTAATGGACCGGATCGACATCGGTGGAATTACATCAGGCGCAGGTATGGAAGACACCCCTGCTCCCCCGCTCGATCCCGCTCCCGCGACCGGCTCTCACCCCAGTAAAAGCCGTCTCCTCTCGGCAGAGCTAGTGGTGTTACCCCCCGATGCCATGGGGAAGCTGGTACCACCGCTGCCGACCAGGATGGGGGAACCCGTAGACGTGGGCCCAGACGGGGTGACCCTCCAGTGGGACACCCCCCGGGTTGGGCCAGATGGAGTTCGGGAGGAAGGATTCACCCTTGCTGTGCTTACCTGGGAACAATACAAACAATGTTTGATCCTACATTGGAAAAGGCAAAAAGAGGCAGAACTGACTGACCCACCGAGGGTGCAGCAATCGCCTCTTGCATGTGATGACAGGGACATGGTAAAGCGGGGCACTGTGTTGGCCTTCCACCCGAAGAGGGGATGGGGCTCCATACAGGAACCGGGGCTACTAACTGACGTCTTCGTTGCCAGTTGCAACGTGAAGACTCCCTGCTGCGGCCGAAGTGGTGATCCATTGCAAAGGGGGGATCCGGTGACTTACACCCGTCATCGGAATGCATACGGGTGGTATGCCCGGAACGTGCGCCGCTGTGAGCTTGGGGGAGCGTCATCTGCTACTTCAACCATGATGGAACCAGACGTGACAGATCTTACCAATATTGCCGCTGTACGTCTCATTGCAGCAACTGAGCTGGTGGCTAGAGTCCGCCTTCGGGTCCAGACATCAGGTGGTTTGACTGCACCAGGGAAATCCACCAGTGGTATTGGTGCGGCATCAGCTGCTGACGTAGGATCAAAGCCTGCACAGTCGGAAGGTGCCCACTTTCGGCTGATGTCTTGTGATTTACTATGAGGATAAACCTCGATACCACGAGTATGTAAATAGTTACTGTTCTACTGTTTTGCTGCTAAACCCGTTTAGGGTTAACTCTTAAAGGGATCCCTTTGTTGACCCGGGATCCCTATTGTTTTGTTTGTTTTTTCTAAGTTTTGCACAAGTTTCCAGAACTGCCGCAATCATGAACAGTGCATGATACAAACTTTTTGTAAATAGTTTGCACCTTATTAAAGGTGCTCCCTACTGGTTTTACTTAAAGAAGGACTCTTTGTGAAGTTACCGCACCGGAGCCTTTGCTGAGTATGGACTGGTAGCTTGAGAAGATGTGCTACCTCATAAAGACTTGGTCCCCTCTTAAAGGGGATGTTCATTTGTTGCACTTAAAGAATGGTATTACTTTAAAACTGAAAGATAGCAATAATGTCTTGACAAAAAGAAAGTGATGATAATGTTTGCATGAGAAAGTTATGTGTATTCAACGAGTTAATTGTGAAAAATGTTTGATAATGTTGATAGAAAGATGAGGACAGAGAGTGAACCCGTACGGGGTTAGTTAGTGAGTCCTCTTAGGGGCCTTGAAGAAATGGCTCATTGATCCTAAACTGAAAGTAATGTTATGTTCTATACTGTGTATAGTAGTTGAAAAGACAGAAGGCTCGGGCTGAAAGGAGCGGTCCTGTAAGAAAGGAGAGGCAGTAGGTCTGGCGCCGTTAGGACAGGCGGTCCTGCAGATTTAAAGAAGGAGAATGTAAAAGTTAAATTGCCTTATAATGTGATTATAAGAAGGTCTTTAGCGGATTCAGAGTGTACGTCCTTAAAGGCAATGTTAAATTATTGTTCAAGAATTTGTACTAAGTAGAATACCCGGTTGGGTAAGAAAAGTTATTTATAGCATGTTGCTATGATATTTAACCATGTTTGTAACGTTCAAGTGTCCTCACCTCCCATAAAGGGAAGCTCTGTTTAAATATACTTATTGTTATTGCACTCAACAAAATTGTATGTCTTCTTGCTAAACTGTATTGTTGTTTTCTTCCCAGTCCCGGAGTACTGGATTTAACCAGGGGGGAGTGCAGCGCCCCAGAGTCCTGGTCGTTGCAGTACTGTGGCTCCGCCACTAAGGGGAGCTGTGGTACGTCCGATGGCACTGAAGGAGTTCATCTGATCAGGTATCACAGACACCAATACATTTCACCGCCGGGCCTCCAGGGGGAGCTAAGGGTTCTATTCATTAGGCCACTCTCCACACACTGGTAAAACTGGGGGTCAGGCAGGAAGTTAGACAGAAAGCTGACTGGGTTGGAACCAGGCAACACCTTGTGGCAGAGGGTGTTGCGGGAGAAGATTCGGTAGGGTCTCTGTCAGGGGTGGGATCCTGACAGAGACTGGGCAACTTGAGCGAACGTGCCTGCTCAGTATAGCGGCGGTACCCAAGAAGGGATTGGAAGCGAGATAGATTGTGCTGAGTGAGAAACGAGATCAAAGCAACAAGGAGAATACCAGTAGGGGTCGTGCTGTAAGACCGAGGCAACATCCTACTGAGGCGCACAACCGGCGGCCGGAACGCCGAGGGAGTATTACAATATTCAGCTTCAAGCAATACTCTAAACAGCGGCAGGACAGTCAGTCTAAGGCGGGCTGTCTCACCTAAATCACCTATGCAGTCTTGGGGGGCAACTAGTGGAGAGGGGCGACTCTAGGGTCCCGGAAGAGCTCCGAGCCTACCCGTCAAACGGGTGCCGTTCTAACCGTAACATCAGGGAGGGACGGAGAATTAGCAGAACATCATCTAATCGAGTTGTGAGGGAACTTAAGAAACGGACACAACAGTTGTGGGGACTTTCCGTAAGCACAGCAGGGAAGGACCGCAACACCTAGCGCTAGGGGGAAGGCACAGATTTCCACCTGTAAAGAGAACTCTGGAAGTGCCATTGGACCGGCCGGATTTGCGCAGCCTGGTTATCCGGATTCCGGACTGAGGACCCAGAGATCTTCAGTAAAGAGGTAAAGAGACTGCAACCTGGTGTCCTCGTTATTTACTGCACCGCACTACTACAGCCTCACCACCACCATCATCCACCATATCTATTACTGTACGCCCCTCAGCAGGGTCACAGACCGGGCCTAGCCACCGTGACCACCCCGGAGCAGAGACTCAGAGGCCCGGTACCGGGTACCCCTCGGCCCTGCGGCAGTGGGGGCGCTACACGAACACATCCCTGGATCGGTGTCACACACACCGATTCAGCGATGACAGCGGGTGATCAGCGACGAAATAAAGTTCTGGACTTCTAGCTCCGACCAGCGATATCACAGCGGGATCCAGATCGCTGCTGCGTGTCAAACACAACGAGAACACTATCCAGGACGCTGCAACGTCACGGATCGTTGTCGTTCTCGCTGCAAAGTCGCTTAGTGTGAAGGTACCTTTAGTCTCCATTCAGTCCAAAATGGAACATAAGTGACTCCATCCTGACCTTGTATACTGCTTTCTGTTGATGTCCCAATTTGTGGGGCCTGTAGGCTCTGTTTTAGGGCCAGGTTACTTTCCTCTATATACAGACAATCGCAGTGACCTAATTATTACCTCTTAATTGCGATAGTAGCTCTGCATAGATCCCTCCAAACTACGCTGTTCAACAGCTCACGTGTCACCTGCCAGTCAATCAATTGCCACATATACATTTCAGCTTTTATAACCTAAGGCTGTCCTACAAAGAAAATAATGTGAGGTTTATTGCATTCCTTAAGGACACATTAAAGTATTTCCCCCACTTGTATATTGTTACTATCATTATTACACTTTTAACTTGCATTGGAAAATAAAATAAGGAAAGATTGGAATTATCTCTGCTTTTCAGAAATTGCGGAGTTGACCCATTTCCAGGAAGTATCGTTTCTCCTTGAGGAGATTGACATGCTAAGCATGCCGAGATGAGGAGACTTAAAGCCGCAATGCTCCTCTGGGAAATATGCAAATTGTCTCTTCAGAGAGGAAGAGGACTAGAACTCTAGTGCCTCCTATTGGAAGGTAGCAATCCTACAAGTCAATGTCGACCCTTTAACGAGCCTTGTCACATGACTTAGGATAATAGCCAAACCAGAATCTCAATAAAATGTATGATTTTTACAAAAACAAATTTGACATTTATGTTCTATTTTTGAGAACTGCCAGCTATAAACACCCTATTTGTTTTTTCTTCCTTCATTATTTCATCACAAATTGACAACATTTGAAAATTGGGGGTTGGGGGTTGAGCGCGATTGCAACTCATCTATAAACTTTGAAGTAATCCTACGTCAGTAGTTTTTCCCTCCGGTACAACCCTCAAAATGAGCGTAACGATTTACACATTCCATTCAGCTGAGATTCTGTTAATAGTGTAGCCTATGAATCGCTTTCTTTCTCGCTGGGATATGCCATCAATTAATGATTGCCACTAGTGATGAGCAAACGTGCTGGGATAAGGTGTTATCTGACCATGCTCGGGTGCTAACTGAGTGACCTTGGAGTGCTTGAAAAATACATTTGAGTTCCCGCAGCTGCATGCCCCGCAGCTATTCGCTAGCCACAACATATGCAGGGATTGCCTAACAAACAGACAATCCATACATGTGTTGTGGTTGTCGAACAGCAGTGAGACATGCAGCCGCAGGGACTCGAACATATTATTCAAGCACGCCGAAGACACTTGCTTAGCACCCGAGCATGGTCAGATAACACCTTATCCCAACACGTTCACTCATCACTAATTGCCACCAATTCTGGTAGTGAAGGGGACACAGAGCTGGTTTATTGTTGTTACATTTCAGTTTTTCTCTCTGCTCGGCAGAACGTCCAGCCACCCAGCTTCATCTACTAATATGCCCTTCTGCAAAGCGAAAAATTGTGATGGGGATACAATGCTACAGCCTCTTTATCTTCATGACCTGTGTGTGCCAAAATTCAGACCCCAGGGACCATTGCTATCCTAACGATTTGCCATCATTAAAGGGATACAAATGCTTATTTAAGGTCTTTGGGCATTGCTAGTTCCAGGTGGTCCCTTTAGTGACATCATCACAGTGGGCCGCCATCCACTTTGACTTCTTTTAGCCACCCATAATCCTATACAAGAGTAATGTTGTGGCTGAAAATTGTATTGTCTTTTTGCAACATTTTCTTTACAAACGTGTAGGAGTTGGCAGAAGTTACTGAAGGAATCCACCATAAAGTTGTTGCAGACACCCTGATGCTAAGGATGCGCTTCTTGCTGCAGTTTTGAATAAAATTGTTGTTTTATTGGCTGCAGATCTGCTAATCCTCCCAGATAAGCTCCTGCCATGTAGTCCTTGATATTTATGAGCTCCAGATATTCCCAGTCCCCACCATTGATTGGCAGCTTTTTGCCTATGCACGGGGTTCACAGAAACCTGCCAATCAGTGGTGTCGGCAAGTTTAGACACAGCTCTTCAATAAGAAGACTAGCAGAGCTGCAGCAGATAAAACTGATATTCTGAAAACCTATAGCAAGGAGCCCAGAAAGTGACATAACACTAGAATCCGGGTCGCTGCCCTTAGATTGGGAAGCAGGAACCTGGTGACAAATTCCCTTAGGGTAGATGATGGCAAAGGTAAATCAGAACCACAACGTTCAAATACAGACATATTGAAGAAACCTACAACACCAAAACCAAGTGTGGTACAGCCAATACAGGAGATGGACCGGCCTATCCAGAGGAAAGAAAAGTGTTGCTTTAAGTATAACTCCGGATGTTGTGAGGGTGACGTCATAATGCAAAATTGCAAAGCAAGCAGCAAGTGCATTGTAAGAGAGCGGGGAGTTTATTTCTTCTGGTTGGCGCCCAATACAGAGTATTTGTATCTGCTGCACACCAGTGCAAAATCCGTAACCGCATCATTCATCTGCCATGTTCCAAATATCCTAGTGTCCTCTTTTGTGGCCCCTTTAGTTATCAGAGCCTGAATGCAAGTCCTGGAAATGCAAATTTTCAGGTGCATTTCACCGTACCAGCAAAGTCTATGAGATTTCAGAAAACTCATACACACGCCTTGTTTTTTTCCTGACTGTTTTGTCAAAAAGCTGCAGTTTTGCAAAATGCAGCAAGTCACTTCTTTCAGCATTTTTGCAGCATTTTTTAACCCGTTGAAAGCAATAGGCAGTGCCCAAAAATACGCTGCAAAAAAACGCAATATCGGGTTTTCCCACGTCTTTGGTGCCAAAACCTGATTAGGTTGAATCAGATTTTTTTTATGCACTAAACTTTATCAGGATGCACAAGAGACAAATGCACCCTGGCAAAAACTAAGCAAAACCTGCTTTTTGTAAGCGACTTAAACGCAGCTTAAAATTTGCATTAAAAAACAAACTGCAAAAATGCAATGTGTGAACATAGCCTTAGACTTTACTTACATTTTTGTATTATTCATGTCACAAAAAAGGTATTCTACCGAATCTGAAGCAGACATTTTAATTACCGTATTAAAATTCAATCACTAGGGGTAAACCAGACCAAATAGTCCCTTGTACAAAAGAATAACTAGAAATGTTGTAATATTCATTAAGCATTATTACTACGTGACGTCCAATGGGCATTAGAGGTGTTTCCAGCAAGTATGGGATTTCCACAATCTTGTCTGGATTATTACTATTATTACAATGACTTCAGCAGATGTGAATGTGCCATAGTACAGATTCTTCAAGGGATAACATAATACCCGAAAATATGACCTTGTCACCCGAACCTCCTACCAACAGACTTTTCTATATTGGTACAATCTTCTGTTATTTATTAGGAAGGTTACGAGGAAGACTATTTCCATATACAACACTATGGGGCACATTTATTTATTTTATTTTATTTTAATTTTAATTTCGACAATTCATATCTAGATCAGATTGGCAGAATTAGCACCAAAATTACTAGTGGCACAAATTGTGTCTTAATTATCAAGCTTAACCCACTAAGTGAGGCCTAATTCATGGAGATGAGCACCAATAGTTGGACAAGAGTGGCAATCTTTTGGAGATAATTGCAGGACCTTTACAAAATGTATACCTTTTTAAACTGTATATAGCATAAAAAGTGATAAATGTCAAAGGTTCATTCACTAGCTAAACATAAGCAGCATGGAATAAGCGGATCTCTAAGTAATGACTATTTGGTAATGCGTTGCTTACAGAGTTACAAAGAGGCTAATGAGCGCTAATTTTGTGAAGAACAATGGATTTTCAAGTTCTCTACCAGGTTTGATCAAAGATTACAAAAACACAACAGTTAATAAGTCTGCACTTATTTCCTCTTTAACCCTCCAGCAGGCTAAACACTGCATTTCCTTGGTATGACATGCAAATTGCTGAAAATGATCAGCTGCAGACTAATCCATAGCTCATGAGCTTGATGCTAAAATCAGGAAATGGAGTCCATGGAGAATTTCCACCTCCCTCCTCCCTTACTCCAAGCACTTTTATTGAGACCAGATGTGGAAGGCTGGAGATACTGTGTAACAATATCCTTCCATATCGTCCAGGCCCTCGACTGCAGCGATCTTGGCAATTGACTTGGACGTTCTATCCAAAGTCAACAGTTCTCATCCATTGGAGAGACCAACCTGTCAAGTCCTGAGGCTGCCAGATGTTTTGTTGAAGAGCATAACAGTATGAGGTAGGGATGATTCTTCCGGAGAAGAGTGACAGCTCTTACCTTGGCCCCAAGGCTGTTTTAGGTTTAAGCCTTTAAGGTTTTATTTTCGGTATTTGGCCTGGAATTGCATGTAATGAATGATTTTAAATGGAGTTCATTGTTTGTATCACAGTATTTAACATAGTTTTATATTATCATTAAATTCCTCAATCTCAGTAGTAACCTCTTCTAATATGAAGAAATACTTTGTGGTAAAAGGAAAGTAAACATTTATCAAAAGTTTGTAAGTCAGTGATTACAAACTGGTGGCCTGAGAGGTGCAAGATGACTTCATTTGTCGAACAGGTGGCCTTATCCTAGGAGCCCCATGTCTCTGCTCTTCCTCAATGGGGCTTGGAGCCCTGAAGATAAAGAAGCACTCCTCCTCCCATCAACAATTTTATCCTATTAATACATTACAGTCATCATATTACATGGCACTGTGTACTTACAATTGCTCATTTTGCCTTTCTACCCGGCTAATTCTTCTCTTTTCCATTAGCTTTGTGACATCACGTGATTAAAAACTGTCTACTGTCTAGCTGAAGCCATGTAAGCTCTATGTAGAAACAGGAGGTCAATTTTAATTTTATGAGTTATGAGTCACTGCAAAAGTCACTCAGGGGTGAAGAGGGAGCAGCTGGGTTAGGAGTTGAAGAGGGGAATGATAAATGCTGGGTAGAAAGGCAAAATGGGCAATTGTAAGTACACAGTGCTATATAATATGATGACTCCAATATATTAGGAGGATAAAAACTTTGATGGGAGGGCTTTTTTAAGAGCTGAATTTGAGGCACCTACACTATTTTCTCATTTATCACCATTGCTGTAAGCGGGCACCAATTTAATTATAATAAGCCAAAGTTTAGATTAGTATTCCCTAACTTTTCTTACCTCTAGAGCCACATTCAGCTCTTAGAGAGGGTCATGAGCCACTTTCTATACAACACATGACGAGTAGCCAAAGATTGCACTATTCCATTACTACGCCATAGCATAATGTGAGCAATTAAAAGAAGATTGCAATGCAGCCCCCAAGTTATTGTAACAAGCAAGTCATATGGTTTTCAGCGACTTGCACATCGGAGCAACTTGCAGTTCACAAAATGAGAGCATTCGCTTTTTGCATTACATTGCAATGTAGCAGCAACATAGCTCAATCTTTGGCTTTATGCTGCCTGAGACTGCCTACGTTGTTGTGTTGCCCAAGACCTAGGCCTCTTTTAGACTGGCATGTTTCATGCTCCTTATACAGACAATAATAAAAATAATTTTCAGTTATATAGCGCTAACACATTCTGCAGCATTTCACAACAATAAAAAACAATACAACGTAATACATTTCAACAGATACAGGAGGAGTGAGGGCCCTGCTCGAAAGCTTACAATCTGTAGGAATGCACAGACCGGCTGCTGGTCTCCTGACCCGAGCAAACAGCCTTAGGCCCCTTTCACACATCAGTTTTTTGCCTTCAGGCACAATCCGGCGAATTTTGAAAAAAAATTATCTGGCAAAAGTTGCCGCTGGATCCGTTTTTTTTCTCATAGACTTGTATTAGCGCTGGATTGCGATGGATGGCCTCACGTTTCATCCGTTTTTTGCCGGATCCGTTGAAAATTAGTTTTCCGGCGGCCAGAGAAAATGTACAGAGGAATGTTTTTTCTGTCCGGTGAAAAACTGCATAGCGATTGATGCGTCAAAAAACGGATGAAACGTGAGGGGAAATGATGGAATCCAGTTACCGATTCCATTTTTTTTAAAGAAATCATGCATTCTCCATTCTGGTCTCTCTCTCTCTCTCTCTGGAACAGGAAGTCCAAACTCTATCCCAAGGTAAAAAAAAATTTTTAAAAAGTCAGATCCAACGGAAAACTGGATCCGTCGCATCAGTTTTTCACAATTTGCAACAGATCAGTTTTTTTTCAAAATTAGCCGGATTGTGCCTGATGGCTAAAAACTGATGTGTGAAAGGGCCCTTATAGGCATTTATGAGACTGCTAATTCGGATCATGATATCCATTGCTAGCCTGTGTATTGCAGTCCAGTGATGGAGCTTGTAATATGCCCGTATACAATCATCCTTAAAATTCAGGGATTAGGAATAAAGTCAGTTGGTTTCTATAAAAAAAAGCTACTTTTTTCTTCTAGAAACTATGGCCGTCTCACTTTTCTGTGGTTAACATCAACTTTCTCAAGTAGCCCAGTGAACTCTTGTGACATAATCACCGCAGGCCTTTTAAGGCCGACTCAGACACCTGTGTGTGTCGGAGTATACAGTAAGCCTTAAGTTCGGGAAGCATGTGCTTTGGAATTTTCCTCATCATTCAGTTCTCTCAGCTGGCAATGATCTCTTCATCAAACTCCTGTTTGATTCTCAACTATCTGCATTTAATTCATACTTTAGACCTGCTGTTCAACCCCTTGTCTACTGTAAGCATAGCAAACTGTATTCTGGTGCTGTTTACACCACAAGTGCTGAATGTACCTTCTCTGTATGCAAGTATTTAGTTCGCCCTGCCAAGAACCATCTGTCTGCTGATAGCATACAACTGTCTTTAACCATTTGCTTGCTGCAAATCCTGGACAATCTATACATTTACAGTTCTAAGAATGTCTTTACTTCTGGTGTTTCCTGCTACGCTTGTCTGCAAGAATGATTAAGTAAACTTGAGCTAATTATAACACCCAGGGTCGGACTGGCCCACCGGAGAATTCTCCGGTGGACCCAGGCACTGACACCTGCTAGCATATTGGCCAGCAGCTACCTAGGGCCCCCACTGCTCCTGGGGCCCCCCAGCCAGTGGGGTGTCGCTAATAGCATCACACCCAGCTGCTATGGGGCCCCTGAGTCAAGGGGGGCCCTCCTGGTGTCAGAGAGCAGCAGATGGACAGGATCCTGTCCCCGCTGCTAAATAGAAATTAATATTC
This sequence comes from Ranitomeya variabilis, assembly GCF_051348905.1. Taxonomy (NCBI): domain Eukaryota; kingdom Metazoa; phylum Chordata; class Amphibia; order Anura; family Dendrobatidae; genus Ranitomeya; species Ranitomeya variabilis. The sequence goes on along the minus strand of NC_135232.1, from coordinate 678,316,509 downwards.
ATGATTCCCCACGCCCCCATGGGCGTGGAGAGGTGTGAATACCATTTCACTTTAATGGTTGGCAGCATTAGCCGCAGGCTGAGGCTAACACTGCCTGGAGCTGCTGCTGAATGGGGGACCCTGGAGGTGGGCCCCTAAAGGGTGGCGATCCTTGATTGCGATCCCTGCAGCTTGGGACCAGAGCGGAGCTGCAGGGATCCACGCCGTCCTCCTTCTTGCCCAGCACTTCCTGTCTGAATCAGCGCGGCTGGATGACGGCATCATTCAGCACGGCTGTTTCAGAGAGAAAGTTGCCGGGATGTGCTGCGGCTGCTGGGAACGTGTGGAGAGGTGAGTGGGTGCTGTGTGTGTGTGCTGTGCGTGTGTGTGTGTGCCTGCCTGCGTGTGTGCGGCTGTGTGTGTGGCTGTGTGTGTGTGTGTGTGCCTGCGTGTGTGCGGCTGTGTGTGTGTCTGTGTGTGCATCTCTGCCTGCCTGCGTGTGTGTCCCTGCCTCCGTGTGTGCAGCTGTGTGTGTGGGTAGGCAATGATGATGGTGGTGGGGGCAATGATGATAGTGCTGGAGGCAATGATGATGGTGCTGGAGGCAATGATGATGTGGTGGGGGCAATGATGATGGTGGTGGGGCAATGATGATGATGGTGGTGGGGGCAATGATGATGATGGTGCTGGAGGCAATGATGATGATGGTGGTGGGGGCAATGATGATGATGGTGCTGGAGGCAATGATGATGGTGGTGGGGGCAATGATGATGGTGCTGGAGGCAATGATGATGGTGGTGGGGGCAATGATGATGGTGCTGGAGGCAATGATGATGGTGGTGGGGGCAATGATGATGGTGCTGGAGGCAATGATGATGGTGCTGGAGGCAATGATGGTGGTGGGGCAATGATGATGGTGCTGGAGGCAATGATGATGGTTCTGGAGGCAATGATGATGGTGCTGGAGGCAATGATGATGGTGGTGGGGGCAATGATGATGAAGGTGGGGGTAATGGTGATGGTGGTGGGGGAAGCAATGATGATGATGGTGCTGGAGGCTATGATGATGGTGGTGGGGGCAATGATGATGATGTGGTGGGGCAATTATGATAATGGTGCCAGAGGCAATGTTGATGGTGGTGGGGGAAGCAATGATGATGGTGGTGGGGGAGGCAATGATGATGATGGTGGTGGGGAAGCAATGATGGTGGTGGGGGAGTCAATGATTATGGTGGTGGTGGGGGAGGCAGTGATGATGATGGTGGTGGGGAAGAAAGCAATGATGGTTGTGGTGTAAAGGACAAAGATGGTAGTGGTGGAAAGGACAATGGTGGTGGGGGAGGAGGCAATGGTGGAGGTGGTAATGAGTACAATCGTGGAGGGGGAGAACAATGATGATGGTGGAGGGTGCTGCATTATACCCTTTCAGGGGGTCTGCATTATACTCTATGAGGGGGCTACATTATAATTCTGTGGAGGGCTGCATTACTCTCTGAGGGGGCTACATCATGCTATATGAGGGGAGCTGCATTATGCCCTATGAGGGGCTACAGTATATTCTATGGGGGGCTGCCTTATGAGGGGTTGGCATTATACTCTGAGGGGGCTACATTATATTATGTGGAGGGGCTGCATTATATTATATGTGGGGGCTGCATTATTCTCTCAGGTGGGTACATCATACTATATGAGGAGAGCTGCATTATGCCCTATGAGGGGGCTACAGTATATTCTATGGGGGCTGCCTTATGAGGGGGTTGCATTATACTCTGAGGGGCTACATTATATTCTGTGGAGGGCTACATTATGCCATATGAGGGAGCTACATTATATTCTATGGGGGGGGCTGCATTATACCTTATGAGGGGATTGCATTATATTTTGTGGGGTGCTGTATTAGACCCTATGAGGGGGGCTGCATTATATTCCATGAGGGAGGCTACATTATATTCTATGAGGGAGCTGCATTATATTCTATGGGGGGCTGCATTATATTCTGTGGGGGGATGCATTATATTTTGTGGGAGGCTACATTATATTCTATGAGGGGGGCTACTTTATATTCTATGAGGGGGCTACCCCAACCCCTGCTACATAATTAAGATGTGTACTACCTTACATTATGCCCTGAGATTAGCGTGTTTTACTACACAATTGATGGTCTTGAATTTATTTCTATGTAGCTACATAGTGGGCCCCAAGAATGATTTTCTCTGGTGGGCCCAAGGTGCTCCAGTCCAACGCTGATAACACCTAAGATCTTTGTGCTCATACACATAGGCATTATGCCCTAAGACTGTACTCAAAGGATGTACAGGTCCTTAGTGGTGATGAGCGAGTGTACTCGTTGCTCGGGTTTTCCCGAGCACGCTCGGGTGGTCTCCGAGTATTTATGACTGCTCGGAGATTACGTTTTCATTGCCTCAGCAGCATGATTTACAGCTATTAGCCAGCTTGATTACATGTGCGGATTCCCTAGCAACCAGGCAACCCCGACATGTACTCAGCCTAGCTAGTTGCTGTAAATCATTCGGCTGCTGTGATGAAAACTAAATCTCCGAACACTAACAAATACTCAGAGGTCACCCAAGCGTGCTCGAGAAAACCCGAGCAATGAGTACACTCGCTCATCACTAGTCCTTAGTATAGAGCCACACAGCCTTCCTTTGATCGGTACTGTACAGAGTAATTCAGGAACCATATATAGAGAGATATTCTGCGTAAATACTGTCAGTAGAAAATACCTGTAAATATTGTGTCTGATTCAACATGCATTGATTGATTTTTTTACTTGAAACAAATTAAATTTAGTGGCAAAATATACAGTACAAACCACTCAACACAAAGGGGTGCACTGTAAGTGAAGAGTACTGTAAAAAGTGTGTGAACTTAGTCTAACATAACAAGTGTTTTCTCCAAATTCGACACAATATGCCAATTCTATTTACTATTGTAGTCTTAAAATTTTGAATGCCTTGATGACAAGCATCATTAATATTTAATAGAGCAGTTTTGCTGTTAATAACATAACGTGATGCATAACCAGACACTGGCTTCTGACAGAGATGCTGAGGAATGTTAGCCCATGGAAAATGGCCTTCAAGAGAGTGGAACAAAAAGATAAGAGAAGAGAACATTGCTTTGCCCCCAAAAAGTAAAAGGATAGGAAGATATTGAATGTTCCCAGAGATACAGCTGGAAAGACAACCAATGTCTAAACTACCTGTACATGGCAGGAAGAGAAAATTGTCATCAGATCCTTGATGAGACAGGTGGTCAAAAGCCTGCAAGTAACTGCAAAAGACCCACTGCAAGATTTGGTTGACAGGCATTGAGGTTCCAGTTTGCAAAGTAAGGACACGTTCAGTATTTGTTCAGTATTTTACATTATTATTTGTAAGGAAAAAAACGGAGTGGAACAATGAGAGGAAAAGTATGATAGAAACACGTCACCACTTCTGTATTTTTCACTCCCTCCTGGTTTTGGCTTACAAATACTGATGTAAAATACTGAACAAATACTGAACGTGTGAACGTGGTGGCCTAAGTTGCATACTAGATGCTGAAGGTTCCCATTCCTGAACTCAAATGTTCACCTCTAATGACTCAAAAGCACAATAAAACTTAGCTGCAATATTCTCAAAACTATATATATATATATATATATATACATATATAATCCATAGAAGCTTTGGGATTTTTTCTGTGAAGTGACAAAACAAGACTGGTACTTTTTGTGCCTAAGGATCAGAGGAAGAAGAATAAAGTATGTGCTGAAAAGAACAACAGTGAAGCATGGTGGAGGCTTGGTGACACCTATAGTCAAGTATGGTGGAGGCTCGGTAACACCTATAGTCAAGCATTACAGTGGCTCGGTGACACCTATATTGAAGCATTGCAGTGGCTCGGTGATGCTCTAGATTTACTTTGCTTCCTCTGGCCCTGGAAAGCTGCCGCATGTGGAGGGCAAGATTTTTTCAATAACATAACAGAAAAGCCTAGGAGAAAACACCATATCTTCTATGTGAAAGCTGAAGCTTGGATGTCATTGGACCATCCAACAGGATAATGATCCCAGGCACACCTCACAGTCCACCAAGGCTTGGTTTTAGAAGAAGTCCTGGTAGATTCTATCACCTGACTTAACCGCATAAAAAAACTTTTTGGTGGTATTTGAAGATGGCAGTAATAGCATTCAAACCCAAGAATATTAGTGATCTGGAGGCCACTGCCCATGAGGAATGGAAAAAGATTCCTCATAAACACTGGGAAAAGCTGGCGATGAATGACGTTTGCAGAAAACAGCCAAAGGAACTCTACTATATACCAAAATGCTTGTCATGAAGGGGTTGAATTATTCTGAGACTCCATTAGCCAGTAAATGTGGAATTTTGTGATGAATTTGGAGGAACCACCGGTTATATTAACTGTTTATTTAACTACATTTATAGTTTTCCTCAAGTACCCTGGGATAGATAGACTGAGACTGGTTTGATGTGAAGAACCAACGTAAGACACCACCATTGTACGTGTCCCTATTGGCCAGTTAGTTCGATATGTTTTACTTGATTATTCATGACAATGAATGGAAAAAAAGCTCCAGAGATGTTGGATCAAAGTTTGTATTTTTATAAGCCATCCCAAAATTGCATGGTTGGTCTGAGATGAAGAAAATAGTGAAAATCCTATAACTGTGACAAATTCTTTTATCCGCGCCATAAATAAAGGAGAGAACTGAATTATGTTTGCCAAGAATTGGAAATTGACTCCATTTCTATGGCAACCAGGCACTAGTCTTAGGAGATGTGTGCTTCTACGCTAGTTGAATTGCTAACGTCTTAGTATTCAATGCAGTTTTGAGTGATTTTTTTTTTTAACCATAATAAAATGTAGAAAATTACCCTATAAATATTCTTCATGTTGTAACTACATTTGTTTACAGCTCCACTACGGGCTGTCTGGGTATCCAAGCTGCAAATGTATTTCTTCTTAATTCTCTCTGAACCCTTCTCCCTTGCTTCTGCCTCTTAATCTGTAGCTTCAAGCATTGTGAGGATATGCTGCCAGTTTTGCTTAAAGAGTTTGTCCAGTCAAAACCAATAAGTCTGCAGTCACTGTGTGACTGCAATATAGAAAAACCTGGCACTCAGGTGATAGGTTAAAAATAAATAATTTTATTTACAGTGTCACAGTACAATTGACTTTTCCATCGGCAAGGACATTCATCAGAGTACACACTGTTATGGATACTATGTCTTGGACACAAGGTCCAGGTGGTACAATCTCAGTGGTCCCTGAAAGACTCGGCGTCGGTGTGGCGATGTGAACATGGAATCCACCGCTCGTTCATATGCACGCACTGTGCGCTGCGGGGACTCGGCAGTTTCAGACCGGGGACCGGAGGGTATATATGCGTTATACATGGCTATGGTCGGTGAGAGCGGCCTCGCCCAATATACTTGTATAGAGCCGAGGCCGTGCCCCATCTAGTGACGTGGACAGCCAGTGGGTGTGTCCAACTAGTGTATGGAGAGCGAGGCTGCGCCCACTGGCCAGGTGTATGTATAACGTACATATACCCTCCGGTCCCCGATTTGAAACTGGCGAATCCCCACGCTGAGGGGAATCATAATTCTGCAGTCACACAAAGTGACTGTAGACTTATCGGTTTTGACCGGTCAACCCCTTCTCTGTCACTCGCCATAAATGTGTACTTTTTTACCTGGTGTCAATGTTTATATTCCTCTTAATCTGGCATTATTTTTCTTTTGTTCATGTGCCTCTCCATTCATGAGATATGTCCCACTCTTCTTTGTATTTAAATGTAGTCTTTTTAACCAAGTGGGCAAGGTCAAATCTTCTCTCTTTTTAAGAAACTCACCCAGTTGGCTAAAAATACTAAAATTACACACAGTAAAGGCCCCGTCTCACATAGCGAGATCGCTAGCGAGATCGCTGCTGAGTCACAAGTTTTGTGACGCAACAGCGACCTCCATAGCGATCTCGCTATGTGTGACACGTACCAGCGATCAGGCCCCTGCTGCGAGATCGCTGGTCGTGTCGGAATGGCCTGGACCTTTTTTTGGTCGTTGAGGCCCCGCTGACATTGCTGAATCGGTGTGTGTGACACCGATCCAGCGATGTCTTCACTGGTAACCAGGGTAAACATCGGGTTACTAAGCGCAGGGCCGCGCTTAGTAACCCGATGTTTACCCTGGTTACCAGCGTAAATGTAAAAAAAAAAAAACAGTACATACTCGCCTTCTGATGTCCGTCAGGTCCCCCGGCGTCTGCTTCCTGCTCTCACTGACTGCCGGCCGTACAGTGAGAAGTGAGAGCACAGCAGTGACGTCACCGCTGCGCTCTGCTCTCACTGTACGGCCGGATCTCAGTCAGAGCAGGAAGCAGACGGCAAGGGACCTGGACACCGAAAGGCGAGTATGTAGTGTTTGTTTTTTTTGGTAACCAGGGTAAACATCGGGTTACTAAGCGCGGCCCTGCGCTTAGTAACCCGATGTTTACCCTGGTTACCCGGGTGCTGCAGGGGGACTTCGGCATCGTTGAAGACAGTTTCAACGATGCCGAAGTCGTTCCCCTGATCGTTGGTCGCTGGGGAGAGCGGTCTGTGTGACAGCTCCCCAGCGACCACACAGCGACTTACCAACGATCACGGCCAGGTCATATCGCTGGTCGTGATCGTTGGTAAATCGCTTAGTGAGACGGGGCCTTAACAAGGGAGCCCATAGAGAAAGGCAGGAACAAAAAAAAACCAATGCAAGAATCAAGTGAACAGTAGCATTTACATCAGATAACTCAATTACATATTTATGGCATGTGACAGGTCTTGTTTATAGGAATGGTCCAAAACTAACATTGAATTTAATCCTAAATGTCAGTCTAGTTCTTATCTATTCGCTTTTTAATATACTTTAATTAAAATGTCTCTACCAATATCAATTCTCCTACATTCTACTACTTTATTTATTTTTTACTTCCAGTTTGATGAGGATTCCCAGTGCAAACAGATTATCATTAGGGGGCAGAGACTGCACTCACAGCTGCTGTTACTACCTTGAAACGAAGCGTCATCAGTGATGCCTGTTTCAGGGTCTATGCTAGTCCCTGTTCTACTGAGCATACTTCAGTTCTCAATTCCGAAGTATGTTAAGTATGAGCATCCCGCATGATATTCCATTTTTACTTCACAGTGACAGTGCACTCTCTCGCCATTTCTGATGAGAAGTTATGAGCCGGCAAGAGAGTGTGCAGTCAGTGTGCATTAAAGAGGAGAGAATGCCACCCCCGAATCAGATGTTATGGTGACGTCTGTTCTGGCAGCAGGGCCGGTCTCTGCTCTACTTGCTCACCATTTTCCCTCCAGTTTCAAAACACACTGACCGTGCACCGTCTTGCCAGCTTGTCACTTATCATTAGAGCTGGTGAGGGAGCGCACTGTCACTGTGCATTGAAAAGTAATATAACGCAGGGAACTCATACTGCACTTACGTCAGAATTGAGAACAGACAAATGCTCAGAAGAGCAGGGACTATCCGAATCCCTGAAACAAAGTGTAATCAGTGATGTCCGGGTATGTGCCCCATATGCAGAGTCTGACTGAGATGCTTAGGCTCTTTGGTAAAATTCATTCCAGGCACCAACTTCACAGCTACATGTAAATATTACCCGACTCCTTTTCCCATCTTCCCGGCTAATGCATTCTACATAAGTATGAATAAACTAGTGGCTGCATTTGGGGTCAGACATTTTTCCATCAATGTACATATGGGAATGCTGCGAGTAGGAATTAGTTGAACTTCAATTAAAGTGATTGTAAATGGCTGAAGATAGGAGCTCGAGTGACGAAAGGAAAGTGATGAGAGGAAATTGAAAATGTATTTATTTTAATTACCAAAAAGAGGATAAATGAGTACACACTTATGTTTTCGGTATTATCCTACTGTTTGGTTTTGCTTTGGACTGTTCCTGTCCTTGGAGCCCTCAGCCCTTGCTGAATGCCTGGTTATTACATTTCACTAGACATCAGCCTTGTGCAAGGTGTGGGGGGCTGGGAGTCCAGTACAGGCACATGGACCATACAATAGGTGATAAGTTGATGCTAGCTGGGGGTGCAACCACATGGACCCCAACTGATAAATGCCCTATTAAAATTAAGTGGTTAATGTTTAGGTAATGTTTATGGAACTACCTGCGGGTCTAGTACATGCAGTGCCACCATACCGTTCTAACAGGGCATTTCAAAGAATACCGTATATTTCCTTATCCAAATCAATGATGGTTTCGGGAGCCATGTCATCTGCCGGTGTGAGGTCCACTGTGTTTTATCAAGAACAAAGTCAGCGCAGCCATCTACAAGGAAATTTTAGAGCACTTCATTCTTCCCTCTACCCACAAGCTTTTTGGAGATGGAAATTTCATTCTCCTGCAGGACTTGGCACCTAGCCACACTGCCAAAAGTACCAATTCCTGGTTTAAAAACAACAGCATCACTGTACTTGATTGGCTAGCAAACTTGCCTGACCTTAAAGCGAACCTGTCACCCCCAAAATCGATGGTGAGGTAAGCTCACCGTCATCAGGGGCTTATCTACAGCATTCTGTAATGCTGTAGATAAGCCGCTGATGTTACCTGAAAGAGAAGAAAAAGACGTTAGATTATACTCACCCAGGGGCGGTCCCGCTCCGATGGGCGTCTCAGGTCCGGTATAGCGCCTCCCATCTTCATTCCATGATGTCCTCTTCTGGTCTTCATGCCGCTGCTCCGGCGCAGGCGTACTTTGTCTGCCCCGTTGAGGGCAGAGCAAAGTACTGCAGTGCGCAGGCGCCGGTAAGGTCAGAGAGGCCTGGCGCCTGCGCACTGCAGTACTTTGCTCTGCCATCAACAGGGCAGACAAAGTACACCTGCGCCGAAGCCGCAGAGCGGAGACCACAAGAGGACATCATGGAATGAAGATAGGAGGCGCCGGAGCGGACCTGAGACGCCCATTTGACCGCGGACCAGCAGCGGGACCGCCCAGGTGAGTATATTATAACCTCTTTTTCTCCTCTTTCAGGTAACATCGGTGGCTTATCTACAGGATTACAGAATGCTGTAGATAAGCCCCTGATGACGGTGAGCTTACCTCACCATCAATTTTGGGGGTGACAGGTTCCCTTTAACCCCATAGAGAGGAAGATGAGAGACACCAGACTCAACAATGCAGACATGCTGAAGGCTGCTATCAAAGCAACCTGGGCTTCCATAACACCTCAACAGTGCCACAGGCTGATCACCTCCATGCCACACCGCATTGATGCAGATGTTTTTCAAGCTGGAGTTATAAAGTATTCTAATTTACTGAGATAATGACTTTTGGGTTTTCATTGGCTGTAAGCCATAATCATCAACATTAACAGAAATAAAAACTTGAAATAGATCACTCTGTTTGTAATGGCTCTATCTAATATATGAGTTTAACTTTTTGTATTGAAGAACTGAAATTAATTAACTTTTTGATGATATTCTAATTTTGTGAGATGCACCTGTAAATACTGCTATAATATCCATACTGAGGGGTCTGTGGAGAATACAGTATCTGAAGGAGCATGGCGTGATTTTGTTTTTGTATGGTGGGACATGGAGTGTGTTCGGCACATAGAGGAATGGAAACTTTCACACCAAGTCACTCTTAATAATAATTTTATAATAATAATAATTTTATTTATATAGCGCCAACATATTCCGCAGCGCTTTACAAATTATTTAGGGGATTTGTACAGACAATAGACATTACAGCGTAACAAAAACACAGTTCAAAATAGATACCAAGAGGAGTGAGGGCCCTGCTTGCAAGCTTACAATCTATAGGAAAAAGGGAGACACGAGAGGTGGATGGTGACAATTGCTTTCGTTGTTCGGACTAGCCATAGTGTAAGAATCGGGTGTTCATGTAAAGCTGCATGAACCAGTTAACAGCCTAAGTATGTAACAGTACAGACACAGGGCTATTAACTGCATGAAGTGTATGAGAACATGATACGGGGAACCTGATTATGTTTTTTTTTTGTTTGTTTGTTTTTTGAATGGGCCACACAGGGATAGTTAGGTTAATGCATTGAGGCGGTAGGCTAGTCAGAACAAATGCGTTTTTAGGGCATGCTTAAAACTGTGGGGATTGGGGATTAATCGTATTAACCTGGGTAGTGCATTCCAAAGACTTGGCGAAGAACGTGAAAAGTCTTGGAGACGGGAGTGGGAGGTTCTGATTATTGATGATGCTAACCTGAGGTCATTAGCAGAACGGAGAGCACGGGTAGGGTGGTAGACTGAGACCAGGGAGGAGATGTAGGGTGGTGCTGAGTTATGGAGTGCTTTGTGGATGAGGGTAATAGTTTTGTACTGGATTCTTGAGTGGATGGGTAACCAGTGTAATGACTGGCACAAGGTAGAGGCATCGGTGTAACGGTTGGTGAGGAATATAATCCTGGCAGCAGCATTCAGGACAGATTGGAACAGGGAGAGTTTGGTAAGAGGGAGGCCGATTAAGAGAGAGTTACAATAGTCAAGACGAGAATGAATGAGTGAAACAGTAAGAGTTTTTGCAGTGTCGAAAGTAAGAAAAGGGCGAATTCTAGAAATGTTTTTGAGATGCAGATAAGAAGAGCGAGCCAATGATCGGATGTGGGGAGTGAAGGAAAGCTCGGACTCAAGGAAGACCCCAAGGCAGCGGGCATGTTGCTTGGGAGTAATGGTGGAACCACACACAAAGATGGAAATGTCAGGCAAAGGTAGGTTAATAGAGGGAGAGAACAAGAGGAGTTCAGTTTTAGTCAGGTTCAGTTTAAGATAGAGGGAGGACATGATGTTAGAGAGAGCAGTAAGACAATCACCGGTGTTTTTAAAAAGGCAGGCGTGATATCAGGAGAAGAAGTGTATAATTGGGTGTCATTAGCATAGAGATGGTACTGGAACCCAAATCTACTGATTGTTTGTCCAATAGGGGCAGTATACTAAGAGAAGCGGAGGGGGCCTAGGACTGATCCTTGAGGAACCCCAACAGTAAGGGGAAGGTGAGAGGAGGAGAACCAGAAAAAAATACAGTGAAAGAGCGATCAGAGAGATAGGAGGAGAACTAGGAGAGAACGGTGTCCTTGAGGCCGATGGAGTGGAGCATAGTGAGGAGGAGCTGATGATCCACAGTATCGAATGCTGCAGAGAGATCCAAGAGAATTAACATGGAGTAGTGACCATTAGATTTAGCTGTTAGTAGGTCATTAGAGACTTTAGTGAGGGCAGTTTCAGTAGAGTGTAAAGAGCGCTAACCAGATTGAAGAGGGTCGAGAAGAGAGTTATCTGAGAGATAGCAGATAAGACGGGCGTGTACCAGGCATTCAAAGAGTTTAGAGATGAAGGGAAGATTAGAGACAGGTCTATAATTAGCAGCACAGTTTTGATCAAGGGATAGTTTTTTAAGTAATGGATGTATGATGGCATGCTTAAATGAGGGAAAAATACCGGAAGAGAGAGAAAGGTTGAATATTTTTGTTAGGTGAGAGTTGACAGCCGGGGAAAGGGACTGGAGGAGATGTGACGGAATGGGGTCACTGGTGCAAGTGGTCGGGCGAGAAAATGCAAGGAGCCCGATTACTTCTTCTTCTGTGACTGGTTCAAAGTCAGAGAGTGAACAAGATGTAGTGGGGTAGGGAGAACAGTGCATGGTATGAAGGGATTGGGAGATAATTTCCTGTCGAATGTGGTAAATTTTTTCTTTTAAGTAATTGGCCAGATCGTCAGCGTGGAGATCTGTGGTTGGGGCCTGCACTCTTGGGTTGAGTAGGGACTGGAAAGTGTCAAAGAGACATTTAGAGTTATTGGACAGTGAGGTGATGAGGGTGTTAAAATAGGTTTGTTTGGAGAGGTGAAGGGCAGAGTTGTATGTTTTAAGCATGAACTTATAATGGATGAAATCTTCGGGTAGATTAGATTTTCTCCACAGACGTTCGGCGCACCTGGAGCACCGCTGCAGGAAACGTGTTTGCAGCGTGTGCCACGGTAGTCGCCATCTGTGCCGAGTTGTCCTATGTATAGAAGGTGCAATTTCATCCAGGGCACTTTGCAGGGTTTCATTGTAATGCTTCAGTGCAGAATCAGGACATGAGATGGAGGAGATAGGGGCCAATGATGACTGCAAGTTCTTCATAAGTTTCTGGGTGTTAATGGCCTGTATGTTTCTATAAGTGAGGAAAGTGGGGGTGACCTGAGCGGGATGGCAGTTCTTGATAGAGAAAGAAAGGAGGTTGTGGTCAGAGAGCGGGAGAGGGGAGTTTGTGAAATCATCCACTGAGCAAAGTACGGAGAAGACCAAGTCGAGGGAGTTTCCGTCATAATGCGTTGGAGAGTTTGTATGCTGCGAGAGGCCGAAAGAGGAGGTTAGAGATAAAAGGTGAGAAGCAGATGGGGAGAGGGGAAAAGCAATGTTGATGTTGAAATCACCCATGATGAGGGTGGGGATGTCACAGGAAAGAAAGTGAGGAAGCCAGGTGGCAAAGTGACCCAGGAACTGATGAGAGGGGCCAGGAGGACGGTACACCACCGCCAGTCGCATGGAGAAGGGGATGTAGAGTCTGACAGCGTGGACTTCAAAGGAAGGGAAGACAAGTGAGGGTACTTGGGGGATAACTTGGAAGGTACATTAGGGTGATAGGAGCAGACCAACTCCTCCACCTGCTCTGCTGTCCGATCTTGGGGTATGAGAAAAGTGTAGTCCACCATATGAAAGAGCAGCAGCAGAGGTGGTGTCTGACTGCTGGATCCAGGTTTCAGTATGAGCCAAGAGGTTAAGAGAATAACAAAAGAAGAAGTTGTGGATGAAAGGGAGTTTGTTACACACAGAACGAGAATTCCAAAGGGCACAATTGAAAGAGGTCGAAGGGATGCATGGAATATTAATAAGGTTAGAGGGGTTTCTGAGTGTAGCAGTTGGGAGGTTTGACTGGCTATAATATGGGCGTCAGGGTTGAGAGAGATGTCTCCAGCGACTAGGAGAAGGAGGATAGAAAGAGTAAGCAGATGGTTGTGATTTGTGAGAACATCTCTTGTGTTAGATGGTGGGACTGAATGGATCTGCGCTGTTAAGCAATGTGTCACGGGGAGACTAGGTGGGCAAGAGCTAATAACCCAGGCCCCTGCAATTTCTCTAAGACTAGGGAAATCCTGACTGACCCTCTACCTAGAGTTTACACTGATGGTGTGCATGTTTAGGCCTCGACCCTCGCCCTGTCTCCTGTTTCAACCCTAGGCTGAAACCACCGCCCACCACCCGGTGAAAAGATCATACACCAATACCCACAGTTAGAACAGACAAGGATAACGGAAAATATACACCACACCGCAGTCACTCAGGAATACACTATAAATGCGCAGGGTAAAATAAATACAAATATAGGAAGGAGTAAATAAGACAAAGGGAAATACACCACCAGCAACGATACTCCAACTACTTGCTCACCACTCCAGACCGAGATAACAACGCACAAGACAGAAGCTATAATCGGCGACGCCCAATGTTCAGGAGAATTATTTAAAGGCAATGGGCATGGCCCAGCTTCCAATCCGAGCATCAGGTAAATTAACCCCGGACCAGCTAGATAAAATCTAGCCGACGCCAATGAGCACATAGTGGTCAAAAGCGGAATTACCGCTGTCTGTCGAACGACCTGGTCTGAACAGCGTCCGACATGACAGTACCCCACCTTCTACGAGGGACCCCAGGGCCCTCATGGCTTTTAGGACCCGACTTGTCTGGATGGCGACGGTGAAAAAACCTGACCAGCCGATCCGCATGAATGTCTGAGGCTGGTACCCAGGACCTCTCCTCAGGCCCATAACCACGCCAGTGTACCAAGTACTGTAAAGTGCGGCGCACTACACGAGAGTCAACCACCTTGGAGACTTTAAATTCCAAATAACCATCCACCAAGACTGGAGGTGGCATAGGCGCCGCGTCCACAGAACCCACCACCTTCTTTAAAAGAGACCTGTGGAACACGTTGTGTATCTTATACAACGTGGGAAGCTCCAATCGGTACGCTACTGGGTTAATGACGGCGGTGACCCTAAATGGACCAATAAACCGTGGACCCAATTTAAGGGATGGTATTTTGAGTCTTTTGTGGATAACCACACCCAGTCATCCACACTCAGGTCCGGACCTGGCACACGCCTACTGTCAGCCACACGTTTGTACCTAGCACCCACACTCAACAGGCGCTGTTTAACTCTCCTCCAGACTGATGACAATTGTGCTCCTAACTGGTCCTCCTCCGGAACGCCGGAAGAGCCCCTCTGACTCAAAGTACAAAATTGAGGATGTAGCCCGTAAACACAAAAAAACGGAGACTCCCCAGACCACTCCTGGCGGTGATTATTGATGGCAAACTCAGCCAAAGGAAGGAACGTAGACCACTCCTCCTAGTTATCAGAGACAAAGCAGCATAAGTACTGTTCCAAATTTTGGTTCATACGCTCAGTCTGACCATTTGACTGAGGATGAAACGCCGAAGAATGAGACAACTTGATCCCCAGCCGTGAGCAAAATGCTTTCCAAAATTTTGCCACAAACTGAGAACCCCTATCAGACACGATGTCAGACGGAACTCCATGAAGTCTGACCACCTCCTGCACAAATACCTGAGCCAGAGTCTTAGTGTTAGGCAACGAAGGCAAAGACACAAAGTGCGACATTTTTGAAAACCGATCAACAATCACCAAGATGACCGTGTTCCCAGCTGAGGAGGGCAAATCAGTGATGAAATCCATGGAGATTTCCGTCCATGGATTACTAGGTACCTCAAGAGGAAGTAGTGTGCCAACAGGACGGGAGCGGGGCATCTTAGCCCTAGCGCACGTGGTACAAGCTGACACATATGAGACCACGTCCTGTCGGATCTTGGGCCACCAAAACCGACGTGACACCAACTCCAAGGTACCTCTAACCCCTGGGTGGCCAGCCAGGACAGCATCATGATGTTCCGCCAAAACCTTTAAGCGGAGATGAAGCGGTACAAAAGATTTGTTGATGGGAAGCTCAGATTGTACCTCCTCCTGAGCCTCGGCAATCTCAGCCTCAACCTCGGTAGTGAGAGCCGAAACAACAACACCCTTTTGGAGGATGGGTACTGGATCCTCCCGAGGTTCTCCCCCCGGAAAACACCTGGACAGAGCATCCGCCTTAGTGTTTTTAGACCCCGGTCTGTAAGTGACAACAAAATTGAACCGCGTGAAAAACAATGCCCAGCGAGCCTGCCTGGGGGACAGATGCTTGGCTGACTCCAAATACAGCAGATTCTTATGATCGGTAATAACAGTAACCTGATGTACCGACCCCTCCAAGAAGTGTCGCCATTCCTCAAAGGCCAACTTGATTGCCAACAACGCCCTGTTGCCGATATCGTAGTTACGTTCGGCGGACGACAGTTTCTTGGAGAAATAGGCGCATGGACGCAAATCACTCAAAGATGAGCCTTGTGATAGTACCGCCCCCACACCAACCTCAGACGCATCGACTTCCACAACAAAAGGTTTTGATACGTCTGGCTGCACAAGAATGGGGGCTGAAACAAAACTGTTCTTAAGAAATTCAAATGCGCGCACAGCAGCCTCAGGCCAAACGGAGAAATTGGTACCCTTTTTAGTCATGTCAGTTAGCGGTTTAGCAATGATGGAAAAATCCTTGATAAATTTCCTATAGTAGTTAGAAAACCCAAGGAACCGCTGTAGTGCTTTCAGGTTATCAGGCCGTTCCCAATGCAGCACCGCTTGAACCTTAGCGGCGTCCATTTTAAAACCAGAAGCAGACACAATATAACCCAAGAAAGGCAACTCTTGAACAGAAAACACACATTTCTCAAGTTTAGCATACAGCTTATTCTCTCTGAGAAGCTGTAACACCTGCCTGACATGATCTAAATGAGTATCACGGTCGCAAGAATATATGAGAATGTCATCTAGGTACACGATAACGAATTTCCCCAAAACATGCGAAAACACATCATTAATGAAATGTTGGAACACTGCTGGTGCGCTAGTCAACCCAAATGGCATCACCAAATTTTCAAAATGACCCTCAGGGGTATTAAAAGCCGTCTTCCACTCATCACCTTGACGGACTCTTATGAGGTTGTACGCCCCCCTGAGGTCAAGCTTGGTAAACCACTTAGCACCTGCCACCTGGTTGAACAAATCTGGTATTAGTGGCATAGGGTATGGATCACGAACCGTAATCTGGTTCAATTCCCTGAAATCCAAACACGGGCGTAATCCGCCATCTTTCTTCTTCACGAAGAAGAACCCTGCTGCCACAGGCGAGGATGAAGGCCTGATGTGCCCTTTGCTCAAACTTTCAGCAATGTAATCCTTTAATGCTTGTCTCTCCGGACTGGAGATGTTAAACATCCTTGCTTTAGGCAATTTGGCCCCTGGTTTAAATCTGATAGTACAGTCATAGGGGCGATGTGGCGGCAACTCTGAACAACCCTTCTCAGAGAACACATCCACAAAATCCAGAAGTGACTCCGGAACGCTTGAAGTCACAGCAGACACACATGTGGCCAGGCAATTCTCCTGGCAGAATTCGCTCCACTGAATTATGTCCTGAGTTTTCCAGTCAATTACCGGGTTGTGCATAGACAACCATGGACAACCCAAAACCACCTGAGCAGGAAGATTCCTGAGCACCTTACATGTAACCTGCTCGGAATGTAGAACCTCAATGTGGAGTTTCACCTCAGCCACAAATTCAGTAATCTCCCCCTGTGAGAGAGGAGCAGCATTGATGGTGACCACGCGGATAGGATGAGGCAGTTTTTCAATCCTAAAACCTGCTGTGCGCGCAAACTCCTCATCAATGAGATTTGTGGCTGAACCACTATCCACAAACACAGTAATTGGCAGCTCACTGCCAGCGATTATAACCTTAGCAGGGAGCATGCATTGAGAAACCACCATGGAGGATATACATAAGCTCAGATTGGTCTCCTCTACACCCTCTGAGCTTAGAAGTTTTCCGCCGTTGCGTTTTTCTTAGACAGTAGAGGACAGATGGTAATAAAATGACCAGTCTTACCGCAGTAAAAACAGGCTCCCTGCTTCCTGAGCTCAGGGGCTTGACGCTTCACATGTGACACCCCTGCGATTTGCATAGGTTCCGTGGGCTCACCTGCAGCAACCACACGTGAACCTAAACCCTCTCCCATAGGCGGTGTCTCATGCTCCCCCTGACGCAAACGGCGATCAATGCGGACAATCAGACTCATAGCAGAATCTAGAGAAGTAGGAGTCTCGTACATCAGAAGGGCTCTTTTAAACCTTCCAATAACCCCATGAATAAGTTGACTCCGCAACGCTGGATCATTCCACTGTGTATCGATTGCCCAGCGACGAAATTCAGAACAGTAATCCTCTGCTACTCGCTCCCCCTGGCGAATAGTGCGTATCTTAGATTCTGCTAGATCGTAAATATTTCCAAGAAAGGAAAAAAAACTCTCCACAGAGTCAAATGCAGCAGAATCAGATGGCAAGGAAAACGCCCACGCTTGGGGATCCCCGCTTAACAATGACAACACCAGGCCCACACGCTGAGCCTCATTACCTGAGGAGATCGGGCGCATACGGAAATATAGTTTGCAAGCTTCACGAAAAGAAACAAATTTACTGCGTTCCCCAGCAAATTTTTCAGGCAAAGGAAACTTAGGTTCAGCAACTCTACCTGTCGCTCCAGCTTGCACATTAGATACTGCTAGTCCCTGTTGCTGCACTGTCCCCCTCAACTCAGTGACCTGTAGGGACAGCGCCTCCAACTGGCGGGTTATGGAAGTCATGGGATCCATGACAAAACAAAAAAAAGCAAACCTCTTTTTCTTTTTTTTTGTTTGTTTTAAAGGCCGATTATAATGTCACGGGGAGACTAGGTGGGCAAGAGCTAATAACCCGGGCCCCTGCAATTTCCCTCAGACTAGGGAAATCCTGACTGACCCTCTACCTAGAATTTATACTGATGGTGTGCATGTCTAGGCCTCGACCCTCGCCCTGTCTCCTGTTTCATCCCTAGGCTGAAACCACCGCCCACCACCCGGTGAAAAGATCATACACCAATACCCACAGTTAGAACAGACAAGGATAACGGAAAATATACACCACTCCGCAGTCACTCAGGAATACACTATAAATGCGCAGGGTAAAATAAATACAAATATAGGAAGGAGTAAATGAGACAAAGGGAAATACACCACCAGCAACGATACTCCAACTACTTGCTCACCACTCCAGACCGAGATAACAACGCACAAGACAGAAGCTATAATCGGCGACGCCCAATGTTCAGGAGAACTATTTAACCCCTTCACCCCCAAGGGTGGTTTGCACGTTAATGACCGGGCCAATTTTTACAATTCTGACCACTGTCCCTTTATGAGGCTATAACTCTGGAACGCTTTGACGGATCTTGGCGATTCTGACATTGTTTTCTCGTGACATATTGTACTTCATGTTAAAGGTAAAATTTATTCGATATAACTTGCGTTTATTTGTGAAAAAAATGGAAATTTGGCGAAAATTTTGAAAATTTTGCAATTTTCCAACTTTGAATTTTTGTGCCCTTAAATCACAGACATATGTCACGCAAAATACTTAATAAGTAACATTTCCCACATGTCTACTTTACATCAGTACAATTTTGGAACCAAAATTTTTTTTTGTGACGGAGTTATAAGGGTTAAAAGTTGACCAGCAATTTCTCATTTTTACAACACCATTTTTTTTTAGGGACCACATCTCATTTGAAGTCATTTTGAGGGGTCTATATGATAGAAAATACTCAAGTGTGACACCATTCTAAAAACTGCACCCCTCAAGGTGCTCAAAACCACATTCAAGAAGTTTATTAACCCTTCAGGTGTTTCACAGGAATTTTTGGAATGTTTAAATAAAAATGAACATTTAACTTTTTTTCACACAAAATTTATTTCAGCTCCAATTTGTTTTATTTTACCAAGGGTAACAGGAGAAAATGGACCCCCAAAGTTGTTGTACAATTTGTCCTGAGTACGCTGATACCCCATATGTGGGTGTAAACCATTGTTTAGGCGCATGGCAGAGCTTGGAAGGGAAGGAGCGCCATTTGAATTTTCAATGCAAAATTGACTGGAATTGAGATGGGACGCCATGTTGCGTTTGGAGAGCCCCTGATGTGCCTAAACATTGAAACTCCCTACAAGTGACACCATTTTGGAAAGTAGACCCCCTAAGGAACTTATCTAGATGTGTGGTGAGCACTTTGACCCACCAAGTGCTTCACAGAAGTTTATAATGCAGAGCCGTAAAAATAAAAAATCATATTTTTTCACAAAAATGATCTTTTCGCCCCCAATTTTTTATTTTCCCAAGGGTAAGAGAAGAAATTGGACCCCAAAAAATGTTGTGCAATTTGTCCTGAGTACGCTGATACCCCATAGGTGGGTGTAAACCATTGTTTGGGCGCATGGCAGAGCTTGGAAGGGAAGGAGCGCCATTTGACTTTTCAATGCAAAATTGACTGGAATTGAGATGGGACGCCATGTTGCGTTTGGAGAGCCCCTGATGTGCCTAAACATTGAAACTCCCTACAAGTGACACCATTTTGGAAAGTAGACCCCCTAAGGAACTTATCTAGATGTGTGGTGAGCACTTTGACCCACCAAGTGCTTCACAGAAGTTTATAATGCAGAGCCGTAAAAATACAAAATCATATTTTTTCACAAAAATGATCTTTTCGCCCCCAATTTTTTATTTTCCCAAGGGTAAGAGAAGAAATTGGACCCCAAAAAATGTTGTGCAATTTGTCCTGAGTACGCTGATACCCCATATGTGGGGGTAAACCATTGTTTGGGCGCATGGCAGAGCTTGGAAGGGAAGGAGCGCCATTTGACTTTTCAATGCAAAATTGACTGGAATTGAGATGGGACGCCATGTTGCGTTTGGAGAGCCCCTGATGTGCCTAAACATTGAAACTCCCTACAAGTGACACCATTTTGGAAAGTAGACCCCCTAAGGAACTTATCTAGATGTGTGGTGAGCACTTTGACCCACCAAGTGCTTCACAGAAGTTTATAATGCAGAGCCGTAAAAATACAAAATCATATTTTTTCACAAAAATGATCTTTTCGCCCCCAATTTTTTATTTTCCCAAGGGTAAGAGAAGAAATTGGACCCCAAAAAATGTTGTGCAATTTGTCCTGAGTACGCTGATACCCCATATGTGGGTGTAAACCATTGTTTGGGCGCATGGCAGAGCTTGGAAGGGAAGGAGCGCCATTTGACTTTTCAATGCAAAATTGACTGGAATTGAGATGGGACGCCATGTTGCGTTTGGAGAGCCCCTGATGTGCCTAAACATTGAAACTCCCTACAAGTGACACCATTTTGGAAAGTAGACCCCCTAAGGAACTTATCTAGATGTGTTTTGAGAGCTTTGAACCCCCAAGTGTTTCACTACAGATTATAACGCAGAGCCGTGAAAATAATTTTTTTTTTTTTTCTCAAAAATGATTTTTTAGCCCCCAGCTTTGTATTTTTACAAGGGTAACAGAATAAATTGGACCCCAAAATTTGTTTTCCAATTTGTCCTGAGTACGCTGATACCCCATATGTGGGGGGGAACCACTGTTTGGGCGCATGACAGAGCTCGGAAGGGAAGGAGCGCCATTTGGAATGCAGACTTAAATGGATTGGTCAGCAGCCGTCACGTTGCATTTGCAGAGCCCCTGATGTACCCAAACAGTACAAACCCCCCACAAGTGACCCCATATTGGAAACTAGACCTCCCAAGGAACTTATCTAGATGTGTTTTGAGAACTTTGAACCCCCAAGTGTTTCACTAAAGTTTATAGCGCAAAGCCGTGAAAATAAAAATTCTTTTTTTTTTTCACAAAAATGATTTTTTAGCCCCCAGTTTTGTATTTTCACAAGGGTAACAGGATAAATTAGACCCCAAAAGTTGTTGTCCAATTTGTCCTGAGTACGCTGATACCCCATATGTCGGAGGGAACCACTGTTTGGGCGCATGACAGAGCTCGGAAGGGAAGGAGCGCCATTTGGAATGCAGCCTTAAATGGATTGGTCTGCAGGCGTCACGTTGCATTTGCAGAGCCCCTGATGTACCCAAACAGTACAAACCCCCCACAAGTGACCCCATATTGGAAACTAGACCTCCCAAGGAACTTATCTAGATGTGTTGTGAGAACTTTGAACCCCCAAGTGTTTCACTACAGTTTATAATGCAGAGCCGTGAAAATAAAACATCTTTTTTTTCCCACAAAAATGATTTTTAGCCCCCCAAATTTTTATTTTCCTAAGGATAACAAGAGAACTTGGACCCCAGAAGTTGTTGTTCAATTTGTCCCGAGTACGCTGATAACACATATGTTGGGGTAAACCCCTTTTTGGGCGCACGGGAGAGCTCGGAAGGGAAGGAGCACTGTTTTACTTTTTCAACGCAGAATTGGCTGGAATTGAGATTGGACGCCATGTCGCGCTTGGAGAGCCCCTGATGTGCCTGGACAGTGGAAACCCCCCAATTCTACCTGAAACCCTAACCCAAACACACCCCTAACCCTAATCCCAACGGTAACCCTAACCACACCCCTAGCCCTGACACACCCATAATTCTAATCCCAACCCTAATCCAAACGTAAATGTAATCCAAACCCTAACCCTAACTTTAGCCCCAACCCTAACTTTAGCCCCAACCCTAACTTTACCTCCAACCCTAGCCCTAACCCTAACCCTACCCCTAACCCTAACCCTAAACGTGACTGAAATACGTGGCACTGAAATACGTGGCACTGAAATACGTGGCACTGAAATACGTGGCACTGAAATACGTGGCACTGAAATACGTGGCACTGAAATACGTGATACGTGGCACTTAAATACGTGGCACTGAAAAACGTGGCACTGAAACACGTGGCACTGAAATACGTGGCACTGAAATACGTGGCACTGAAATACGTGGCACTGAAATACGTGGCACTGAAATACGTGGCACTGAAATACGTGGCACTGAAATATGTGATATGTGGCACTTAAAGTGGCACTGAAATACGTGGCACTGAAATACGTGGCACTGAAATACGTGGCACTGAAATATGTGATACGTGGCACTTAAATACGTGGCACTGAAATACGTGGCACTTAAATACGTGGCACTTAAATACGTGGCACTTAAATACGTGGCACTTAAATACGTGGCACTTAAATACGTGGCACTTAAATACGTGGCACTTAAATACGTGGCACTTAAATACGTGGCACTGAAATATGTGATACGTGGCACTTAAATACGTGGCACTGAAACACGTGGCACTGAAATACGTGATACGTGGCACTGAAATACGTGGCACTGAAATACGTGGCACTGAAATACGTGCAACTGAAATACGTGGTACTAAAATATGTGGCACTGAAATACGTGATACGTGGCACTGAAATACGTGGCACTGAAACACGTGGCACTGAAATACGTGATACGTGGCACTGAAATACGTGGCACTGAAATACGTGGCACTGAAATACATGGCACTGAAATACGTGGCACTATGACTGTCAGAAAATGTTCATTAAACGGTTAGGGGTGAGGTTAGGGGTAGAGTTAGGGTTAGGGTTTGGATCCCTTTATCACCTTGATGGTGGTGGGTGGCTTTTCAGTGTGTTTTCTGTTTTTTTTCGATAAAAATGCATGCGTTTTTAACGCAAACAAACGCATGTGCTTAAAAACGCAAGAAAATACTGCAGGTTGTATTTCTGAAAATGAACGCATGCAGAAAAAAACCGCATGCGTTTGAAAACGCGACCAAACGCGTACAAAAAAAACGCATGCGTTTTCAATGTTAAATATAGGGAAAAAACGCATGCGTTTTTTTGTGCAAAAAACGCTGCAGACAAAAACGGAAGTGTGAAACCAGCGACGCTTTTTATAGCAAAAAAGTTTTTGCGTCTCCACATTTTGAGACCTATAATTTTTCCACATTTGCTCCACAGAGTCATGTGAGGTCTTGTTTTTTGCGGGACGAGTTGACGTTTTTATTGGTAACATTTTCGGACACGTGACCGTTTTTGATCGCTTTTTATTCCGATTTTTGTGAGGCAGAATGACCAAAAACCTGCTATTCATGAATTTCTTTTGGGAGAGGCGTTTATACCGTTCCGGGTTTGGTAAAATTGATAAAGCAGTTTTATTCGTCGGGTCAGTATGATTACAGCGATATCTCATTGATATCATTTTTTTTATGTTTTGGCGCTTTTATACGATAAAAACTATTTTATAGAAAAAATAATTATTTTGGTATCGCTTTATTCTCAGGACTATAACTTTTTTATTTTTTTGCTGATGATGCTGTATGGCGGCTTGTTTTTTGCGGGACAAGATGACGTTTTCAGCGGTACCATGGATATTTATATCAGTATTTTTGATCGCGTGTTATTCCACTTTTTGTTCGGCGGTATGGTAATAAAGCGTTGTTTTTTGCCTCGTTTTTTTTTTTTTTTTCTTACGGTGTTTACTGAAGGGGTTAACTAGTGTGGCAGTTTTATAGGTTGGGTCGTTACGGACGTGGCGATACTAAATATGTGTACTTTTATTGTTTTTTTTATATATTTAGATAAAGAAATGAATTTATGGGAATAATTTTTTTTTTTTTTTTTCATTATTTTGGAATATTTTTTTTTATTTTTTTTTACACATTTGGAAATTTTTTTTTTTACTTTTTTACTTTGCCCCAGGGGGGGACAATACAGATCGGTGATCT
This sequence comes from Ranitomeya variabilis, assembly GCF_051348905.1. Taxonomy (NCBI): domain Eukaryota; kingdom Metazoa; phylum Chordata; class Amphibia; order Anura; family Dendrobatidae; genus Ranitomeya; species Ranitomeya variabilis. The sequence continues at coordinate 678,292,696 of NC_135232.1, read as the reverse complement.
GCCAGTTTGCATAGCACTCTGACAGATCACCGATCTGAGAGAAGTGCAGGCTGCTTCACAGTGCCTGCTCTGAGCAGGCGTCTGTGAAGCCACCTCCCTCCCTGCAGGACCCGGATCCGCGGCCATCTTGGATCCGGGTCTGGAGCAGGCAGGGAGGGAGGTAAGACCCTCGCAGCAACGCGATCACATCGCGTTGCTGCGGGGGGCTCAGGGAAGCCCGCAGGGAGCCCTCTCCCTGCGCGATGCTTCCCTGCATCGCCGGCACATCGCGATCATGTTTGATCGCGGTGTGCCGGGGGTTAATGTGCCGGGGGCGGTCCGTGACCGCTCCTGGCACATAGTGCCGGATGTCAGCTGCGATATGCAGCCGACACCCGGCCGCGATCGGCCGCGCTCCCCCCGTGAGCGCGGCCGATCGGCTATGACGTACTATCCCGTCGGCGGTCATACGGGCCCACCCCACCTCGACGGGATAGTACGTCGGATGTCAGGAAGGGGTTAAAGGCAATGGGCATGGCTTAGCTTCCAATCCGAGCATCAGGTAAATTAACCCCGGACCAGCTAGATAAAATCTAGCCGACGCCAATGAGCACATAGTGGTCAAAAGCGGAATTACCGCTGTCTGTCGAACGACCATGTCTGAACAGCGTCCGACATGACACAATGTGAACAGAGCATGAGTGCTTCCTACTATTTGTACTGTTAAAGAGCCATAATATGGTCATATGCATGGATTCTTATACTAAGCAATTGATTATTTGGATAGAGGACATCGTCCTCTTTCCCGTTGACTCCTCTGAGTTTTCTTTTGGGTTTCTTGGGTGAAAGTAAAGATCCAAATGATTCCTGGAATCTTAATTCAATCTTCAGGCTTCATGTTTCCAAGCTTCTTGATTGCACAGACCCGTATAGACCATTAGTAACAATTAAGGTTGTACCACTTCAAAAATAAAATCTTGAACAAATATTTTTATTCCAGATTGCGATATGGAGAAAGAAAATAATTGCCAATTTTGTTAACTCAAAAATATTATTTAAACAATAGATCGTTTTCAGATAATGGCTTCAGTTTTCCAACCTGTCTAGTATAAGCCACTTCAAGTTATCTCTGACAAGTGTAGGAGTGGTAGAGATGATGTTCTACTCTATGGCACAACAAATGGTTAAATGTATTTGATAATAATGTATGTTATCAGAAGGCAAATCCCCTGGAGCTGCAGTTTAGACTAAACAGGGTTAACTGTAACATCCGGGCCAGATTGGGGAGTGGAGAAATGGAGAGTCAGTGTCAAGTTCAGGAAGTGTCAAGTGAAGTTAGAAAATGTGTGGTGAAGTGATAGCAACGGTCATAGGCAGTAGGCTGCTAGGGTCAACATGAGCCTGTTACTCGGCGCAGTGTATTGCCATATAACCCTTGTGTGCTAATCCTTCTATTGGCCTGGGGTTCTCCAGATGTACATCAGGTCCTTTGGGAGCACTAAGCCGGCGGAGCTGCAGGCAAAGCTAGACTCAATCTCTCAGAGACGGGAGGTAATGGAACACAGTTGCACTACTTATGGTGGAGAAGAATTGTGCTAGGGGAGTTAGCAAGAGGGATGCTCTACCCATATCGAGAACTAGGGCTGAAGTTATAACCGGTACCCTTGGGAAACACTATAACCTGTTGTGCCCCATCCTGCATGCTTCATTGTAATGACCATAAACTGCCAAGCAAAAGTTTGGTTATTTTTGCATATAGCTGAACACTGGGCCTGCAGATTAACCCCTTAACGACTGCTGAAACGCCTTTTAACAGCGGTCATTTAGGATACTTTTTCCTTAGTGCCGTTTTTTAACGGCGCTGAGGAATAAAAGAATAGTGCCGCAGAGTGGCGGCAATTCCCACGGGTGTCAGCTGTACATGACAGCTGACACTGTAAATGACAGCTGACACCCTGCAGTATTGGACACGACCAGTTTTGCGACCGATTGGGGCTGATTAACTCCTTAAACACTGCTGTCAATTGTGACAGCGGTATTTAAGTTGTTACAAGGGAGTCGCAAGACCTCCTTATTAACCATCAGACCCCCCCTAATGAGATTCGCGTGTCCCAATGGTTACCAGGGGACTCTGAGGTCATGTGATGACCCAGGGTACGGTGGCCTGTGAGATACAGCAATAACAGTAATTTCTGACAACATATGGAGCAGCACCACGTTCGGGAGAAATTGCGCAAAAAATTGTGGGGTCTAGTTTCACAAATTTGCAGCAAATACAAAAATTAAATTTTACCACTAAAATCTCATATTTCCACGTCTCAATGTCATAAAATTTTGTGAGGCACCGATGGGTTGAAAGTACTCTCTACACCACTAGATGAATTCCTGAGGAGTATAGTTTCCAAAATGGGATCACTTGTGGGAGGTTTGTGCTGTTTTCACATGTCAGGGGTCTCTTCAATTGCGACATAGCATTCACAAGCTATCCCAAGGAAATAGCGCACTTTCCTTTCCTAGCCTTGCCATGTGCCCAGCAGAAGTTTTTGACCACATATGGGGTTTACCCGGTTTAGTCTCATTTGGAACAAATTGCGCAAAAAATTATGGAGTCAATATTCTCCTATTATCCACTGTAAAAATTATAATTCTGGGGCTAAAACAACATTTTTGTGAAAAGAATGAAAATGTTCAATATGACTACCTAATGTTATCAAATTCTATTTAGTACCTGTGGATTCAAAATGCTCACTGTACCACTGGATAAAATCCTTGAGGGGTGTAGTTTCCAAAATGAGGTCACTTGTGTTTTTTTTTCCCTGTATAGGCACATCAGGGGCTCTCGAAACGCGACATGACGTCCGCATACCATTCCATCAAAGTCTGCATTCCAAAAAGTTCCTCTTTCCTTAATGATCCCTGCCGTGCGCCCAAACAGTGGTTTTCTTCCACATACGGGGTATCAGCCTACTTGGGAGAAATTGTACAACAAATTTTTGGGTCAATTTTCTTCTATAACCTGTGTGAAAATAAAAAATAATTGGGGCTAAAAGTACATTTTTGTGGGTAAAATGTGTTTTGTTTTGTTATTTTTTTCCACATCTCTACGTTATAAACTTCCGTGAAGTGCTCATGACACATCTAGAAAAGTTCTTGAAGGTGTCTAGTTTTCAAAATGGGGTCACTTGTGTGGGGTTTCCACTGTTTAGGCACATCAGGATCTCCCGAAACGTGACATGGCGTCCGCTCTCGATTCCAGACGTTTTTGTGTTCAAAAAGTCAAACGGTGCTCCTTCCCTTCCGAGCCCTGCCATGTGCCCAAACAGTGGATTTCCCCCACATACGGGGTATCGGCATACTCAGGAGACATTGCATAACAAATTTTAGGATCCATCCTCTCCTGTTGCCCTTGTAAAAATAAAAAAATTGGAGCTAAAGTAAAATTTTTGTGAAAAAAGTTAAACGTTAATTTTTTTCCTTCCTCTTGGTTTAGCTCTTGTTAAGAACCAGAAAGGTTAATAAACTTCTTGAATGTGCTTTTGCGCACCGTGGGGGAGTGCCTTTTTTTAGAATGGTGTCACTTTTGGGTATTTTCTTTCATATAGGTCCCTCAAAGTGACTTCAAATGTCATGTGGTCCCTAAAAAAATGGTTTTATAAATTTTGTTATAAAAATGAGAAATCACTGGTCGACTTTTTTAACCCTTCTAACTTCCTTACAAAAAAAAATTACAGTACGGTATGTTTTAAAAATTGTGCTGATGTAAAGTAGATGTGGGAAACGTTATTTATTAACTATTTTGTGTGACATAACTCTCATTTAAGGGCATAAGAATTAAAAGTTTGAAAATTGCAAAATTTGCAAATTTTTCGCCAAATATTCGATATTTTCACAAATAAACGCAAGTCATATAGAAGAAATGTTACCACTGCCATAAAGTACAATATGTCATGAAAAAAAACAATCTTAGAATCAGTGGGATCTGTTGAAGCGTTCCAGAGTTATAACCACATAAAGTGACAGTGGTGAGAATTCAAAAATGTGGCTTGGTCATTAAGATCAAACTTGGCTCCGTCAGTAAGGGGTTAAATGTTACTGATATGTCCTTGCCACCCTAAGGGTACTGTCACACAGTGGCACTTTGGTCGCTACAACGGCACGATCCGTGACGTTCCAGCGATATAGTTACAATATCGCTGTGTCTGACACGCTACTGCGATCAGGGACCCCGCTGAGAATCGTACGTCGTAGCAGATCGTTTGAAACTTTATTTCGTCGTCAAGTGTCCCGCTGTGGCGGCATGGTCGCAGCGTGTAACAAAGGTGTGCACGATATTCCCAATGTCCCGTATGACTTCTACATCGCAACTACGTCATGAAATTATCGCTCCAGCGCCGTGCATTGCAAAGTGTGACCGCAGTCTACGACGCTGGAGCGATAATCAAGCGACGCTGCAATGTCACGGATCGTGCCGTCGGAGCGATCAAAGTGCCACTGTGTGACAGTACCCTAAGTCCAACACTGGACACACTCAGCTTAATGATAGAACACTACAGGATACAATACATGTTACAGGCAGATTTTACTGCAGGGGGTTGATTAGTTACTCTTAATTTAGACATGCATTAACAAAACTGTATTTTAAAATGTTAAATGAGACCTGTACTTTCAACAAACTTTGCATAAATCAATAGTACAGGTAAACATACGAAAAATTGTAACATATCTTACCAGAGTAATCGGCTTCCTTCCCAATTTATCAGCTACTTCTTCCTCTGCCTTGTGAACTCACCATCAACTCAGAAAATAACAGCTCAACTCAAGTGCTGCTCAGAAAAGAGAGAGAGAGTGAAAGGAGGAGTGAGGAGCAGGGTGAGAAAACAAGCAATTGGAAACTGTGAAAGATCATTCTGAGCTTTTAAACAAGTATTTTACCTCACATCAGAGCTTGAGTCACATCCAGAAAGCTCAGTACTACTGTGTAATTTCCTCTGAGATGTTGCTACTTCTTTCTGTAGGCTAAAAAAGAAATGAAGAGCAGGAATCCCTCTTGGTTTGCCATACTGTGTATGGGAGACATCATGGCAGGTAGTGTCCACTGTGAAGACGTGAGCGAGGGTCAATTGGTGCTCTCGTCTGCTGGCATGGCTGTCTTTAGAAAGACTGCATGGGGCTGGGGCTCATCCCATTGAATGTCCGTACTCCTCCCCTGTGGACAAAACACTACTCAGCAAACACAGGGTTTTGGTTTCCAACACTTACCAGCATATAGTATACTAGATGATGGCCCGATTATAACGCATCGGGTATTCTAGAATATGTATAGTAGTATATAGCACAGCCCACGCAGTATATAACACAGCCCACGCAGTATATAACACAGCCCACGTAGTATATAACACAGCCCACATAGTATACAACCTGGCCCACATAGTATATAACACAGCCCACGTAGTATATAACACAGCCCACATAGTATATAGCACACCCACATAGTAAATTGCCCAGCCACGTAGTATATAGCACAGCCCATGTAGTATATAGCACAGAGACGTAGTATGTAACACAGCCCATGCAGTATATAACACAGCCACACAGTATATAACACAGCCCATGCAGTATATAACACAGGCAACGTAGTATATCGCACAGAGACATAGTATATAGCACCGCCCATGTATATAACACAGCCCAAGGCCGCGACCAATCACCGATGGGCACAGTCCGGCAGCGAATTCCCCTTCCCTATTCCCCTCCAGTCACTGCCCCCTCCCCACTGCCCTCCAGTCAGTGCCCCCATAGCGGTATAGCTGTCCATTAAACAGACTGCGTTACACCGTGGCATAACATGGTGTAACACAGTCCCTTAACTGTTATGGTTCTCAATGGCAAGAGAACATAGCCCAGCAAACATAAGAACTAGCTCTTGGAAGGATGGAAACTAAACTGACCATGAACTAAACCTGCCGCACAACTAACAGTAGCCGGGTAGCGTAGCCTGCGTTTTATCCCTAGACGCCCAGCGCCGGCCGGAGGACTAACTAATCCTGGCAGAGGAAAATATAGTCCTGGCTCACCTCTAGAGAAATTTCCCCGAAAGGCAGACAGAGGCCCCCACAAATATTGGCGGTGATTTTAGATGAAATGACAAACGTAGTATGAAAATAGGTTTAGCAAAATTGAGGTCCGCTTACTAGATAGCAGGAAGACAGAAAGGGCACTTTCATGGTCAGCTGAAAACCCTATCAAAACACCATCCTGAAATTACTTTAAGACTCTAGTATTAACTCATAACATCAGAGTGGCAATTTCAGATCACAAGAGCTTTCCAGACACAGAAACGAAACTACAGCTGTGAACTGGAACAAAATGCAAAAACAAACAAGGACAAAAGTCCAACTTAGCTGGGAGTTGTCTAGCAGCAGGAACATGCACAGAAAGGCTTCTGATTACAATGTTGACCGGCATGGAAGTGACAGAGGAGCAAGGCTAAATAGCGACTCCCACATCCTGATGGAAACAGGTGAACAGAGAGGATGATGAACACCAGTTCAATTCCACCAGTGGCCACCGGGGGAGCCCAAAATCCAATTTCACAACAGTACCCCCCCCCTCAAGGAGGGGGCACCGAACCCTCACAAGAACCACCAGGGCGATCAGGATGAGCCCTATGAAAGGCACGGACCAAATCGGAGGCATGAACATCAGAGGCAGTCACCCAAGAATTATCCTCCTGACCGTATCCCTTCCATTTGACCAGATACTGGAGTTTCCGTCTGGAAACACGGGAGTCCAAGATTTTTTCCACAACGTACTCCAACTCGCCCTCAACCAACACCGGAGCAGGAGGCTCAACGGAAGGCACAACCGGTACCTCATACCTGCGCAATAATGACCGATGAAAAACATTATGAATAGAAAAAGATGCAGGGAGGTCCAAACGGAAGGACACAGGGTTAAGAATCTCCAATATCTTGTACGGGCCGATGAACCGAGGCTTAAACTTGGGAGAAGAAACCCTCATAGGGACAAAACGAGAAGACAACCACACCAAGTCCCCAACACAAAGCCGAGGACCAACCCGACGCCGGCGGTTGGCAAAAAGCTGAGTCTTCTCCTGGGACAACTTCAAATTGTCCACTACCTGCCCCCAAATCTGATGCAACCTCTCCACCACAGCATCCACTCCAGGACAATCCGAAGATTCCACCTGACCAGAAGAAAATCGAGGATGAAACCCCGAATTACAGAAAAAGGGAGACACCAAGGTGGCAGAGCTGGCCCGATTATTGAGGGCAAACTCCGCTAAAGGCAAAAAAGCAACCCAATCATCCTGATCTGCAGACACAAAACACCTCAAATATGTCTCCAAGGTCTGATTCGTCCGCTCGGTCTGGCCATTAGTCTGAGGATGGAAAGCAGACGAGAAAGACAAATCTATGCCCATCCTAGCACAGAATGCTCGCCAAAATCTAGACACGAATTGGGTACCTCTGTCAGAAACGATATTCTCCGGAATACCATGCAAACGGACCACATTTTGAAAAAACAGAGGAACCAACTCGGAAGAAGAAGGCAACTTAGGCAGGGGAACCAAATGGACCATCTTAGAGAAACGATCACACACCACCCAGATGACAGACATCTTCTGAGAAACAGGAAGATCCAAAATAAAATCCATCGAGATGTGCGTCCAGGGCCTCTTCGGGATAGGCAAGGGCAACAACAATCCACTAGCCCGAGAACAACAAGGCTTGGCCCGAGCACAAACGTCACAAGACTGCACGAAGCCTCGCACATCTCGAGACAGGGAAGGCCACCAGAAGGACCTTGCCACCAAATCCCTGGTACCAAAGATTCCAGGATGACCTGCCAACGCAGAAGAATGAACCTCAGAAATGACTTTACTGGTCCAATCATCAGGAACAAACAGTCTACCAGGTGGGCAACGATCAGGTCTATCCGCCTGAAACTCCTGCAAGGCCCACCGCAGGTCTGGAGAAACGGCAGACAATATCACTCCATCCTTAAGGATACCTGTAGGTTCAGAATTACCAGGGGAGTCAGGCTCAAAACTCCTAGAAAGGGCATCCGCCTTAACATTCTTAGAACCCGGCAGGTAGGACACCACAAAATTAAACCGAGAGAAAAACAACGACCAGCGCGCCTGTCTAGGATTCAGGCGTCTGGCGGACTCAAGATAAATTAGATTTTTGTGGTCAGTCAATACCACCACCTGATGTCTAGCCCCCTCAAGCCAATGACGCCACTCCTCAAAAGCCCACTTCATGGCCAAAAGCTCACGATTCCCAACATCATAATTCCGCTCGGCGGGCGAAAATTTACGCGAGAAAAAAGCACAAGGTCTCATCACGGAGCAATCGGAACTTCTCTGCGACAAAACCGCCCCAGCTCCGATCTCAGAAGCGTCGACCTCAACCTGAAAAGGAAGAGCAACATCAGGCTGACGCAACACAGGGGCGGACGAAAAGCGGCGCTTAAGCTCCCGAAAGGCCTCCACAGCAGCAGGGGACCAATCAGCAACATCAGCACCCTTCTTAGTCAAATCAGTCAATGGTTTAACAACATCAGAAAAACCAGCAATAAATCGACGATAAAAGTTAGCAAAGCCCAAAAATTTCTGAAGACTCTTAAGAGAAGAGGGTTGCGTCCAATCACAAATAGCCTGAACCTTGACAGGATCCATCTCGATGGAAGAGGGGGAAAAAATATATCCCAAAAAGGAAATCTTTTGAACCCCAAAAACGCACTTAGAACCCTTCACACACAAGGAATTAGACCGCAAAACCTGAAAAACCCTCCTGACCTGCTGGACATGAGAGTCCCAGTCATCCGAAAAAATCAAAATATCATCCAGATACACAATCATAAATTTATCCAAATAATCACGGAAAATGTCATGCATAAAGGACTGAAAGACTGAAGGGGCATTTGAAAGACCAAAAGGCATCACCAAATACTCAAAGTGGCCCTCGGGCGTATTAAATGCGGTTTTCCACTCATCCCCCTGCCTAATTCGCACCAAATTATACGCCCCACGGAGATCTATCTTAGAGAACCACTTGGCCCCCTTTATGCGAGCAAACAAATCAGTCAGCAGTGGCAACGGATATTGATATTTAACCGTGATCTTATTCAAAAGCCGATAATCAATGCACGGCCTCAAAGAGCCATCTTTCTTAGCCACAAAGAAAAAACCGGCTCCTAAGGGAGATGACGAAGAACGAATATGTCCCTTTTCCAAGGACTCCTTTATATATTCTCGCATAGCAGCATGTTCAGGCATAGACAGATTAAATAAACGACCCTTAGGGTATTTACTACCCGGAATCAAATCTATGGCACAATCGCACTCCCGGTGCGGAGGTAATGAACCAAGCTTAGGTTCTTCAAAAACGTCACGATATTCAGTCAAGAATTCAGGAATCTCAGAGGGAATAGATGATGAAATGGAAACCACAGGTACGTCCCCATGCGTCCCCTTACATCCCCAGCTTAACACAGACATAGCTTTCCAGTCAAGGACTGGGTTATGAGATTGCAGCCATGGCAATCCAAGCACCAACACATCATGTAGGTTATACAGCACAAGAAAGCGAATAATCTCCTAGTGATCCGGATTAATCCGCATAGTTACTTGTGTCCAGTATTGTGGTTTATTGCTAGCCAATGGGGTGGAGTCAATCCCCTTCAGGGGTATAGGAGTTTCAAGAGGCTCCAAATCATACCCACAGCGTTTGGCAAAGGACCAATCCATAAGACTCAAAGCGGCGCCAGAGTCGACATAGGCCTCCGCGGTAATAGATGATAAAGAACAAATCAGGGTCACAGATAGAATAAACTTAGACTGTAAAGTGCCAATTGAAACAGACTTATCAAGCTTCTTAGTACGCTTAGAGCATGCTGATATAACATGAGTTGAATCACCGCAATAGAAGCACAACCCATTTTTTCGTCTAAAATTCTGCCGTTCACTTCTGGACAGAATTCTATCACATTGCATATTCTCTGGCGTCTTCTCAGTAGACACCGCCAAATGGTGCACAGGTTTGCGCTCCCGCAGACGCCTATCGATCTGGATAGCCATTGTCATGGACTCATTCAGACCCGCAGGCACAGGGAACCCCACCATAACATCCTTAATGGCATCAGAGAGACCCTCTCTGAAATTCGCCGCCAGGGCGCACTCATTCCACTGAGTAAGCACAGCCCATTTACGGAATTTCTGGCAGTATATTTCAGCTTCGTCTTGCCCCTGAGATAGGGACATCAAGGCCTTTTCCGCCTGAAGTTCTAACTGAGGTTCCTCATAAAGCAACCCCAAGGCCAGAAAAAACGCATCCACATTGAGCAACGCAGGATCCCCTGGAGCCAATGCAAAAGCCCAATCCTGAGGGTCGCCCCGGAGCAAGGAAATCACAATCCTGACCTGCTGAGCAGGATCTCCAGCAGAGCGAGATTTCAGGGACAAAAACAACTTGCAATTATTTTTAAAATTTTGAAAGCAAGATCTATTCCCCGAGAAAAATTCAGGCAAAGGAATTCTAGGTTCAGATATAGGAACATGAACAACAAAATCTTGTAAATTTTGAACTTTCGTGGTGAGATTATTCAAACCTGCAGCTAAACTCTGAATATCCATTTTAAACAGGTGAACACAGAGCCATTCCAGGATTAGAAGGAGAGAGAGAGAGAAAGGCTGCAATATAGGCAGACTTGCAAGAGATTCAATTACAAGCACACTCAGAACTGAAGGAGAAAAAAAAAAAAAAAAAAAATCTTCAGCAGACTTCTCTTTTCTCTCCTTTCTCTGTCAATTATTTAACCCTTTGGGGCCGGTCAAACTGTTATGGTTCTCAATGGCAAGAGAACATAGCCCAGCAAACATAAGAACTAGCTCTTGGAAGGATGGAAACTAAACTGACCATGAACTAAACCTGCCGCACAACTAACAGTAGCCGGGTAGCGTAGCCTGCGTTTTATCCCTAGACGCCCAGCGCCGGCCGGAGGACTAACTAATCCTGGCAGAGGAAAATATAGTCCTGGCTCACCTCTAGAGAAATTTCCCCGAAAGGCAGACAGAGGCCCCCACAAATATTGGCGGTGATTTTAGATGAAATGACAAACGTAGTATGAAAATAGGTTTAGCAAAATTGAGGTCCGCTTACTAGATAGCAGGAAGACAGAAAGGGCACTTTCATGGTCAGCTGAAAACCCTATCAAAACACCATCCTGAAATTACTTTAAGACTCTAGTATTAACTCATAACATCAGAGTGGCAATTTCAGATCACAAGAGCTTTCCAGACACAGAAACGAAACTACAGCTGTGAACTGGAACAAAATGCAAAAACAAACAAGGACAAAAGTCCAACTTAGCTGGGAGTTGTCTAGCAGCAGGAAATGCACAGAAAGGCTTCTGATTACAATGTTGACCGGCATGGAAGTGACAGAGGAGCAAGGCTAAATAGCGACTCCCACATCCTGATGGAAACAGGTGAACAGAGAGGATGATGAACACCAGTTCAATTCCACCAGTGGCCACCGGGGGAGCCCAAAATCCAATTTCACAACACTTAACGCTATTAACCCTGTGTGACCAACTTTTTACTATTGATGCTGCCTATGCAGCATCAATAGTAAAAAGATCTAATGTTAAAAAAAAAAAAAAAAATCATTATATTCTCACCTTCCGGCGCCTTTTCAGCTCCTCACGATGCTCCAGTCCCAAGAATCCATTGCGGCAATGACCGGAAATGACGTAGCGGTCTCGCGAGACCGCTACATCATCACGTGTTATTGCCGCAATGCATTACTGGGAACAGAGCATCGCAATGAGCATCGCTAAAGGCCTGGGCTGGATCCAGGGGCCACCGGAAGGTGAGTATATAACTATTTTTTATTTTAATTCTTTTTTTAACTATATGCTATATACTACGTGTGCTGTGTTATATACTACGTGGGTTGTGTTATATACTGCATGGGCTGTGTTATATACTGCGTGAGCTGTGTTATATACTGCGTTGCTGAGCTATATACTATGTGGGCTGTGCTATATACTACGTGGCTGTGCAATATACTATGTGGCTGTGTTAGATACGCGTGGCCTGTGTTATATAGTGCGTGGGCTGTTCTATATACTACATGGCTGTGCAATATACTACGTGGCTGTGTTATATGCCACATGGGCGGTGCCATATACTACGTCTCTGTGCTATGTACTATGTGGCTGTGTTAGATACTGCATGGCCTGTGTTATATACTGCATGGGCTGTGCTATATACTATGTGGCTGTGCAATATACTATGTGGCTGTGCTATATACTACATGGGCTGTGTTATATACTACTTGGGCTGTGTTATATACTACATGGGCGGTGCTATATACTATGTCTCTGTGCGATATACTACGTGGTCTGTGTTATATACTGCATGGGCTGTGTTATATACTGCGTGGCCTGTGTTATATACTGCGTGGGCTGTGTTATATACTGTGTGGCTGTGTTATATACTGCATGGGCTGTGTTACATACTACGTCTCTGTGCTATATACTACATGGGCTGTGCTATATACTACGTGGCTGGGCAATTTACTACGTGGGTGTGCTATATACTACGTGGGCTGTGTTATATACTACGTGGGCTGTGTTATATACTACGTGGGCTGTGTTGTATTCTATGTGGGCTGTGTTGTACACTACATGGGCTGTGTTATATACTACATGGGCTGTGTTATATACTGTGTGGGCTGTGTTATATACTGCATGGGCTGTGCTATATACTACTATACATATTCTAGAATACCCGATGTGTTATAATTGGGCCATCATCTAGTATACTATATGCTGGTAAGTGTTGGAAACCAAAACCCTGTGTTTGCTGAGTAGTGTTTTGTCCACAGGGGAGGAGTACGGACATTCAATGGGATGAGCCCCAGCCCCATGCAGTCTTTCTAAAGACAGCCATGCCAGCAGCCCACGTAGTATATAGCACAGCCACATAGTATATAACACAGCCACGTAGTATATAACACAGCCACGTAGTATATAACACAGCCACGTAGTATATAGCACAGCCACATAGTATACAGCAGCCACATAGTATATAGCACAGCCCACGTAACACAGACAGCCACGTAGTACATAGCACAGCCATGTAGTATATAGCAGCCACGTAGTATATAACACTGCCCACGTAATATATAGCATAGCCCATGCAGTATATAACACAAGCCATGTAGTATATAACATAGGCCATGCAGTATATAACACAGGCCACGCAGTATATAACACAGTCCACGCAGTATATAACACAGGCCACGCAGTATATAACACAGGCCACACAGTATATAACACTGCACAAGTAGTATATAGCAGCCAGGCAGTATATAACACAGCCCACGTAATATATAGCACAGCCCACATACTATATAACACAGCCCACGTAGTATATAACACAGGCCACGCAGTATATAACACAGCCCACGTAGAATATAACACAAATCATGTAGTATATAGCAGTGTGGGCACCATATCCCTGTTAAAAAAAATATTAAAATAAAAAATAGTTATATACTCACCCTCCGGCATCCACTGAAGCTATCCAAGACCACTAACTCATCTGGGTAATTTCGCAATGCATCACTGGGAATGGAAGCTGGCAGCAGCATCGCATGCATCAGTGGACAGCGGAAGGCGAGAATAGCACAATTTTTTTTATTTTTTTTATTATTTTTAACATTATATCTTTTTAGTATTGATGCTGCATAGGTAGCATCAATAGTAAAAAGTTGGTCCGGGATGGGGCGACACACTGGCGCTGACTGGAGGGGAGTAGGGAGGGGGCACTGACTGGAGGAGAGTAGGGAGGGGCCAATTCGTGGCCGGACTAAGCCTGTCGCTGATCGGTCGTGGCCGGCCGGCTGCGACCAATCAGCGACGCGGGATTTCCATTATAGACAAACAGACAAACAGACGGAAGTACCCCTTAGATGATTATATATATACATTCCCAGCATGGACACAAGATGGTGCAAGTGACAGATACTCAACCTTCCGCTGGTTCCCCAGGGATTATAGCATCCGTGACTTCGGGGCCCCCAGGGCCAACTACTCCAACCAGCATCATCCCACTTTTAGCGGAGGGGAGGTAGCGAGATATGTGGCCATCTAAACAAATTTGTCGGCTCAGTGATGGGCAGTGGAGCATTCCTGAAATCCACCAGCTGGAACCATGGTGCCTAGGCTGAAGTCCTGTAGAATCATCCCAGTGACAAGAGCATGCCCCTTTTTATATCCCTTAGCTCTCATTTCAAGGCATTGTGCCCCACAGGATTGGGGTGACATAATCATGGTAACTCCCTCATTGTTCGCTATCGCTAGTTCAATTGGACTGCATAATTGACCTCCAAATGATGCAGACTAGTACACTACATGAGGCTTAGGGTACTGTCACACTCTGCAACTTTCCAACGATCACGACCAGCGATACGACCTGGCCGTGATCGTTGGAAAGTCGTTGTGTGGTCGCTGGGGAGCTGTCACACAGACAGCTCTCCAGCGACCAACGATGCCGAAGGCCCCGGGTAACCAGGGTAAACATCGGGTTACTAAGCGCAGGGCTGCGCTTAGTAACCCGATGTTTACCCTTGTTACCATCGTAAAAGTAAAAAAAAAAAAAAACGTACATACTCACATTCCGGTGTCCGTCAGGTCCCTTGCAGTCTGCTTCCCGCTCTGACTGAGTGCCACCGTAAAGTGAAAGCACAGCACAGCGGTGACGTCACCGCTGTGCTCTGCTCTTACTTTACGGCCGGCAGTCAGTCAGTGCAGGAAGCAGACTGCAAGGGACCTGACGGACACCGGAATGTGAGTATGTACGGTCTGTTTTTTTTTACTTTTACGATGGTAACCAGGGTAAACATCGGGTTACTAAGCGCGCCCCTGCGCTTAGTAACCCGATGTTTACCCTGGTTACAAGCGAACGCATCGTTGGATCGGTGTCACACACACCGATCCAACGATGACAGCGGGAGATCCAGCGACGAAAGAAAGTTCCAAACGATCTGCTACGACGTACGATTCTCAGCAGGGTCCCTGATCGCTGCTGCGTGTCAGACACAGCGATATTGTATGGATATCGCTGGAACGTCACGGATCGTACCATCGTATCGACAAAAGTGCCACTGTGTGACAGTACCCTTATACCATCCATAATCAGCAGGCATACCACAAATTAGCATACAAAAAGGTACACTGGATAATCTCCCATGAAACAATTGCTCATTTCCCTTGACTTACTGAATAAAGGAATAGGTCAGATTTTCCTCATTGATGCTGAGTTGTCATATCCACCACCAGCTCAGAGTCAATTGCAATTTGAGAGAAAGAAGCTGCAGAGGGGGAAATTGGTTATAATGCTGAATACAGATCATATAATGGCCAGAAATAGTCTTAATCTTCATGTACATACACAGGACAGCTTAAGGCCGGGGTCACACTTAGCGTAGGAAAATACGGTCCGCTTTTCACAGACGTAATACGCAGAAATGAACCCAAAACAGTGATCCGTATGTCATCCGTAGACAGGGTGTGGCTGCGTATCAGTATCAGTGAGACACATGTATACATATATTTATATTTCATACAGCGCTAGATAGCATAAAAGCCGGTAATTCAATTGCCGGCTTTTGCTATCTCCTTATCAAACCCGACAGGATATGAGACATAGTTTACATACAGTAAACCATTTCATATCTCTTTTTTTTTGCATATTCCTCACTAATAATGTTAGTAGAGTGTGTGTGCAAAATTTGGGGGCTCTAGCTGTTAAAATAAAGGGTTAAATCATGGAAAAAACTGGCGTGAGCTCCCGCGCAATTTTCTCCGCCAGAGTGGTAAAGTCAGTGACTGAGGGCAGATATTAATAGCCTTGAGAGGGACCATGGTTATTGGCCCCCTGGCTAAAAACATCTGCCCCCAGCCACCCCAGAAAAGGCACATCTGTAAGATGCGCCTATTCTGGCACTTAGCCTCTCTCTTCCCACTCCAGAGTAGTGGTGGGATATGGGGTAATAAAAGGTTAATGTCACCTTGCTATTGTAAGGTGACATTAAGCCTGGTTAATAATGGAGAAGTGTCAATGAGACACCTATCCATTATTACTCCAATAATATTAAAGGGTTAATAATACACACACACATTAAGAATAAAGTATTTTATTGACATAACTACACACATGGGGTTGTAAAATCTTTATTATACACTTAATCCACCTGAAGACCCTCATTCTGTAAAAGAAAAAAAAGAAAAAAACAACAATATCCCATACCTTTCCGGCGCTCAGTCACGTCCCACGCTGTAAATCCATCTGAAGGGGTTAAATAATTTTACAACCAGGAGCCTGCTAATGCAGCTGTGCTCCTGGCTGTAAAATCTGGGGAATGAATTGAAAGCAGGGGAAGTAGCTACCTAGACTTGCGGTGCTGCGCCCCCTGCTGGCATAACCTCATATGAACTCGAGCGCGGGAATTATTATGAATATTTTCTCACACTAGAGTTCATGTGAGGTTATGCCAGCAGGGGGCAGAGCACCGCAAGTCTAGGTAGCTACGTTCCCCTGCATTCCATTCATTCCACAGATTTTACAGCCAGGAGCACAGCTGCATTAGCAGGCTCCTGGTTGTAAAATTATTTAACCCCTTCAGATGGATTTACAGCGTGGGACGTGACTGAGCGCCGGAAAGGTATGGGATATTGTTGCCTTTTCCTTTTTTTTCTTTTACAGAATGAGGGTCTTCAGGTGGATTAAGTGTATAATAAAGATTTTACAACCCCATGTGTGTATTTATTTCAATAAAATACTTTATTCTTAATGTGTGTGTATTATTAACCCTTTAATATTATTGGATTAATAAAGGATAGGTGTCTCATTGATACCTCTCCATTATTAACCAGGCTTAATGTCACCTTACAATAGCAAGGTGACATTAACCCTTTATTACCCCATATCCCACCGCTACTCGGGAGTGGGAAGAGAGAGGCTAAGTGCCAGAATAGACGCATCTTACAGATGTGCCTTTTCTGGGGTGGCTGGGGGCAGATGTTTTTAGCCAGGGTGGGGGCAATAACCAAGGTCCCTCTCTAGGCTATTAATATCTGCCCTCAGTCACTGACTTTACCACTCTGGCGGAGAAAATTGCGCGGGAGCTCACGCCAGTTTTTTTCCACAATTTAACCCTTTATTTTAACAGCTAGAGCACCCAAATTTTGCACACACACTCTACTAACATTATTAGTGAGGAATATGCAAAAAAAAAGAGATATGAAATGGTTTACTGTATGTAAACTATGTCTCATATCCTGTCGGGTTTGATAAGGAGATAGCAAAAGCTGGCAATTGAATTACCGGCTTTTATGCTATCTAGCTCTGTATTAAATATAAATATATACAGTGGGGCAAAAAAGTATTTAGTCAGTCAGCAATAGTGCAAGTTCCACCACTTAAAAAGATGAGAGGCGTCTGTAATTTACATCATAGGTAGACCTCAACTATGGGAGACAAACTGAGAAAAAAAATCCAGAAAATCACATTGTCTGTTTTTTTATCATTTTATTTGCATATTCTGGTGGAAAATAAGTATTTGGTCAGAAACAAAATTTCATCTCAATACTTTGTAATACATCCTTTGTTGGCAATGACAGAGGTCAAACGTTTTCTGTAAGTCTTCACAAGGTTGCCACACACTGTTGTTGGTATGTTGGCCCATTCCTCCATGCAGATCTCCTCTAGAGCAGTGATGTTTTTGGCTTTTCGCTTGGCAACACGGACTTTCAACTCTCTCCAAAGGTTTTCTATAGGGTTGAGATCTGGAGACTGGCTAGGCCACTCCAGGACCTTGAAATGCTTCTTACGAAGCCACTCCTTCATTGCCCTGGCGGTGTGCTTTGGATCATTGTCATGTTGAAAGACCCAGCCACGTTTCATCTTCAATGCCCTTGCTGATGGAAGGAGGTTTGCACTCAAAATCTCACGATACATGGCCCCATTCATTCTTTCATGTACCCGGATCAGTCGTCCTGGCCCCTTTGCAGAGAAAAAGCCCCAAAGCATGATGTTTCCACCACCATGCTTTACAGTAGGTATGGTGTTTGATGGATGCAACTCAGTATTCTTTTTCCTCCAAACACGACAAGTTGTGTTTCTACCAAACAGTTCCAGTTTGGTTTCATCAGACCATAGGACATTCTCCCAAAACTCCTCTGGATCATCCAAATGCTCTCTAGCAAACTTCAGACGGGCCCGGACATGTACTGGCTTAAGCAGTGGGACATGTCTGGCACTGCAGGATCTGAGTCCATGGTGGCGTAGTGTGTTACTTATGGTAGGCCTTGTTACATTGGTCCCAGCTCTCTGCAGTTCATTCACTAGGTCCCCCCGCGTGGTTCTGGGATTTTTGCTCACCGTTCTTGTGATCATTCTGACCCCACGGGGTGGGATTTTGCGTGGAGCCCCAGATCGAGGGAGATTATCAGTGGTCTTGAATGTCTTCCATTTTCTAATTATTGCTCCCACTGTTGATTTCTTCACTCCAAGCTGGTTGGCTATTGCAGATTCAGTCTTCCCAGCCTGGCGCAGGGCTACAATTTTGTTTCTGGTGTCCTTTGACAGCTCTTTGGTCTTCACCATAGTGGAGTTTGGAGTCAGACTGTTTGAGGGTGTGCACAGGTGTCTTTTTATACTGATAACAAGTTTAAAGAGCTGCCATTACTACAGGTAATGAGTGGAGGAAAGAGGAGACTCTTAAAGAAGAAGTTACAGGTCTGTGAGAGCCAGAAATCTTGATTGTTTGTTTCTGACCAAATACTTATTTTCCACCAGAATATGCAAATAAAATGATAAAAAAACAGACAATGTGATTTTCTGGATTTTTTTTTCTCAGTTTGTCTCCCATAGTTGAGGTCTACCTATGATGTAAATTACAGACGCCTCTCATCTTTTTAAGTGGTGGAACTTGCACTATTGCTGACTGACTAAATACTTTTTTGCCCCACTGTATATATATACTAGCTGAAGAGCCCGGCATTGCCTGGGCATAGTAAATATCTGTGGTTAGTTATAGCACCTCACTTCTCTTATTTTCCCATCACGCCTCTCATTTTCCCCCTCACATCTGTCATTTTCTCCCTTACAACTCTCATTTTCCCCTCACTCCTATTTTCCCCCTCACGCCTCTCATTCCCCCCTAACACTTGTCATTTCGACCTCACATCTGTGTGTGTCATCTCATCTTGTATATAGTATATACCTGTATGTCATCTCCTCCTGTATATAGTATATACCTGTGTGTCATCTCCCCTGTATATAGTATATATGTGTGTGTCATCTCCCCTGTATATAGTATATACCAGTATGTCATCTCCTCCTGTATATATTATATGCCTGTGTGTCATCTCCCCTGTATATAGTATATATGTGTGTGTCATCTCCCCTGTATATAGTATATACCAGTGTGTCATCTCCTCCTGTATATAGTATATACCTGTGTGTCATCTCCCCTGTATATATTATATATGTGTGTGTCATCTCCTCCTGTATATAGTATATACCTGTATGTCATCTTCTCCTGTATATAGTATATACCTGTGTGTCATCTCCCCTGTATATAGTATATATGTGTGTGGCATCTCCCCTGTATACAGTATATACCTGTATGTCATCTCCTCCTGTATATAGTATATACCTGTGTGTCATCTCCTCCTGTATATAGTATATATGTGTGTGTCATCTCCCCTGTATATAGTATATGCCTGTATGTCATCTGCTCCTGTATATAGTATATACCTGTGTGTCATCTCCCCTGTATATAGTATATATGTGTGTGTCATCTCCTCCTGTATATAGTATATACCTGTATGCCATCTCCTCCTGTATATAGTATATACCTGTGTGTCATCTCCCCTGTATATAGTATATACCTGTGTGTCATCTCCCCTGTATATAGTATATATGTGTGTGTCATCTCCCCTGTATATAGTATATACCTGTGTGTCATCTCCCCTGTATATAGTATATATGTGTGTGTCATCTCCCCTGTATATAGTATATACCTGTGTGTCATCTCCTCCTGTATATAGTATATACCTGTATGTCATCTCCTCCTGTATATAGTATATACCTGTGTGTCATCTCCCCTGTATATAGTATATATCTGTGTGTCATCTCCTCCTGTATATAGTATATGCCTGTGTGTCATCTCCTCCTGTATATAGTATATATCTGTGTGTCATCTCCTCCTGTATATAGTATATACCTGTGTGTCATCTCCTGTATATAGTATATATCTGTATGTCATCTCCTCCTGTATTAGACCGCGTTCACACGTTATTTGGTCAGTATTTTTACCTCAGTATTTGTAAGCTAAATTGGCAGCCTGATAAATCCCCAGCCAACAGGAAGCCCTCCCCCCTGGAAGTATATATTAGCTCACACATACACATAATAGACAGGCCATGTGACTGACAGCTGCCGTATTTCCTATATGGTACATTTGTTGCTCTTGTAGTTTGTCTGCTTATTAATCAGATTTTTATTTTTGAAGGATAATACCAGACTTGTGTGTGTTTTAGGGCGAGTTTCATGTCTCAAGTTGTGTGTGTTGAGTTGCGTGTGGCGACATGCATGTAGCGACTTTTGTGAGATGAGTTTTGTGTGGCGACATGCATGTAGCAACTTTTTGTGTGTCGAGTTGCATGTGACAGGTTAGTGTAGCAAGTGGTGTGCAGCAAGTTTTGCGCATGGCGAGTTTTGTGTGTGGCGAGTTTTATGTGTGGTGCTTTTTGAGTATGTGCAAGTTTTGTGTGAGGCAACTTTTGCATGTGTTGCAACTTTTGGGCATGTGGCAATTTTTCCACGTGTGCAAGTTTTGAGTGTGGTGAGTTTTCCATGAGGTGAGTTTTGCACGTGTGGCGAGTTTTGTGTGAGCCTAGTTTTGCATGTGGCGAGTTTTGCGCGTGGTGAGTTTTGAGCGGCGACTTTTGTGTTTCGACTTTTATGTGGCGAGGTTGGTGTATGTGTGGTGAAATGTGTGCTGAGGGTGATATGTGTTCAAGCACGTGGTAGTATGTGGCGCATTTTGTGTGTGTGTTCATATCCCAGTGTGTGGTGAGTATCCCATGTCGGGACCCCTCCTTAGCAACTGTACGGTATATACTCTTTGACGCCATCACTCTCACTCTTTAAGTCCCCCTTGTTCACATCTTGCAGCTGTCAATTTGCCTCCAACACTTTTCCTTTCACTTTTTCCCCATTATGTAGATAGGGGCAAAATTGTTTGGTGAATTGGAACGCGCGGGGTTAAAATTTCGCCTCACAACATAGCCTATGACGCTCTCGGGGTCCAGACTTGTGACTGTGCAAAATTTTGTGGCTGTAGCTGCGACGGTGCAGATGCCAATCCCGGAATTTATATATTAGATATATGTGTGTCTCAATGATATATATATATATATATATATATATATATATATATATATATATATATATATATATACCTATACTATGTGTACACATTTATTCTATCTATTGAAGTCTAACCTGTCAGTGTGATTTTACTGCACACCGCACTGAATTGCCATTTCTATAGAACACCGGTGCGTATTTCTCGCAAGTCACACTGATGGTCCGTGTGTAATCTGTATTTTTCTCGCCCCCATAGACTTTCATTGGCGGACTTTTTGCGCAATAAGCTGACAAACACAGCATGCTGCAATTTTCTACGCACGTAAAATACAGCTGCGAAATATACGGCAGATAGGAGCTGCCCCATAGAGAATCATTGGTCCGTGTGCAATGTGTAGTTTTTGTGCCTCTCATACGTCCGTAAAACTCTCTAGTGTGACTCCGACCTCATTGTGAAAAGTTATTTGAAAGTACAGTTACATTTTAGCTAGACTAAATACATTTGCCAATATCTTGGCTTTCTCAGTAGTCTCTGCACTAAACAGCTTCTATCAAATTTAGGACCATCACCATGACTGTACCAGAATACCACTGTCAGTCCCATTACCTGTCTTCTCTGTACAACCAAACCCACTGGTGATGAGACCACCCTAACCTGATTAGCTGACCTCTGATAACTACCGTTAGCAAATAGACTATAAAAATGTGGCAATCAAGGTGCTGATACCCACCAATAGCCAGATCTGTGTGGCTGCTTTACTCTGTAGATGGCTGTACCCCTTTGGCCCCCAATGACTTGACTGTATTCGACAGAGGTGAAAACTAGCCATATGTTTGCACTACAGTGAAATCCAAAGGAAGGGAAGCACAGAGGACCACCACCCCTTTATTCTAGATATCAGTTAAGGTCTTAGCTCTTTAAGGGAATCTGTCAGCAGGTTTTCACTGCTTAATCTGACAGCAGCCTAATATAGGACAAGAAAGCCTGATTCCAGCGATGTGTCACTTAATTGACTGCTTGGTGCAGTTTTGATAGAATCCCTGTTTTGTCTGATGTAGATTTAGCAGAGCTAAGACTGTTGGGCTATGTATCATCCCCGCCCACACCACTGATTGGCAGCTTCTCATGTACACAGTGCATTGACAGCAACCTGCCAATCTGTGGTGGGGGCGGGTTTACACAGGTTATCTGAACTGCTCTGCGCGTGACGCCTAGTCCTCTAGTGATAATCTCCTGCTGATAAAATACTGATTGTTTTAAAACTACAGCACACAGCCTAATAATTGACACATCCCTGGAATCAGGATCTCTTTCCCTAATATTATGCTGCTCTCAGATTAATTGGCAAAATTCTGCTAACAGATTCATGTTAAACCCACTGATAAAAATTTTAAGTAGCTACTTTCATATTTTGGATATAAAATGTATGGACTGTGTGGAATGGATTTCTGCTGCATCAGATTTCATACATAGACACAAAAGGTTACAGAAAAGACAGCAGTTGGTGGTGGTCACTCCACAGTGGCCCTCGCTCAGGATCCAAATACAAGTGCAAAGCTCGTTACTGTTATTTAATTATGAACAAAGATTATTACCGGACAGATCATATCTGTTTATATGCTAGCAATTATCCAAGCTCCGTGTGCATTAGACACACATGAATAATAGACTCTGCACATGACTGCCCATTTATCTGATCTGCCCAGGATGAAGACAGAAGAATTGATTTCTTCACCTGAGCCGATCATTAATTTGGGAACCATTACAGATTGATGCTCCGATAATGACTCTGTTGTGAGGACATTATGGTATTAGTATTGGAGCTATTGGATGGGATAATAGAAGGACATTTTCCAATTTAAGTGGTTAGTTGGCCGCTGGATTAACCTGAGTGCTTTAATGGAAAACAGATTGTGTCTTTTGCTGAATGTATGTAGCTGCGTCTTACTTTTGTACTTTGGAAATTACACAATTATATATAAAGATTCCTGTAAATGATCTATATAATGACATGGACCATACAGTCTTGTAATACCTGCAGACACCTACAGCCATAGAAGAGACTACATTGGCAATAATGACAATAATAATCATTGCAATTTCCCATCAGTACTTTACTCACTGTAAAAGAACAATTGTCTGAAGGATAATCAAAGCAAAGTATAAGAATAATTAATAATAATCATTTTATTTCTATAGCGCCAACATATTCCACAGCAGTTTACATTTTTAGGGGGGACTTGTACAGACAATAAAAGACATTACAGAATAACAATAATCACATAAATCAACAGATACCAAAGAATAAATATTATTTACCATAACAGTACCTAAAATAAAAACTGTATAAATAGTTCTTTAAAGAAACATTGAGCCTAAAAAAAATCAATATATTAAATAAGAAATATTGTTGCGCTCACAGTCAGTCTTGTATAAAACACGGAGAGAACAAACTATGTAATCACCTGCTGATCAGTTTCATCTTCAGCTGCTAGTCTATTTATGACCCAGATTGTCCCAGAGGGGGGAGGCTCCTGCTGCAGCTAAATGTCTTACATCCACACACAGGGCAGTGAGAAGGAAATATGGCTGAGCTCATGAAACACATAGAGAATAATCCTTTAAATAATTCTCAGAATGAATTGTAATATGAGGCACAATAGGATCAAATAAATTGAGATTATTTTTATACATTTTTTGGGGGATAAATATTATATAGATTTTGTTTCTTTTATTATATTTTTTGGCCAGCAGTGCATTACATACACCATTACAGCTCTGGCAAGCATTTCCACTCCGCACCTTCAGGCTCCTTTAAAAATGTTTATGAGTATAGATAAGCATTACTACTTTTCTACAGAAATGGCGCCACCTCGTAAACTGTTCACATGTGGTATTGCAGTTCACATAAGGGTTGGACACTTTTGGGACAATTTTTTTTGGCCTTATATATATATATATATATATATATATATATATACATATATATATATATATATATATATATTTGGGGATGAAAAACAATTTTTGCAATTGGGTTTTATTATACATTTTCCACCTTTCGGATTTTACAGCCTTTGATTCCTGCACAGTCAACTTTGATGTGATCATAAATCAGCTGAGAGGAGATAAGAAAACGACAGATGACATTATGACCTCCCCATGAGACCGTCATAATAAACTCACAGAAGGTGTTTTGGTTAACTTATTCTGCTGCCAGCAACAGTACAATACAGAGACTATAGAAGGCAAGCAGTGCAAATTTTTTAATGGAACCTACCGTAATTGAAAAAAAAAGATTTTTAGTCCCCAATACATGGATTTAAGTAGAAATAAAAAATATCCCAAAAGTGCACAACCCCTATAAATATTTGGTAAAATGACCTCTTAGTTTTTGTGTAGCTGGTCATATAGTCTTGGGCCATGATCCAAGCTTTTTTGGGAGCGTTCCTTGCAGCTTGGGATATAGGGAGGTATGTTTTTTGTGTTGGTAGAGGGTCATATTTGGTGGAAATACATATTACTGCCAATCATATAAGACCGATATTTGTAGATCTAACTTTATTGGTTGAGAACACTTATTATACAAGCTTACAAATTTCCACTGTGGCAGTGGTACACAATGTGTTGCCCCTTAAATCTCTGCTTTCACTATAGCATTGCTCGCATGTATGTAATTAGGACCTCATATACTGTTAAAATAACAAATTGCTTCCACTAATAAAACATCTGGCACTTGTTAGCAGGAATTACAAACAGAGTTTCCAAGCCTTGTAAGTTTGTTTTTATGGACATCTAAACATAGAGTTAAAATCAGATGGTTCCTTTAAAACAGGACATAGGCAGTAAGTGGTGGAACAAACTGCAGTGTAAAAGCCGAGGAACAATATTCCACTCTAAATCTGCGGTTAATCAATAGTGTCCGACTGATAGAATATAAGTGTTGGTATGGATTGCAGGAGGGGGCTGCTTGTTAGTAGGTGGCTAGGACAATAGGGTAAGTCCTACAGATATCTCATCATACATAGATGGGCAGCGTAAATGTCAACCATCCCTCCTCACACAGAACACGTTATAGGGTGTAAAACTGCATTGGGGATTTCTAACAGATACAGTGCCTACAAGTAGTATTAAACCCCCTGCAGATTTAGCAGGTTTAATAAGATGCAAATTAGTTAGAGTCTTCAAACTTCAAACAAGAGCAGGATTTATTAACAGATGCATAAATCTTAAAAACCAAAAAGTTTTGTTGCTCAGTTAAATTTTTATAAATTTTAAACATAAAAGTGTGGGTCAATTATTATTCAACCCCTAGGTTTAATATTTTGTGGAATAACCTTTGTTTGCAATTACAGCTAATAATCGTCTTTTATAAGACCTGATCAGGCCGGCACAGGTCTCTGGAGTTATCTTGGCCCACTCCTCCATGCAGATCTTCTCCAAGTTATCTAGGTTCTTTGGGTGTCTCATGTGGACTTTAATCTTGAGCTCCTTCCACAAGTTTTCAATTGTGTTAAGGTCAGGAGACTGACTAGGCCACTGCAACACCTTGATTTTTTGCCTCTTGAACCAGGCCTTGGTTTTCTTGGCTGTGTGCTTTGGGTCGTTGTCTTGTTGGAAGATGAAATGACGACCCATCTTAAGATCCTTGATGGAGGAGCGGAGGTTCTTGGCCAAAATCTCCAGGTAGGCCGTGCTATCCATCTTCCCATGGATGCGGACCAGATGGCCAGGCCCCTTGGCTGAGAAACAGCCCCACAGCATGATGCTGCCACCACCATGCTTGACTGTAGGGATGGTATTCTTGGGGTCGTATGCAGTGCCATCCAGTCTCCAAACGTCACGTGTGTGGTTGGCACCAAAGATCTCGATCTTGGTCTCATCAGACCAGAGAACCTTGAACCAGTCAGTCTCAGAGTCCTCCAAGTGATCATGAGCAAACTGTAGACGAGCCTTGACATGACGCTTTGAAAGTAAAGGTACCTTACGGGCTCGTCTGGAACGGAGACCATTGCGGTGGAGTACGTTACTTATGGTATTGACTGAAACCAATGTCCCCACTGCCATGAGATCTTCCCGGAGCTCCTTCCTTGTTGTCCTTGGGTTAGCCTTGACTCTTTGGACAAGCCTGGCCTCGGCACGGGAGGAAACTTTCAAAGGCTGTCCAGGCCGTGGAAGGCTAACAGTAGTTCCATAAGCCTTCCACTTCCGGATGATGCTCCCAACAGTGGAGACAGGTAGGCCCAACTCCTTGGAAAGGGTTTTGTACCCCTTGCCAGCCTTGTGACCCTCCACGATCTTGTCTCTGATGGCCTTGGAATGCTCCTTTGTCTTTCCCATGTTGACCATGTTTGAGTGCTGTTCACAAGTTTGGGGAGGGTCTTAAATAGTCAGAAAAGGCTGGAAAAAGAGATAATTAATCCAAACACGTGAAGCTCATTGTTCTTTGTGCCTGAACTACTTCTTAATACTTTAGGGGAACCAAACAGAATTCTGGTGGGTTGAGGGGTTGAATAATAAATGACCCTCTGAAAAGACTTTTCACAATTAAAAAAAAAAATAAACAAAGAAATAACATTCTTTTTTGCTGCAGTGCATTTCACACTTCCAGGCTGATCTACAGTCCAAATGTCACAATGCCAAATTAATTCCAAATGTGTAAACCTGCTAAATCTGCAGGGGGTTGAATACTACTTGTAGGCACTGTAAATTGCTTGGGTGTCTGCTCTAAAATTCAGAGCCATAGGGGATCTGTGCACATGTGTATGGAAGCTGAATGATGCAGACTATTGTGGTTGAAAAAAAGAAGAGTCCTTATACCGGGTCCAAGGGCTTCCTAGTAACTATCGGCTTTTGATCACCCTATTGTGCTGTTATGGGTCTCTGAGACTCTGCTCCTTGACACTCAGAGGGTTGCTTTAGGTATCGTATGGATGCTACTCTGACCTGTTGGTTATAAGCACTTGGGGAAAGACAAGTATTGGACCCCCTAACACAGTAATAATGTCCCCCAAGTGCACCTTTAAAACTAATATTGCCCTTATAGTGCCCCTTAAGGCCCCGTCTCACATAGCGATTTACCAACGATCACGACCAGCGATACGACCTGGCCGTGATCGTTGGTAAGTCGCTGTGTGGTCACTGGGGAGCTGTCACACAGACAGCTCTCTCCAGCGACCAACGATCAGGGGAACGACTTCGGCATCGTTGAAACTGTCTTCAACGATGCCGAAGTCCCCCTGCAGCACCCGGGTAACCAGGGTAAACATCGGGTTACTAAGCGCAGGGCCGCGCTTAGTAACCCGATGTTTACCCTGGTTACCAAAAAAACAAACAGTACATACTCGCCTTTCGGTGTCCGTCAGGTCCCTTGCCGTCTGCTTCCTGCTCTGACTGAGCCGCCGTACAGTGAGAGCAGATCACAGCGGTGACGTCACTGCTGCGCTCTGCTCTCACTGTACGGCCGGATCTCAGAGCAGGAAGCAGACGGCAAGGGACCTGACGGACACCGAAAGGCGAGTATGTACTGTTTGTTTTTTTTGGTAACCAGGGTAAACATCGGGTTACTAAGCACGGCCCTGCGCTTAGTAACCCGATGTTTACCCTGGTTACCAGTGAAGACATCGCTGGATCGGTGTCACACACACCGATTCAGCAATGTCAGCGGGACCTCAACGACCAAAAAAAGGTCCAGGCCATTCTGACACGACCAGCAATCTCACAGCAGGGGCCTGATCGCTGGTACGTGTCACACATAGCGAGATCGCTACTGAGGTCGCTGTTGCGTCACAAAACTTGTGACTCAGCAGCGATCTCGCTAGCGATCTCGCTATGTGAGACGGGGCCTTTACAAATGATGCCCCAAGTTCTCCCTCCAAATGTGAGAAATTCCACCTTAGTGCCACCCATCCCACGAAAAATAAACTTGACGCTCACCTAATCCAAGCAACTGGGTCATTTTCATCTCTGCTCACAAAATCCGACACAATACAGTGACGTTATTGCATCACCTGTGTGTAACACCCCTGGTAATCTGTTGTTACAGTGGCATTGCTTTCCTCTCAGGGAGGGTGATGCCATGTGTGGAAGTGAGGAAGGATCCCTTTAACAGGTAACAAGTACATGCAACACTGTTCTGACTCCAGGCCAGAAGGGAGAGCTTGAGACCCGGATTCAGGGGAACTTTCCTATATATTCTGGCCTGGGGGAGGAGTTAGGCAGTCTGTCAGAGAACCAGAGACAGAGAGAGTCTGAGAGTGAAGAGTGGAAAGCAGGGGCCATGCAGTCACGTTGTTCTGCAACTCCTGGAAAGAGGACAGAGAAATAGAGCAGTCTGTACGAGACTCATAGGGGAGAAGAAGCGAAGGAGAGGAAAGAGCTGAAGGGGAGCTGTGACTGAGCTCCCTCCACGCTGAAGCTCATGAATACCAGAGGCCGGAATTCCGAGGTTGTGGGGGTAACTGTATGCCCCACAGCAGAAACCAGTGGGCTGGAGATTTCAAGTTGCCTGCCCACCACTATACCCAAAGGCACATCAGCTTATAGAGCCCGGAGTCACCACTAGAAGAGACACCTGTAAAAAGGCTCGAGTTGCCTGCCATGCGGGTAATGTCCGACCAAAAGGACAGACAGAAAGAGAGGATCAGTAAGGAAGGCTTCCAACCCGACCTTGCTGGTGGGATTCCGAATCGCTTCCAGGCTGGCCAGACCTCACCATCACCTGTTACCGGTACCCTGGACTGTGGCTGCATACTACCAGTAAAAGGTAAAGAGACTGCAACCTTGTGTCCTCAAATTCTTTCCGGCACTACACCATGTTTCATCTTTACCCACTACACCGGGAGCCCTGGGGACTAAGCTTCACCTGTGGGAAGCCATACCATCCCTGCTGCAGTACCATTATCCCCAGTGGATCCCTTTAAGCAGCGTCAGTCATCCCTGACCGAATACCACAGGTAGCGTCACGAACATTCTTTATTCAAAACAACCCCTTTAAATACTCTTGGATGCCCAGGGCCACGGACCGGGTCGCTGTCACCGTGACTACCCCTTTAGTGACCACCGGACCCGGCCCGAGTACCCCATGGTCTTGTTCGCAGTATGGTCCCTGCTCACCTCTACAACAGGATTGAATGGCGTCAACTTCATGTTGAAGTAGAAACAGTACTCCAGGTGATCCAGGGGATGTGAACAGCCTTAGACCTTCGACAATAGCAACACCATGGAACATTTTTGTTCATTTTTCTTTTTATTTCCATGGTATCCATTCCTGTGGCCGCTCTCGCTACCCATAGGTCCTGTGGGTCTTTATTGGCAATATGTGCCTATTTTCCCAACTATTAAAGCTGCGAGTATGAAGGCAAAACCACCAAGTGACTGACAGAGTTCCAGCCTTGGTTTGAAAGGGGTAACCCAATGATGACTTGAACATAGGAATTAGTTACAGTAATGGCGTGAGCCTGATCTTTCACTTGTATAACTCTCTAGGCTTTGCCCTGTTCCACTTGCACACGACTCCACTCACTCTGTTTGACTTGGTTGTTTACAGGGTTGCCAGTCTCTGTCTATACAATTGGTTCCAGCAACTCTATGCTGCCTCATCCGTAGCAAACTTTAAACCTGCAGTGGCTTCCATGGTCTCTCGCCAGCTCACTGACTTGTCTTATGGTGGCTATACTTGGTCAATGCTGCAAGCACCGCTCAGGTTCCTCCGGTCTCCCAGTCTTTGGTGCTCCGAGTCCATAAAAGGTGCCAAGTTGCCAAACCACTGACAACCTATGGACAGCTGTCACACTATTTATTGAGGATAGTCGCCATGTTTTTATAATTTTGGACAATATCTTTTAAGTGTTACAAGACTTAGGATATACTTTGTATAACTGTATTCGCCACATACAAGTTTTTTTATTTTTCGGGAGGAGTCTTATAAGTTACATAATGGGACTTATAACAATGGTATAGCAGTAGAAGTAGCAACAATGACTTTGTACATGGCTTAGCCAGCAATGCACTTCCAGCTTCCTTCCAGATTATTGGGGGTCATAGTTGCTGGTTCTTATTAAACTATTAAACTAATTATTAATAATTATTATTATTGTAACTCAGTTGATTATTAAAGTGGTGGCTATTGACGGCAACCCTCATTCTCTAAAGTTCAGAGTGATAGTTGTTTAATCCATACATTGCTTCCTCACTCAATAAAACCCTAGTCAACTGCCTACTCTGACTACTCATATGCGCTTGCATTTTAGGCACAAAAATCGATTAAAAGTAGAAAACCCCTTTAAGAACAACAGGTTTAGATTCAGAACAGGAAGACGTAAGATGCGTTGCTATGACCATACCTAATACATAGATTAATAAATTACTATTATTGTGCCAGCTACACATAGAAAATTGTAAATTACCAAATTATATTATTTCTTTACCAGTGGAGGTCAACATTCAGTAACAATATGCCCATACATAATTTATGTGCTATTTTTCCTTGAAATTTTTTTTAATTTTAAATAAAAAAATAATAATCCTAACTCCACCTTCTGATATAACTAGAAACATGCCAAAGAAAATTAGAATAAATATGTCTCGGAGTCACACTGTCGACAAGGCAGACAATGAGGATGTTTTTCTTAAAGTACATCAGAGAATTTCTCTCTCTTCTTCAATATAAACCACATTTGATTAATAAGTTACTGGAACAGGGAGCGGAGGACGTGAGTGGGATGTAATTGTACATCTGGCTGCTATCAATATTGGAGATAGGCATCTCGGTTTCTATTTTTTAGAGGCTTAATGCATAGGATGTCCATTATTAAAAATAGATCCAATTAAGGGTGAAATAGATTTTAAGAAAATTAAAAATAGAAAAAACATATTACTGTGACCTCTTTATACTATGCGTCTACTGTGAATGGAGTAGGGAAAATCAGTTTGCTTGCTGTTCCAATTTGGATTTGTTGAGTAGAAAAGATACCATGGCATATTCAAGTTTGCAAATAACTGTATATTTATTCCAGAGCAGCAGGTTTGCGCATATGAGCCAACATTAACTTTTCGGTCATGAGACTGGGACTTTGTTCATGGCCACTGACAGAGAACCAGTCTGTGTCTTAACGTGAACAAGGTCTCATGACCAAAACATTAACATTGGCCCACCTGTTGTTATGAAATAAGTACATACAGTTATTTACGAATTTGGTTGTGCCACGGTATCTTTTCTACTCATTTTGGCTCTTTTCTACCCCATGAGCACACGCCCACTGTCACCACTGAGTGCCTACCATACTTACCTAATTTTTTGGCAGGTTTGTTAGTCCACAGAGTACTATGTGAAAATTGATTCAACAGCCTTATAAAATTGCCATAAGCAAAGCTTAAATCTGGAAAATTAATTTTCAAATCTATTACAATGACTGAAAAATTATGAATCTTGAATGTTGTGTGTACTGACGGGCTGCTAATAAATGAATGGAAATCCACTGAGCCATATATTAAAACATTTGCCTACTCTCCTAGAATTTTTTGGAGACGCCTAGAAAAGCAGACAATGTGAAAAAGTTCTCCAGCGTGGTCAGGAAAAAAGACTTTATGTTTACTGTAGAAATATTAAAAGGACATGTAGTGGATACATTTGAAAGCCCAGGATGGCTAGCGCCTGACTTGTTTAGACCGTGAGGTCTTAAGGCCCCGTCTCACATAGCGAGATCGCTAGCGAGATCGCTGCTGAGTCACAAGTTTTGTGACGCAACAGCGACCTCAGTAGCGATCTCGCTATGTGTGACACGTACCAGCGATCAGGCCCCTGCTGTGAGATCGCTGGTCGTGTCGGAATGGCCTGGACCTTTTTTTGGTCGTTGAGGTCCCGCTGACATCGCTGAATCGGTGTGTGTGACACCGATCCAGCGATGTCTTCACTGGTAACCAGGGTAAACATCGAGTTACTAAGCGCAGGGCCGCGCTTAGTAACCCGATGTTTACCCTGGTTACCAGCGTAAATGTAAAAAAAAAAAACAGTACATACTCACCATCTGTTGCCCGTCAGGTCCCTTGGCGTCTGCTTCCTGCTCTGACTGAGCCGCCGTAAAGTGAGAGCACAGCGGTGACGTCACTGCTGTGATCTGCTCTCACTGTACGGCGGCTCAGTCAGAGCAGGAAGCAGACGCCAAGGGACCTGACGGGCAACAGATGGTGAGTATGTACGGTTTGTTTTTTTTTACATTTACGCTGGTAACCAGGGTAAACATCGGGTTACTAAGCGCGGCCCTGCGCTTAGTAACCCGATGTTTACCCTGGTTACCCGGGTGCTGCAGGGGGACTTTGGCATCGTTGAAGACAGTTTCAACGATGCCGAAGTCGTTCCCCTGATCGTTGGTCGCTGGAGAGAGCTGTCTGTGTGACAGCTCCCCAGCGACCACACAGCGACCACACAGCGACGCTGCAGCGATCAGCATCGTTGTCTGTATCGCTGCAGCGTCGCTGTGTGAGACGGGGCCTCTAATCATGGTCAGAAAAGCAGATAGGTCCCCCAAGCATCATATCCTTGTAAGGCGGCCAGGGTGGTAGTCATGGCAATGAGCTGTAGTGTTCCCACACCCTGGCGCTCACAAATGAAACACAATGTCCCCTCTGCGGTGTGTGCAACGTACGCAGCAGCACACTCACATTTATTGCTGGAGTCCTTTCTGCTTCTGTCTTCCCATCTTTCCCTCCATGGGCCTTACAAACAGCTGTGGAGACAGTGTCCATTCTTAACAAGTTAACTTTACTTAACAGTAGGGTTTTCAATACAAATGCGGCACAGTGTATGCAGAGTGACATTTCTTTAGCTTTCACTGACTTCCTGGCAACCTCTGTTCTTCCTGGCAATCTCTGCATCGCTTCTGGCAATCCCTGCCTCGCTTCTGGCAATCCCTGCCTCGCTTCTGGCAACCCCTGCCTCTTTCCAGCAATCACTGCTCTTTCCGGACAATCCCTTTCCTGTTCCAGCAATCACGGCTCTTTCCTGGACAATCCCTGGCCTGTTCCAGCAATCAGTGCTCTTGCTGGACAATCTCTGTCCCGTTCGTGCCTTTAAGCCCAACAGCTTCCTGCCATTCCCCTGGTCCAGCCTTGAAATTAAAGGGTAAAAGGCTCGCTCTTTCAGTTTCACATAATCCCTGCCGTAAGCTTCGGATCCTCCTAGGAATTGTCTGGTTCAAACTGATGACCGCCTGTATGACACCCAGCCTGGGGCCCCTTCTTGCCGAAGCAAC
This sequence comes from Ranitomeya variabilis, assembly GCF_051348905.1. NCBI lineage: Eukaryota > Metazoa > Chordata > Amphibia > Anura > Dendrobatidae > Ranitomeya > Ranitomeya variabilis. The sequence goes on along the minus strand of NC_135232.1, from coordinate 678,258,990 downwards.
CTTATCCCCATGGCTGTCAGACTGTCCCAGTTCACTGCTGCATCACAACTTGCCCTGGGCATGGCTGCCAGGGTTCTGATCTCTAACCAGGAAGTGTCTTCTCTATATCCCCACTGTTCTGCACTACACTACTCTGTAACTCCTCCCAGTCTGGAAAACCCCTATGCTGTCTATACCCAAGCTAATACTCTTATTCCCTGTCTCTAGTATGCACCCTCTATTCTAATCCCACTATTGTCCTATGCTACCTTTTATCCTATCCTTAATTCTGTATACGACACATATCAAATGCATTCACATTACAGTACATAAACACATAAACACATTAACACTTACAAATGCTCTGAAACTTCACACATCAAATGTGAAGAATGTCCAAAGGGAGAGAAGCATATGACAGACTCCGTCACCTTGTTATGCCACCTAATACGCCACCTAATACTTACCTTTCCGGCCAGCTTGCTCCCGACGCTCCTCCTCGCTCCTCTCCATCTGGATTCTCTGGTGCTTGTCCCTTCGGCGGTCTGCGCATGCGCAGACGCGCTCCTCTCACCGCTGGGGCTTCTGGGAGGTTGTGACCCGGTGGCTCCACCCCCAATATGGCGGCACCCGTCGGGTACTTCTTCCCTGAATCTCTCCAGGTAAGACGCCTTTGCGTCTATTGCTTTCGCCAGCTTCTTACTAGCGTCTCCTTGGGTTCTTTGGCTCCAGTCTCTGCTCCTCACACTTTGACTCAGATTAGGCTCGTTAGTTATTGTCATTTTCTGCCGTCCCTGTCAGTCTTGTGTTCCTGCAGTCTCTGCCAGTCCTGTGTTCCTGCCGTTTCTGCCAGTCCTGTGTTCCTGCCATCCCTGCCAGTCCTGTGTTCCTGCCGTCTCTGCCAGTCCTGTGTTCCTGCCATCCCCGGCAGTCCTGTGTTCCTGCCATCTCTGCCAGTCCTGTGTTCCTGCCCTCTCTGCCAGTCCTGTGTTCCTGCCATCCCTGCCAGTCCAGTGCTCCTGCCGTCTCTGCCAGTCCCGCGTTCCTACCATCTCTGCCAGTCCCATGTTCCTGCCGTCTCTGCCAGTCCTGTGTTCTTGCCGTTCCAGCCAGTCCTGTGTTCCTGTTGTTCCCCGCCTATCGTGTGTCTCCACCATACCGGTCAGTACTGTGTCTTGCCGTCCTTGCCCGTCCGGTGCCTTCTCCATTCTGGTCTCCTCTGTGGTCCTGTCTCACTCCTAACCTCAGTCGCCCCTTTGGCCCCAGCAGTTGTGGCTTCACCCTCCTTGGGCCTGTCCCAAACACTCCCTGTATAGGGGTGGCACTATCTGGTCCGCTCGCCCTCGAGGGCTCTGAAGCCGCGACCCAGAGGGTCCACTTCTCGGGTTCTTATACACCTCCTTACATCCTGATACCATGACCTACAAGTTCTCACATCCTCAAGATATTGTGTACTCAAGGGGGACTATGACTGAACGTTGGAGAGCGTAAGATGGAATAAGTAGAGGTGAGACCAACCATCTAATGTGTATGTCAACATCTCAACTCTGCCCCGACATGAAAGGGGCATTTTAAGCCTAGAAGCCCAGCCCAAACCATTTTGGTTTAATGGAGATAAAGCCGACATGGCTGGTTTCTGGCAGTGGCTGAATGCCCCATCCGCATTAGACTAGCATTGGCTGAGCCCATTATTATCGATCAAGTTCAGCCAACAATCCAATTTCAAACTCCCAATCCTTTTGTTCTCTTTGAGATAAGCCAGAGGCGTCTAGCAGCTTCTCTCTCATGGAGAACACAAGCACTAGGCCGAACAAGTACTCATATGTATGGGAAATTTAGGTGTGCTAGCTGTTGGCTAAACCATCTTTCAGACAAGTTGTCTAAAGTGTACGATGGGGCTTTACTGCACTCATCCCATTGAAAATACTTGCATAATCAGCCAAATTGAGTATGAGTGAGATAGCTGTCTGATGACAGCAAACCATAGTTTTCAAGTGTGTGATCACTTTAAGGTTGGTGTCACATTTGCATGTGTAATGCGAATTTGCAGCTGCATGTATTTCTATGCAGCTGAACGCTCCGGCCCGAACCGCCGGTGACAGTGCCAGGAATTCATGCGAGAGACTCGCGTGAGTTTCTCGCATTACACACGCAAGTGTGACACCGGCCTAACTAGTGGTCTGGGGACTGAGACTGCCATGGGGTCTGGTCAATTTATTCATGGGTCAGAATTTCTAGAAGATTTAGCCTGTGTTCAGATTAATTTAGACTTTAGACTATACCCTTAAATTAACTTTAGGCGTCTAGCCTGGTGTCTCAATTTAGTTTTGGTTTGTGGATTTGATTTTACAGTATCTTAAGCTTTGGTTCAGGACATTAATTTATTTTGACATCTGAATTATTTTCATAAATGTTGCATTTAGTACATGGTGCCTATTGACATCAATGAGCTCTCTGTAGCTCAATGACCTATTTGATCCATATGCTTTTGTAGTCTTGATCTACTTTAGTTTATTTGTGGTGATCTACTTTTGTTAAGACAGGAGTTCTGTCAATTATGGTCTTTATAAACTCAAAATGCCTTAAAAGTGTATGGGAAAATGGGTTTTATAGACCACAGAACCTCTTTGAAAACCTAAATGTATTCAGGAAACAATTAAGAGTTGTCTCAGAGATTTTCTCTTCTACAGGCGGAGCAGTCTAGACAAGCCAATGCTTCCTTCATAGGAATCTATTGTCCTTTATGGTAACCGATGATGCACTGGATGCAGGATTGTTCTAAGAGTAAAACCCCTATTTGTTGTACAAAATCTTTATTTTCAGAAGTTAAGGTACTACTCTGTCTCAAAACTATAGCACCCAGAAACCTATATTGTCCATTCTGGGCTATGCAGGGAAAAACAGTAGGAGCACCAGTGGAGCCTCTCATGGGAGCAGCTCAAATAGTAGTGTTATAATTGTATCAGAATTGCTCTCGTGTCTATTTCAGATTTTATTATTATTATATTGCTGTATTCTTGAATATGCTGTCCGATTTTGAAAAGGATAATATTGTTTGGCAGCCATTTGAGTACAGATCAGCTGAAGAATTTCGCTCCCTCAGACACTCAACCCATTACCTTCAATATCTATCATGTAATCCTTCATTTTACCTGTGGGAGTGCTGCAGCGCAATTAGACTCTTGCTGACAGTTTCCAATTTTTTTAATTTTTCAAATAAGTTGCCCGATCGCAGGAATTATAATATAAGAACCATTCTTTGCTTTTCAATCCCTCCTCCAGTGACAGCGATCCCTGGTGGTCTTGCAACAATGATGTCATGTCCATTGCTTGTGCAGGACCCCCGGGGGTTGTTTTTGTTGAAAAGTAGAATGACCAGGTGAGTAATGATTCTGTTACCATTATTACTGCTGTTGGCCAACTATTTTCAAATTCTGTAAAAGAAAAAAAATATTCAATTTGTCCTACCTGGGTCAGATTGGCCCCTGATTTTGTGCAGGGTGCAATTTATGTTTTCTATCCATTCCATCAGTATATAGGTTGGGCCATTTATATGGATACACCTGGGTGGGCCATTTATAAAGTTGGATCCAAAATGGCCAACTTCAAAATAGCCACCATGGTCACCACCCATCTTGAAAAGTTTCCCCCCTCCCATATACTAATGTGCCACAAACAGGAAGGTGATATCACCAACAATTCCCATTTTATTTAGGTGTATCCATATAAATGGCCCACCCTGTAGTTTTGTTGCCATTATCATTGTTCATATTAGAGATGGTGAATAATGTTTGGCTCCTTGCAGTAATTCACCTTCTTAAGGCTATGTGCCCATGTTGCAGAAATGCTGCGGAAATGTCCGCAGCATTTCTGCAACTCCCTGCCGCAGGTAAAAAGCATGCGAAATTCGCATGCATTTTCCCACAAAACACAAGCGTTTGTAGCTTGCAGAATGCTTGCGTTTTCCAAGCGATTTGAAGCATCGCTTGGAAAAGTGATAGACAGGTTGGTCACACTTGTCAAGCATAGTGCTTGACAAGTGCAACCAACTTTTTACTATTGATGCTATCTATACAGCATCAATAGTAAAAGATAGAATGTTAAAAATAATTAAAAAAAATAAAAAAATATGGCTATTCTCACCTTCCAACGGCCCCCGATCTCCTCAGCAGTGCTGCCAGTACATTCCGTTCCCAGGGATGCTTTGCGCTAAGGACCTTTGTGACGTCACGGTCGCATGACCGCGACGTCATCCCAGGTGCTTTGCGCAATGCATCCCTGGAAACGGAAGCTGCTGTGTGCACCACTGAGAGGAGGGAAGACTCCGGGGGCCATCAGAAGGTAAGTATATCCATATTTTTTATTTTCATTTTTTACAGAAATATGGTTCCCAAGGGCCTGGAGGAGAGTCTCCTCTTCTCCAGACCCGGGTACCATCTGCACATGATGCGCTCGCTTTATGCATGGTGGGCATAGCCATATGCGTAAAGTGAGTGGAGCGCCCCCAGACTCAGGGCCGCGGGGCACTCGGTACCGGGCCTCTCTGTCTCAGTTCTGGGGTTGTCACGGTGGCTAGACCCGGTCCGTGACCCTGCTAAGGGGCGTCCAGTGAAAGGTGTAGGTGGTGGTGCGTGGTGCAGTTCGCGGTGAATAACGAGGACACAGGGTTGCAGTCTCTATACCTCTTTACTTAAGGCTTCAAGATCCTCAATCCAGAGTACGGTTAAAAGGGCTGTCTGAGACCGGCCGGTCCGATGGCACCTCCAGAGTTCCCTTTGCAGGTGGAAATCTGTGCCTTCCTTCTAGCGCCTGTGTGTTGTAGTACTTCCCTGCTGAGCACCACGGGATAGTCCTCACAACTGTTGTGTCTGTTTCTGATGTTCTTTCCCACAACTTATGTCTGTTCTGATGTTCTTCTCCGTCCCCCAGATGATATGGCTAGGACGCACCCGTATGACGGGTAGGCCTGGAGTTCTTCCGGGACCCTAGTGATGCCCCTCTCCCACAGTTGCCCCCTATGTCTGCTTAGGTGATTTAGGTGAGACAGCCAACCTATAATTAACTGTCCTGCCGTTGGTTTGAAGTAATGCTTGGAGCCCAATACTTCCTCGGCGTTCCGGCCACCGGCTACGCGCCTCAGTAGGATGTTGCCTCGATCTTACAGCACGACTCCTACTGGTGTTATCTCCTTTTTGCTTTGATCTCGTTTCTCACTCTCCACAATAAACCTCGCTTCTTGTCCTTTCTTGAGATACCGCCGCGATGTAGTGCAGGCGCGGTTCCTTAACGTTCTGTCTTGTTCGCTAGGCCTCTGTCAGGATCCCACCCCTGACAGGGACCCCCCTGAATCTTCCCCTGCAACACCCTCTGCCACAGAATGTTGCCTGGTTCCAACCCAGTCAGCTTCTGTCTAACTTTCTATCCAATCCCCAGTTTTACCAGATTGTGAGGAGTGGCCTAATACATAGTGCCCTTTGCTCCCCCTGGAGGCCAGACTATGAAGTATATTGGTGTCTGTGATAACTGGTCAGGTGAACTCCTTAAGTGCCATCAGACGTACCATAGCCCCCCTTAGTGGCGGAGCATCAGTGCTGCAACGACCAGGACTCTGGGGCGCTGCATGAGCGTTTCAATGCAATCCTATGGCTGTGGAATCGCCGCGATAACGCAGAAATAATGAACATGCTGCGGATATTTCCGCAGCGGCAAAATACACAGCATGAGCACAGTAACTGCAGAATCCCAAAGGATTGCATAAGAATGCGGTTTTTATGCGTTTCCGCTGAGGCAAAAAACGCAGCAGAAAACATAACGTGGGAACACAGCCTAATACATAATGTATGCATATTGTCCTGCATCACCATGGAGCAAAATAGAATGCCTTGTGCTGCCTAACATAGTCCGTAAATACAGTACGAAACCTTAGGCCTATTTCAGCCGTTCGTATACATCACAGTTCGCGTTCGGACCATAATGTACTGACTGGCCATAGGTTTCCTAACGAATGCTTGACAGATTCCTATGATACTATTGAGTTCCAATAACGAGACATGTCGCCAGACCATGCATCGTGGTCCACACTCAGACCCCCAGGAGGAGACTGAGGAGCAAATGAGTGCAATAGGATTTTATCCGATGGTACACATATAATAGATATAGGAACCTTACTCACATGGTGAGGTTGTGACCACATAACACTACATGAGCAAAAATGCAAAAATGAACCAGATGCTGCAAGCCACTGGTTAAAAACTAAGATGATATTCGAATAGAATGTTTAGGTGGTTTTCTGTGCTGTTAATGAAGTTCCATGGATGAAACTAGGACACAGAGGATGAAGGATAATAAATAGATAATAAAACCTTCATCCTGTGTGCCCTTGTTTCATCCATTGAACTTCATCAGCAGCGCAGAAAACCACTTATATATCCTATCTGCATACTCAGACCGTGAATACAGTTATCCAGGACTATTTACAATTTTTCACTATGGGCCGAAGAACTGCCTGTTGTACCCAAAGCTGATCTCTGCTGGCACAAAGCGGTCACGAACCACTTCTGCCGGCAATTCAGCGACTTCCGCCACTGACGACATATCAACAGAGCAGTGGCATGGGGTGTGACTGCTGACATCATGCTGATTAATAGCCAGCTCCCTGCTGCCTAACTGCGGGGAGCTGACTGTCAATCAGCATGATATTGACAGTCATGTCCCATTGACCGAGCAGCCCGGAAGAAGAAAAAGTATTTTCTTGCCAGATCCGTTGTCATCTATCTATCTCTAAGAGATATTGCATTAACGGATCCCTTTCCCATTGACTCCAATGTTGCAATAACAGATCCGGCAGAGATCAATTAGCACATAACGGACTAAAAATTGTCAGCACAAGTCTTTTTCCTAACGGATTCCTACTGGATCCGTTCTAACAGATCGTTACTGGACATGTGAACATAGCTTTCGAAGGGACGCAGAAAGTCAACCAATCTGCGTGCAATGGAGTGCCACTATACACAGTCTTCTCTCGCTCTTCCTGTTTTTGACACATGCATTTGCATTTTAATCCACCTGTTGTGGGCTGACATTGTCCGCCCCTGGCGCCCATCTCATCTCCACAGTTATGTTTGCAGATATAATCCGGGTTTTAGTGCCGCGCCGCACGCTGCCTCATATTGTAAAGTGCTGAGTGGCAGTGTCAGCACTATGGAACACAAAAGCCAGCAGGACCGCTCGCCCCACTTCTTACCTCGGCTTCCAGACATAATACTGTTTACATTATTAACAGAAATGACAATACATTTTACAATTTGACTTTGGGAGCTGGAAATCTGCTGAGATATTTTCTTTTGGTTAATCCGATGTCTTTTACAGAGCTGATCCTTAAAACTGACGAGTAAAATATAATTGGTGAGATTAGGATTTTTTTTTTTTTCAAGCTATAACATATATCTTTAAAACTGGAGAATAAACTTTTTTTTTTCCCCGGTGGTTGAAAAGCTGAAATCTGCCGCGTAATCCACTGTAATAGTTCTGCAGAGTCGTCTTTTGTTAGCCATACTTCAGGGCAAATGTTCCATTCTTCCGCATTGTGACGTGACCGCCACCGGCGGGGTCTGCAGCAGCTTATGTCATACATTTTATATAGACACATCTATTATCCGGCACACAAAGAATTACATCGAAAGGCAAATAGCGCGACCAATTACAATGATTTGTACTTTCCAGCAACATCCCTGGCTGATGTTGTGGGGGAGGGGTGAATTGGTTTATTGTTTAATCTGAAGCTTTGGTTTGGAGTAATACATGGAAGAACTGCACGCATAGCAATTCTGCAGTATGTGGTTACTGTAAATGCTGGGTGCTAGGGCAGACGCAGATAACAGTTGGTCTTCCGTGTAAGAACATCTGGTTCTCCAATGGCTCCATAGACACGGGACTAGATCAACCCCCTTCATGTGATTCTCGTAATTGTCAGCTATGATGATTATAGGGGGATAAGGATACATCATGGCCAATTTTGGACTGCCAAATTCTATTGTTCTCTTAGAGATAAGCTGCCGCCAAATACATCCTGCCAGTGGCTCCCTCATAGACAGCAGAGGAGCGCTCAACCAAGCAAATGATCCTGTGCATGGGGAAGTTGGAGGAGATAGCTGCCGGTTAAATGATTGTCTTTAGTCTATGTCTGGGAGCCTATTAACACAAAATGGACTGTCCCATATGACAACTTGTGTATTACAATTGTCAGGTGAGGTGAGAGATGGCAAATTGTGAACCTTGTGAAGTGGACCCACTAAGCCCCAAATCTGGGTGGGTACACTGACCCTTGGCGTTGGTGCAGCTGGCAGGATGGCACATGGGAAGCGAGAATGTGACACACTCAGGAAATTTGAGAGTACCAGGACAGATGAAGCGGAAGTCAGCAGGGAATGAACCAAGCTAAAGCATGGTGTGCACAGAAGGTGGACCACACCAAACTAAAGCCTTGAATCTTAATCCTAAAACACAGATGTGTATCCAAATGGGCCTTCAATAGAATCATGGAGATTATGTCACTGAGCCACGCTGGCCAACCTGCAAAACCTGACGTTGAGCACAACAGAGGGCATTGGACTGCTGTGAGTGAAGCAGAGCCCAGTATATGCAGGGCAGGTGTGTAACATTAATGCATAGCACCCATAGCTAAACGGAGCAATTCTAACAATTCCATGTTTGGAAATGTATTACTAAGTATATATTAGGGTTGTTCTAAAATGGAGTTTTAATACTGGTGAATTTCTGTCAGCTTTGCGTGTACCTAGACCCCAACCAGGCACTTATTAAGCATTGGTATTCCTTAGTCTGCTCAGGGATTCCCTAAAAGAAAGCAGTAGCAAAGAGTATTATTTTTACAATATGGATGGCAAATGGACCTTGGCTTGTTGAAAGGAGCTTGACAAAGGCCAAGATATGTAAGAATGATCGAATGCATTACTCTTCCCTGACAGCAAACCTATCTGAGGTTGGATTGGAAACTGTTGTCCCCTCGGTAGAGTGAAAAAATTGTCTGGTGCTGCAGATGGTAATAAGGCTGAATTTGGTGCCCATGTTACCCAATGACACTGCCTAATAAGAACTATGTGAAACAATCCCGCGTAGACCAACAGCCACAGATGCCTGGTTTGATATCGCAACCTATGGAAGTAACATCTATGGGTTTTCCACTATATTGATTCATTTTAATTAAAGGTCTAGTTACATGGGGCAACAAATGGGAACAAGCATTTGTCGTTACGTGAGAGACCTTTTTAGTCATTTCAGTTTACCCTTAGCAAGGCCAATTCTTGGTAGCGTTAAAAAGCTGAGAAATTAGGAATTAGGAATTAGGTAGCATTGCTAAGCTGTGTATAATTCATATTACTGTTAATATGTAGTAGAAGGGTAACATATATTGTATTATAAAGATAACAAAAATGTAATAAGTATGTGATACTTCGTTACACATACCTGAATATTTGGACAGTCAGGGGTTACTTGTCACATGTTACGACGACTAATTGTGTAGCAATAACCCAAAGACTGCATCTCATTATGGCGACGCGTGTCACTGCGTGCTGGGTCCCCATTCAGTGTCTGCGCTGATCGGCAGCAGTAACTAAATCTTTTGTCCATTGTGTTATTGTGTGGAAGTGAATGGTACAAAAGACCCTTTTACACAGCAGTGCAGCCTCAACAGTAACACTGCATGGAGCTCAAGTGGCTGTGCACAGCTATGTGCTGCCATTAAAAAGCTTTTAACACAGCAGAAAAATGTCATTCATTAAAAAATGTAAAGGTGGTTATTGGAAGCATTGTAATGATTTATTATGCAAAGAGGCTTGATAAGGTGGGAAGAAAGGAAAGAGAATTGAGATTTGATTGTTGCTTTTTGCAAACTGATGTTAAAGAATGTCTGTCAAACCGAGCACTTGATGCACCCTTGGTGTGGCCGAGCAGTTCGTTGCCTCTTCCGACTTACTGATTTTCTATCTATCCAAACCCTTCTCTGAATTCAGAAAAGACAAAGCTAGCAAATAAGGAAGAGAACGACAGAGATAGATGAAAAACAAGTAAGTAGGAAGGGGCTCAGAACTGTTTGGCTATGCCAAAGGTGCATTGGGAGCTTGTGCTTGGTTTGAACAGTCATTTAGTGCTCACAGGTCCCCTTTAACTATATTAAAGTAAATATTACTAACTGGTTGATTCCAAAAAGTGTACATGCTACAGAGACGGTCCGTAAGGCAGCTAGGGGGCAGCTCAAATTGTTTCCAGGCCATAATGAGTGGAATAAACTCTTCCAAAATATTTTGCACAATTTGCCAACAAAGGTAAAAGAAATAAAACCACAATGGGGGCTTCCACAAACCTTCTATCCTAGCTTGCCTAGTGGAGCAGATGAACTAAAATTGGTCTTTCCTGACTTTTGGATATAGTCTGACTTCTCATGGGCCAAACTGTAGGACAGTTGTTTATTCTGACTGTCACGAATTTACAGCGACAGAGAGGAGCCAGAAGACCACAGCATCTGATTTCTCCTACTCTTGCACTGATTATAAGCACTTCACCTTCATATTAAACTGTCTAAGCTTATTTCAGCAGTGCAGGGGTTAATCTGCTCAGTTGAGAGCTCCTGGAAGCTGTCCTGCAATAAGGCTCTCAGCTGTTCCCTATTAGCCACTCCCATCTCCTATATTATCTGAACCCTGGCTACACTTGTTGTTAGAGCTAGCTTATGCTGCATGGCTGGAGGTTGTTGTTGGTTATTATTCGAGAAGGTGTTTGGTGGATTTATCTGTGACCGTTGCTACTTTTTGAGTGTCTGACAATTCCCTTTCTTTTCCTACTTTGGTTTAACCCCATCCTCCACTTCCCAGTGTTTACCTCTGTTGTTTGTGTGAGTATATTTGTATGATTGTATTTTCCTTTATTCCTGTTCATATTACCTTGTTAGTCTGGTTGATGTATTACGGTACACTACGACTCCCCTCTACCTGGGTGGGGGAAGAGTAAAGACTGAGGGCAGATTCAGAAGTTAAGGCAAGGTATGTGACCCCGGCATCTTCACCATCAGAAGTAATCCGGGGAACAGTACGAGCTAGGGCGCCCCTAGCGTTAGGGACAGGGAAGGAGCCCCTGGTCCTGGTCCCAGGACACCCAACAACAGAGTCGTGACACTGATCCTTTAGTACATGGATGTAGAGGTGTATGCAGCATACCATATATACTTGCGTATAAGACGAGTGTTTTTTTCTGGTTTTTGATGGGGGCCATGCAAACAATGTTTTTTGATGGGGGCCATGCAAACAAAGATAGGGATGAGGAGCCATGCATACCAGGATAGAGATAAGGAATAGTGATGAGCGAAAATACTCGTTACTCGAGATTTCCCGAGCACGCTCGGGTGTCCTCCAAGTATTTTTTAGTGCTTGGAGATTTAGTTTTCATTGCTGCAGCTGAATGATTTACATCTGTTAGCCAGCTTGATTACATGTGGGGATTCCCTAGCAACCAGGCAACCCCCACATGTACTTATGCTGGCTAACAGATGTAAATCATTCAGCTGAGGCGATGAAAACTAAATCTCTGAGCACTAAAAAATACTCGGAGGACACTCGAGCGTGCTCGGGAAATCTCGAGTAATGAGTATATTCGCTCATCACTAATAAGGAGCCATGCAGACCAGGATAGGGATGAGGAGCCATGCAGACCATGATAGGCATTCTGGCCTGGGAGAGGGGTTAGATAGTCTGTTAGGGACAGTGAGAGGAGAGGAGGCAAAGGAGAGGAACCTGGGGTCTGGAGCTGCAAGTGGGCTCACCCCAGAGGAAAGCGCCAACAGACCGGACACCGGGGTTTGTGGTGGTGTGGGAGTTGCAGACCCAACCACTGAACCCGGAGGGCAGAAGATTGCAAGCGTCCTTTCCCATCTAACACCTTCAGGTACCACAGCAAGTCAGGAGCCTGGGGTTGCCAGAGAGAGAGAGGACAGTGCCCATGAAAGGTTCAGGCTGTCAGCCATACAGGTTGAGAATACAGACACTGAAAGGACTCAGGCAGCAAGGGTCAGAAATACAGCGCAGAAGGAAGGCCTCCGAACCCAACTGGCTAAGTGGATCCCAAGCTGTTTCCAGGCTGCCCGGACCCCACCATCACCTGTTACCTGTACCCTGGACTGTACCTGAGTTCTATCAGTAAAAGGTAAAGGAAACTGCTATCCCTGTGTCCTGCCATTATTTCCTGCACCTCAGTCCTGCACCGCACCATCAATCATCCCTCTTACCAACTACACCGGGAGCCCTGGGGACCAAGCTCTACCTGTGGGGAGCTATTCCATCTAAGCTGCAAAACCATCAGCCCCAGAGGACCCCTTTAAGTAGCGTCGGCCACCCCTGGCCGAATACCACAAGTGGTGTCACAAACATTACTACAGTAGACTTTATTTCCATTTTCATTAACCTCCTTTTACTGGACACCCAGGGCCACGGACCGGGTCACTGCCACCATGACCACCCCTTTAAGAACAGAACCGGCCCGGTATCCCACAGTCCTAGCGGGTGCTCCACATACAAGAGACAAATACCACCGCACCATGTACAGACCACATATTACCACCACATAGTGAACAATAATACCACATATAAGGAACAAATACCACCGCACCATGACCAGACCACATATTACCACCACATAGTGACCAAATAATAGCACATACAAGGGACAAATACCACCACACTATGGACAGACAACATATTACCAACACATAGTGACTGAATACTACAGTACTGATTATTAATAAAAATAAACCACAATACTAATATCACCATAAGTGCCATTATACACAGGAGATCTGTACTTAGTATGCAGTGTCCTGGTACAGGTAATATAGTGATTACCAGTGACATTATACACATGAGCTCTGTATATAGTGTATATTGTACAGGTAATACAGTGATTACCGGTGATATTATACACAGGAGCTCTGTATATGGTATCAGTGTACAGGTTATACAGTGATCAATGACATTGTACACAGGAGCTCTGTATATAGTTTCAGTGTACAGGTAATACAGTGATCACCATTGACATTGTACACAGGACCTCTGTATATACAGTAGTATAGTGCATAGTGTCAGTGTACAGATAATACACTGACTCACCAGTGACATCACTAGGTGAAGTCCTTCTTCTTCACTTTTCATCTTCATCTAGCACAGACCGCCATAACTTCTTCCAGCCAGTGCTTGTCTCTGCAGGAAATAACACAGTTATCTAGAGCACCACTTGCAGAACATATTGCTTAATTTTTCCCAACTTCTATACTACACCAGATGAAGAAAAAAGGCAACATAGCGTCTCTCTGCACAGTAACAGGACCGCCCCCCCATTTAAAACAGTATCCTCAAAAAATAAAATAAATACATGACTGCAGTAATAATATCCCTTAAATAGCCCCTATGATAATAATATCCCATGTGTCCAGCGTCGGACTGGAGCACCTTGGGCCCACCAGAGAAAATCATTCTTGGGGCCCACTATGTAGCTACATAGAAATAAATACAAGACTGTTGTGAATTCCGTTCTTGGGCTCCCTCCTGTGGTTATGAATGGTACTCTTGTGAGTTCTGCCCTTGGGCTCCCTCTGGTGGTTTCGAGTGGAACTGCTGCTCCTTGAGGTTCTGCAGCAGCTGCTTTCACTAATCGGCTCCACTGGCTTTGCTATTTAACTTGGCTCTGGTCTGTAGTCCATGCCAGCTGTCAATGTTCTCTGGGTTGGATTCAGATCTCTACTTGGATTTCTCTGATGGCCTGTCCATTTCAGCATAAGATAAGTTCTTGCTAGTTCTTTGGTTGTCCATTTGCTTTGGACCTTACTGCTCAGTTAAGTTATGTTTCTTTTGTCCAGCTTGTCATTATGAAATATTCAGGCTAGCTGGAAGCTCTGGGGAAGCAGATTTGCCCTTCCACACCGTGAGTCGGTGTGGAGATTATTTTTGTAAACTCTGCGTGGATTTTTAGTTTTTAATACTGACTGCACAGTATCCTTTTCTATTTTCTGTCTATCTAGATTAGAATTGGCCTCCTTTGCTAAAATCTGATTTAATTTCTGTGTATGTCATTTCCCTCTCTACTCACGGTTAATATTTGTGGGGGGCTATCTTTCCTTTTGGGAATTTCTCTGAGGCGAGAGTTTTCTGTTTCCATCTTCAGGGGTAGCTAGTTCTTAGGCTGTGACGAGGCGTCTAGGGAGTGACAGGAACGTCCCACGGCTATTTCTAGTGTTGGTGTTAGGATTAGGAACTGCGGTCAGTAAAGCTACCACCTCCCAGAGCTTGTCCCATGACTCATTTTACCCACCAGGTCATATCAGTGCTTCTCTGTAACCACCAGGTCATAACAGTACAGCTGGCCCACAATGTGTTGAATGCATCTCAAAAGAGGGAAAAGAAAGTTCTGAGCCATTTTTTTTTCCTTTGTAGCTTGTTTTGTCTTTTTTTTCCCCTTGATCTTTGGGTGGTTCCGGATTTTGGTGCTGATATGGAGGTTCAGGTTCTGTTCTTGCGTGTTGATCAGCTCGCTGCAAAGGTACAGGGTAATCAAGATTATGTTGTTCAGACTCCGGTTCTGGAGCCTAGAATTCCTATTCCTGATTTGTTTTCTGGGGATAGATCTAAATTTCTGAACCTTAAAAATAACTGCAGATTGTTTTTTGCTTTGAGACCCCGTTCCTCTGGTGACCCCATTCAGCAGGTGAAGATTGTCATTTCTCTGCTGCGTGGAGACCCGCAGGACTGGGCATTCTCCCTAGAGCCAGGGAATCCTGCATTGCTCAATGTAGATGCATTTTTTCAAGCACTCGGACTGCTGTATGATGAACCTAATTCTGTGGATCAGGCAGAAAAAATCTTGCTGGCTCTGTGTCAGGGTCAGGAAGCAGCAGAAGTATACTGCCAGAAATTTAGAAAGTGGTCTGTGCTCACAAAATGGAATGAGGATGCCCTAGCAGCTATTTTCAGAAAGGGTCTTTCTGAAGCCCTTAAAGATGTTATGGTGGGGTTCCCCATACCTGCTGGTTTGAACGAATCAATGTCTCTGGCCATTCAGATTGATCGGCGCCTGCGCGAGCGTAAGGTTGTGCACCATATGGCGGTGTCCTCTGGGCTGAGTCCTGAGCCTATGCAATGTGATAGGATTTTGACTAGAGCAGAACGGCAGGAATTCAGATGTCAGAATGGGCTGTGTTTTTACTGTGGTGACTCTACTCATGCTATTTCTGATTGCCCGAAGCGTACTAAGAGGGTCGCTAGGTCTGTTACCATTAGTACTGTACAGCCTAAATTTCTCTTGTCTGTTACCCTGATTTGCTCATTGTCGTCCTTTTCTGTAATGGCATTTGTGGATTCTGGCGCTGCCCTGAACTTAATGGACTTAGAATTTGCCAAGCGCTGTGGTTTTTCCTTGGAGCCTTTGCAGAGTCCTATTCCCTTGAGGGGGATAGATGCTACGCCATTGGCCAAGAATAAACCTCAGTACTGGACACAGTTGACCATGTACATGGCTCCAGCACATCAGGAAAATATTCGTTTTTTGGTGTTGCATAATTTGCATGATGTAGTTGTGCTGGGTTTTCCATGGTTACAGCTACATAATCCGGTGCTGGATTGGAAATCTATGCCTGTGACTAGTTGGGGTTGCCAAGGGATGCATTGTGATATTCCTTTGATGTCGATTTCCTCTTCCCCCTCTTCTGAAGTTCCTGAGTTTTTGTCGGATTTCCAGGATATATTTGATGAGCCCAAGTCCAGTTCCCTACCTCCTCATAGGGACTGTGATTGTGCTATTAACTTGATTCCTGGCTGTAAGTTCCCTAAGGGTCGACTCTTCAATCTGTCTGTGCCAGAGCATGCCGCTATGCGGAGTTATGTAAAGGAGTCCTTAGAGAAGGGGCATATTCGCCCATCTTCGTCACCGTTGGGAGCGGGGTTCTTTTTTGTTGCCAAGAAGGATGGCTCCTTGAGGCCCTGTATAGATTATCACCTTCTTAATAAGATCACGGTCAAATTCCAGTACCCTTTACCTTTACTTTCTGATTTGTTTGCTCGGATTAAGGGGGCTAGCTGGTTTACCAAGATCGACCTTCGAGGGGCGTATAATCTTGTTCGTATTAAACAGGGCGATGAATGGAAAACAGCATTTAATACGCCCGAAGGCCATTTTGAATATCTTGTGATGCCTTTCGGGCTCTCTAATGCTCCATCTGTGTTTCAGTCCTTTATGCATGATATTTTCCGGGATTATCTGGATAAGTTCATGATTGTAATTTGGATGATATTTTGTTTTTTTCCGATGATTGGGAGTCTCATGTGAAGCAGGTCAGGATGGTATTTCAGATTCTTCATGCTAATGCATTGTTTGTGAAGGGGCCTAAGTGCCTTTTTGGAGTTCAGAAGGTTTCTTTTTTGGGTTTCATTTTTTCTCCCTCGGCTATTGAAATGGACCCTGTTAAGGTCCAGGCCATTCATGATTGGACTCAACCCACATCTGTGAAGAGCCTTCAGAAATTTTTGGGCTTTGCTAATTTTTATCGCTGCTTCATTGCTAATTTTTCTAGTGTGGTTAAACCTTTGACCGATTTAACGAAGAAAGGTGCTGATGTGGTGAATTGGTCCTCTGCGGCTGTGGAGGCCTTTCAGGAGCTTAAACGTCGCTTTACTTCTGCCCCTGTACTGCGTCAGCCAGATGTTTCTCTCCCTTTTCAGGTTGAGGTTGACGCTTCTGAGATTGGGGCAGGGGCCGTGTTGTCTCAGAGAAGTTCTGATGGTTCTTTGATGAAACCGTGTGCTTTCTTCTCCAGAAAGTTTTCGCCTGCTGAGCGTAATTATGATGTCGGCAATCGGGAATTGTTGGCTATGAAGTGGGCATTTGAGGAGTGGCGACATTGGCTTGAGGGAGCTAAGCATCGCGTTGTGGTCTTGACCGACCATAAGAATCTGATTTACCTCGAGTCTGCCAAGCGGTTGAATCCTAGACAAGCTCGATGGTCTCTGTTTTTCTCCCATTTTGATTTTGTGGTCTCGTATCTTCCGGGATCTAAGAATGTGAAGGCTGATGCCCTTTCTAGGAGTTTTTTGCCTGATTCTCCAGGAGTCCTTGAGCCGGCTGGTATTCTCAAGGAGGGGGTTATTCATTCTGCCATCTCCCCTGATTTGCTGCGGGTGCTTCAGGAGTTTCAGGCTGATAAACCTGACCGCTGCCCAGTGGGGAAACTGTTTGTTCCTGATAGATGGACTAATAAGGTAATTTCTGAGATTCATTGTTCTGTATTGGCTGGTCATCCTGGGATTTTTGGTACCAGAGATTTGGTTGCCAGGTCCTTTTGGTGGCCTTCCTTGTCGCGGGATGTGCATTCTTTCGTGCAGTCCTGTGGGACCTGTGCCCGGGCCAAGACCTGCTATTCCCGTGCTAGTGGGTTGCTTTTGCCTTTGCCGGTCCCTGGGAGGCCCTGGACGCATATTTCCATGGATTTTATTTCTGATCTTCCTGTTTCTCAGAAGATGTCTGTCATCTGGGTGTTTTGTGACCGGTTTTCTAAGATGGTCCATTTGGTACCTTTGCCTAAGTTGCCTTCCTCCTCTGATTTGGTTCCATTGTTCTTTCAGCATGTGGTTCGGTTGCATGGCATTCTGGAGAATATTGTGTCTGACAGAGGTTCCCAGTTCGTTTCTAGGTTTTGGCGGTCCTTTTGTGCTAGAATGGGCATTGATTTGTCTTTTTCATCAGCATTTCATCCTCAGACAAATGGCCAAACGGAGCGAACCAATCAGACCTTGGAAACCTATTTGAGATGCTTTGTGTCTGCTGATCAGGATGATTGGGTGACCTGCAGCGCCCCAGAGTCCTGGTCGTTGCAGTACTGTGGCTCCGCCACTAAGGGGAGCTATGGTGCGTCTGATGGCACTGAAAGAGTTCATCTGATCAGGTATCACAGACACCAATACATTTCACAGTCGGGCCTCCGGGGGGAGCTAAGGGTTCTATTCACTAGGCCACTCCCCACCATAGTGGGTAAACTGGGGGTCAGGCAGGAAGTTAGATCAGAAAGCTGACTGGGTTGGAACCAGGCAACACCTTGTGGCAGAGGGTGTTGTGGGGGAAGATACAGTAGGGTCTCTGTCAGGGGTGGGATCCTGACAGAGGCTTGGCAACTTGAACGAACGTAACGGGACCGTGCCTGCTCAGCATAGCGGCGGTGCCCAAGGAAGGATCAGAAGCGAGATAGATTGTGCTGAGTGAGAAACGAGATCAAGCAATAGGGGAATACCAGTAGGGGTCATGCTGTAAGACCGAAGCAACACCCTACTGAGGCGCACTACCGGTGGCCGGAACGCCAAGAGGGTATTTCAACATCCAGCTTCAAGCAATACTCTAAACAGCGGCAGGGCAGTCAGTCTAAGGCGGGCTGTCTAACTTATATCACCTATGCAGTCTTGGGGGGCAACTTGTGGAGAGGGGCGACTCTAGGGTCCCGGAAGAGCTCCGAGCCTACCCGTCAAACGGGTGCCGTCCCAACCAGAACACCAGGGAGGGACGGAGGATTAGCAGAACATCATCTAATCGAGTTGTGAGGGAACTTAAGAAACAGACACAACAGTTGTGGGGACTTTCTGTAAGCACAGCAGGGAAGGACCGCAACACATAGCGCTAGAAGGAAGGCACAGATTTCCACCTGCTAAGAGAACTCTGGAGGTGCCATTGGACCGGCCGGACTTGCGTAGCCTGGTTATCCGGATTCCGGACTGAGGACCCAGAAATCTTCAGTAAAGAGGTAAAGAGACTGCAACCTGGTGTCCTCGTTATTTACTGCATCGCACCACTACAGCCTCACCACCACCTTCACCCGTCATATCTATTACTGTGCGCCCCTCGGCAGGGTCACGGACCGGGCCTAGCCACCGTGACAACCCCAGAGCAGAGACTCAGAGGCCCGGTACCGGGTACCCCTCGGCCCTGCGGCAGTGGGGGCGCTACAACTTGGCGTCACGAACAGGATCTACTTAAGCCTGAAGAATCAGGTCATGTGTGCCTTGGAACTGTGATTTATTGTGCTTGGACTGTACTTTATTGCAAAGACTGTGTGCTGTGCCATTTACCGCCAAAATCCGCTGCCATTACAGCGCTGAGGAGAGCGCCGGAGAAGAAGAGGGGCGTGGAGTGGGCGTAGGCAAGCTGAAGAGCGCGAAAAACAATGGCCGCCCAGTCTAAATATTTCTGCACCGTGAGGACGTGTCCGTCAGCAGCAGAGATCCGCCTCCTAATTCTCAATGGAGGGCGGAGACCGAGAAAACGACACCGCCCACGAAGGAGAGAGCGGGAAAAAGACCAGGAAGTGACCCACGTGGAGGACGCTATGGCCAGCAGCTCCGAACCCGACAGTGGGGTTGAAGTGGAAGTCTCCCCCAACTACCCGGATGAGCACAGCAGCCCGTTCTCCGTGGACAGCACCGAACTTCTGCGGGTCGAGATGGAGAGCCTGATCGACCAGCTCCTCCAACTGAACATGAAGGCCCAGGCTCCGCACCAGGCAGCGCCGGAAGAAGGTCCTCAGGCGTCGGATCCTGCACCATTACCGGAGCAACCGCTGAGATCCTCGCCGACACCGCCGGAGGAATCTGCCGCGGAGGAGGCCCCTGCATCGGCTGGTGATTCCACCGACCCCGTCCCACCGGCCGAGGGCTTACTAGTAGGCCCCGTTGCGGCACCCCTTCTCCCTGGGACCCATAGACTCCAACGCCTGTTACCCTGGGAGGAGGCCACGGGCATGGAACACCGCATGAAGGCCCCGATCGCGCCAACCACCCTGCTGTGTGAAGTCCGTGCAGAGCGCACAGTGTGTCGCTGGGTGAACCCAGGATCTAACCTTATGGGGTTCCCCGGGGTGAAGACCCAAGAGGGGGAGATGGTACAGGCCCTAAGCTGGGAGGAATACCGGGTCCAGCTAGAACAACAGTGGAAAGAGGAGGAGAAAACATACCAGGCCGGGCTGGAGGCCCACCATCAAAAAGACTTGGCGGTCAAGGACCGGGCCCGCAAGGATCCCACTGCTCAGCAGGCCCCACGCAGGCAGGGCACCGTCATTGACTTTAAGCTCCGTGGAGGCTGGGGCTTTATAAAAGACCCGGGTCTATATGCCGAAGTTTTTGTTAACCGGCGGGATGTAGAGTCGCATCTTAGAGAGGGCCACCCAGGCCGGGATCTCTATCCAGGGGATGATGTCATTTACACCCGGCACCTTGGGGAGAAGGGGTGGTTTGCCCTGAACGTCCACAAGAGGCACAGTCCCATGACCCCCTTGCCTAGGGTGTCCGAAAAGTTGTCCCCCGTGGCCAGGGTGCCCCCTTGTGGCCGACCCACGATTACCACTGAGACCACCGTGGTCACCCCAACAGGCACAATTGTGAAGACCACGACTTGCCGCATCATGACCTCCACCGCTGTCGTGGCCACGCAGGCACCTCCTCAGGTGACCAGCGTGTCTACTGCCCAAGGACTGAAGACTGTGGGTACACAGACCCCCAGATGGGACGACAGACCCCCTTATGCAGTACCAGGCGGCTCGCAATACCCAAAGGGGTTGCCCCCGCCGGTGCTGCCTCCTGGGTGGTTTGAGTAGATGTTCCCGTATACTGCAATACATGTAAATAGTTCCTTAACTGTTTGTTTGATTCCTGATTTGCTAGACCCGTCCAGGGTTAACTTTTAAAGGGATCCCTTAGTTGACCCGGGATCCCTATTGTTTTGTTTGATTTTTCTAAAGTTTTGCACAAAGTTTCCAGAACTGCCGCAATCATGAACAGTGCATGATACAAACTTTTTGTACATAGTTAGCACCTTATTAAAGGTGTTCCCTACTGGTTTTACTTCAAAAAGGACTCTTTGTGAAGATACCACACTGGAACCTTTGCCGAGTACGGACTGGTAGCTTGAGAAGACATGCTACCTCATAGAGACTTGGTTCCCTCTTAAAGGGGATGTTCATTTGTTGCACTTAAATGGTGATATTGCTTTAAAGGCTAAGAGATAGCAATAATGCTTTGACGAAAAGAAAGTGACGATAATGTTTATATGAGAAAGTTATATGTATCCAACTAGTTAATTGTAAAGAAATGCTGATGATGTTCCCTGAAAGAAAGTGAAAGCTAGAAGAAGGATGCAGTGGGCCCGTAGGGGTAGACGTGGTGTCCAGCATGCATGTTAGTGAGAAAGATAATGAGGTTTAATGTTATGTAAAGAAAATGGTTGATAATGTTGATAGACAATGAGGATAGAAGGTAAACCCTGAGTCCTCCTAGGAGTCATGTAAAAATGGCTCGGTGCTCTTAAACTGAAAGTAATGTTATGCTCTATACTGTGTATAGTAGTTGAAAAGGCAGTAGGCCCGAGCTGAACGGGGAGGTCCTGCATAGAAAGGAGAGGCAGTAGGTCTGGTGCCGTTAGGACAGGCGGTCCTGCAGATTTAAAGAAGGAGAATGAAAAAGTTAAATTGCCTTATAATGTGATTATAAGAAGGTCTTTAGTGGATTCAGAGTGTATGTCCTTAAAGGCAATGTTAAATTATTGTTCAACAATTTTGCACTTAGTAGAATACCCGGTTGGGTAACAGAAAGTTAGTTATAGCATGTTGCTATGATATTTAACCATGTTTGTAACGTTCAAGTGTCCTCACCTCCCATAAAGGGAAGCTCTGTTTAAGTATACTTATTGTTATTGCACTCAACAAAACTGTATGTCTTTTTGCTAACTTGTATTGTTGTTTCTTCTCAGTCCTGGAGTACTGTGTTTAACCAGGGGGGAGTGCAGCGCCCCAGAGTCCTGGTCGTTGCAGTACTGTGGCTCCGCCACTAAGGGGAGCTATGGTGCGTCTGATGGCACTGAAAGAGTTCATCTGATCAGGTATCACAGACACCAATACATTTCACAGTCGGGCCTCCGGGGGGAGCTAAGGGTTCTATTCACTAGGCCACTCCCCACCATAGTGGGTAAACTGGGGGTCAGGCAGGAAGTTAGATCAGAAAGCTGACTGGGTTGGAACCAGGCAACACCTTGTGGCAGAGCGTGTTGTGGGGGAAGATACAGTAGGGTCTCTGTCAGGGGTGGGATCCTGACAGAGGCTTGGCAACTTGAACGAACGTAACGGGACCGTGCCTGCTCAGCATAGTGGCGGTGCCCAAGGAAGGATCAGAAGCGAGATAGATTGTGCTGAGTGAGAAACGAGATCAAGCAATAGGAGAATACCAGTAGGGGTCGTGCTGTAAGACCGAAGCAACACCCTACTGAGGCGCACTACCGGTGGCCGGAACGCCGAGAGGGTATTTCAACATCCAGCTTCAAGCAATACTCTAAACAGCGGCAGGGCAGTCAGTCTAAGGCGGGCTGTCTAACTTATATCACCTATGCAGTCTTGGGGGGCAACTTGGGGAGAGGGGCGACTCTAGGGTCCCGGAAGAGCTCCGAGCCTACCCGTCAAACGGGTGCTGTCCCAACCAGAACACCAGGGAGGGACGGAGGATTAGCAGAACATCATCTAATCGAGTTGTGAGGGAACTTAAGAAACAGACACAACAGTTGTGGGGACTTTCTGTAAGCACAGCAGGGAAGGACCGCAACACATAGCGCTAGAAGGAAGGCACAGATTTCCACCTGCTAAGAGAACTCTGGAGGTGCCATTGGACCGGCCGGACTTGCGTAGCCTGGTTATCCGGATTCCGGACTGAGGACCCAGAAATCTTCAGTAAAGAGGTAAAGAGACTGCAACCTGGTGTCCTCGTTATTTACTGCATCGCACCACTACAGCCTCACCACCACCTTCACCCGTCATATCTATTACTGTGCGCCCCTCGGCAGGGTCACGGACCGGGCCTAGCCACCGTGACAACCCCAGAGCAGAGACTCAGAGGCCCGGTACCGGGTACCCCTCGGCCCTGCGGCAGTGGGGGCGCTACAGACCTTCTTGCCGTTGGCCGAGTTTGCCCTTAATAATCGGGCTAGTTCGGCTACTTTGGTTTCGCCTTTTTTTGTAACTTCGGTTTTCATCCTCGTTTTTCTTCGGGGCAGGTTGAGCCTTCGGACTGTCCTGGTGTGGATTCTGTGGTGGACAGGTTGCAGCGGATTTGGACTCATGTGGTGGACAATTTGACGTTGTCTCAGGAAAAGGCTCAGCGTTTTGCTAACCGTCGTCGGTGCGTTGGTCCCCGGCTTCTTGTTGGGGATTTGGTCTGGTTGTCTTCTCGTCATGTTCCTATGAAGGTTTCTTCCCCTAAGTTCAAGCGTCGCTTTATTGGTCCTTATAAGATTTCTGAAATTATCAATCCTGTGTCTTTTCGTTTGGCCCTTCCAGCTTCTTTTTCCATTCATAATGTGTTCCATAGATCTTTGTTGCGGAGATATGTGGTGCCCATGGTCCCCTCCATTGACCCTCCTGCTCCGGTGTTGGTTGAGGGGGAGTTGGAGTATGTGGTGGAGAAGATTTTGGATTCTCGTCTTTCGAGGCGGAAGCTTCAGTATCTGGTTAAGTGGAAGGGTTATGGCCAGGAGGATAATTCTTGGGTTTTTGCCTCCGATGTCCATGCTGCCGATTTGGTTCGTGCTTTTCATTTCGCTCGTCCTGATCGGCCTGGGGGCTCTGGTGAGGGTTCGGTGACCCCTCCTCAAGGGGGGGGTACTGTTGTGAATTCCGTTCTTGGGCTCCCTCCTGTGGTTATGAATGGTACTTTTGTGAGTTCTGCCCTTGGGCTCCCTCTGGTGGTTTCGAGTGGAACTGCTGCTCCTTGAGGTTCTGCAGCAGCTGCTTTCACTAGTCGGCTCCACTGGCTTTGTTATTTAACTTGGCTCTGGTCTGTAGTCCATGCCAGCTGTCAATGTTCTCTGGGTTGGATTCAGATCTCTACTTGGATTTCTCTGATGGCCTGTCCATTTCAGCATAAGATAAGTTCTTGTTAGTTCTTTGGTTGTCCATTTGCTTTGGACCTTACTGCTCAGTTAAGTTATGTTTCTTTTGTCCAGCTTGTCATTATGAAATATTCAGGCTAGCTGGAAGCTCTGGGGAAGCAGATTTGCCCCTCCACACCGTGAGTCGGTGTGCAGATTACTTTTGTAAACTCTGCGTGGATTTTTAGTTTTTAATACTGACCGCACAGTATCCTTTTCTATTTTCTGTCTATCTAGATTAGAATTGGCCTCCTTTGCTAAAATCTGATTTCATTTCTGTGTATGTCATTTCCCTCTCTACTCACGGTTAATATTTGTGGGGGGCTATCTTTCCTTTTGGGAATTTCTCTGAGGCGAGATAGTTTTCTGTTTCCATCTTCAGGGGTAGCTAGTTCTTAGGCTGTGACGAGGCGTCTAGGGAGTGATAGGAATGTCCCACGGCTATTTCTAGTGTTGGTGTTAGGATTAGGAACTGCGGTCAGTAAAGCTACCACCTCCCAGAGCTTGTCCCATGACTCATTTTACCCACCAGGTCATATCAGTGCTTCTCCATAACCACCAGGTCATAACACAAGACCACCAATTGTGCTGTAAAACACGCTAATATCAGGGTATAATATAAGGTAGTACATGTCTTATTTATGTAGCAGGGGTTGGGATAGAATCAGAGGGGTAGCCCCCTCATAGAATATAATGTAGCCCCCTCATAGAATATAATGTTGTCCCCTCATAGAATGTAATGTAGCCTCCCTGATAGAATATAATGTAGCCCCCCTTATAAAATAATGTAGCCCCCTCATAAAATATAATGCAGCCCCCTCTCATAGAATATAATGCAGGACCCCACAAAATATAATGCAACCCCTCAGGTATAACGCAGTCCCCACCATAGAATATAATGTAGCACCCTCATAGGGTATAATGCAGCCCCCTCATATAGTATAATGCAGCCCACCACAGAATATAATGCAGCCCCTCATAGAGTATACTGTAGCCCCTTCATAGGGCATAATGCTGCCCCCTCATAGAGTATGATGTAGCCAGAATATAATGTAGTCCCGAGAGAATAATGCAGCCCCACCACAGAATATAATGCAGCCCCCCATAGCGTATACTGTAGCCCTCTCATATAGTATGATGTAGCCCCCCATAATATAATGCAGCCCCACCACAGAATATAATGCAGCCCCCCATAGAGTATACTGTAGCCCCCTCATATGATGTATGATGTAGCCCCCAGAATATAATATAGTCCCCTGAGAATAATGCAGTCCCCCCACAGTATATAATGTAGCCCCCTCATAAAGTATAATGCAGCCCCTCTCCACCCCATCATTGTCCTCATCACCACCTCCATCATTGCCTTCTCCCCCACCACCCCTATCATTCTCCCCTACCACCCCATCACTGCCCATTCCACCACCTTTATCATTGCCTCCTCCCCACCAACATCATTGTCCATTTCATCACCTCCATCATCACCTCCATCATTGCCTCCCCCCACACCATCATTGGCCATTTCATCACCTCCATCATTGCCTCCCCTGTTATGACCCCAATGGCGAGGGTCTCAGAGAAACAAGTAAGTCTGCGACGTACAAAAATCCAGCTCATAGGGCAGTGGTAACTGGGTTGACCATATATCTACTCCTAACGCCAACACTAGCAGTAGCCGGGGAACATGCCTACGTTGGTCGCTAGATGTCTCGCGCCAGCCGGAGGACTAACTACCCCTAGAAGAGGAAAACAAAGACCTCTCTTGCCTCCAGAGAATAGACCCCAAAAGTAGGATAGAAGCCTCCCACAAATAATAACGGTGAGGTAAGAGGAAATGACAAACACAGAGATGAACTAGATTTTAGCAAAGAGAGGCCCACTTACTAATAGCAGAATATAGTAAGATAACTTATATGGTCAACAAAAACCCTATCAAAATCCACGCTGGAGATTCAAGAACCCCCGAACCGTCTAACGGCCCGGGGGGAGAACACCAGCCACCCTAGAGCTTCCAGCAAGGTCAGGAAACAGAATATACACAAGCTGGACAAAAATGCAAACAAAAACAAATAGCAAAAAGCAAGAAAGCGGACTTAGCTTAATCAAACAGGAACCAGGATCAGTAGACAAGAGCACTACAGATTAGCTCTGATATCAACGTTGCCAGGCATTGAACTGAAGGTCCAGGGAGCTTATATAGCAACACCCCTGACCTAACGACCCAGGTGAGCATACAAGGGATGAATGACATACCCAGAGTCAAATCACTAGTAGCCACTAGAGGGAGCCAAAAGGTAAATTCACAACAGTACCCCCCCCTTAGTGAGGGGTCACCGAACCCTCACCAAGACCACCAGGGCGATCAGGATGAGCGGCGTGAAAGGCACGAACTAAATCGGCCGCATGCACATCAGAGGCGACCACCCAGGAATTATCCTCCTGACCATAGCCCTTCCACTTGACCAGGTACTGAAGCCTCCGCCTGGAGAGACGAGAATCTAAGATCTTCTCCACCACGTACTCCAACTCGCCCTCAACCAACACCGGAGCAGGAGGCTCAGCAGAAGGAACCACAGGCACAACGTACCGCCGCAACAAGGACCTATGAAATACGTTGTGGATGGCAAATGACACCGGAAGATCCAGGCGAAAGGATACAGGATTAATGATTTCCAATATCTTGTAAGGACCAATGAAGCGAGGCTTAAATTTGGGAGAGGAGACCTTCATAGGAACAAATCGAGAAGACAGCCATACCAAATCCCCAACGCGAAGTCGGGGACCCACACCGCGGCGGCGGTTGGCAAAACGCTGAGCCTTCTCCTGTGACAACTTCAAGTTGTCCACCACATGCCCCCAGATCCGCTGCAACCTATCCACCACGGAATCCACCCCAGGACAGTCAGAAGGCTCCACATGTCCCGAGGAAAACCGAGGATGGAAACCAGAGTTGCAGAAAAATGGCGAAACCAAGGTGGCGGAACTAGCCCGATTATTAAGGGCAAATTCAGCCAACGGCAAGAAGGTCACCCAATCATCCTGATCAGAAGAGACAAAACACCTCAAATAAGCCTCCGGAGTCTGATTAGTTCGCTCCGTTTGTCCGTTAGTCTGGGGATGGAAAGCGGATGAAAACGACAACTCAATGCCCATCCTACCACAAAAGGATCGCCAGAACCTGGACACAAACTGGGATCCTCTGTCCGACACAATATTCTCAGGAATGCCGTGCAAACGAACCACGTTCTGGAAGAACACAGGAACCAGATCAGAAGAGGAGGGCAGCTTAGGCAAAGGAACCAAATGGACCATCTTGGAGAAACGATCACATATCACCCAGATGACAGACATGCCCTGAGACACCGGAAGATCAGAAATGAAATCCATAGAGATGTGTGTCCAAGGTCTCTTCGGGACAGGCAAGGGCAAGAGCAACCCGCTGGCACGAGAGCAGCAAGGCTTAGCTCGAGCACAAGTACCACAGGACTGTACAAATGACCGCACATCCCTTGACAAGGAAGGCCACCAAAAGGACCTGGCCACCAGATCTCTGGTGCCAAAAATTCCAGGGTGCCCTGCCAACACCGAGGAATGAACCTCGGAAATGACTCTGCTGGTCCATCTAGCAGGCACAAACAATCTGTCAGGTGGACAAGAGTCAGGCCTACCAGCCTGAAATCTCTGCAACACACGTCGCAGATCTGGAGAAATAGCAGACACGATAACTCCTTCCTTAAGAATACCCACAGGTTCAGCGACTCCAGGAGCATCAGGCACAAAGCTCCTAGACAGAGCATCGGCCTTCACATTCTTAGAACCTGGTAAATACGAGACCACAAAGTCAAAACGGGAGAAAAACAATGACCAGCGGGCCTGTCTAGGATTCAGGCATTTAGCAGACTCGAGATACATCAGATTTTTGTGATCAGTCAAGACCACCACACGATGCTTAGCACCCTCGAGCCAATGACGCCACTCCTCAAATGCCCACTTCATGGCCAACAACTCCCGATTGCCCACATCATAATTTCGCTCTGCCGGCGAAAACTTCCTAGAGAAAAAGGCACAAGGTCTCATAGTAGAGCAACCAGGGCCTCTCTGCGACAAAACGGCCCCTGCCCCAATCTCCGAAGCATCCACCTCAACCTGAAAGGGAAGTGAGATGTCAGGCTGGCACAAAACAGGCGCCGAAGTAAACCGGCGTTTTAACTCCTGGAAAGCCTCCACAGCAGCAGGAGCCCAGTTAGCTACATCAGAGCCTTTCTTGGTCATATCCGTCAGCGGTTTAACAACGCTAGAGAAATTTGCGATAAAACGACGGTAGAAGTTAGCAAAACCCAAGAACTTCTGAAGACTCTTAACTGACGAGGGTTGAGTCCAATCATGAATAGCTCGGACCTTGACTGGATCCATCTCCACAGCAGAAGGGGAAAAAATGAACCCCAAAAAGGGAACCTTCTGTACACCAAAGAGACACTTTGAGCCTTTTACAAACAAAGAATTTTCACGCAGAATCTCAAAAACCATCCTGACCTGCTCCACATGCGAGTCCCAATCATCAGAAAAAACCAGAATATCATCCAGATAAACAATCAAAAATTTATCCAGATACTTCCGGAAAATGTCATGCATGAAGGACTGAAAAACTGAAGGTGCATTAGAGAGACCGAATGGCATCACCAAGTACTCAAAATGACCTTCGGGCGTATTGAATGCGGTTTTCCATTCATCGCCCTGCCTAATGCGCACAAGGTTGTACGCACCACGAAGGTCTATCTCGGTGAACCACTTGGCACCTTTAATCCGGGCAAACAAATCTGACAACAGCGGCAAAGGATACTGAAATTTGACAGTGATCTTATTTAAAAGCCGATAGTCAATACAAGGCCTCAAAGATCCGTCCTTTTTGGCCACAAAAAAGAATCCCGCACCAAGAGGGGACGAAGAAGGACGGATATGCCCCTTCTCAAGAGACTCCTTGATATATGAACGCATCGCGGTATGTTCAGGTACCGACAGATTAAACAGTCTCCCCTTAGGAAACTTACTGCCAGGAATCAAATCTATTGCACAGTCACATTCCCTATGAGGAGGCAGTGCACTGGACTTAGACTCGCTGAAGACATCCTGATAATCAGACAAATACGCCGGAACTTCCGAAGGCATAGAAGAAGCAATAGACAAGGGCAGGGAATCTCCATGAATTCCATGGCAGCCCCAACTTGACACTGACATAGCCTTCCAGTCCAAGACTGGATTATGGGTCTGTAACCATGGCAAACCCAAAACAACCAAATCATGCATTTTATGCAGAACAAGAAAACGTATTACCTCCCGATGTTCGGGAGTCATGCACATGGTAACCTGTGTCCAAAACTGCGGTTTATTTTTTGCCAATGGCGTAGAATCAATACCCCTAAGAGGGATAGGATTTTCCAATGGCTCAAGAACAAATCCGCAGCGCTTGGCAAATGACAGATCCATAAGGCTCAGGGCAGCACCCGAGTCCACAAACGCCATGACAGGATACGATGACAGTGAGCAAATCAAAGTTACAGATAGAATAAATTTAGGTTGCAAATTACCAATGGCGACCGGACTAACAACCTTAGTAAGACGTTTAGAGCATGCTGAGATAACATGTGTAGAATCACCACAGTAGTAACACAAGCCATTCTGGCGTCTATGAATTTTCCGCTCATTTCTAGTCAGGATTCTATCACATTGCATTAAATCAGGTGTCTGTTCAGACAACACCATGAGGGAATTAGCGGTTTTGCGCTCCCGCAACCGCCGGTCGATTTGAATAGCCAGGGCCATAGAATCATTCAGACCTGTGGGAATGGGAAAACCCACCATCACATTCTTAATGGCTTCAGAAAGGCCATTTCTAAAATTAGCAGCCAATGCACACTCGTTCCACTGGGTCAGCACGGACCATTTCCGAAATTTTGGGCAATACACTTCAGCCTCGTCCTGGCCCTGAGACATAGCCAGCAAGGCCTTTTCTGCCTGAATCTCAAGATTGGGTTCCTCATAAAGCAAACCGAGCGCCAGAAAAAACGCATCAATGTCAGCCAATGCCGGATCTCCTGGCGCCAGCGAGAAGGCCCAATCCTGAGGGTCGCCCCGTAAAAAAGAAATAACAATTTTTACTTGCTGAGCGGAGTCTCCAGATGAACAGGGTTTCAGGGACAAAAACAATTTACAATTATTCCTGAAATTTCTAAATTTAAATCGGTCTCCGGAAAACGGTTCAGGAATCGGTATCTTAGGTTCTGACATAGGACTTCTGATAACATAATCTTGTATGCCCTGCACACGAGCAGCAAGCTGGTCCACACTTGTAATCAAGGTCTGGACATTCATGTCTGCAGCAAACACAAGCCACTCAGAGGTAAAGGGGAAAAGAAAAAAAAATGAGAGAGAGAAAAAAAAACTCAGAACTTTCTTTCTTATAATCCCGCTTCTGCAATGCATTTAACATTTAATACGGGCCTGGCAAACTGTTATGACCCCAATGGCGAGGGTCTCAGAGAAACAAGTAAGTCTGCGACGTACAAAAATCCAGCTCATAGGGCAGTGGTAACTGGGTTGACCATATATCTACTCCTAACGCCAACACTAGCAGTAGCCGGGGAACATGCCTACGTTGGTCGCTAGATGTCTCGCGCCAGCCGGAGGACTAACTACCCCTAGAAGAGGAAAACAAAGACCTCTCTTGCCTCCAGAGAATAGACCCCAAAAGTAGGATAGAAGCCTCCCACAAATAATAACGGTGAGGTAAGAGGAAATGACAAACACAGAGATGAACTAGATTTTAGCAAAGAGAGGCCCACTTACTAATAGCAGAATATAGTAAGATAACTTATATGGTCAACAAAAACCCTATCAAAATCCACGCTGGAGATTCAAGAACCCCCGAACCGTCTAACGGCCCGGGGGGAGAACACCAGCCACCCTAGAGCTTCCAGCAAGGTCAGGAAACAGATTATACACAAGCTGGACAAAAATGCAAACAAAAACAAATAGCAAAAAGCAAGAAAGCGGACTTAGCTTAATCAAACAGGAACCAGGATCAGTAGACAAGAGCACTACAGATTAGCTCTGATATCAACGTTGCCAGGCATTGAACTGAAGGTCCAGGGAGCTTATATAGCAACACCCCTGACCTAACGACCCAGGTGAGCATACAAGGGATGAATGACATACCCAGAGTCAAATCACTAGTAGCCACTAGAGGGAGCCAAAAGGTAAATTCCTAACACTCCCCCACCACCATCATTGCCCATCACCTCCATCATTGCCTCCCCCACTGCCATCATTGCCCATCACCTCCATCATTGCCTCCCCCACCATCATTGCCTAATCACCTCCATCATTGCCTCCCCCCACCATAATTGCTCATCACCTCCATTGCCTCCCCCACCATCATTGACTATCACCTCCATCATTGCCTCCCCCACCATCATTGCCTATCACCACCATTGCCTCCCCACCATCATTGCCTATCACCTCCATCATTGCCTCCCCCACCATCATTGCCCATCACCGCCATTATTGCCTCCCCCACCGCCATCATTGCCCATCACCTGCATCATTGCCTCCCCCATCAATATCATTGTTCTTCCCCACCACCCCTCTCACACACACACACACAAAGCACCGCATCACTCTCTCAAACTCACACACAAAGCACCACACCACATACACACACACAGGCACACAAGCAGCACAGCTCACCTCCCTGCAGCAGCAGCACATCCCGGCAGCCTCTTCCTCGCCAGCAGCTTTCTGTCAGAGACAGCGCACTGGATGATGTCATCCAGCTGGGCCTTCTGTTATGATCTGGTGACCTTGGAGCCGCATGAGAGACTTTCTCAGGAGTAGGTGGTACCTGTACTGACCGCAAACCCTAATCTAACACCGCAACTAGAAGTAGCCGTGGGATGTACCTAACACGTCCTAGACATCTCGACACAGCCGGAGGACTAAATACCCCTATGGAAATGGGAATTCTATCTTGCCTCAGAGCAGAACCCCAAAGGATAGGCAGCCCCCTTCAAATATTGACTGTGAGTATAAGAGGAAAGACACACGCAGGCAGAAAAACAGGATTTAGCAAAAGAGGCACTTCTAGCTAAATAGAAAAGGATAGGACAGAATTCTAAGCGGTCAGTATTAAAATCCTAAAAACATCCACAGCAGATAATACCAATATTCCGCATCTCCTGAGAATCCAGCATGACTGAAAAATCCAAACAAAGTCTAAGCTGGACAAAAACACAATAAATTGTACTGAATTGCAAAGCACACTGCATGTTTGCACAGAGACAAAAAAACAGACACTTATCTTAGCTGAATTTGCAGCAGGGCATGAGGAGCCAGAGAGAGATGCAATCCCTCCAAGTACAATGGACAACTGGCACAGACTCATGGATCCTGCACACCTAAATACCTAATAGAGCTGTAATCAGCAGAAACACCTGCCCGGATTACAGCCCCAAGACAACTGCACTACCACCAACAACCACCGGAGGGAGCCTAAGAGCAGAATTCACAACAGCCTTCTCAGAGAGGAAGCAGGATGCCGGGATATGTGTGTCCTGTGTGTCTGTATGCCTGCATGTGTGTGTATGTGGTGTGGTGCTTTTTGTGTGTGCGTGTGTGTGGTGCGGTGGTGGGGCTTTACATGCGGGCACTGTTAGCTGCAGCCTGCAGCTAACGCTGCCTGCTATTAAAGAGAAATAGTATTCACGCCTCTCCACGCCCATAGGGGCGTGGGGAAGAGTGAATATTCATTTTGCTTTAGCAGTGGGGACAGGATCCTGTCTCCAGCTGCTGCTACGCTGGCACAGGGCGGGCCCCCTTGACTCAGGGGCCCCATAGCCACTGGCTGGGTGCCCCTGGAGCAGTGGGGGCCCTAGGCAGCTGCTAGCCAGTATGCCAGCAGGTGTCAGCGCTGGGTCCACCGGAGAACCCGAATGTGATGTCCCATCCTGCCCCATCTGTACCATGATCATGCCCCATCTGTCCATTAATCCTGCCCCATCTGTCCCATGATCCTGACCCATCTGCCCCATGATCCTGCCCCATCTGCCCCATGATCCTGCCCCATCTGCCTCATGTTCCTGCCCCATCTGTCTACATCGTATCCATCCTGCTCCATGATCCTGCACCATGTGCCTCCATCCTGCCCCATGTCTCCATCCTGCCCCATGATCCTGCCCCATATATTTCCATCCTGCCTCATCTGTCTCCATCCTGCCCCATATTCCTGTCCCATCTGTCTCCATCCTGCCCCCTGTGTTTACATCCTGTCCCCGTGTCTCCATCCTGCCCCCATGTCTCCATCCTGCCTCCTGTGTTTCCATCCAGCCCCCTGTGTCTCCATCATGCCCCCTGTAACTCCCATCCTGCCCCATGCCTCCCATTCTGCCCCCGTGTCTCCCATTCTGCTCTGTGTCTCCATTCTGCCCAGGGCTTGCCACTTCAATAAAAATGTAAAAAAACTTTCTCCTTACCTGGTCGCGGTCACAGCACCGTTGTTCCATTCCAGGCATTTCAAGTGCGTACTCGCAGGCGAATGACAATGATATCATACGCCAGCAATGTGCGCACTGAAGTCAGCTGCCAGCCTCCGATTGGCTGGTAGCTTTTACAAATTCCCATGCGTGCCAGCATGGCAATAGAGTTTAACTGAACCTGTGTCTTGGATGTAGGTTCAGTTACTGCACTGTTATGATCCCAATGGCAGGGGACCTCAAAGATTACAGCAAAGTCTGCAAAACATAAATACCAGCTCATAGGGAAGTGGTAACTAGGCTAACCATATACCTGATCCTAGCGCAAACACTAACAGCAGCCGGGGAACGTGCCTACCTTGATTCTAGACGTCTCGCGCCAGCCGGAGAACTAACTACCCCTATCAGGGAAAATAAGACCTCTCTTGCCTCCAGAGAAAAGACCCCAAAGTAATACAAGCCCCCAACAAATAATAACGGTGAGGTAAGAAGAAAAGACAAACGTAAGAATGAACTAGATTTAGCAAAGAGAGGCCCACTGACTAATAGCAGAATATAGTAAGAAGACTTATATGGTCAGCAAAAAACCCTGCAAAATATCCACACTGAATATCCAAGAACCCCCAAACCGACTGACGGTGTGGGGGGAGAATATAAGCCCCCCTAGAGCTTCCAGCAATAACAGGAATCACATATTGTACAAGCTGGACAAAAAATATGAACAATGCAAATGATCAAGAGTACGAAAGCAGGACTTAGCTTATCTTGCAAAGAACCAGGACCTGAAGACAGGAGCAAACAGAAGTGAACTGATTACAACGATGCCAGGCACTGGACTGAGAATCCAGGAAGTTTAAATAGCAACACCACAGGCCTAATGAAGCAGGTGAGCACCAACCTGGTAAAAGACAATCCAAGTGCCAAATCACTAGTGACTACAAGAGGGAGCCAAAAAGTATAGTTCACAACAGTACCCCCCCTTTAAGGAGGGGTCACCGAACCCTCACCAAGACCACCAGGGCGACCAGGATGAGCAGCGTGGAAGGCACGAACCAAATCGGCCGCATGAACATCAGAGGCGGCCACCCAGGAATTATCCTCCTGACCATAGCCCTTCCATTTGACCAAATACTGGAGCCTCCGTCTAGAGAGACGAGAATCCAAGATCTTCTCCACCACGTACTCCAACTCGCCCTCAACCAACACCGGAGCAGGAGGCTCAACAGCAGGAACCACAGGCACAACGTACCGCCGTAACAAAGACCTATGGAACACGTTGTGAATGGCAAACGACACCGGAAGATCCAAACGAAAAGAAACCGGTTAAGAACTTCCAAAATTTTATAAGGACCAATAAAGCGAGGCTTAAACTTAGGAGAGGAAACCTTCAGAGGGACATACCGAGAAGACAACCAAACCAAATCCCCAACACGAAGTCGGGGGCCCACACCGCGGCGGCAGTTGGCAAAACGCTGAGCCTTCTCCTGTGACAACTTCAAGTTGTCCACCACATGATTCCAAATTTGCTGCAACCTATCCACCACGGAATCCACCCCAGGACAGTCAGAAGACTCAACATGACCCGAGGAGAAACGAGGATGAAAACCAGAGTTGCAGAAGAATGGCGAAACCAAAGTAGCGGAACTAGCCCGATTATTAAGGGCAAACTCCGCCAATGGCAAGAAGGTCACCCAATCATCCTGGTCCGCAGAAACAAAACATCTCAAATAAGCCTCCAGTGTCTGATTAGTTCGCTCCGTTTGACCATTAGTCTGAGGATGGAAGGCAGATGAAAACGACAAATCAATGCCCATCTTAGCACAAAAAGATCGCCAGAATCTGGACACAAACTGGGATCCTCTGTCGGACACGATATTCTCCGGAATGCCGTGTAAACGAACCACATTCTGAAAAAACAAAGGAACCAGATCGGAAGAGGAAGGCAACTTAGGCAAGGGTACCAAATGGACCATCTTGGAAAAACGATCACACACCACCCAGATGACAGACATTCCCCGAGACACCGGAAGATCAGAAATGAAATCCATGGAAATGTGCGTCCAAGGCCTCTTCGGGACGGGCAAGGGCAAAAGCAACCCGCTAACACGAGAACAACAAGGCTTAGCCCGAGCACAAGTCCCACAGGACTGCACAAATGACCGCACATCCCGTGACAAGGAAGGCCACCAAAAGGACCTAGCCACCAAATCTCGGGTACCAAAAATTCCCGGATGCCCTGCCAACACCGAGGAATGAACCTCGGAAATGACTCTGCTGGTCCATTTATCAGGAACAAACAGTCTGTCGGGTGGACACGAGTCAGGTCTACCAGCCTGAAATCTCTGCAACACACGTCGCAAATCCGGAGATATGGCTGACACGATCACTCCCTCTTTAAGAATACCAGCTGGCTCCGAGACTCCAGGAGAGTCAGGCACAAAGCTCCTAGAGAGAGCATCAGCCTTAACATTCTTCGAACCAGGCAGGTATGAGACCACAAAGTCAAAACGAGAGAAAAACAATGACCAACGAGCCTGTCTAGGATTCAGGCGCTTAGCAGACTCGAGATACATCAGATTTTTGTGATCAGTCAAGACCACCACACGATGCTTAGCACCCTCGAGCCAATGACGCCACTCCTCAAATGCCCACTTCATGGCCAACAACTCCCGATTACCAACATCATAGTTCCGCTCAGCAGGCGAAAACTTCCAAGAGAAAAAGGCACATGGTCTCATCACAGAACAACCAGAGCCTCTCTGCGACAAAACAGCCCCAGCACCGATCTCAGAAGCATCCACTTCAACCTGAAAGGGAAGTGAGACATCAGGCTGGCACAAAACAGGCGCCGAAGTAAACCGGCGCTTCAGCTCCTGGAAGGCCTCCACGGCTGCAGGAGCCCAATTAGCCACATCAGAACCTTTCTTGGTCATATCCGTCAAAGGTTTAACAACGCTAGAAAAATTAGCGATAAAGCGACGGTAGAAATTAGCGAACCCCAAGAACTTCTGAAGACTCTTAACAGACGTGGGCTGAGTCCAATCATGAATAGCTCGGACCTTGACTGGGTCCATCTCCACGGCAGAAGGGGAGAAAATAAAACCCAAAAAGGAAACCTTCTGCACTCCAAAGAGACACTTTGAGCCCTTCACAAACAAAGCGTTATCACGCAAAACCTGAAACACCATCCTGACCTGCTTTACATGAGAATCCCAATCATCCGAGAAAACTAGAATATCATCAAGATACACAATCAAAAATTTATCCAGATACTTCCGGAAGATATCATGCATAAAGGACTGAAACACTGAAGGGGCATTAGAGAGCCCAAAGGGCATCACCAAGTATTCAAAATGACCTTCGGGCGTATTGAATGCAGTTTTCCATTCATCTCCCTGCCTAATGCGCACAAGGTTGTACGCACCACGAAGATCTATCTTGGTGAACCACTTGGCGCCCTTAATCCGAGCAAACAAGTCTGACAATAACGGCAACGGATACTGAAACTTAACAGTGATTTTATTCAGAAGCCGATAGTCTATACAAGGTCTCAAAGACCCGTCTTTCTTGGCCACAAAAAAGAATCCCGCACCGAGAGGGGAAGAGGATGGACGAATATGCCCCTTCTCCAAAGACTCCTTGACATAAGAACGCATCGCGGCATGCTCGGGTACAGATAAATTAAATAATCGTCCCTTAGGAAATTTACTGCCAGGAATCAAATCTATAGCACAGTCACAGTCCCTATGAGGAGGAAGAGCACTGGACTTGGACTCACTGAATACATCCTGATAGTCACACAAATACTCAGGAACTTCTGAAGGAGTAGAAGTAGCAATAGACACCGGCGAGGAATCGCAATGAATTCCCTGACAACCTAAACTTGAGACAGACATAGCCTTCCAATCCAAAACAGGATTATGGGTCTGTAACCATGGCAGACCTAAAACGACCAAATCATTCATTTTATGCAGAACAAGAAAACGAATCACCTTCCGATGTTCAGGAGTCATGCACATGGTCACTTGTGTCCAATACTGCGGTTTATTTTCCGCCAGTGGCGTAGCATCAATTCCTCTGAGAGGAATCGGAACCTTTAAAGGCTCCAGGACAAAACCGCAGCGCTTGGCAAACGACAAGTCCATAAGACTCAGGGCAGCACCTGAATCCACAAATGCCATAACAGGGTAGGAAGACAATGAACAAATTAAAGTCACAGACAAAATAAATTTAGGCTGCAAATTACCAATGGTGACAGGACTGACAACCTTGGTTAGGCGTTTAGAGCATGCTGATATAACATGTGTAGAATCACCACAGTAAAAACACAGCCCATTCTGACGTCTATGATTTTGTCGTTCGGTTCTAGTCAGGATTCTATCGCATTGCATTGAGACAGGTGTCTGTTCAGACAACACCGCCAGAGGTTTAGCGGATTTGCGCTCCCGCAAACGCCGATCAATCTGAATAGCCAGCGCCATAGAATCATTCAGACTTGTAGGAATTGTAAAACCCACCATCACATTCTTAATGGCTTCAGAAAGGCCATTTCTGAAATTTGCGGCCAGAGCACATTCATTCCATCGAGTAAGCACGGACCATTTCCGAAATTTTTGGCAGTACACCTCAGCTTCATCCTGGCCCTGAGAGAAGGCCAGTAGAGCTTTTTCTGCCTGAATTTCAAGATTAGGCTCCTCATAAAGCAATCCGAGCGCCAGAAAAAACGCATCAACATCCGCCAATGCAGGATCTCCTGGCGCTAACGAGAAAGCCCAATCCTGAGGGTCGCCACGCAAGAAGGAGATAATAATTTTAACTTGCTGAGCTGAATCTCCAGACGAACGAGGTTTCAAAGATAGAAACAATTTACAATTATTCCTAAAATTCCTAAATTTAAATCGATCTCCAGAGAACAACTCAGGAATAGGTATCTTAGGCTCTGACATAGGACTGCTAACAACAAAATCCTGAATGCCCTGCGCACGTGCAGCAAGCTGATCCACACTAGTAATCAAGGTCTGAACATTCATGTCTGCAGCAAAGCTTCAAGCCACTCAGAGATAAAGGGGAGGAAGAAAAAAAAAAAAAAAAACAACTCAGAACTTCTTTTCTTTTAATCCCACTTCAGCAATGCATTAAATATTTATGGGCCTGGCATACTGTTATGATCCCAATGGCAGGGGACCTCAAAGATTACAGCAAAGTCTGCAAAACATAAATACCAGCTCATAGGGAAGTGGTAACTAGGCTGACCATATACCTGATCCTAGCGCAAACACTAACAGCAGCCGGGGAACGTGCCTACGTTGATTCTAGACGTCTCGCGCCAGCCGGAGAACTAACTACCCCTATCAGGGAAAATAAGACCTCTCTTGCCTCCAGAGAAAAGACCCCAAAGTAATACAAGCCCCCAACAAATAATAACGGTGAGGTAAGAAGAAAAGACAAACGTAAGAATGAACTAGATTTAGCAAAGAGAGGCCCACTGACTAATAGCAGAATATAGTAAGAAGACTTATATGGCAGCAAAAAACCCTGCAAAATATCCACGCTGAATATCCAAGAACCCCCAAACCGACTGACGGTGTGGGGGGAGAATATCAGCCCCCCTAGAGCTTCCAGCAATAACAGGAATCACATATTGTACAAGCTGGACAAAAAATATGAACAATGCAAATGATCAAGAGTACGAAAGCAGGACTTAGCTTATCTTGCAAAGAACCAGGACCTGAAGACAGGAGCAAACAGAAGTGAACTGATTACAACGATGCCAGGCACTGGACTGAGAATCCAGGAAGTTTAAATAGCAACACCCCAGGCCTAACGAAGCAGGTGAGCACCAACCTGGTAAAAGACAATCCAAGTGCCAAATCACTAGTGACCACAAGAGGGAGCCAAAAAGTATAGTTCACAACACTGCACTGGCAGAAGCCTGCCGCTGGGGCCCGATGAGCTGAAGAGACGATGGGGCCCGATGAGCAGAAGCACAAGAGGTGGGGTCCAGACTGGGCCTGAGCCCCCCTCTGTACTGCTGCTCACCAGGCCCCATACAGTAGTAAGGGCAGTAATGCCCTGATGGTGGCCCTACCTATATATAGTCGCCTCTGGCAACTGTTAGTCTTCTACTGTCTGGTTTGGAGTGGAGGATTTGATTGTTGATAGAGTCGTTTGGGAGTGTTTATCTTTGACTGTTGCTAGGTGTTTCCGCTGTGTGCAATTCCTCATCCTCTCCTATTTAGTTTCCCTACCTTTTCTGCCCAGTGTTCCCCTCTGTTGTCTGTGAGTGCTTATTTGTATGACTGGTATATTCATTTATCCCTGTACGTCCTTCCTTGTTTGTCTGGGTTTTATATATACATACACTATTCCTTCCTAATTCCCTGGGTGGTATAAGGCAAGGTATGTGGCCCCAGCATCTTCACCATCATAAGTAATCTGGGAAGCAGGGATAGCTAGGGTGCTGCTAGTGCTAGGGACAGGGAAGGAGCCTCTGGCCCCGGGTAATCTGACAACGGAAACGTGAAAATACATGTTCTCCTTTTTTCATCCAATTAAGCATCTGGCACAGGAGAGATTGCATCTCCCGTCTGTTCTCCCCTTTTTCTGGAGCTTTAACACAGGGGGTATACTAATAAACAAGTATCAGCTATCCATTGTATAGGTGATAATATTTAGGTTGGTATTTGTATAGGTTCCAATGTGGGAGCCTCCACTGGTAGTTCTCCCTCAGCCTCATAACCATGTGTCAGAACTTGAATGGAGCACCTGTCAAGCTTGCACGTTGCAGCTCTTTTCAAAGCCTATATAGTCGAGCAAAGTGGCAAACAATCTTGGTTACTCATATAGACCATGAAAAAAGTGGCTCCATTCAACTCCTCCTGGCCACAATCATGGGGAACATTAATCCCCATTCTAGTGAACGGTGAAGGGTCCCAGGTGTGAGATCGTCAGTGATCAAGAAATGATCATCTATCCAGATAGTCTTTGTGGACTGGAATACCCCTTTAACCTTCAGAGAACACACTATTATATGAAGCATTTATACAGTATATCATCATAATCACTCATTTTATAATCTGAGATATTCCAGTGATACATATGGACCCGTACAAGGAAATACAATTTTTCAAAGTTGCCTTGGAAATCTGTGAGCGGGAGTTTGGCTGCTAATTATGGCATTGTGAATTTTTATGTATAGTCAAAAGACACCGTTTGCCTTAGACCTTATCCAACTAGATTTATTGTACCCTTGTTTAATAGTCAATATTTTTTGTACCTATTCCCTCCCCACTGAACAGAGCTAGAGCAAAATAAGGAAGACCCAAAAATAAAAGTAAGTGTGTCCAAGTATTACAAATAAAATACTTACTGTTAAACACAGGTACAATGGGGCTGTGTCAATTTGATCCTACATGCAGCTCTGGCAAGGTAACCATCAAAAAAATAAATCTGATTTTTCTGCATTTTTTTTTTTTTGGGGGGGAGGGGGGTAACTAATATGTATTTTTTTATGCGTTCTTGTATAGTTTTGTATTGTTATTCTCTTCCGTGTCCAAACTTTCAGATCCATCTATGATGCAGTTCGCTGCCAGGAAACGGATTCAGCCAGAAATATATTTACAGCATCTCCCGATGTAACCCTGCTGTTCACAAGTAAAAGATTAGACTGCAAGTGGAATGGCCTATATTGCTCTAATTAGCCAGACAGACACATTTGCATAATGTAGATAAAGCCTCCTGCCTCCAGTGTTTGGACCACACATGCAATGATATGCAAATTAGAAGCAATTAGAGGCAGGAAATGTTGTTTGTGAGTAATGCATTTTCTATATTCAGCCATGACCTTGAGAAAGCCTTGCACCGACTGAGGATCAAGGAAAAGTTTATTTTAAGGGAAGAAAAGTTTTTTTTTTAGTAAGCGGAGAGATATAAGAGCTTCGTAGAAGATGGAGGCAAACATCGCTGAGCTGCATTTAGTCACGGAGGGGGGGGTATTGATTTTAGTCAAGGCCTCTTATGTATGAAACCTAAAACCTTGCAGGTCAATAACAAGAGACATAATGAGGAGGAGTAGCCTGATATTAATGCCAGGGGCTTTGATGTAGATGGGCGCAGCTTAAATCTTATAATCACTCGCTGACCTTTGGCAGGTAGCCTATTATAAAAATTAGTCAGGAGAACGAACAGCTGGAGCATATACATGGCTACAGGATCCTTGGGAATATACAGAGTCTTTCTGAATACGCCCCTGTGTTCCTAGGCAGCGCGAAGGTCGAGGGTAATGCTCTTTTACTAATGAATAAGTGAAATGGAGATATTTGTTTTATTTTGGAAATACTTATGGCAGCTACCAGCTTCAGGGTCTACATCAATCTCTACAGAACTTGTACATCTTAAATCATGTTATCACTGTGCACACCTCATTTAATTAAAAGGATTGTAGAGGAGTAGAAAACCAGGGCTGCTTTCTTCCAAAATGAGCACTGCATCTTATGTCATCAGATTTCACTAGGCAAATTGCATAAGTTTGACCAGCTAAAAAGAACTGTTAGACCTGATCAGCCTGGTGTACATACTTTTAAAATTCATGCTAGAATGGCTGCGTACTCCATTATGAAAGTTTTAACTTTGCCCATTAACTCTACTTTATAATTTGCCTACTTGTATTGAGTGACAGCTCCTCTGTGTCCTTCCTCCCTGGTTGAGATCTCACCCTGCTCAGTACAAGATGCAGCTACAAGTGGGTGGGCGGAGACTGAAAATACTTATGAGCTCTCTCACTCTATAGTTGGACTCATAAATGCTAATTTTAATATGAGGATTATACAGCCATTCTGACATGGATTTTCAAAATAAGTGCACCAGTCTCATCTGCTGTAAGGGGTCTATTTAATGATATATACAATCTATATTTTAAAATCAGGTGAAAGATCTGTTTTACATTAATAGTCCCGAACTGCAATACCATACACATTCTGTCAACTGGCATGGTGCTGAATTTGAAAAAGCACTGGCTATGTATTTCTAATCCTTGGAATCCTTTCTAGCCATGTGTAGATTTATCTGTAAAGGGGACCCATGCAGTAGGCCAAAGAACATTTGAACTACGCCTATCTTTCCAGACTCCCCCATACTCATGCATGCTCGGCTTGGTTTTGAGTCCATGTGATCTGTATGGGATAGAGAGGAGATGGCAGCTTATTTCTCCTTTGATCAAAAGGAATGGGAATGGACTTTAAAGTGTCCGATCCTCAATCTCCCTTGAGATTATAACTGTGAAGTCAGGAGGCCCCCATACAGATTAGACAGCATGTCTGTGCCACTAAAACCAGTGATCAAATGTGTATGGAGCCCTAAAGGCCAGATTTGCCAATATCAAAGGGTTCATCCAACAGCCTATCTTCTGGTACCTTCCCCTCTGCCTTCAAACATGCCACCACCACACCCATCCTCAAAAAAATCTAACCTTGACCCAACTGCTATGCCAAGCTATATCACTGCTCCCGTTTGCTTCCAAACTCCTTGAGCAGCATGTCCACACTCAATTTTCCTCCCACCTCTCATCTAACTCTCTTCTTGACAACCTCCAATCTGGCTTCCGCCCCCCACCACTCCACTGAAACTGCTCTGACCAAAATTACTAATGACTTACTCACAGCCAAAGCTAACAGACAGTTCTCCATCCTCCTCCTTCTCGACCTATCCTCTGCTTTTGACACAGTCGACCACTGCCTACTGCTACAGATTCTTTCTTCCCTTGGCATCAAAGGCCTTGCCCTGTCCTGGATTGCTTCATACCTTTCCAACCGCACATTTAGCGTTTCCCACTCCCACACTACCTCCTCATCCCGCCCTCTCTCTGTTGGAGTCCCTCAAGGCTCTGTCCTAGGGCCCCTACTTTTTTCCATCTATACCCTTGGCCTAGGACAACTCATAAAGTCCCATGGCTTCCAGTACCACCTGTATGCGGACGACACTCAGATCTACCTCTCTGACCCAGATGTCACCTCTCTGCTGTCCAGAATTCTGGAGTGTCTATCAGACATATCCTCCTTCTTCACCTCTCGCTTCCTAAAATTCAGTGTAGACAAAACCGAACTCATCATCTTTCCCCCATCTCGCGTATCCCCCTACATGATCTATCTATTACAGTAAACGGCATCACGCTCTCTCCCGCACCTGTAATCCGCTGCCTTGGGGTAACTCTCGACTCTGCCCTGTCCTTCAAGCCGCATGTCCAAACTCTTGCCACCTTCTGTCACCTCCAGCTCAAAAATATTGCCAAAATCCATCCCTTCCTCAGCCCACAATCTTTTAAAACTCTTGTGCATGCCCTCATCATCTCCGGCCTCGATTACTGCAACACCCTTCTCTGTGGCCTCCCTGCTATCTCTCTTGCACCGCTCCAGTCTGTCCTCAACTCTGCTGCACGGCTAATCCACCTCTCTCCTCGCTACTCCCCTGCTTCTCCCCTCTGCAAATCCCTCCACTGGCTCCCAATTCCCCAACAAAT
This sequence comes from Ranitomeya variabilis, assembly GCF_051348905.1. Taxonomy (NCBI): domain Eukaryota; kingdom Metazoa; phylum Chordata; class Amphibia; order Anura; family Dendrobatidae; genus Ranitomeya; species Ranitomeya variabilis. The sequence continues at coordinate 678,214,980 of NC_135232.1, read as the reverse complement.
CCAGTTCAAACTACTAACACTGATCTACAAAGACATCTACAACCTGTCCCCTCCCTATATCTCTGAACTAATCTCCCAATATCTTCCCTCTCACAATCTTCGATCCTCCCAAGACCTCCTACTCTCCTCCACACTTATTCATTCCTCACACAACCGCCTCCAAGATTTCTCCCGAATATCCTCCATTCTCTGGAACTCCACACCTCAACACATCCGATTATCCATTATCCTCAGATCCTTCAGATGGAACCTGAAAACCCATCTCTTCAGGAAAGCCTACAGCCTGCAATAACCATTCTGCCACGTCACAAACCATCGGAGCTTTCGCGTCACCAACCGCCAGAGCTGCCGCGTCACCTACTGCCGAAGCTGCCACGTCACCTACCGCCGGAGCTGCCGCGTCACCAACCACCAGAGCTGCCGCTCCCCCGACCTTCTGTCTCCTCTCCATTATCCCATAGAATGTAAGTCCGTAAGGACAGGGTCCTCTGTCCCCTCTGCACCAGTCTGTCATTGTAAATTTGCTTACTGTAAACATTATCTGTAACCCCTTTTCTCATGTACAGCACCATGGAATTAATGACGCTATACAAATAAATAATAAAAATAATATGGGGTCTCCCAACCTTCCCTCCAATTGGGGATCCAGCATGTCTGATTTTCGACCGCTGATCGCTTTGTTCTGTAAGAGATAATCCCTCGTCAGAGGAATCTGGCAGTGAATTTCCGAGAACAAGGAGCACTTGGCAGTCAGACGAGAGAGCTTCCAGATGAACCATTGTTCGGCGCACATCTATATAAAGTATATGCGGAACTTTAGAATAAGAAATATCTATAGGAAAAAGGGAAGACCTCCATATAGGTTTGTCTTTTGATGAGACCTATTATTTTGTAGTGTTTTTTTTCTGTTTTAAGCTAACAACACTTTAAAGAGAGGCGGTCAGTAGAAAATGACTGTTCAAACCAAGCACTGTTACTTAGTGCACCCTTGCCATGTCCGAGCAGTTTAGTGCACCTTGCTTTCCATCTATTTCCACCCTCGTCTTCCTTGAATAAGGTGGCTTTATAGAAGCAAGAAGAGGACAGAGATAAATGGAAAACAAGCAAGTGGGAAGATGCACTGAACTGTTCGGCCATGGAAAGGATGCACTAAGTTACTGAGCTTGGTTTGCCCAGTCGTTTTGTGCTGACATACTCTCTGTAAAGGCTTCACGTCGGCAGCATGGTAAATAACCCAGTGACCCATTAGGAGACATTCTCCCAATCCTATTCTGATGCTTTAGATAAATAACCCCTCCTGTGACACAACCCATTATCGCCCCGCTGGCCCTATGCTGGAGAATAGTCATCTGTCACCCAATCCAATTACATCCTACAGATCGGATTGAATATGCATGATCTCATCACTTCTCTGCTATTGTAGATTGAGGACTGTTTTTAGCTACAAATGACAGAAGGATCACATGGAGGTAAATTACCCTCACACTTTCATGTACGCATTCTCAGCTTCAGAACAAAACTAATTTAATTTGATGAAGCCTGAAAATTAGGAATTTCCTGAAAGGAGAGCCCTGGGTTCAGATTGCTGATGGTCCTGCAAATGGTTTTCACATTTGGTATAAGCTCTGAGCCGATCCCCTCTCATTATGGGCAAGACAAGAGATTAGAGGAATAAGCGGCTACGCACTTGTAAACAATTTATTGTAAGTTGTCCATGTATACTCCACAAATCTCCTGACCCCGGTAGTGTTAGGGTATGTGTCCACGTTCAGGATTGCATCAGGATTTGCTCAGGATTTGACGCAGGTAAAATCTGCACCAAATCTGCACCTAAGGTCACTGGTAGGTCACCTGCGTTTTTGATGCGGATTTGTGTGTGTTTTTGTAAGGTAAATAAAGACAATACAAAAAAAAGAATTGTGATGTCATTTCTTGTCCAACCTCTTCATTTACATACTCCATTGAAGAATAATGTTTACACACACAGCTAGATAGATAGATAGATCGATCGATAGATACGATAGATGCGATAGATGGATACGAAAGATAGATCGATAGATAGATAGATACGATAGATAGATAGATAGATAGATAGATAGATAGATAGATAGATAGATAGATAGATAGATAATAGATAGATAGATAGATAGATAGATAGATAGATATGGGATAGATAGATAGATAGATAGATAGATAGATAATAGATAGATAGATAGATAGATAGATAGATATGGGATAGATAGATAGATAGATAGATAGATAGATAGATAGATAGATACGATAGATAGATGGATACAATAGATAGATATGATAGATGCGATAGATGGATACGAAAGATAGATCGATAGATAGATAGATACGATAGATGGATACAATAGATAGATACGATAGATATCTATCGTATCCATCTATCGTATCTATCTATCTATCTATCTATCTATCTATCTATCTATCTATCTATCTATCTATCGTATCCATCTATCGATCTAAAAGATTCAAAAGAAGAGGCAGCACTCCATTCCTTCAGTAAGAACGTGGAAGATTTAATCAACCCACATGTCTGGGCGACGTTTCGGCTCCATCAAGCAGTGGGTATCTCTACTTAGTTCATATTTATATGTGTGTCAACAATCGTCAATTAATACTATTTTAAATTTACATTGCATAAAGTGCATTTGAAAACAGTGCATTGTACATTATTTCCTTATATTAACACAAAGTGCACATGTGCAAAGTGCTTTGTGCTTTTACATTCACTCATATTGATGATAAACACCACAATGTCCTTCAGATCAGATTCCATACTATTCAGCTAATCACTGTATTAATCATTATATATTGGTTATTACTTTATATTTATGGAGCGCCCCCACACCGCCGCAGGGCCGAGGGGTACCCGGAGCCGGGCCTCTAGGACTCAGTCCTGGGGTTGTCACGGTGGCTAGACCCGGTCCGTGGAGTCCTGGGGTTGTCACGGTGGCTAGACCCGGTCCGTGGCCCTGTCTGTCAGTGGGGGACGTCCGGTGCAATAAGTGGTGTTGTAACGGTGCAGTTGTGGGGTGCAGGTCGCGGTAAATAACGAGGACACCAGGTTGCAGTCTCTTTACCTCTTTACTGGAGATCTCTGAGTCCTCAGTCCAGAATACGGTTCACCAGGCTGCGCAAGTCCGGCCGGTCCAATGGCACCTCCAGAGTTCACTTCACAGGTGGAAATCGGTGCCTTCCTTCTTAGCGCTATGTGTTGTAGTCCTTCCCTGCTGTGCTTACGGAAAGTACCCCACAACCGTTGTGTCTGTTTCTTAAGTTCCCTCACAACTCGATTAAATGATGTTCTTCTAATCTTCCGTCCCTTCCTGATGTTACAGTTAGAACGGCACCCGTTTGTCGGATAGGCCTGGAGTTCTTCCGGGACCCTAGAGACGCCCCTCTCCCGCAATTGCCTCCCAAGACTTCATAGGTGATATGTGTTAGACAGCCCGCCTTAAACTGACTGTCCTGCCGCTGTTTAGAGTATTGCTTGAAGCTGAATGTTATAATACTCCCTCGGCGTTCCAGCCACCGGTAGTGCGCCTCAGTAGGGTGTTGCTCCGGTCTTACAGCACGACCCCTACTGGAATTCTCCTATTGCTTGATCTCGTTTCTCACTCAGCACAATCTATCTCGCTTCTAGTCCTTTCTTGGGTCCCGCCGCTTCCCGGAGCTGGCGCGGACCCGTTACGTTCTTTTCAATGCCAAGCCTCTGTCAGGATCCCACCCCTGACAGAGACCCTACTGTCTCTTCCTCCACAACACCCTCTGCCACTAGGTGTTGCTTCGTCCAATCCAGTCAGCTTTCTGATCTAACTTCCTGCCTGACCCCCAGTTTACCCACTATGGTGGGGAGTGGCCTAATGAATAGCACCCTTAGCTCCCCCCGGAGGCCCGGCTGTGAAATGTATTGGTGTCTGTGATACCTGATCAGATGAACTCCTTCAGTGCCATCGGACGCACCATAGCTCCCCATAGTGGCGGAGCCACAGTACTGCAACGACCAGGACTCTGGGGCGCTGCACTTACACTTACCCTAAAGAGACATGTGTGCCCGTGGAGGACGCCATGCGAGGTATACGGCGTTCCATTCAGCCTATTGCGCATGTCCTTAGCGCGTCATCGCTATGGAATGGATTGCCAACCAAAGATCAGTCCTGTGTGGCATTTTCTTATCTGCGCACGCGCAGAAGCGCATTCTTACGCCACATTTGTTGTGGCATCATATTGCACGCAGGGGGACAAAATTGCGCCTTTTACTTAAAACGCATGTAAAGCTATATTCCAGAACGTCCTTAATATGGAATGGATTGTCAACCAATAATAAATCCTGTATGACACTTTCTTATATGCGCACGCGCAGAAGCACGTTATTACGCCATACTTGTTATAAAGTTATACTGTGGCAATTTCTTAACTGCACATGCGCAAAAACCACTGCGGCATTATACTTAAAGCAAACTTTTCTTTATTACTTAGAATTAACACTCAGTGGGCAAGGTTCACATACTCCCCTCTAAATCACCGTGTGTATTTAGAGGGGAGAATGTGAACCTTGCCCACTGAGTAGAATTGAGGATGGGTTGGTGACAATTATTGTTACTTAGAGTTGGGGGTAAGATATATCACTAATTGTAATTTTTTAATTTTTTTGCTTTTCAGATATATGGCTCTAGATGACACTGACCCTGGGGGAATGTGGTACCGTGGAGGACGAAGAAAATATAATATGGCTTCTCTCTCGTTTTTTTGGATATAATTTTTGCATATACCGGTAATATGTTTGATAAAAATAATAATTTTCTTAGGTAAAATTGGATGTCTTTCCATTAGTGGATCGATTGTTAATCAAATAATAAAAAATTATTACAAATCTTTAAAAATAACTCTATATGGAATTGGAACTCTTTTTTGAGGTAAGGTGCAGGTATTTGACCAGGACAATGGTGAAACTACCTTATAGTTGTCACAATTGCAACACTTGCATGTAAGAAATTACAATATGATGCCACAACAAATATGGCGTAAGAATGCGCTTCTGCGCGTGCGCAGATAAGAAAATGCCACACAGGACTGATCTTTGGTTGGCAATCCATTCCATAGCAATGACGCGCTAAGGACATGCGCAATAGGCTGAATGGAACGCCGTATACCTCGCATGGCGTCCTCCACGGGCACACATGTCTCTTTAGGGTAAGTGTAAATATAAAGTAATAACCAATATATAATGATTAATACAGTGATTAGCTGAATAGTATGGAATCTGATCTGAAGGACATTGTGGTGTTTATCATCAATATGAGTGAATGTAAAAGCACAAAGCACTTTGCACATGTGCACTTTGTGTTAATATAAGGAAATAATGTACAATGCACTGTTTTCAAATGCACCTTATGTAATGTAAATTTAAAATAGTATTAATTGACGATTGTTGAGACACATATAAATATGCACTAAGTAGAGATACCCACTGCTTGAGAAAGGCTCATATGGAGCCGAAACGTCGCCCAGACATGTGTGTTGATTAAATCTTCCACGTTCTTACTGGAGGAATGGAGTGCTGCCTCTTCTTTAAATCTTTGTGAATTTGGTGTAATCATTGGACGTATTGCCTGGGGGCCTTGCACCCGAGGATAAGTAAAGTGTTGTTCTGTTTCCTTTTTTATACTATATCTATCGATATATCTATTGTATCTATCTATCTATCGTATCTATCTATCGTATCAATCTATCGCATCGATCTATCGATATATCTATCTATTATCTACGAATATGTCTACCAATAAATATATCTATATTTCTATCGATATATCGATAAATAGATAATAGATAAATACGATAGATAGATAGATAGATAGATAGATAGATAGATAGATACTATGGATGGATGGATACGATAGATAGATAGATAAATAGATATGATAGATAGATCCGATAGATATCCATTGTATCTATCTATTGTATCAATCTATCTTATCTATCTATATCCATCTAGCTATCGATATATCTATCTATAAATATATCTATCTAGCTATCGATATATCGATAGATATATCGATAGATAATAGATAGATAATAGATAGATAATAGAGATATGATAGATAGATAGATAGATAGATAGATAGATAGATAGATAGATAGATAGATAGATAGACACACACACGAAATCTGCGTTAGGCCGGGGTCACACTGGCGAGAAACTCACACAAGTCTCTCGCTTCAATACCCGGCACTGCCGCCGGCACTTGGGACCGGAGTGTGCGGCTGCATGTATTTCTATGCAGCTGAACGCTCCAGTCCCGAGTGCCCACGGCAGTGCCGGCTATTGACCCCGGCCTTAAACGCAATATGTTTAATTGAAAAAAAATTTAAAAAATGGCGTGGGCTCCCGCGCAATTTTCTGCGCCAGAGAGGGAAAGCCAGCAACTGGGGGACAGATGTTTGTAGCCTAGGAAGAGGTTAATACCCATGGAGCTTCCAAGGCTATGAATATCAGCCCATAGCTGTCTGCGTAGCCTTTACTGGCTATAAAAATAGGGGGACCCCCCCAAAAATGAGGTGGGTTCCCCTTATAATTTTTAGCCAGAAAGGCTACACAGACAGCTGCGGGCTGATATTCATAGCCTAGAGAGGGGCCATGGTTATTGGCCCCCCGGCTACAAATACCAGCCCCCAGCCGCCCCAGAAATGGCGCATCTGTAAGATGCGCCAATTCCAGCACTTAGCCCCTCTCTTCTCACTACCATGTAGCGGTGGGATATGGGGTAATAAGGGGTTAATGTCAACTTGCTATTGTAAGGTGACATTAAGCCTGGTTAGTAATGGAGAGGAGTAAATGAGACACCTATCCATCCACCTGCTACATCTGGATGCCTGACATACTGTAACATCTGGACGCTGTGTGTTTGACGCTGCGGCTCTACGCAGCGTCAAACACGCAGCGTTTCCTGACTGTGGAAACACACCCTTGGGATTCAACGGCTACTACTATAGCATTAAACATTACAATGTACTAAATAGGCTCCAAGCATTGAGATTTCCATGGTGTGTAAAGCATATTTATATGTGTGTATTATACACATACCATTGAGGAAGACCACATGGCTGCTACTTGGCCCCTGAGAAGTGGGGGTCCAGCCTAGGTTGATGTTGACATTAGAATGGTTGTTATGAACTTGTCAACTTTGCAGTGAAAACTTCCCATCTCTTTAGGAACCAATAAGAGGAAAAGTTACTTGAGTCACCGAAAAAGAGACACCAGGACCTCCTGCCTCAGTAGTTAAAAGGGTGAAATGCTCCTTTCTTTAAGTTTAAATAAAAAGCTATCTGAATAAAAAAAATTATCCATACTGACCCTGGGAATCCACCCCTGCTCCAGCACTGCCACTCCAACAATCCCAGCTGGACCAGATGTGATGACGTCACAACCACCAGTGACCTGATTACTGAGGCCACCGATTGGCTTCAGGGTCAAGTGACTGGTGGTCCAACAAAGACCACAGTATCAGTGGTGCTGGAACAGGGTGGTCAGATTCTGACTGGATGAATGACTTCTTTTATTTTTGTATTTCCCCATTTTCTCAGGATGACTTCCCACTGTTAAAAATTGTTTTCTCAGCATCTTCTTCCGGAGCTCATCATTCCTCTACCTCATGGCTTCCTGCTTCCCTAAGCGATGCACTCTTGCTTAATGATAGGTCGGACTAGGGACCCTGTTGCACTGCTGGCCTGAACTGTGCATGTTCCAGTGCTGCAAGCAGTGGCCGCTTCACCTCTACAGAATCAGCGGTGTGCAGTGTCCTCTGATAGAGGCTTGTCATAAAAGGATCGGCTAATGGAGATTCAACATACCTGATCCTTCTCACCCCCTGACATCATTTGTTGAGGGAGAGTCAGGAGGCCCCCATTCAGCACAGGCTGTCAGCTAATATCGGCAGGTTTGGCTGACATTAGGCAATGTGTATGGGGGCCTTAAGGTACCAAACAATTTGTGCCTACAGGCTCCTGATAGGCTCATTTTGTATCCGCGTATGTAGTAAAACAGATTTTCTGAAAAAACTGGTGGCTCAATTACCTACACCATGTGGAGGCATACATATAAGTGATTACATTTGTCAGGTGAATGTGGCCACGTGGATTCAGCAAGTTTAAATGGACCCTTATGTGAAAATCCTAACTTTACTGGTGCCCCTAGTAGTCAAAGCATGTAAAATAACCTTCAGACGACAAATCTAGAATAATTCATAAATATGGTTAGAATACTTTCTGACGTGATGGTTTTCTTTCAGTATCTCTGCAGAATAATGCTTTTTTCTCCCCGATTTTGGTAACTAGGCAAAAAATATATTTTGCACAGTACAGATTTCCACACAGGACGTTGATTTGCCTTAGGGGTTTTACAAACCAGTGCCAAATAAAATAAACAATAATAATAATTCAAAGCATATGCCGGGAATTCCTGTATTTGATGTTAAAATGAAGCTTAAAGACAAATACAATAACTAACAATGCAGACTAATATTTCTGAGAGGTTTCCCACAATTTCTGAACACCTACAGTAGGGAAAATAAGTATTTGATACACATGAAATTTTGCAAGTTTTCCCACCGACAAAGAATGGAGATGTCTGTAATTTTTATCATAGGTACACTTCAACTGTGAGAGATAGAATCTGAAAAGAAATCTAAAAAATCACATTATATGTTTTTTTACAAAATTAATTAGCACTTTATTGCATGAAATAAGTATTTAATGCAGTAGAAAAACAGAACTTAATATTTGGTACAGAAACCTTTGTTTGCAATTACAGAGGTAAGACCTTTCCTGTAGTTCTTGACTAAGGTTGCACACACTGCAGCAGGGATTTTGGCCCCCTCCTCCATACACATATTCTCCAGATCTGTCAGGTTTCGGGGCTATCGCTGGGCAACATTGAGCTTCAGCTCCCTCCAAAGATTTTCTATAAGGTTCAGGTCTGGAGACTGGTTAGGTAGCTCCAGGACCTTGAAATTTTTCTTACAGAGTCAATGCTTAGTTATGTGTTTTGTGCCCTGCTACCTACCACCATCGCACTCTAACAAGCATCTCTATTATTCCAACAGGTATGTTCATCCACCCAGCTCTCCTGCTGTCTGTCTATGAAGTGCACATAGTACATTACCCAGCTTTGCACATAGACTTCCCCCTGCTCCTTGCTTTCACATGGTATGCCTTTCAGCTCACCCCAGCTTACCCTGTGATATTTATGACCTTGTTTACTCAGGCTTGATTGTATGCATCTGGTCCACTCTTAATTCTCTGACCAAGATGAGCAGAGACCACTCCTCTCTGCTTCACACCTGAACGTACTTAGTTTTACATATATTGCATAGCTAAAGTCTGCATGACTTTAGTCTGCAGTGTGATCCCTAGAAGTGTGTCCTAAAAGTGTGGATTACATTAGAATTAAAACCTGAATTGAACCTGAAGGTAACTGGCCAGACACTGCAAACAATGTTTCAGTTTGTTTTCACTTTTACCCCTATAATCTTTCACTTTCTGCTACCTCCCCCAATCCCCACACCAAGTAAGGAACTGTTCATCTCCTCTTCAATCCTCCCCATCCATCTCACCTCCTCCTCAGAACTGTTCCTTAACATACAATCCTCTGTCTCAAAGCACAGGCAGCCCCCTCATGCCCTCTCCTGCTCCCACCTGCTAACACTATCTGCTCCTTCTCACTGCTGGTGATATCTCTCCAAATCCTGGTCCTCCTCACCATATTCCCACAGTCATTTCTACCTCCCATCCACGCTCCATCACAAACTTCCGTAACCTCTCTAACCTTATACCCATTCGCCCAGCCACCGCTTCCCCTGTCCCACTAACAGGAGCTCTGTGGAACGCTCACTCTGTCTGCAACAAGCTTTCCTACATCCATGATCTTTTTGTTACTACCAAACTTTCATTCCTCGCCATCACCGAAACCTTGCTCACCCCTTCTGACACAGCCTCCCCTGCTGTACTCTCTTACGGTGGCTTCCATGTTGTGAAATTGGATTCTGGGCTCCCCCGGTGGCCACTTGTGGAATTTAACTTGTGTGCATCATCCCCTCTGTTCACCTGCTCCTATCAGGATGTGGGAGTCGCTATATAACCTTGCTCCTCTGTCAGTTTCATGCCGGTCAACAATGTAATCAGTAGCCTTTCTGTGCATGTTCCTGGTACTAGACAACTCCCAGCTAAGTTGGACTTTTGTCCTTGTGTGTTT